>NC_139762.1:74023288-75223288 GCF_965231275.1 Zosterops lateralis
CAACCAGTTACAAAGATCAAGAAAATTAAAATGTCAGCTAAGGGGAGAATACAGAAGATATTCTGTGTTCTGTAATTAACTGTTCATTAATTTCAAGTCCAGTGCACTGCCATTGTTTTCTGAAGCTAAGACTTCTTCGAAGAGTATATAAAGCCTCCCTGATATATAAAAAAGGTTCAAAACATCTTCTCAGGAACTCTGCTCCCTCACCAAAAAAGAGATTCTTCTACAAAGGGGCACAAAGCATCATGAAAAAGGTCTGGGATTTTTCACTGCTTCATTTCTATATAGTAGTGTTTAATATAGCCAAATTATAGCTATATATAATATATATACTAACTATATATATTATATATATCTAATATATAGCTATATATAGTAGTGTTTAATATTGAAAAACAGAGACAGAATACTCATTTATTATTCTTATTTTGTTTGAAATTTGTTCAGATATGTCTTTTTAATGCATGTGGTGACCGCTTACCTCTTGATGTTAATTAACATTTTATTTCCGTTGCAGTTCAGAGTTTCCTGCCTTAGAGTATGAACCAAGAATATGATTGTGTTTTCATATGCTAACTTCACTTTAATCATGAGGGAAAGACCATGAGTGTTGTCCATCTGGACCTTGTCAAAGCCTTTGACATTGTCACCTACAGCGATTCCTTGGAGATATCCATGGTTTGGACTAGTGAGCGGTTCACTGAGTAGAACCTGAACCGCCTTTTCTCCAGGCTGGACTACACAAGCTCTAGAGGTTTGCTGCCCTTCTCTGGACATGATCCAGCACCTCAGTGTATTTCTTACAGTGAAGGTCCCAGAAGAGTATACACACACTTGACTGAGGCCCGTTGGTCCTGCCTGTCCATAATCCTCTGCAGAGCCTTCCTACCCTCCAGCTGATCAGCACGCCTGCCCAGCTTGGTGCAGCCTGAAACTGACTGAAAGTGCACCCAATCCCCTTGGACCAGATCATGGATAAAGATATTAAGCAGAACGGGCCGCAATGCCAAGGAATGCAATGCCAATTTCCATCATTCACCACAATTCTTTCAGCCTGGCCATCCAGTCAGATTCTTATGCAGAAAAATCTCTTTTTTTGCTGAGTTCCAGTGAAAGGTCTCCATTCAACTACACCAGCCATTCCCACCAGCTTGTCTTTTGGCACACAAGGATGATCTGCTCCTGCAGCTTTAAGATTTCCTTCTTTGTTGCTTCGCGTATCTGTCTCTCAGGTCAGCTCAGCGTCAGCTGGGCCGCCCTGCTAGCTGTGATACGCCAACAGTACCTTCGCGTGGGTTTTTGGCTCCGCAGCCCTTTTGCCTTAACTGTCTCGGCCGTGGTTAGAAAGAGGGGACACTCCAGGCTCAGGGAGAAAAGGTTTTATTCGGGTAACTCAGGGGGCAGCCCCTGGTTCCAGGCCTGTGCCTCTGGGGAGTGACCCCGGGCCTCGGTTACAGGGGGTTTTTGTTCCCCCAAAATCTCAGGGGTGGATACAGGTTACAAGACCAATCACACAAAGCCAGGTGGGTAAGGTCAAAATGCAATACACAACATTAACAAATCAGGTGGATTTGGGATGTGGCCCTGTGAGACTCACCAATCCCTGTCAGACACCTCTCCTGAAGGTCTGGGGTCTGGGGGATGGTGGGCATGTGGGGGAGAAGTACAATGGGATGGGGGAAAACACAATAGGACGATCGAAACCCAGGGCAGAGGATTAGAGTTGTCTTGGCAACTCTTACCAACCTCTGATAAGCACATTCCAAGGCAGTAACTTTACCTGGCTAGGGTCAAAGTCCAAATCACATCAAACCTACAACTAAGAAACTTATGATACTATTCCAGCACCCCCACACCTCCCCCTTTTTCTTTTATTTGTGTCACTGGTCTGGAGTGTACATATCTGAGTCACACTCGCTGCTGGAGTCAGAGTCTGGTGGGAATTCGATGGCAGGTGTCACTGAATGCACTGAGGGGGCAGTAGTGGGGAAAATTGCATTCATGATCAGGCTTTTGACCAAACCAGAAGCAATGGCTACAATTAAGATGATGAACAGAAACAACAGTCCGGTTTTGATCCACGAGCTGGCGATGTTAGAGAGTACAACACCTTTGAAGAGGTTATCAAACCAGTCCCCTGTTTCTTCTTTGATGGACTCGACCATTCCTCGCAGCTGCTGGATTGATGTTCTGATGATCTCAGCCTTAGATGATAAAACTCAGCAAAAAAGGGTTAGTTAAACAACCATCGAAAACACTCCTCTGGGGGAAACAGCTCTTCTGCTTCCCCTTCATGACAGAAAACCCAGGAGGGAAGAGTAATTGGGCTGGGAGGACTTGCCTCTGGGCCCGCATCCTCCTCCTCCTTTTTCCTCCTTCTCCAGGAGGCCACAGTGACCTGGGGTACTTTCATTTCCGAAGCCTTGGGAACATAGGGTCTCACATTTCTGGAGGGGATCCACCGCAAACCGGTGGGAGTGGAGACGCAGGCGTATCCACGTCCCCAGGTTACTAAATCATGGGGACCCTGTATTCTCAGAGTTTCTGGATCCTTGACAAGGACCTTTGGCCTTTCCCGGGGCTCCAACTGTGAGCTCCCACGGAAATGCCTTGTCACCGGCGGGTTCATGGTTTCAAAGGAACAGTTAAGAAAATTCAACGTGAACAAGGCACGGGCTAATCTTACAGACGGTGGCTCAATCTTGAGAACCGGTTGCTGCTGGCTGAGGACTCTTTTGAGGTTCTGGTGAGTCCTTTCTACAATCGCCTGACCTGTCGGAGAGTGGGGGATCCCAGTTTTGTGTTCCACTCCCCATTGTTGCAGAAAACTGCAGAATTCTTTGGACCTGTATGCTGGACCATTGTCTGTTTTCAGGGACTTTGGGATGCCCAGGACAGAGAAAGCCTGGATGAGATGCTTGATAGCATCCCCAGCCTTCTCCCCTGTGTGGGCAGAAGCAAAAACAGCTCCTGAGAATGTGTCCACAGAGACGTGCACGTATTTCTGCCTCCCAAAGGGGGCAAAGTGCGTGACGTCTGTCTGCCACACTTCACAGCTGGACAAACCACGGGGATTCACGCCTGTGGGCATGGATGGGATGGCATACCTGTGACATTGCGGACAACCAGTCACAATCGCCTTGGCCTGGTCACGGGTTAAGTTGAACTGCCTGACCAGACCTGGCGCGTTTTGATGGTGAAGCTGATGACTGATTCTGGCTTGCTCAAAACGGTTTGGCAGAGGGGCTACCTCCACAGGGGCAGCGAGAGCATCGGCTCTCCTGTTTCCCTCTGCTATGAAACCTGGGAGCTCTGTATGCGACCTGGTGTGCATCACATAAAAGGGTTGCTTCCTGTGGGAAATCAGTTTGACCAGCTTGGAAAGCAACTTAAACAGAGTGACGTTGGAAACCTCCTGCAGCACAGAATGTTCTGCTCTAGAAACTATCCCTGCAACATAACTTGAATCTGTTACCAAATTGAAAGGTCCAGGGAACGTCTCAAATGCTCTAACGACTGCGGCCAGCTCGGCAACCTGAGGTGATCCTTCCACCTCAACCACCTCTGATTCCCACCTCTGGGTGAGGGGGTCCCGCCAAGTCATAACTGATTTGTGGGACTTTCCGGACGCGTCAGTGAAGACGGTTAGAGCCTTAAGAGGCTCCTTGCTTTGGACACTTTTTAATTCCAATCGAAATTGGGCATCCGAATTGAAAATTTTGTGGGCAGGCCGATGAATAGAAATTTGACCAGGGTAGTTATCTAGGGCAAACTGCAGCGCTTCGTTCTCTTGAAGCAGATGCTCTAGCATAGCTTTTGTAATTTGACCAGATTTCAATTTGATTGGCATGTGAATGCACTCAAAGTCACAACCAGCCAGTTCCCTAAGGCGCATTCTGGCTTTCCGAATCAGGTCAGCCATCAATTCTTGTGGCTTTGTCATTCTTTTGGTCCTGTGGTGGCTCAGAAAGACCCACTCTATAATAGAGAGAGGATCTTCTTTGCCTTGGACCTCCCTTGATTTTTTGAGGGTTTTGTTGTTCCACTGAAAAATCATCCCATGGAGATGTGGCAGCTTTCCTAAGATGATGAAACGAAAAGGCAGGTCAGGTTTGCATCTGTTGGCCTGTCTGGTGGACAATGCATGTTGAATGTTATCCAGTGCAATTTTTGCCTCTGGGGTGAGGGCCCTGGGTGAACTCAGTTCAGCTCCCCCTTTTAACAAATTGAAAAGGGGGGCCAGGTCTTCGGTAGAAAGACCTAGCCAAGGTCTCACCCAATTCAGAGCTCCACACAGCTGATGGACATCTGCAAGGGTCTGAATTTGGGTTTTGATTTCCAATTTTTGAGGAACAATAGCCCTCTTCCCAATTTCCAGCCCTAGGTATTTCCAGGGTGGCATCTTTTGAATTTTGGATTCCTGTAGTTCAAAACCTGCATCAACCAGTGCAGCCACGGTGAGGTCAAGGGCATGTGCCAACAGGTCATCTGTTGGTGCAGAAATCAACACATCGTCGAAATAATGCTGGATTATCACTTGGGGCACCGCTGCACGCACAGGTGCGAGCAGGGAAGCAACATACCTTTGACAGATCACTGGCGAAACTTTTAAACCCTGCGGAAGGACTCTCCACTGATACCTCTTTCGTGGAGCCTCTCGGTTCAAGGTGGGCACCGAGAATGCAAACCTTGGGGCATCATCAGGATGGAGGGGAATGTGAAAGAAACAGTCCTTTATGTCAATTACAGTCAAACTCCAGTTTTCGGGGAGCATGCTTGGGGCAGGCATCCCTGGTTGCAGGGATCCCATGTCCTCAATTACCTCATTAATTTTGCGGAGGTCATGGAGGAGCCTCCACCTGGTCTTATCTGCTTTCTGAATGACAAACACTGGAGAGTTCCACGGTGAAGTGGTCTCTTCAATGTGGCCCTTTTTCAGCTGTTCTTCCACAAGCTCATTGAGCGCCTTTAACTTCTGTTTAGAAAGTGGCCACTGCTCTATCCAGATTGGTTCATCTGACAGCCAATTCAGTTTCTGTATAGGGCGCTCCTCAGTGACCACTGCCCGAAAAACCTTTGGAGGGTCAGGAATATTAATTGTGACTCCCCATTGGGACATCAAATCTCTTCCCCACAGAGGTTCATCAAAATCCAAAACAAATGGGCGTAGCGTGGCTATTTGCCCGTTTGGCCCTTCAATTGTCACTGCCTTTTTTGACTGCTTGGCTAGTTGCAAGCCTCCAATACCATTTACATGTTTGGCAATGTCCTGCAGTTCCCAATGTGATGGCCACATCCTTTCTGGGACGACCGTCACATCAGCAGCTGTGTCCCAAGCTCCTTTAAGGAGTTTGGATTCCCCACCCATAGAAAGCTTACAGAAATCTTTTGGTCTGTTTGAGCCTATCTTTTTTACCACAGCGACAGTGGTGTCTTTGTCGCTTTCTCCTTTGCCACTCTCTGTGGCACTTTCCTCTGGACTAGTCTTTACTACAAGTCCTTGCACTGCAGGGATGGCCTGGGCGATAATTTGCCCTTTTGGTAGGAAGGTGGGTGGGTTTTCACTGCGGAGCCACACAACAAATCGCTCTGGGTCAGTTGTGATTGTCCCAGGGGCGACCTGTATGTCTGAGGGGGTGAACTTACAGTCCCCAATGACCACAAATTTTGTCTCCACCATGTGCCACGTGCCGGGTTCCTTTGAGACCATGGCTGTTTGCCACTGACTGTCCCGCAGGTGAAGAGGCTCAGCCAACTGGAGCCCAAATGGCTCATACCTGTCCGCTGTTGTCAAGGATCCTGATGGCTCAGGCAATACTATGTGCCTCGGTTTCCCTTGTTTTGTCAGGTCCTGTGAAGAGAGAGACAAATCTGATTTAGGTGACCTTTTTTCTTTTTGGGTTGTTTGGGCTGCCCGATTGGGATCGTCACGCTGGGCAGTTCCGCGCTCTCGAATCAGTTTTTTGACACCCTGGTGTTCTTTTTGTTCTCCCTCCCCTCATGTTCCCTTTCCTGTTTTAAGAAATTGTCAAATTGTCCCTTCAATGGACACTGATTGATCCAGTGACCGCTTTTTCCACACAGAAAACACTGGCTGTTAGCACGTGCAGGAGCGTTCTTCTTGTGTGGTTCTGGTGTTTTAGGTGTTTCCACAGCCGCAGCGGTGATTTTATGGCGCGTTTTCCCCTCTCTAAGGGCTGGTTTCCTGCAGCGTGGGACGACGGCACTGACGGCTTGTAGCATCTCCTTGAGAGGAGGTGTCGAGCCTGGTTCTCTGGGTATCAGATTTATTGCAGCAGTGCACTCCTCGTTCGCATGAGAGAAAGCCAACTGCTGAATCACTTGTTTCTGTGCCTCCTCTCCATTAAATTGCTGTTCCACAGCTGAAGCAAGTCGCTCCACAAATTTGACATAGGGTTCTTGTGGTTCCTGAAAAATGTCTAAGTAATATTGTGAGGGGCCATCGGGCCGCATTTTCAGAAAGGCTTTGCATGCTTGATTAGCTACAAACTCAAGGACATTTTGGGGAATGTTGGTAGCCTGGTCTGAGGCTGCTTTCCAATCCCCTTCCCCTAACAGGTGGTTTAGGGTAATAGGATTGCCTGCATTATCAGTTGCTGTGGTTGGGTCCTCCAGCAAACCTGGCAATGCAGCTTTCAGCAGTTTTCTCCAAGTGACCTCCCATAGCTCAAATTCCATTTTGCTTGAGAGGCACTTGAAAATCTGCTTCAAATCAAAAGGTACAACTGTGATTCCACCAAAAGAAGTAAACAACAAGCCTTCGAAATAAAGGCTATGTCGCCCATATTCCTTTAATGCCTTCATGAGGTCTTTAACAAGCGTCTGTGACAACGCTTTCCAGGTGGCTACCGTGGTTCCCTGCCCCCTGCTCCTTCGGTATGTCACCGGAGTAACTGTGGGTACCCCATCTGTGTTTGCACCTCCGAGCTCCTGCTTCTCTCCCTCCCGGACCCCAGCCGCTGCCTCAGGTTCCCAGTGGTAAGCTGGGGGCTGCTCCCAGCCTGCCTGTGGCACGGGCGGCTGTGGCCGTTGAAAGCTTGGAAAAGCATTTCCCGAAAAAGGTGCAGTCGGGGACACCGTGTTCCCGAGTGGGGGGTAGGGCGGGGGCGGTGCCGGTGGGGCTCCCCCTGTGGGAGGTGGCTGCGGGGGGGCGGGCTGGGGCAGGGGCGGCGCCTCGCTCGCGCCGTGGGGGGGAGGGAAGGGGCTCCACGGCGCTGTGGGGTGCTGCTGCGGCGGGGGGAGAAAGGGAGGGGGGGCCACGGAGTCCGGTCCGTTCAGCCACTGTTCTGGTAACCCGGCAAAAGCGGCTGCAGCGCCGGCATTCGGTGGGGGGAGGGGAGCGGGCGGCTGCGGTTCCGGGGGGGGGGAGGCAGCAGCCCAGGCAGTCCCAGCACTGGGCGGTCCCAGCACAGGGGGAGGCGCCGGCAGCCCGGGCAGGGGCGGGGCAGCCGGCAGCCTCGGCGGGGGAGGGGGGGCCGGCAGCACCGGCGGCAGCGGCGAGCCCCACGCTGTTGGGGTCGTGCCCTGATTCCCTCCCGGTCCCAGGAGCAGGGGTGGGGGAGGTGGGGGGTGCGGGGCTTCCCCGGGCCCACATGGCTCGGCAAAGCTCGGATCCGGGAAACATGGCTGGGGAAAAAGGGGGTGGGGTGGATAAGGAGCCTTCCCGGAGGAAGGAACCGCCCGCTCCGGGGGCGGGGCGGGCAGGGGGAAGGTTCTGGGCGGAGTTGGGGCGGTGCCCTCACAGTAGGAGTTGGGTAAACCCCACCCCTGGCTCTGCGGGGGCGTGGGAAGGGGCGGGGGAAGGGGCGGGGGAAGGGGCGGGGGAAGGCCTTGTGAGGGAAAAGGGGGCGGGTACAGGGAGGGGCCAGTAGGAGGGGGCTGAAAGGCATTCTGGGAACAAGAAGAAGGGGGAAGGGCACAAAGAGGCTGCACCTCGTGGCTGCCGCCATTATGGAGGCCTTTTCCTTTGTTCTCTGGGGAGGGGGGGGTCTCTGTGTCTCCCTTCGGGGGTTTCTCACAGCCGTTTTCGCTGCCGGACCCACCCGGGCTAGTTGGGGACTGGCGGTTTTCCTCGGCGAATGAGAAACGGACTCTGGGTTTGTTGGCTGGGGAAATCGGGGGGGTAGTGGGGGGGGTTTGGGCGTTCTGGCCAGCCAGACTGCCCCGGGAGCCTCTCGCAACCCGGCCGTGGCTGCGGGGGGCGGGGGATCCAGGAATTCTCAAAATGCTCGGAGAGGGGGACCCGTGGGGGGCCGGAGCATTTTTTAAAATACCTGGGGGGGTTTTGGGGGTTTTAGGGGACTTAGGGGGCTTGGGTGACCTGGAGGAAGGAAAAAGGGGAGACCTGGGGGGTTTGGGAGATTTCGGGGAGGCCGGGGGATGGGACCGGGGGGGTTGGGGGGACTTGGGAGAGGCAGGGGGAGGGGTATGGGGGGAAGGGACTGAGTGAATGCTCTGAGAGAATGCAACTTTGTTATCTTGCATTCCTGTGATCTCTTTTAAGGCAGCTTTTATTTGCCACGGCCAGAATGCAAATTTTGCAGCCAGGACGTCTCCTGACTTCCCTAATTTTTCCAACTTTTTAGAAGCATTTTCCCAGAACCAAATGCTGTTCACTTGGTCCGAATTAACATTCAGAAAATGCAAAAACAAATACCTAATAAACTTTTTCAGTTCCTTTTTTGAGTATTTAACTTTGGCAACAATTAAAACTCCAATTAAACTTTTAAAAACCTCTTTCTGGGTGGTGTTTAGTCCGTTTCCCATTCTGACTAGCTGTTATCCTTTTCCACCACCCCTTCCCAGCAAAACCACCCCCCAAATCCCTGTGGGCGTCCTTTCCTAGGGGTAAGGGCTTCCTTCGGGTGGACCCCCGGTCCCCCCCTGTCCCGTCCCTCCTAGGGTTCCCTGAGGCTTCCCAAGCCTCTGTGGTGGGTATCCTCCCCTCCCTTAGAGGAAATATACTCACCAAGCCCTCGGGACACTGGAGACGTTGCTGGGGCAACCACAAGCCGGAAGGGGACTCCTGGGCAGGAGCTGTTCCCTTCTTCCACCAGGGGTGCTTTTTAGCAACCCCAGTGGCTCCGTGAAATGCTGAAGACCTCGGGACACGACAAGGCGACGTCCTCTCAGAAGGTCTCTGGGTCACAGGGTCCGAGTCTTCCTCAGGCCTCCGTGTCAGCTCCCACGGCACAGCGGGTCAAAAGGCGTCTGCAGGCCCCACGTTGGGCACCAATCTGTTGCTTCGCGTATCTGTCTCTCAGGTCAGCTCAGCGTCAGCTGGGCCGCCCTGCTAGCTGTGATACGCCAACAGTACCTTCGCGTGGGTTTTTGGCTCCGCAGCCCTTTTGCCTTAACTGTCTCGGCCGTGGTTAGAAAGAGGGGACACTCCAGGCTCAGGGAGAAAAGGTTTTATTCGGGTAACTCAGGGGGCAGCCCCTGGTTCCAGGCCTGTGCCTCTGGGGAGTGACCCCGGGCCTCGGTTACAGGGGGTTTTTGTTCCCCCAAAATCTCAGGGGTGGATACAGGTTACAAGACCAATCACACAAAGCCAGGTGGGTAAGGTCAAAATGCAATACACAACATTAACAAATCAGGTGGATTTGGGATGTGGCCCTGTGAGACTCACCAATCCCTGTCAGACACCTCTCCTGAAGGTCTGGGGTCTGGGGGATGGTGGGCATGTGGGGGAGAAGTACAATGGGATGGGGGAAAACACAATAGGACGATCGAAACCCAGGGCAGAGGATTAGAGTTGTCTTGGCAACTCTTATCAACCTCTGATAAGCACATTCCAAGGCAGTAACTTTACCTGGCTAGGGTCAAAGTCCAAATCACATCAAACCTACAACTAAGAAACTTATGATACTATTCCAGCACCCCCACACTTCTTGGAGAATGTCCAGCTTTCCTGGAACCCTTTGCCCTTCAGGACTGTCTCTCAAGAGAGTCTCTCGACTAGACTCCTAAACAGTCCAAAGACTGTCTTCTAGACATCCATCATAGCAGTTCTACTGATCCCCACCTTACTTCTGGGAAAATCAAAAACTTTACACGTGCTTGGTATGCTCAGGAGGGCTTCCCATTATGACCCACCACTCCTTCTCACGCACAAAAACCAGGTCCAACAGAGTGCATTCTGTAAGTGTCTCACTCACCAGCTGTGTTAGGATCTTATTTTCCACACACGCCAGGACCATCTTAGACTGTTTCCTCTCTGATTAATTGTATTTTAATACTGTATTAGGAAGCCATATATTTTTGTAAAAACAAAACAAACAAACAAAAAACACAAACAAACAAAAAACCAACCAACCAACCAAAAACCCCAAAAACATATTGTAGAGCTTTTTATACAATTAGTTATACAGGTTACATATGCATATGTTTAATATCTATATAATAACACGTGTATGTATTTATGTACAATTCAAATTCCTTTTTTGCAGGCATTATACAATCAACTCAAAAGACATTAATGAAATACCAGGTGATAATACAGGAGCTTCATTCACTTAAAGGTATCTGGAGCCTTACTACCTTTAAACCACTGCAGTACTGTTCAGCAGATATGTAAAGTCAGGATGAACTAGTAGATGAAATAATTTATCACCCAAAGTGGTGCTTGCTTTCTGAAAATCATCTTTTCTTCAGGTCTCCCCACAAACATGGGAATGACTGTTGTTTAATCTCTCATATAGGGCCTGACAATACAGGAAACATGTAGGGCAATGTTTACCATTGATCCTTCTTTAAATGGCCAAATGAAAGGAAATTGAAGAGAGCATTTACTGTTGTATTTTCTTAAATGGTTGAATCAGTTCTCTCATTCTAATTAAGCCACTGAATTTCGGGACAAAGCATACTCTGTCCTGCTTCATTTGTTCCCTACTGGCATTCCAACTCAGCAAAACACTTTCCTGTGGAATTATATTCACTGAAAACTATCATGCCTTGCTGGATCAAAGGTACTAAATCTTGTTTGAAATTTATTGAATCAATTTGTACTCTGAAAGAGGTTTGGCTTCCCAAAATATTCTACACCATATCAGAACTCCTTTTATAATTTTCTCTTTACTATGCTCTTTCTAATCTTACTCCTTTTATACCTCATAAATTTCCTGACCTCTACTGCTTCATTTAACATCAGGCAGTGTAGTGTTTAGTACACACAGTACCAGCCAGGCTTTTTTATTTGTATTTACAAAGGAGTTAAAGGGAAAGCTTTGTGAGGACATAACAATTTATTTTCTCTCTTATCATCTTGCCCTCCTCTCCTCATGCTTTAAAAAATGTTTGTTGGGGGTTTTTAATGCTTTTTTCCCTCCTGAAGGAGGACACTTATTAACCAAAATGCTTTCAAAGTTTTGCGAAATTTGTGGGATCGCTAAATTAGTCATTACTATGTCTTTAGATTACTATTGCTGTGGGACTATGTTTTACATCAAAGTCCTATTATTTCAATTATGTGTTTGTTTACTACAGTAAAACTGCTCATACTGATACATTTTCATATTCTTTTCACATTCTCAATTCTTTTCCTGCTTTAATAGAATCGGAAAAAAAATCTTCAGATTTTGAGAAATCTAAAACATTTGATGTCAGCTTTCACACCTGAACATCTATGGTGCAAATGGTGGCAAGCCAAATGGCATAAAAAGATCACAGCATATAACGTAGCTTATAATGCCAAATAAATCAGCATCATAAAGCAGATAATAACATTTTTTTCCATAAAACTGCATGTTCTTGCTCTCTCAGAATCCTGACAAAAACCATAAAGGGGAAGCTAAGCTGAGCTCTGGGGTGCTGTTCAGAGTTCTGTGATTCTGTGCAAGTGAACACCAAAAATACAGCCTAGACTTGATGTATTTTCCAGTTGTACGGCTCATGTTCTCTATGATATGAATTTGAAATCTAAGCAGTCATCAGGTCATGAGTCTTTAGCAGATGCTGCTGTTAACATGAGATGTTCATATATATGTGTATTAAAAAATAAGATAGATGTTTTCATGTTTCAGCAACAAAAAGTTCACGTTCACAAGAATAACAGCAACATGAACAAGTCAATACAATGTTTTCCATTAGTTTGGTGAAAGGAATACTGTCCACCAGCTAAATCTGAAAAGGAGAAACTGATGTTGAAGTGCAGTATATATTATCTGTACATATATAGCCTGAGTTATCTAAAGTTATTTCAGACAAGTCTCATATGCATCTAGGAGGAAATCGTTAAACTGCCCTGTGACATTACCCAAACACAAAACTAAAACTCTGTACCTGCCAGGACTCTAAGTTAAAGGTAGAACCAAGTCAAAAGAACATTTGTAGGGAACTTTGCAAAACCCTGGTAAGACATTTTTATATAGCTAACTCTTCTTTGCTTGTAATGCTTGTTTACAACTGTGGAGTTTTCTGCATAAAAATCCACTTGCATTAGAAATATGTAATAAGACTAACAAGTATTTCATTGCTTCCATCACGATACACTCCAAAATTTATATTGTCACATGTCAAAAAAAATAATAAGGATATATACCAAACTGCAGCAGGCACAATTTAAAAACTGCATGCTTACTGACTGTATCAAAAATTATGTCATAGGGCTCATTCTCTCACTTCTATTACTTAGCATTAAAAGTACATTTGCTAAAAAGAAAGATAAAGTGATAAAATTTAGGCAAGTCAAAACTCAGGGACAAAATATTAAAAAGTTTCAATTCTAGTGATGCTACAGCATATTAAACTAATTGCAGTGAGCTAAAATATGGACAAAAATTAAAGTCAGTCTCAGTGTGAGGAGTAATATAAAATTAATAGGAACAACAACAACAAAAAAAAACCCCAACCATGAATCCCTAGCTGATTTCTTTCATAAGCTAAGCAAAAAGACAGAAAAAAACTTAAACCTGATTTGTATATTTTAGCAGAAATCTGCAAGCTGATGGAGATGTCACAAAGCTGTTATATTTATTTCTCCAAATGACTGTAATCATAAAATACTAGTAGATTGAAGACCAAGAACTGAACATAAAAAAAGTCTTATTGCCTTCTAACCATATGAGCACATGCTAGATACTACTAGGACTCCATAGAGACATCTAAAAAAAAAGTAGAAAGAAGATGCCTAAATATTGATTGTTATTTTCAAATAATAATATGAATTTGATATTTCAGAAATCTTGATTTTCATTTGGATGCTGACCAATTTTTTTACCTTTTGAATTACTGAGAATATATACTGAAAATATTTCATATATCTGGGGAATGAAACAAACACATTTGGCAGGGCAGGTATATAATCCAGCAAATAAAGAACTTTTGAATGGGATGACAGAAAGAATTATTTGTCTAATTTACTCAGGCCAAGAAAATATGTGGCATTTAAGATTCTTAACAGTCTTTCTGGAGGAAGATATATTTAGATTCACAGTAGGTGAAAATGAACTACATAAACTACTGGTAAAAGCTTAAATAACCACATGAATTTCCTAAGAAATTTTTATTCTTACATAAAGATAAAGGGATAGTTTTTATATTGTCTTTTTGATACATTAAAACAACTAGATTTTTTTATTTTTCATTTGAGCTTCATGAAAGGGAAAAGTTTGTCTCATTGAATGTACGTAGCATTAATAAATCTTAGATAACAGAGTGATCACTGCAATCTTTAACTTAATTAGAGATTTCTAAAATAGAAATTACTAGCCAAAGCACCAATAAAATCCAACAAAAATGCAGAATCCTCTGTTACCTAATCCTACACAAATTAGGACTGTAGTCTGAGACTTTCAGTCTGCGTATCCTTGAAGTCTTATCTGGGAAATCATATTTAATGAGTGTAACAGATTTTATAGCTATTAGAGTAGCTGCATCTTCAGCTGTTTTCTGGTAAACCATCAAGAAAATGCTTCCATTTAATAATAGGCATATAATTTTATGAATATTATGATTTTGTATGAGATTTGAAGCCACTCTATATTCCTTCAGAAAAACAGTCTTTTAATAGAATTAACTGGGTGCAATCATGACAATGTGGGAAGTTTTGCCAAATTCTACCCTTAGCTCCCTCCATGTAAAGGTACAGTACTTTTGTCAAAGTGAATTTATTTTAGATTTACACTTCCAGAACATAAACTGTGCTTGGTATAATGACATGAGGTTTTTTCCAACAGGAATAATTGAACAGGAGAGACAGCACCTTGCTGAATCCAGTCCAGGGTATTCCACTCTCGAATACACATGGTAGAGCTAATGGGTAGTCAATATTTTTTGCCATACATAAATTTAACTCTTAGGAAATTCAGCTTCCATCAAATTGCTGAACTGAGTTAAATTGATTACTTTGAACTTCTAAACACTCTTGATTTAGCAGATCCCATGTGTAAGGAACCTGTAGTGAATTTTGAGCTTTATTTTAAACTGAACCTGAACCCTAGCACTAAAAAAAAATTAGCTTGATTTTGTGAATATTAACTTGATTTACAACACCAAAAGAGATGCCTTCAGCTTATCCTTAAAGAAAATAATTTTTCAACTATCTGATTTTCAGCCATGCACAAATGACTTGGTTATTAAACAAGTTTTACTTATCAATATGCAATATAAAATACAAGTGGGGACACTTTGAAGAGAAGAAAAAGAACGTATTATTCTGGTATCTTCTCAAATCTTGAATTTTTTTGTGTCTCAGATATTTTAAAACAATTTTCATCCCTGGTTAACATCACTGCTGCCTCACAAAAGTCTTGCTGTGCCTTAAAATTCAGTGTTGTATTTTACTGTAATCATGCTGGGAAAATTGTAACTACTGTAAAAGCACAATTAACATCAATATAAAAACTCATCATCTCATAGAGACTGAAAAAGTGCTTTTGGCAGCAGTAAATACACCCTTTCAAAATATGTGACTATACTGGCAGCAAGGTATGATTTGGTTCATCCAGAAGCATAGTTTCAATTGATATTAACAGTGTTCATTAAGTTTTGAGGGGCTACACACCCAGAATACTCAGCAGGATTTTAGTGTATTATGAATAGAAATTTTGACTTGAACGTGCCAGAAAATCCAGTTAAATATACAAATTTAGGGGTACAGTTTGGACAAATCTGTAAGGAATCATTATTTTCCATACTTTGTTCCTCATCTAGGATATATAAACCGTATTTTTTATGCATCTGTGGAATCTTAAATTGATTTCAAAATCAAAAAATGCTTATACAGATCTAGGTCAAATTTAGCCAAATCTCAAGAGTATTAAAAGGGAGGCTGTGATTACACTTTCCAGTCCTGATTAATTTATAGAGAAATTACTGTGCTATTACTGCAATTTAGAAACATATTGATAATCTTTATGAAACAGTTTTCAGAAAACCGTCAGAAGTCTCTGCTGCAATGATGATTAAAAAAAATTAATTTCTTACACTGTAATTTGAAAACTGCTATTTCCTTTCTATATCTTCTGTCTTTGGATATATCACTATCACAATAGATACTTTCAGCAAAGTATAAGTAGCTGCTGAGATAGGCAAGAAACACTGCTCTGGGATGGACCAGGGGAATATTTTTTTACCATATGGAGGTCAATGAACCTCTTGTTAAAAGTAGATTTTCTCTAACTTCTTACTCCTTTTGTCAGTATGTACCAGTATGCCTTTATTTGTTTTGTGGAAAATCTCTTGACCCATAAAAAATAAGGCATGGTTCGACTGATAAGCAAGTCAGCTTTTAAAATACCATATTAGTATATTAATATATTAGTATATATAATACTATATTAGTAGTGAAACACAGCTTTTCTGACAGTTTGATACTATAAGGATTAAAGTGACAGATTCTTTTATCATAGTGGAACTAATCTTATTGTTTAGGAGAGAGATAAATTTTAATAAAACATTGGATCAACAAATTCATATACAAATCCTACCTTGACATTTGGTCTCAGCAAAATAGAAAGATGGTATGTTTCTCAAATAAAGGCAAAATACAACACACTTCAACACATAAATACACTTGTGAAAAATAATAGTACTCATCATGTTAAGAAACTAACTGAGAAGAAAAATCAAGCAGTGTGTATTTCATGGACCCTGAAACTCTTCTTGCATCTGCACAAAAGAAAGTCTGACAGCACTGGGATTTTTTAAAGCAATGTGTTTGAGTCCTAGTAAACCACAATTTTACCTCCATGATGGCTTATGCAAAAAAGCATTAAAATAAACTCTTTTCCAATTTTTGAGCATTTTTGGGTTTTACCACATTTTTGTGTGGGTGGTTTTGAGTTTTATGTACTTTGAGTTTTATGTACCCCAGTTCAAAATGGCTTCCAAGTTTCTTTCCCCTGTCTTCCATTTTGTTGTTTATTCCCCCTTGACTATTTTAAGAATATAGTTGATACATTTCTCTCTGCCAGCCCTTGGAGACAACTCTCCATTGGCCAGCTTTTCCCGCCACCCATCCTGTCCATCACCCCTACCCCCCATGCCAATCACCCTGAGGCCTGGGCCCAGGGATTGGCTGGGTCCTGACCCTCTCTCCTCCCCATTTCTGGTAATTGGTTTTGTTTATATGTTTGCCACTCCCTGTTATAACCTCATTGGCTGTGTTGTTCATCCCCTCCCCTGAGTTAGCCTGGATAAAAGTTCATGTTCTAGTCAACTCGGGGTCTCTCGTTCCGAGGCTCCGGACGGAGAATAAAGTTTTCCCTTGTCCCACCTCAACGAGAGTCCCTTCTCTTCTTCGCCGACCCTATTGCGATTGTCCTTTGGTGGAGCGTGGGCCAAGACCCCACGGAATAGGACACGAGGCTGTTCAGTGCGCCGGGGCTGGCCGGGCGAGAAGGTGCACTGCGACATTTTTGTTTCTACTTTTTTCTTTTTTTTTTTTTTTTTTTTTTTTTTGCCTTGAGATTGATTTTGATTATTTCTTCAAAGATTGAAAATGTACTTTACATAAACTAAAATTCTGAGCAAAATGTGCTTACAGAAAGTTTTATGCCCAGTGTATTCTCCATTAAGCTATCAACCTTGGCTCTTGGAAGAATTGAAAAAAGCTGAATGCTATCATTTTTTCAGGAGTACAAATACTGATTTCTTGGAAATTTGGCCACTAGCATTGTAAGATGTCTTTAGTTATCTTGCACTCCCTTGCTTCGGCACTGACACCTCACAGCATCCCTACAGCTTTTGCAGTGCCAAATCCTGCCACATCTAATAAAAAGAAACAAAAGAGCAAGCAATGTTCTGAGCTTTCTAATCCAGATCAGATAGTGGCTAGAGCCACTTTAAACTCCCAACTCCATTTGAAACATCCTGAATAAACAGTATAAAAATGATCATGAAGCCAGACAAGACAGTTACCTTCCCTCGTTTTAATTTAATTTTTATTTTTTCTTCTTCTCCAATTGAGTGAACTTCAGTGTTGCTGTTTATTTGATTAATATATGTCAGGTCTTCAGAAAGTAGTAAGATTTTATGTTCTAGGACATAAAATAATTTGACATTTCATATAAATTTAAATAAAAACTATTTTAATTTTTTGGGATAGGAAAATTCTAGAAACATATACATCTTAGTTTTTTGTTTCTTTTTTTATTTTTGATTATCTCACAGTTACAAGAAGTCGAGCAGGCTTCTCGGTTTTATTAGCTATTCACTTCTGGGCAGTGCAAACAGTGACTTACTTGAGTGTTCTTATTTTCAGTTCTTACTGCATTATTGATGAGTAACACACATTGTTTGACTGCTTCTTAGTACACATTCATTTGCTAGCACTGGGAAACAGCAAAATGGTGTTTAAAGCTTTTGTAGCCAGAATGTTCACTAATAAAGGCTCTAACACTGGGAAATAATTTTCAATTTAAATACTGTATAATTCCACAAAGCAATGGCATTTGACTGGCTGAAGCATACAATATATCAGTCCCGTGTTGATGTTTATGTGCCCTGGCCTTGATGATCTCAGAATTCAATCGGTGATATGGGAGCCTTTTAGTTCTACATGTATGACTCTCAGCCAAATCCTGTAAATGCATTAAGCTGATAGATTAAGAAGAATTGTGTCATTCTATTTGTTTAGGAAATATCAAAAAGATGTGGGATTAGACATTACTCAGTGGTGAATTGCATACTGTGTTTGCTAGCCCTTGAAAAACAAGGCAAATAGTATCTTAGACCTGGAAAGGAAAAGGGAAAAAACGTTCTTTTTGGATTCTCAAAGCCGTGTTTGTCCTTCAAAAGGGACAGATAGGTGAGGGGTCAGACTCATTAGGTTGGACAGTGCCCTCCATGCTTTGAGTAGCTGAGGAGCTGATACATATGCCCTATAGGGAGGTCGTAAGAACTGCTGAAGAAGTATGTTCCAGTTTTTAAAAATCAAGAAGGCAGGAAGATGACAGTCCCTGAAATCTTATTTGAGGTGGAGGGAATGGCAATCTGTGTACTGGTTTTCAGTGAAACTCAACTGTACCCTAAGAGATAAGTAACTACTGCTCTGAAATCCAAAAGGCTCAATGGGACTCAAAGGTATTTTATAGAAGTTAATCAGAAAGGCATCATAATGTTCAAAATTATATTTCTTTTATTTAAAAAAAATTGTTCAAAATGTAAATCTGACATATTTATACCAAATGTTGAACTAGAATGTATTTTGTGAATTTTTGGTAAATATTTTGTATACTTTAAATTATCTTTTTTATAGAAAATAATTTATATCTCTGCATAGTTTGCTGAGAGTTTCTTCTTATCATAGCCTTTTAATTAACTTCTTTTTCCTAATGCAAGTTTCAACTAATTAAAACATTGACATTATGTTTATCCATTAAAACAATTATTCTTTCAAAAAAGCCAAAGGTATTTTGCTGTTGCCAAAAAAAAAATTAAGTAGGAGTGAATCTAAGGAGTCTTAACTGACATTTTCAATAGGTTTCTCTGATGTTATTTTATGTCTCAAAGACCATACATGACCAGTCTTATAGTCTGTTCTTTATACTCTTTTACTGTAGGTTTTCTATTCCCTATTGTTTCATCATCAGTTGCTAACACAGGAGGCATTCCCTGTCTGTAATACACTTGGCATAAGGATTTAATATTCTTTGTGAGATGCCAAGAGTTCATCTCATACTTCCTTGGAATTTTGACAGTAACGATATTGCTCTCATATGACCAAAAATATCAATAAATAAAAGTGACCTTTTCTGCTCATCTAAGGTGTAATGAAAGCAAAGTATTCAGCCTACAAACACTCAGGAAAAAAAATCTTATGATCCTCAGTATGCCTTGTGCTTACAATTTTCATGGCAAAACTGATTTGTTATGAGACTTTTTATATCTGTAAAATGGAAACTTATTTCTCACAAGGCATCTATTTCTCTATCTCATTTGTTAAAATATGCTAAGCTCCCAATAAATCAGACAGACAACTGATTTCATGGGTTAGTGAGGGTGAAAATGGCAATTTTAACACTTTATTGTAAATTAATGATGAAAATCTCTTAACACAAAAAAACTCTTTATATCCTAAAAGCTCCTCAATGTCTACTGAAAGCAAATTTATAATGAATATTAAGAATAGTAATGAAATTCTTCCTAAGAACAATATTGACATTTCTGTTTTAAAATGTAATGGCAATTCAAGATAACCTTCAAGCAATCTTTTTATAAACTGGAAATACATGCATGAAGGTCTGCTTCTGTATTTGATGTAAGAGCATTACCATATTAAATCAGATACTATTGCCTCAGGAAAGAGCATGTTAGTATTATCTATGACTTTTTAAACTATGTGACAACCTGATTTACATGGTATACAGCTTTATAGTAATTCCAGTTTAGTTAGGACGTTATCCCATTTCCATTAAAGGCAACTTAATCTCTTATGGGAAGCTTAAAGGAATCTGGATGAAATGGCAAGTACTGGGATAAAGCTCCAAGGTAGAAAAAATCTTCATTCAGAACAAAGCTGAAACACATCCTTAGCTCTCTGATGAAGTCTAAGTGCATACTCAAATGTTGTGTGTATTTATTTGCGATAAGGTATTATGAATATTTTTGTATGTTCTTTAAGGATTAAATTATAAAAATACAAACGAAAAAGGAAATCTGTAACAATTTAAAATAAGAGATTACATAGAAATTAAGAAGGGAGATATTTTAAGAACTGAGTAACTACCTTGGTTTTTTTCTATCCTCCTTAACAGGTTTTGCATTACATAGCTCCACTCTCACTTCTTTCAACATATCATGCTTCCTAAATATCCAAAGCTGACCATGGAGAAAACACTAAAGAGGCATTTACTTCTCCATCATATCAGTGGTATTGGTCTTGTTTGTATTGGTATTGGTCTTAATTTTGATCTGATGAAAAATGTCATACTCCACCATTATAGTTCTTCCAAAAGGTTAGCTTAAAATATGTGACATCAAAGTCAGCAAGGGTTTACCATATAGGAAAAGACAATATTTTTAAGAGTATTTTAACTAGTCCACCGGAAGAAAGTATTTTCATTACAAGTTTTTGAAGGAAAATAAACAAACATTTAAAAAAGTTAATATTGCAGCAGAAAGTCTTTATATTTGTGTATTACCTGGCAGCTAGATAAAACATTACATATATATATAAATATATATACATACATACATACATATTTACATGTTTTAAATAAAACACTAGAAATTTGCTTAATTCTATTAGGTGGTAGCACTCTTCAGTTAGGTTTGCTTGGTGCCTTGTGTTTGTCAAAATTGTCAGGGAGAACAGTAAGACACTCTCAGAAGACTCCTAAGAGGAATAATTCATAACTCAGTTGAACTAGTGGAGCTCTTCACTTATGTCTTTGAATATTTCTCTGTTCAGTGATGAAGACAATCTTTTATGTCACCAAAACCTTGTAATTAAGTTATTTATGTTAATTTCTCTAATGAAGAACAGTAAAAAATTATTAAAGATGCAATACATATGTTTTAAATATTAACATTTTAATTTTTTCCTCCCTATTATCTTATTATACTTTATTCCCATTAAATTAATAGTAAAAAAATATCCAGACCTTTATACAGTTACACATCAAAAGTCAAACATTTTCCTAACATTTCATTTTGGAACCAGTTTTTATGGTTAAATAAAGCCATTTATATAGAAAATATGAAACAATAACAAAAACCAAAAAGATTTTAAAAGAAGAAATAAGGTTGTGCCAGACTCGAAATTCATGTGATTTCTATAGACTTCACTCAATCATTAGTCTTAAAGCCCAGCAAAGATTCTCCCACAAAAAAAGCACATTAACTTGGGGAAGCCTGCTGAAAGAAAACAAACCTTCAGAAATTTTTCTATCTTTACATTAAATCTTCCTTAAATTTAAAAGTTACTTCCACTTACTCTTCTCTAACCATGTACTATTCCAGGTAAACACTGGAAATCTTAGGTGAGGTATTTGTTTGATATAAAGGAAATGTAAAGGAAAGTGCAAAGACTGTTGAATGAGATGCAGGTTTTGGCTCCACAGATAGAGACCACTTTAGTACAGAAGTACCATGAGTTCTCTTGGAAAGAAAAAGGCTGAACTTTTGCTGGGTATTTTTATTTAGTCCTACAGCCTCATGGAGTCAGGCACACATTCAGACTAATGTTTTCAGTGATGCAGTGATTATTCTTTCCCATCTTATGCATAAAGAGTGTGCTGTAAAAATGCTCATGTGCCACTGTCTATGCTTTGAGAAGAATCAAAAATGCAAGCAGTGAGAAGTTTCACTTTCTATGATTCTGCACACTTTCAGACTGTCCTGTCTTCCAGCCCTTAATGAAGGGTCTTCCCCACACCTACAGTACAATAAACAAGCACAACTTTGGTTGTTATCCTCCTGCTACAGATTATCCACTTTTACATGGGTAAAATTAATTTCATCCTTTCCATGTGTGGGTACTTCATTCAATTACTATACTGCTTTCTACAATTCAGAAATCTGGGGTTTCCCCTGCTGTCTCAGATACTTTCTTCCACTTTTACATTCTCCATTCTAATAATTGTCTGTGTCTGGTTGACACAGAATTCCTTTCACGAAGCTGGCAAGAATAGTCAACAGCCTCTAAAGAACTGTCACCTCTGATATAAATCTCTGAAGCACCTTCCATTTATCTTAGTCAGTGTAAACAGAACTACGGTAACTGAATTTTTTCCGTCTGTGTTTTCAATGATCTCCTGGACATTTCAGATCATTTAGAACCCAGAAGTCTAACACTGATGTTGAATTGTACAAGGATTTGACTTCTTTTTGCCCTCTAATTGTAATTTTAATGATTAAAATGCAGGCAATAAATTCACACATTAGAATGCAAAATTACTACCTTATTGTTAGGAAGAAATTTTTCTCTTATTGTACGTGGCTTTTACAACACTTATACAATTTGCTAGATTGGTTAGTAAGCATTTCAAGGTGGGTACTTGACAGGGAAGCACAATTCAAAACAATATACTGGCCTTGGATTTCAGTTCTGTTGTAATTTACTTCAGTTTAAACATACAAAAGACAAAAATGAATGCAATAAATGTTCCTGTACTTAAGATATATGCCTAAGGAATAGGAGAACTGTAATTGCCAAAGTAACAGAAGAATTTGTTTTCCTATCCAGAATATTTCCAGTCACATTATAATACCCCTGAATTTAATGACCCTTTATGGATGTCTAACAAAAAGTTGTCCAGCCTCCCCTAGAACTGAGAATAAGTTAAAATTTTTACACCTACAGGAATCAGAAAATTTCAACATCAACAAATATCAGAGGCCTAATATTCAGTCCTGACAAAATATCACCATTTATTCGTTTTGAATACAGCTCCTTTCCAGCTTTTTTTCATGTGCTTCAATGTATAAATAAATAAAAAAGAAAGCTTGTTCAAAGGTCTATGCGCTTGTCCATGTCACTATTGGTTAGAGGCTGCTATCATAAGTCCCTCAGGTATCTTTTCTTACAGGATTGACCTCCCTCCCTCTTCCCTCAGGTGAAGACATTCCTCATGCAAAAACAATTATAAACTTGATAGTCCTTATTGTCTGTATCCAAAGCTTTTACAGTTTTATTATATGCTTATGAGAGAAGGGGAGGGGAAGAAAGAGAGTAAAAAACCCAATAATGCATACTATAATCAATATATTGGTAGAATATATATGTAGGAATATAATCTCCATTTCAGTTTATTTCCTTTTCCCACTTACGGTTATTAATTTTTTTTTTACTCAACATTATCAGATTTTCCTATAAAATTTGTGTGACTCAAAGTCTTATGTCTTAGCAAAAAAGATCACCTCATTTTGTATGTAAGTTAAGATTTGTTTTTTTCCTTATATGCATCACGTTACGTCCATTTCTGTTGAATTTCATTGGCCATTTTATTGCCTTGTCACTCAGAATCAAAGAAGTTCTGCTGTTTTCTACAAGAAACCTTCACCTCTACTGCCAAAAAACTTTTCTGTAGAAGCAAACTTTCTAAGTCTTCGTGTGAGCTTTAATTATTATACTTTGGTTGCTCAATTTTGTTGTATGATTCTGTGACCAATTTCACAGAAACTCTCTGAGAGGTACAACTTAACAAAATCACTTTATCTTTGCTTTCTCAAAACCTTGAATTTTTTTGTGAAGCTTTACAAAAAAGAAGTTAGTTTTATGTTAGCAAATCACATTTAACTGAGTGTCATTTATTGGGTGTCATTGAGTATAGTTTTGCTAATTTTCCAAGTACAAATGTTGCCATGCCTTCCTTGAATTTTTTCTGAAACCAGTGACACCACATTTGCTACTCTCCACTTGCATTAAGAAACTCTTAAGAAAGTTATGACACACAGCTGCTGTGACTCAGTTTGGAA
Source organism: Zosterops lateralis (assembly GCF_965231275.1). Classification (NCBI taxonomy): domain Eukaryota; kingdom Metazoa; phylum Chordata; class Aves; order Passeriformes; family Zosteropidae; genus Zosterops; species Zosterops lateralis. The sequence continues at coordinate 74,047,172 of NC_139762.1, forward strand.
GCTTTGGATACAGTTTGGTTCTGATACGTGCTAACATTCACTCTGTTTGAACTGCAATCTCTTCCATAATGTCTATTTCAGTCAGTTCCTTTGAGCAGTTGTCCACTAGAAGAAATTCAACCATGAGAATCTTCTCAGTTTCTTTTTGAATGCTAATGAAAAGGGTTCATTTTTTTTCTGCGTCTTATCTTCTCTGAATACTTTGGATTTGTTTAATAGCTTAATTGTCAGTAAATCCTACAGACTACTGGACAGCTTCTTGCCACTGACTTGTTTAATAAAGATTTATTAACAGGGTGGTTTTTTTTGGTTTTGTTTTTTTTTTTTTTTTGTGGTTGTTTGTTTGTTTGTTTGTTTGTTTGTTTTTCATCAGTTAGCTGTTCCTCCAACATTTTTCGGCCTTTTTTAATGCATTGGTTTTACATTTAATCTAGCAGTGTTTCTTGGAGACTTATTTAATGTTTAATTTTTATTTGGACTTGAGCTTAGCTTTCTGAAAGAACAGTTCTTATATGTAATAACATCCCTTACCCTTCTATTTTCTCTCTCCTGTCTGAAAATTTTCTGTACAGGCAGTGTTGTTTGCCTTGTATTTCAAATATGGAATTCTACAACAGCCTCCACACCATAAAGAGTTGAATTTTCCCATTTTCTTCTTAACAAGATGTCATATTGTTATACAGCCTCTATTGTAGCCCAGCAAATATCCAGGCAATATCAGCATCTTAGGTGTATAATCATTATTACAGATCAAATACTACTTTTTTTTTTTTTCTATTTAGGCCCTGTCATTTCATTATGTGCAGCATTTGATACTAGTTTAGATATGTAGTTAATTAGTGTGATTTGATTTTAAGGTCTCTTGACATCTAATAAAAATTCTTCCATCACAGCTCTGTCCAAATCTGTCATCCTGATGTTCCCATATGACACCAACTGACATTATTCCACCAAGTTTCTAATATGGCCTACTATGTCAATTTCTGCATTTGGGAGAAAACATCCAAAATTTCCTTACCTAATTATTTAAAATCTGGCATTTATGAAGAAGCATGCATAATGTAGTGTTCGTTCTTCTTTTGCAAACTATTTCAACAGAGTTGCCTTTTTATCAATTTAATTTTTTTCACCCTGACATGTATGTCTTTTAAGCAAACCAAATTTCCATGCCTACCTCAATAATAAAATAAAAGCAACATCCTAAGGCATTTATCTCTATCTACTTGCCATTCCCCAATCTTCATGTAATATACATGGAAGATAGGAACAAAGTCTTTGTAAAGCCTTTTCTTCACATGTATGCAAATGAACCAAAATAGAAAAGATCACAGAAAGTCTTCAGTGTTTAGGAAAAATAAGGAAATTCACAAATATCTCCAAAGACTCCATCTTAGTTTTCAAGTATTTCTAAAACTATTAGAAGTATCTGTGTGTGCATGTGTTTACCAATATTTTGACAGCTTTAGAATTATTACTCTTTTATTAAATCATCACACATAGATTATTTAGAAGCAGTGGACCAAAATAAGAAAATTAATTTTCCAGTAGCGTTGTCTATTTCTTCAAAGAGGAATCAAGGCCTTACAGGTAAGTCTTGCAAATAAATTATTTCTGCTTTTCTCTGTTCTTCCTGTGAATACTGAAGCCAGTTTTACAGAAAAATTAAGAAGAATTCATTTCTCAAGGTCTTTTCCAAAAAAGAATAAAAATTGGAATTATTTTAAATGAAAAAGACCTACCTTACTTAAATAAAACAATAAAGGAAAACATTATGAAACCTCTTTCAAAAACATATTAATTGTTTGTTCTTAAATGGTAAGCAAGTGACTAGGCTAATGACCTTGAACTACTGTTTTAATTGATAGTACCATAGCAGTATAGGTTACACTGGAACACTGCCAGTCATCTGTCTCTTATATTCTAATTCACTTTTATGATAAAGCCAATAAGTGACAACCCACAGATGCTAAAACAATTTTTAAAAATGTTCATGTATTTATAGTGGAAATTTCATACAAGCTGTCAAATTATATGTTCAATGAGGTTGTTTTTTAATAAAATGTCTATCTTTATTAAACATGCATTAAAATTATTAAAGGTAAAAGATGATGTTCACTAAGAAATTAGGCAGATTTAAGTGTGTCTGACAAGGCTCTAGATAAGGTATCAGCTACTCAGCATGGTATTGCATACATATATTATAAGAAATATATATATATATTAGAATGCATTAGGAAAATAACTACCTTTACTGAAAGAAACAGTTATTGTTTCACATAAGTTCATATCCTTCGACTGATATCCGTAAGAATTGGAAACAAAATCATGTTAGTCTATATTAAGTGCAGCTATGACATTGTTATATATCTTACTATAACATATGAATCTTAAATACTCTTACTATCTTTACAAAGGCAATTATTCTACAGCATAATAGGCAAAATGAACTTGTAAAATATTAATGCAGTCGTTATAATGGTACAACTGCCAGTACTGGGCTGCTGATTATGTCCAGACAGTAATGATTCTTTTACCTGAGCAACGTGGGCGTTTCTAGTATGCTAATTCATTAAGCTGTTAGTTATGAAAATCAAGATGTATAATATTGTCATGAAGAATTAACCCACACTTTAACTATACTCTAAAATTTCCTTGGCTTTTGAAACACGTTGTACAGCAGCAAAATGGTAGATTCCTTTTCTATTGGGTCACTGACCACATCACTGCTTTAGGATACATCAAGAAAAGGGAATTAATTAAAAGTACTTGCAAGATAATTAATTTTCTAATACTCTAATACTGATTATAAGACTTTATACATGGGGCACTTATGTGTCATTCAATAAATGGTTTCAAATTTTTGAATGCAGACACAATTGTATTATTAATAGAATATTTTTATGTTGCTTTGTCCTGGTCTTGAAATGCTCATTAAATGTTTAGTATTTGCTTGAAAAGAATGATAGATTTTCAGATTTCAGGTTCTCTGCTGCCTGTAGCTGAGAAGCTCAATGTAAGAGATGAATTTTCTTCCATTTTCTTAAACAGCTTGTAATGGTTTAACTGCAGTCATCAAGCACCATAGAGGTTCTCTCACTTCCTCCACACTGGGATGGTGGAGAAAATCACAAGAGTAAAAGTAAGAAAGCTTATGGGTTGAGATAAAGACAGTTTAATAAGCAAGGAAAAGTAAAATAAGGAAAACATTCACCACTTCCCATGGACTGACAGGTGTTCAGCCATTTCCAGGAAATCAGAGTTCATGTGGCTTGGGAAGATAAACACCATCAATATGAGTATCTAGTGTGGTTTCCTTTTTTTCCTTAGCTTTTTATTGCTGAGTACCAAGAAATTGCTTTATATCATATCTAAGATGTTACATATTTGAGAAATAGTTAAGCACATTATTTGTTTTTAAACACATTATTATTGTCATTAAATTCTTTGTAATTCTATTGTCATTAAATTTTTTGTAAGTGGTTAGCATTTTGAAGTGAGAATGTTAGGCATCTGTATATGAAATATTATATGAATGGTTATGATTCATTGTAATATCTGAAATTAATTTTTATTGCCATTGCTGGCATAGGATTGAATTATTCAAACTCATGGGGTTATGGTTAGACATACTCATACGATTAGTTCCACTTCCCAAGTTCTGTAGGTTTTTGTTCACTAATTTTATAAATGAAAGGACTTGAAGAAGCGTGGGTAAGCCTGACAGCAAATCTTGGGTTAAAAAATAAAGGCTATTAGTATATTGCATAAAAATGTTAAGGTTTATTATGTCTAAAAAAGATGGGACATAATTAATATTTATTGAAATTATTCTACAGGTAAAAAAAAAAATTCATCCTTAATAGGCTCATGTAGCACAAAATCTTGTTATGAACTTAAAAATAAAAAGGTTTCTCCCCAGCATCCTTGAACGTGTCAAATATTATATAGGGATTTAAATTCACCTCCCTACAGGCAGTTTGTCCAAGACCTTCTGTGATATTCTTTAGAGGATTATAAAAACTTGCCCAAACACAGCACACGGGTGCTTGCCCAATCAAACGCTTGGATGAAAAACTTCATTCTGTTCTTAATGTGACTCCGTTAGAATATTAATGTAGCTTCACCTTTTGATTTGAATAGGCTAATCAGAGGAAGAGTTTTTATACAGCTTTTCTTTGCCCAGCTCAGGCAAGTCTACATGATATTCAGTTTATTAAGGGATTCTTAGTTAATCTGCCTCTGGTGTTTATAAAAAGCCTTCCACCACCTCACAGTGTTGTTCCAATAATGCCATCAATGAATCATTATTATCAGTGGGGCTTAAATTACATAAGAGTCTTTTTCAGATCCCTTGCTTTTGTGTCTATTTCACTTTTTTTTTTTTTTTTTTTTTTTTTTTTTTTTTTTTTTCCATAAAATAAGATAATGCACTGGGTTTCAAACTAGAACTAGTATAATAATTTTACTCAAGAATTTCCATTACTCAAGGAAAATATTTTGCTTTTATTTTGTCAATTACATGAGAAGAGGAATCTGTAGAAATTCTCATTGTCATTATCAGTCATTAAAGTTTTGCAAAAAAATATTTTTTTCTCTTTATCATTTCATAGATCTGAAGGTGTCTCATGGTTTGCATACTTTCACAGAAATATTGTTAGGATGCTCTGAGAGATTTTTTTAAAGCCAACAGTGTAATAGATAGCATGACTGAGTGGTTTTATTTATGGTATTCATTGGTTCAGCATGAAACACAGCACATATTTAAATTGTATTCATTAAAGAGTTTGCACATAAAATATTTAAAGTGAGAATAGAAAGCCCTCAACAGAAGTTAAATGGCCCTAGGGGAGAAGAACTATTGCTTGAAATTATGCAACCTATCAATCTTAAAAATAACCACACTCTAGAAGAAGACAGTATGCCTATCAAACAAATTTCTAAGGTGCATTAAAAAGCAAAACAGTTCCACTCCTACATATATTATTTATTGGACACTGATAGCTTGTTTGGAAAAAAAAATAATTAACATAAAAAGCACATTTGTAGTTCTTTCTTTTCTTGCCCTACTTTACTGCATTCACACATGGCATTTTTAACTTTTAAAACATATTTTCCCCTCTTTAGAATCCAAGTAGATATTTTTCATTCTTATAGTTTTTAATGAATGCTAATGTATTAAATGTTTCTGTAGATTATCCCTGAAAGACAATGTCTTTCCAATGTCCTGGGAGAAACTTTATGTGATCAGGTTTTTTTGCATCTAAAATTGTCCTAATGCATTCCTCTGACTTCTTATCTGTCATTACCCTCCAGGCTCACAAAGCTTTGCAGTCATGCAATCCTTTGTATTACTTTAATCTTCTTTTCTGTCTCACATTTCACTACCATTTGTTAGATCTTGTATTTTTTCCTTCCATATCCCTGTAAGCTGCTTGTTTGTCCACTCCAGAATCAAAAGCTCCATCCAAGCACTTTTTTTGTCGTGATTGTTTCAGTCTCCTCCTAGCTGAACTCCCTTTTTTCAGTCTGCTAAAAATGCCACTGGCAAAGTTACTCTTTGACTACTGTTTTGATCTGATTTGGCTTTTTCTCAAACTCTCACCAGCATTTCCACACAGAGTATGTCATGTTCAGACTATTAAATTTGTAGTTTTAAATCTTTGAGTAATTTAGAGTTTTGGCCTATTTCTTCAGCATTACTTATCTTCTCTTGTAACTTCTTCTATCACTTCAAGTACCACCTGCATCTCTTCAGATATAAGTCTTTGCCTTCTCCTTTGCTGCTCATTCTGCCTTGATTTGGGCTGCTAAGATTTCAGGTTTTTCTTTTAAATGCAAATTGCTCCTTCAAATAAAATGTACGCACATAAAAATCTTTTAGAGAAATTCTGGATGATACTAGTAATCAAATATAACAAAGGATGACCAACTCGGCATCTGTCTAAGATGACTTGACAAGAGGATGTGGAGAGAAGGGTGGGTGTTGTTTATCTCGACTTAGGTAAGGCTGTTGACACTGTCTTCCATAATTTCCTGATAGACAAGTAATGAAATAAGCTCTAGGTAAATGGAAAGAGAGGCTGACTGGAAACAGGCTCAACTGCTGGGCTCAGAAGGCTCTTGTCAGCGACAAAATATCTCTCTGGAGGCTAACGTCTAGTGGAGTGCTTTAGAGGCCCACACTGAAGCCCCATGCTGTTTAGCACATTAATTACCTGAACAATGGGACAGAGCAAAGCTTCATCAAGAGTGCAGATCACACAAAGTTAGGAGGAATGGATGATAGACCAGATGCATGTGCTACCGTTTAGAGGGATCCAGACAACTTGGAGGAATGGACTGAAGAGGACTCATTCTGTTCAACAAAGGGGAATGCCAAGTCCTGCCCCTGAAAAGGAGTAACCCAGGCATTGGTAGATGTTGGGGGATGACCAGCTGGAAAGCAGCTTTCCAGATAAAGATCTGAGGGTCCTGATACTATTGCAAAGAAGGCCAATGATTACATTATGCAGATGTGGTTGATCTTTTCTGCCTGCCAGGTACCTACCAAGATGCTCTATTACTCTCGTTACTCAGTGGGAGTGGGAGAGGGAATACAGGGAGGAAATGATAAAGCACATTGATTGAGATGATGACAGAGAAATAATTCACTAATTTTTGTCACAGAAAAAACACACTCAAAATGGGGAAATAACAGAAATAAAACAAAATTAAAACACCATCCCTTCTCTCCAGGCCCAACTTTACTTCTAATTCTTCTACCTCCTTCCCCTAAGTGGCACAGGTGGATGAGAAACAGGGACTGCTCCCCCTTTTGCTTTCCTGCTTTAGTGTGGGTCCCTCTAGTAGGAAACAGTCCTTAGGGAGCATCTCCATTGTCACTCCTCATCATCTGTAGTTCCTCAAGAACTGGTGAAGCGTAGGTTCTTAGCATGGGTTGCAGTCCTGCAGGGATCGACAGCTCCAGCATGAGCAGATTGTAGAGGAACATGGTCTTTCAAAAGATAAATATTTCCAAGGATAGACATTTCAGGACTTGTTTGGACGACCTAATCCAGTGTTTGATTTTTTTTTTTTTTTCTCATATCAAAATAGAATGCTTTATCTTTTGTTTTGGTCCCATCACCACTTTTCCTGACATGTAGCACCACTGAGAAGATTCTGCATCCACCTTCTTAACTCTTTCTCATCAGGTATACAAACACAAGAAGATTCTTTTTGAGCCTTCTCTTATGTAGGCTGAATAGTCCCACCTCATTCAGTCTTTCCTTACATGATTCTCCTGCTGTCTCTTTCTATCTTCAACCATGCTGTGTTCTTCTGCGTGAAATTTACTCCCATATTTGTTCCCACACCTTCTTCATTCTGCTTTTTATATATTGTTCCATTATTTCTCTCCCTCCAACTAACTATTTAGAGTTTAAATGTTATTTTGTAAGTAGAAAGAACAGGAACTAGATTCCTAGGTAGTTGATTTGGAAATAATTGTTTTGAATCTTTAAAATCTAAACTCTCAGTCTCTTGTGATTGCTATATCAGTTAATAATAACAGTAATTCTTCCTGGCAAGAGCAAACAAGCCGTGCTGTTGGCTTCTGTTACTTCCCTGGGCTTTTCTGGCACAACAGTAGTTTCTAACATTCAAGCAATCAGGCATCAGTAAAACTGTGGAGCATTTGTTAAATTTTAGGCTCCTTGCCATTATATTTGCAAATTTGTAAATCTTTGGTGTTTTCGCCAATAAGAGCTGATAAGTTGATGCAGTTTTAAATGAACAGGCCTCAGGTCTGACTCTGCTTTTAACTTAAATAATAACTGAGTAACTTAGGGCTAGCCTGAGCTGCCTGGTGCTATGACCTACAGGGAAGAAAATAACACCTCGAAAAGACTTGCTAGATTCAATAGCAGAACCTCCTCCATAAGAGTTAAAACCAGAAGAAAATAATTACAATTTTTACATAGGCTGTAAAAATACTTGGACTTTATGGAACTCCCCTACAGTTCTTCATCCTGTCTTTTGATGGTAAGAACAAAACAAGAAGGTAAAAGAACAGTTCTCTCTTACCTCCTGGACCTTTAGGCCAACTGCAATTTGCAGTTCTGACTGTAGCAGAACAGTTCCTGAGATACCAGCATACCCAGGAACTACTGGCAACACTAATTCTTCATTCTAGGAAATTAGGCACTGAAATCGAATGAGGTATTTCAAATTTTAGTTGAATTCTACAGTACCATAAGAGTAAGAAGAAGATGTTTACTCAGATAATACTGTGATAAAGCAGTAGATACTAAGAAATTTCATATATAGGAAGTCAGGAAAAATATATGCAAGTTTACTTCTCCCTTCATAATATCTTAATTCCAACTTGGACTTGGTCCTATTTGGACTCTTTCCCTTATCCAGCTGATTATTACTCTGCCAGAAATGTAACCACAGAGACAGATCTTCCTTGTAAACTAATATTACAACTATTTCACATTTAATTATCCACTTTTGTCTGTCTGTAACATCTAATATTGTGTATTCCTCAAGAAGCATTAGGCTACCCAAGCTACAATAGGTGTGGTGATTTTTTTCACAATGAGCTACATAATTTGCAAGTGAAAATTTTAATCAAGTTTCCTAACATGTGCTTTTCAGTCCTTATTTCATCAGATTACAGTCATAAATATGAATAAGTATTTTAATTATGCAAAAAAATTTGTGTGTATCTCAATTGTATGCTTAAGTCTCTTAACTGTAAAACATAACACTCCATTTATATATATATCTTAAAAAACTTGTGCAATTTTTTCCCCCAGAGCAAATAAAGACCAAAATAAAATGATCATAAGGACCTCAAAATCAACAAGTTTTAAAATAAAATGATCATAAGGACCTCAAAATCAACAAGTTTTATGCAGAATAAAACAGCTAAGTTTATATTACAGTGTGAAAGGACCGTTGTCTTCTTATGGCATTCACAAAGAATTATAAAAGTTATGTCAACTCCTGGGCCTCTAGCTGCAGATCCTAACTTTTAATTCTCTGAATTGTTATGAGAAACTGGAGAAAATTATAGGATGCATTGTATTTTCACACACACACATATACACACACGCTGTACTAGTTTTGTTTGTAACTGGGCGGAAACACCAATTATGTAGTGGTTTCACGTTTGCCTGTTTCTGTTTGCTAAATTTAGTGTACTGATTTGTGTTTGCTCTCTTTTTCCCCTTGTGAGATAGGATCAGGAGAAGCAAAGCAGTCCTAAACCTAAAGATATAAAGGCAGATTTATTAACACACACTAAAAGAAGAAAAAAAAAAATCAAAATGAAACTTTCAAAACAGTCTTCCTCCCCCTACAAGTGTTCACTTGTCCCACAAACAGCATGAAGAGATAAAACCTGTGATTTTCAGTCAGTTTCACCATTTTAAAATAATCTTTCATCAAGTCTTTAGGGAGAGGAATTTATCTTAGTTTACCATAGAATTTCCCCCACTGACAACCTAGAACAGTTCTCTTGTGGATTTTAACTGTCACGAAAACAGCCACCCAGGGAAAACCTGATTCTCTGAAATCTCCTCCCATTAGCAGTTTTCCCAACACTGCATATGGATCATGTCTGCTTATTTAAGGTACTGTTTAAGAATGCCTCTTCTAGTATAAAACAAAGATTCTCTTCTTCCATCTCCAAAATCATCTTCATCTCTAAAACTTGAGATCTCGCTTTTCCTTAGGAGCGAAGGGCTTAATATCACTTTCCTTCCTCTGTTCAAAATTCTCCATCAAATCTCAGTTATATCAGTCTACAAGCTAGAACCATGCATCTCCCCCAAACAGCATTCATGTGTTACAGAAAATAGTCCATTCTCCATGGGTTCACCAGAGAAGTCCAGCCAACGAGGCAACTCCTCCGTCGCTTGTCTCACTTTTAGGACTTTCACTCTCTCTTCACTGACTTCATGCTGTGCCTTCACTGTTCACTCTGTCCCTGTTCTCGCTCACAGAATGGTTAGTGCCCCAGAAGTTTCATTTTGTGCTAATAAACAGTTAACACTCTTGCCCAGGGCTGCAGGTGGTTACAGAATTTCTGCCAGGCTGTGGAATCTCAAAGCCCTGCTGATGAGGGAGGCTGGTGGACGCCTTCCCCTCCAACCCCTCATGGCGTGGGCTGCTCGCTTGGAGCTGCTCCCTGGGCCGAGCTTAAAACTTGCAAGATGTTAATAGTCTGGGCTTTTCCTCTGCTCCCCAGTTGCCATCGGTCCCAGCCATGGCCCGGCCCCGTAAGCCCAGTGGGGCACTGGGGTCTGCCCCAGCCCAGCCTGCCCGGCTGCTGCGGGACTGGTGTCACCTGTGCCAAGCTGGAAGGAAAAGAGAGCTGTTTCACAGAATTTCCCAATATTTAACCCTCTACGTCCATGGAGACGTGTCCCTTTCTAAATGGTTTGTCAGACTATAACTTCCTGAAAAATCATTTCCTGGCCAAATCACCACACACACAAACCACAACACCCAACACCCTCCCCAAACTCAAAAGTATAAAATTATTTTGCTTATGACACTAATTTTTATTTTATTTTTAAATGTTACTCAATCAATAAATTGGAAACAAAATACAGACTTTTCCCCAAATATATCTTGGATGGACAGGTATCAGATATATTTTGTTCTCGTGACAATATTTGCAGATAGGAAAAACAACATCCTTAAAGCACAGAGACAATCCCTCTGACAATTGCTTTACCATGGATAAATATTTTTCTTTAATCACATAGTGGAAACATGAACAAGTCCGCACATACAGAATCATTTGCTGTACAAAGGGAGGGCTCTATAAAAGCAAGCAAAGAACCCCCACTATGTAACCCAGGTGTAAATGAAGTGGTCTTATTCGGACAGGCCCTGAGCATTTGGCTTCTTCCTCTGAAATCAGCCAGTGCCAACATTTGCAGAAGTCATACTGGTTGGTGCCTAATTTTAGGCACATATATCAGAGCATTGTCTTTTATAGTTTTCAAGTGACAATATGCAGGCTGAATTTCTAGGCTGAACCTAGAAGTTCAGCCTGCATTTTGACTAGAAAGGCTGAACCTTTTTTTGCTCTGGCAGCTATGAGCATGCAAATGACACTTGAGCACAGATGAACATCTGACTGTATGTTAGAGTTAGGCGGCAAGACAAAGGAAGTTGAAAGAATTGTGTGTTGATCTAGTGATGATGTTTAAACCTGATATTTATTCCTCTCTTAGATCAAAGCAATGTTGCAAAACAAGACAAAGGCCTGAAATATTTTCAGGAATACACTGGCTGTTTTTCAAAAGGAGGACTGTGAAAGTAGACAAGAATAGTAACATTTTCAACATCTTTAGATTTATTTGGGATATTTTTAGGCATTAAGATAAAAATCAATACTTTCAGAAGAGTGATATTTTATAGGAATGATATTTCAATTAAGAATTACTATTACTGTAAAGAAAAAAGTGCTCAGGTAGAGAGCATACAATGAGGTGAGGAGGGGATACTCATGCCCTAGATGAGGAGTTTAGTATAAGGAACACAAAGTTTAACTTTTGCAGTCTAAAGTAAGGATAATTTCACACAAAATATTTCTCAAGATATAATTCAAAAATCACTTCTCAGTAGCACAGTACACACTTATACATGTGTCTCAAATAAATGAGAATATGATTTGTTTTTTCTTATTTTCCTGCTTTGCACCTTTTCATTCTCAATTTCTATATTATATTATCTTTTTGAATATTTTTGTGGTTTAAATTTGTTTGTTTGGTACCTTTGACAAAATATATTGATGTTAATCTGTTTCAATCTGACATTTATTACCTGTGATGTATTTCTATGCCCCAGGTAGATTAGAATCATACTCATCATGCGGTTTGAGAATTGTGATTTTTGCAATTATGAGAAAGGTCTTAATTTTACTCTGTACTAGGAGTTTTACTTTCAGCATTCATGAGACTAATCTTCATAAGGATGTACATGGAAAATTCCTATGCAGAAACTCAGCATTGGAAACTTTTTAATCAGGTTTGCTAGTATACGCATACAGGAAAAAGAATTGTGCAAAAAATCAAATGTTCTGATGGTTATTTTTAGCTTTCCTATTTAACTGAAAATGAGCTATAGACATTTTAACATGGCAGTTTATACCAAATGAATATTTCAAAAGACCTATTAACATACAGAGACCACTTACAATAATAATAATAATAATAATAATAATAATAATAGTAGTAGTAGTAGTAGTTTATATTCACATGGGCTCACATTGGCATCTTTTTGAAATTCTATGAAATTGAAACTGAGTAAAATCAGAATTGTTGGCTACAAAAAGCCCTAATGTTGAAGCCACTTGTGTTGTTTATCCTTACACAGGGAATAAAATCTTCCTTTATCAAAATCAATTCAGACTAAACCAATGTGGGAAAAGAAGGTATCCTACACAGACCTACTATCACTTAGAGCTTCTGAATATTATGGGAATAAAAAAATGCTTCTGAGTATTACGGGAATAAAAAATGCTTAGACAATGTTAATTTTATAGGGCATCAGGATTTTAAAGCTTGCCTCAGGCAGGAAAAAACCATTCCATAACAGATTTTTAAATTTCTCTCTTAGAAGGGTAAAACCATCTTTCTGCTGCATTTAAATTTACTCTCCCTAGTGCAGAGGTGACTGTTTAATTTTGATAACTGTTCTGAAAATCTCTATGAGAATATTAAAAATCTTTCCATTAGGAGAACCTAAGTTCTCTTAATAAGAATACGTTCCTACAGGGAATCTGGCAGTATCTGCATATATAATATAAATTTATTTCAGAAAATACAATTTATCATGTTTAAGATAATATATTAGTAAATTTTTATTGCAATGAAATGCATTAAAAATAAGCTGTTAATATGGTTGATCTGTGGATCTAAAAGAGTCTTATGTTACAGCATGTGCCTCTTGGTAATAATGAATGCAATAAATTGTCATGCTTATAACCTGTCACTGCATGAGTTGTCAACCTATAAAACAGAATGCAGAGGCTTTCAGGTAAGTGTTTGTTTCTTTTAAGGTATTAATGGTAGCTCTATCACCCTCATTAATAACTAAATGTTAAACCACTTCATTAAGCTGAATAGTGGCTATAGTGAGTGCTGTGAAATCTAACATACAGGTGTAATGATCTTCAAAAAATATTATGCCTGTATGAGGAGAGTTGTATATAGGTGTACATAAGGATGTCCTGTTTGCAAACATTTTTAATGTAATTTATTTTCTGTAATGCGCATCATTTAGATTCAGATCTACATTCAAATAGTGCATTTTAACATGTCCTGAACATGGACCTGTTCAACATTAAAAAAAAATAAAAAAAAAAGCAGGACTGACTCAGAAAATTTGAAATAAGTAAATACAGGTTTACTTTATAACTGAGACCAAATTCTAAGTGCACATTTTATGGCTTCTTTTCTTCTCCAGTATCCATGTTTGTCAAATCCTCATCCACTACATTGTTGAATTAAATGTACCTTTCTATGAATGGCTATGCTAATGAAAAATATAATAGTAAAACCCTACTTTAGAAAGGTTCTGGTGGATTTTTCTGGGTTTTTTTCTTTATTTTTTTCTTAGCTTCTACCACTTTAATCTGAGATATTACTAGTTCTTCTATGCTCACCTATTAAAAAAAAAAAGTTGGAAATAGCTTGGCATTTATACATTTCCTTTTGACATTATCAGGGTTAATTAAATTATAACCTCCCCGTTTGTGGAACATGTGAGAGGCAATAATGTCACCTGGGATCATAACCACAGAAACTGCACAAGGCAATGTTTACTGCAATGTGAAATGCTCCAGTAGTTATTATGCATGTAATTTAGAACGAGAAAGAAAACCAGAAAATCAGTTTTAAATTATCTGATAGAGGACTATGGGATGAGAGAGATGAGAAATACATCAGTATACCTGTCTTCAATAGCAACATATCTCCAGACAGTATGGTTCAGTAGCTTGGGTCAAAGGCTACGTTTAGCACTGCCATCCTTGAGAGAGGCATACCTCATGTGAGTAATCCCTTTACAATGGACAAGAAGATATCACTAATTCCTCTTTCAGAATGCTTTATATTCAAGAATGAAAATGCTTTGAGTACAAAGCTTCATAGTTATTAAGTCAGCACTAATGCAAGGTATGGAAGTTAATTTAAGTAGCTGGACATTGGGGAAGGATTCTTCATTGGAACAGTTACATTGCACAGTATCATATGATGTGATAACAGGAACAAAAAATCCCAGGAATTTGTATCCTCAGACTGTTTTGAACCCAGTATTATTTTAAAGGAAAAATAAAACCAAAACCAAAACCAAAAACCAAACCATACTGCAACAGGATTTAAGTGTGTTATCACAGATAAGTGATGTGTTGTAATTGTAATACTAAAAACAGATTGAAAAAGGAGGGAAAATGAGGTAGTGAGGAATACTGTAGAGAAGAGACAAAATAAAAATAAAGAACATTACATTCGGATTTTAGAAAGAAATGAGAAAGTTCAATAAAAATGAACATGGAAAGATATGGCTGCAGGAGCATTTTGTGAGGTAATGGCCGCTGAAACAAAAAGGGAAAATAAAGTCAGTCTATCACAAATTTAGATGGGCACTAAAATTGTTAGGAAGCAGTTACCATTGGCAGCTGGAGGAGTGGCTGAAGGTATTCAGTCTAAGCATACAGAAACAGAAAATATGATAAAATGAGACCCACCTTTTTACACAGAAAATATGACAATTGTGTCAAGAATACTTAAAGAACTCAAGTATGTTTCAAAATAACCAAACAGTTAGGAATTTATGCCCTTGTGCCCCAACTCCCTCATGTGATACAGAGTACTGTGAACTTTCTGTTCAGACATTATTAAAAAACTACAGAGAAGTAAAGCTTTCTGTATTCAAGGAAATAAAACACAGGAGAGAACACAATTTCTTAGAGGATTCCCAAGACACAGATGAATTTCACTTCACTCTAAATACGTACTTAATTTGTTTAATCAGCAGGGTGGGACAAGGTTTCTCTAAGAGATCTCCATCTGTAAGAAGACTGGTGAGATTTCCACATGTGAAGGAAATTGGATATGAAGATATTATTAAGGGCTATTCATAAGCATTATGATACAATAAAAATTACCTAAGAAGTACCTGGATAATTTTGGCTTTATATATTTATAATGAAAATATATACTAACAAATGGCTTTTCTTGTTTTGTCTTTTTTTGTTTCCTAATAGTTTTATTCTGACTTTTTTTTTACTAGCCTGTTTTATTGTTATCAGGGATCCATGTAAAAATACTTATTTACTTTCTGAAAGAGAACTTTCAAAAGTGTTTTAATATTCTTTTTTAGGAGATAAAAAACAAATTATTTTTTTTTAAAATTTTCCTACTATACAGAAAAATGGTGGGCAACAGCAACAGATCTTAAGGCTTACTTTGTCTTGTCATACTGCAATCTGATAGCTCTTCTAAATCTTTTTTGTACCATGGTAGACGATATGAGATACCTCCACTTTCTCTCTCTATACATAAAATAATAAATTCTGTTTTGGATTATCCAGATAATATGTCAATGTGTGTCATGGACATTGAATATGCTTATACACATATAACTAAAGCTTATCAATACTTTTATAACTCTTTCAGGGCCTGATCTCTTTTTGAAAATTCCATATGTGCATGGAATTCCATATAGTGCTTCTCTGCCATAACTATGTACATCACCACATATAATGAATAAGTCATAATGGTACCATACACGGTATGGCTTATTTTATGGTGAATGTATAAAACGTATTTTTAATTTAAAAATACATCTGTAGATTATGTAACTTGCACTATTTTTTTGCTAACAATACACCTGAGTGACTGTCTTTCAAATTTTCCAACCACAATCTCAACTGATTTCATCCTACAAAACAATACAGAATTTTGCTCCTTTCAGATCAATATTCCCTTTCCTCTTTAGCCCAAATACTGTATGCAATTTTGTTTTAAGAGAAAAAAATATAAATGCAAGAGATCGTCTATCTCGTTATAATAAGAAATTAAATAATTAAATCCTGACTTTTTTATTTGAGCTCAATCCTCAAGTTTTGTTGATCTGGAGAGCTATCAGCCTAGACAATAACCTAGGAAATGGAGAACATTTGTTTCTATTTCAGATTTTTTTTTTTTACTAGTTATTTGCAATTGCTATCCTTTAGAGCTCTCCAGATTGTATCATTTTTCTTGTAAGTTTCTTATGTGACCCTAGTTAGAAAGATGTCATGCTGACTATGCACATTCTATTTAGGATTTTTAAAAAGAGAGAGGAGTGGGAAGAAATCAGGCTAAGTTGTAATCATGGTGGATCAAGTATGGCATGTGTCCTGTCAGCTGCACTTCACAAAAGGATGGTCCAAATAGGATATCCTCTGCTTCTTCAGTAATCTAATAAAAAATAATGTACAAATATTTGGGAAATACAACTTGGATTTATAATTTTTGACTTTTCTTTCCATGATCATTAAATTCCATATCATTCTTCTTCTTCTTCCTTCTATGTAATTACTTAATAATTTCCTGCAGAAATATTTAATTCATAGCTTGCTCCTTCCTTCTACACATTTCAAAACTGCTTGCCTGACCTTTCACTTTCTCATGACACACTACAGTGCAGTTCCAAATCTCTTCTCCAATTAATCTGCACAGGGGCACAAGTAAAATACAAAGTTGGGAATTGGATTGCAATTTCTGTGTTATTACTACTGAGCAAAGGCCAGCAACCTCATGTTTCTTGCATTAGCTGGCCCCTGCTGTTTCACTTAAAAGCCATTTGTTTGAAATGAACAGGTTATAGAAATTAGACTCAGAATTTTAAATATTTAGCTAAAATATATAGAGTGATGAACTACTCTATTAAAAAGTATCCCCACCAAAAAAAAAAAAAAAAAAAAAAAAAAAAAAAAAAAAAAAAAAAAAAAAGACTAGCTTCTTTCAACTCTTAAAAAAAAAAAAAATAAGAAGCTGCAAAGACTCACATGACAATATAAAGTAAGATAGTATATGTATTTTTTCTTAAAATTTGCCAGTGGAAGCAGGTGGGGTAACAACTAAATAGTCATCATTCATTAGAGTTCCTGCAGGCAAAACCTATAAAATAGGCAGGACATAATATCAAATCCTTTCCCGGAAAAAAAAAAAAATCTTGGTTAGAAATTCCTTTTACATTGGTTTTAGGAAAAAAATATTTTAAAATCACCAGAAATGAAATAACACTGAAAAATGTCTCCTGACACTGTTAATTATGTTTCTTTACTGGGTTGTTTCATGAACTGGAGGCATTTCACTATATAATGGAGTAATGAAAGCCCAACCGCTAGCACCTAGGAAGAAAATTCTACTGACTTTTCTTCATTGTTCTAGGACTCAGTAAAAACGCTTCACACAATATTCTTCACACCTGAGAAGGATGTTGATGATTTTCACAGAAAAGTAAGATAATAGAGTTTTATTATGCATGAATAGATTTTCCAAGTACTGTACGTCGACTGAACCTTTTAGAAAATAATGAGCTCAAATCTTATATTAGTAACAAAGTGGTAAATCAGTTCTAACTTATATTCATTTAATTCAGTTGAATTTTCAGGGAAAACCTAGGATAACCGAAGCAATTTCTGGCTCACAGTTACCATCTCAGCTTCAAAATCTATTCCTGATTCCCTGCTTCCTCTAAAAATTGTTTCTTTTTTTATTTAGCTGAGAAGTGTGCTCTAGTCAGAAATATACTCTACCCCATTCTCCAAAATCTGATCTGGATTCACAGACTTTAAAGGTTCCACTATATTTCAAATCAAGATAAAGCTCTTGAAGATCTCTGTGAGTCCAGTTCAATGTGTCATCAGCAGGACCTCTCCATGTTTATAAAAAACTATATTAATTTTACTATTATAGCACCCAATAATTTAATTTAATGATATGTTAAGATTGTGACATCAAAACTACTAATTTGGAACTATCCAGAGTTCTGATTATAAAAATACTTAGGGAAAATTGATCTCTGTGAGGGAAGAGGAATTTGTGACAGGAACTAGCCTATGAGTAACAAAGGGTTGTTTCAGCTCACTTAAACTCAGACAAGCATTGCTTGGCTCTAGGAAGTTCCAGATGGTGCCTTTGCAGACACTAGGAAGGTAATCAGAGTATGGTTGAGGTTGGAAGCAACGTCTGAAAGACATCCTAACTTTCTAACGTTCTTCATCCTAACTTTCAACGTCTAACTTTCCTGCTCCAACAGATTCCTTCAGGGCAGGTTGTGCCGAACCATATAAAGTGGGAAAACATGGCCTATAAGAACAGGGCCATTAAGAAACCCAACTACTTCATGCAGGATTGACAGCCCAGAGACAACTACACTGGAGAATATCTTCTTGGGGAGAAAACAGTAATGCTACCTTTATTTACTTGAAAACAATTTTCATGGATGTGCCGATGTTATGGAACATAGTTTTAAGCTGCCCCTATCACGATATTTACATTAAATTGCCTTTTTTTTTTTTTTTTTTTTTTTTTATAAAAATCACAGAATGGACCTAAATAAAAAGTATTTGGAAATTTTCATTCATTTGCCTTATTTCAAGAATAAAACAGAAAAAAATGTTTATCTACAATTGTTTATACAAAACCAATTCTACAACTATTATCAAATACTTTCATGTTAAGAAACATTATTTCCTTAGTTCTCTGGTGAAAGGGCTAAGGCAGCAGTATTGAGAAAATACCCACTTTTATAGAATGTTTGAAACAACTGTGTTTTCCTTTGGTAATTTGCAAATTATCAAATTGCAGATGATAGACAGCTAGTGAAAGGACTGCTAAGAAAGAGAACTAATGCCTTTCCATACTTCGTAAGAAATGATGGAGGGAGAATGACATTTTAAAATCATGCCTCACTCAACAAAAAACTAATGAAGCATAATTACACTAAGTTTTTCAAAGGTTTACCAGTTTAATTTTTTTTTTAGACTTTCTTTAGACTGACTAGATCTAAGGACAATAGAGAGAGTTACTTTTTTCTTTTTGGTTTATTATTCTAAATAATAGACAACTCATTCAGATAGTAAAGAATCAGTGTTGACAATCTCTTAATTATCAGGGCCTTCAAGGGATTTACAAAGCCCTATTGGCTGCCTTTCACAGCTAATTGCAGCTCTGTTTTCCTGCCTTTTGTTTTGTTTTCAACATGGTGAAACAAAACAGTCACAAAGTTATCTAGAATCCTAGTCAAGGAGCTGCATCCTTGAAAAGCACCAGAATTTGGAGGAGTGAATCAAAAGACAAAATTAGCTGTGCCTAGTTCCTAATTGCATCTACCAGTTACTCAACTCATGGTTTTTGCTGAGCTTTTTTCACCCTTCTGCCTCAAGTTCTTATTGCTGTAAAATATGCATAACATTTCCTCATTGCTGTTTCTGGGACAGAGAATGCTAAAGTCGTGATGCCTACACAGTGCTTTGAATATGCAGAACGCTATGTAAATTATATATATTTTCAAGGACTCAAAGAACTTCTGTATTTATAACATTTTGAACTCTGAATTAAAAGAGCTTTCTAGTGACAGGCTGATCAGATGAACTTGTCACTTACAAAACTGCCCTACTGTAAATTTAGGAAACGAAGGAAACCATTAGGGATCCTCCAGTACTCAAAGTAAATGTCTGGGAATTCATCTACCGATTTCAAATGGGGAAAGGGCCTAAAGTGACTAAACTCCTGCATGTTTGAAAATCGTTTTAAATACGAGTTTCTTATCAAGATACGAGGCTTATACAGCACTTTCTTAGTTAAATGGCTAAATGAAAAAAAAAAAATCTGGGTAAGGAAATGTTTATTAAATCATTTATTATTAAGATATGACTCTACATTGATATAAATAGGAAATCAGCACTTTCCCAGGACATAAAAATTTGTCTCAAAGGGATAGTGATGTATGTTAAAGATAATAAGCTGGTTATCAGTCTCAAATTAAGCTTATCTTAATATTAAAAATCATGTTTGACAATAACGTCTTATCATTTGATTCAACCAAACTGAATGTAGCACGCAAATGAATAAATATCAGAATTGGAGAAAATATAATTTTTTACATTTGCCACAGGTTGGTTGGGGAATCCTCATTTCAACTACTTGATGTATATGTTTTTTCTGTCACCAGTATAATGGGAATACTGTTACTTATAGACATCAAACAAAAAATGCCCCAACAAACTATTTATGATACAAAAAGACTTACTGGAAGTAAGTGATACAGCCCATTTAAAAACTGTACCCAAGCTAAAAACAAAAGGGACTTGTATGTCTACTGTCTGACCTTCTGTAGAGCACAGGAAAAGATGAATAATGTAAAATGGATTCATTGTCATAGGCAATTAATAGCAAACTTTGTCATTTGTTATGAAACTTCATCACAAAAGAAAGAAGAGGGAGGAGAAAGAGATGAAGGGAAAAGGAGACGCCTATTGAATAAATTCTAAATATCAACACTAAACTACAGCTACAGTACAAGAGTACTCTGCAATGAGATGATGAGCAGCACAATTATTGTGGAAAAGAAAACTGGAGGAATGTGAAGGATCAGGAATAAGCATGTAAGCAAGTTTTGTCTCAAACATTCTGACTGTTGCGACAGAAAGGTTGTGACTGGAAGTGAGGGTCCCGTGGAGATGGGGATGTCTTGTTCTGGGCCAATTTCCCTTTTCAGTTCCTGGGCTTGCAAGTCTGCCTTGAAAATCATGCTCAGCGTGCTTGTGCCTCAAGAAGGATTGAGTCCTGGGTAACTCACTAAAATTGATGCAGGGGCTCATCACAGGCCCTCCCCTTGACACAACCCATGTCCTAGAGGGCTCCAAAAGACTGATTGCATGCAAGAACAATATGGTGTGACTGCCATGAATATTTTATTATATGTAAGAAGTATGTACCAGTGTACCAGGTGAACTAGAAAAGGAAGTTGGTAGTTCCCATGTGCTCTCTCTTTTTTGTCATTCCCAGATCCAGACCATCCATGGCAGCAGGAAGTATCTAAGTACTGGTGATTTTTCCCTCTCTCTCTCTCTCTCTTTTGTCTTTATTCTCTCCTCTTCTGTTTTATCCTGGCAAGTGAGTTGTCACATTCTCCCCCTTACTCCATGCCTGAACTTTGTTGCAAGAGTTGGAAGCTTGTTAAAGTTTGCTCAAGAACTGAGAGCTTGTTGGCCAACACCTCTACAGTTAAATAGGGTCCTAGTTGCTGGAGTTAAGACAATTACACAATAAAGCCTAAGATTTCCCTGATAGGTGGAATGGTGTCTTTGTTCATCTGGATGAGAATTTATAACCAACATCACATTTGCTTCTGGATTTTGGCAATGAGTTAAATACAAATTTGTGAATTCTCTTAAAGCAGGAAAACAGGATTTTCAAAGCGTACACTGAAGAAAGAACTTCTCTTTTGATTACCAATGCAAGAAACTTCACAAATATCAACTAAATTTACTCTGAAGTAAAAAAGGGTTGTGTCATCACTGTATGGATTTCCTTATTCTATTCTTAGAAATCAAAGCTGTCTAACAACAAAAATTCAAACAGAAAGCAAAGCTCAAAATAAATCTCAGTTAAGTGGGAATTGTATTCACTTGTCAACTGTGCAAATTTGTCCTCTCAATTAACAGTTGTGCTTATGAGCCAAAGAGAAATTAATGTATTTGCAGGTGATTTGTTAACACTTTTGACAGTTAATTCTTTATCAACTAAAGTTAAAAAACAGAAAACCAAAAAACACTCCAAAATAAAAACCAACCAACCAAACAAAAGCCAAACAACTTTTCTGCCTTTGAAACCTTTCCTCTTTCTTCTGCTCCTGTAAGTGTCAGTACTATCATCATCCTGACTACTTTTGTAGTGGCAGGAACGACTATATCTATATCCTGTGTAGAGTACCTATATCTAGGATAAATTTCTTCCTATCTTCTGTGTTCCACTTGCAGAAAAGGTGACAAATATATTGCAAAGCATACAATTATTAATATATAATTAAATCAATGTAAATTATTACTATATGTAACATCAAGTATTAATACAAGGATTTAAATATATGAGTTTGTGACTGTAAGCAAATTATGGGGGAATCTGTCTATGTCTGCAGTACAACAGGCACAAGACTGGCAAAATAAATGTGTGAATAATTTTCTCTCTCTCTATATATATATATAAACAGCCACACATTCTGCTTGTTATTTAAACGTTTCTGTACTCAAAAAAAAAAAAAAAAAAGCATTCTTTGAATCGTCAACAAAAATAAAAATAATATTTCTTATGACAAAATTCCAAACTATGAAGCATTTCCTTCTCAAGGTATTTTTTCCATTTTTTCTGTTCACAAAAATCTTGTCATTAGCTAAGAAAACAAAACCAGGATGTTACAACATATTTACTTTTAAATTTCACTGTCCTATGACCTGACAGAAAATTTTATTCCTTGGTAAGGCTATCACAGATTTTCATGAGGCAGACTTATTACATCTTTTAGGCACTGGTGTGTATTTTGCAAATATTTATATTGAATGTCTTTTCAGGTAGGGGAAAGCGCTGGCCAATTGGAGGACACACTACTTCATGACAACAATAAATCTTTACGCTTCAAAGATTTTCATATTTATTTCATGAAAGTGGACAGTAGCCTTTTACTAGTCTTACAAAATCCACTGTACAAGAAATTGTCATTTCAAAGGCTGTTTCTGCCCTTAGGATAACTTTTTTTTCTCTCCTATTTCTATGATAAAAAATTTAAAATCTTTAGCAATAGACTACTTCCATGAATAGTGCTGATCAGCTTGATATACATTAACTTACAAATAATGTTATTTTCTGAGCTTCTTTTTGGAACTGTTTGTATTCCTCCCCCATTTCCTCAAATCAGATTAAAAAAAAAAAATTGGTATTCTGTCCATATCTAAAGATTACAAAGGTCAGATATTGCACAAAAAAAAGCATTCTAAACATTGTAGGAAATAATGATCCAAGGTAGCACTTTAAAAAATAATTGAAGGAATAAAGAAATAAAAGCCTTACGCAAAAAAAAAAAAAAAAAAAAAAAAAAAAGTTT
Source organism: Zosterops lateralis (assembly GCF_965231275.1). Lineage (NCBI taxonomy): Eukaryota > Metazoa > Chordata > Aves > Passeriformes > Zosteropidae > Zosterops > Zosterops lateralis. The sequence continues at coordinate 74,070,332 of NC_139762.1, forward strand.
TGCTATGCATCATAAAGAGTTCCTAGGATTTTCAGTGCAGAAAAATTGAAAAATTCAAGTAATTTCAAATTTGGTAAGGTAAGCTTTGGGATGAGTTTGATACACCCACTCAACTCTCTATTCAGGATTAACTTTTACAGAGAACTGTATAGAAGAAAACTGTCCTTTAGGACTGTTTATGAGAAATCAATGTTTTTGAGGTTTGTTAAGTGTCTGAATGCTTCGGGATTTTGTTGGGATGGTTACGCATTTATTTCAAAACACAGGAAAATAATTCTATTTAGCCATTTGATACAGCTTGCACTGTTCTTCAGTTTCTCTCACACCCCTGTAGTAGGTTTTAAAACTGATTGTGACTCAATATGAAGTCATGTTCATGCATGGAGTCCACTGGTTTTCACAAGGGGCCATTGACTATATGGCAAGTGTCTTAGAGACCACAGGAATAATGAGTTCTAGCTGAAGCCTGACAGTGGAGGTAGCATTCCCCTACCTTTTCTGCACAAGCACACCAAATATGTAAAATGCTCTCAGTGCTTGAATTTAGTATTTGCAAATACATCCTATTAAATTTTGACATAATTGCCAACGATAAGAGGAATAGGTATTCCAGTGATTATTTTTTCTGTCCAGTTTTTGGTGCCTCTTTCCCAAAGAGAGTTATGATCATCTGTTGAAGTGCTACTGATCATTTTGAATAATACAGACAGGGAACACTATTCAGCATGCCAGGAAAAACAGTTTCATTCATCTCTATAGTCCTCCCTGTCTAGCAAATTAAATAATATTTCTGCCACCCTTCCCCCTGGAACTTGCAGTGAGAGAAGATGCAGGTTGCTGCGAAGCAATGATGGATTGATTCATATACTTTCTACTCTGTCACAGTGACAGCATGGATCAGGCATAAATTCAGGACATGGACCTTCTGCCTCGTGCTGATCTGCTCTAGAGTTGCAGCACTGTTTTCACAGTCAGTGTGCTCGCTGCCTTCTGTGCCTGGGTTTAGGACTGAGGCATGTTCAGAGTACAGCGAGAGCAGTACGTTGAGTAACAATGCTTGAGATCCACTCAGTCTAATGGACTACGGCTCACTGGCAGTTAGATATTTTTAGCCTCTTGCTAATATACAGAACATTAAAAAAAAATAAAAATCACCAAACAAACAGCACTCCTAGTAAAATCACAGGATTCACAGTGCTTGTACTAAGATAGTTTATGAGCCAGAGTAGACTTTCGACTTTCTTCTAATATTGAGCCATGTTTTCATGGGGAGTATTCAAATAATTTGTGCATTTGAACAGGTTGTCAAGCCCAAGAAGGAGCTAAAAACCAGTTTCCTATACAGGCTTTTTCACTGATGGAATATTCTCTTTCTCTGCCCCTCGGTCTGCACTCTCTCTTGTTTGGTCTTGTTTGAAAATTTTCAAAGATGAAAGTAGATACCTAATTAAAAGACCAATTTTACTTTATTCCGCTCAGAAGGACAGTCTTCACAATTTTAGAATGCTGAGATTTCAGGATTTCAGTAGGAAATGACAAGCAGATAGAAAACACTCCAACCTGCAGGCTTGTACAGTACACAGAATCATCGAAAAGAGTGAACAGCCTTGAAAGTGAATGTAACAGCTTTGTCTGCTTATAGGTGATACACCTCCTGTCGAGGTACATCTTGGATGGCAAATCTCACTAGAATATCATCTCCCAGATGCAATATTACGCCTCTGAAGGGCCAGGAATTCACCACTTAGAGGTCTACTGAAACTCTGTTTCAGCCAAATCTTTGTTAGGCTTTTTCAAACCAAAGAGAGTAGGTGCTTACTAGAAGTCAAAAGGCAATGAGCCAATGGGGTCATGCAGTTAATCCAAACGAGCAATGATGGGTCATTCCTACAGAACCTGCAGCAGAAGGAAAAAAAGGTCAGCAGTTTTAGATGTTCTGTTGTATGACCTGTGTTCATGACTTTTTTTTTTGCACAAGTTTGACTTTGAGAATGTGTAAATATCAAAGGAAGACATTTCAGATGTGGGCTTGCTGACTGACCTGTAGCTGTCTGATATGGATTACCTCTAGAGAATCGAAGCAAATAGCAGCTGATAGGGTGCCTGTTGTTTGAGAGCCAGTGCTGCCTCTTCTCAGAGTCAGGGTAATGGATGATTTCTTCTCAATCTACTGCAGGTTCTCTCACATTTGGAAAAGTCAAAATTTCAATAATCTGTGTTGAAAAGTGGACTAGCGATGGCCCTTAATTTCAGCTCTGGTAGTAAATTCCACAGATTCTTCAGAGAAACACATATCTCTGGACCAGTGTAATAACAACTAATCCGGATCTACCATAAAATCTTGATAACTTGCTTATCACAAAACTTTTCATTTTGACCAGTCTGAGATGCCTGGAAGTCCTCAGATGCTTTTTTTTGTCCATTGTTTCATGTAAAAAAAAAATTTAAAAACCAAACATCTCTTCCAGTGGTAGAATCCCAATCTCCCTTGAACCAAAACTTCCAGTGTCAATTAGAATGAATAGATAGGAACTAAAAGTAGGTGACATAATATTCACATGGTTGAAGAATTGACCTATATAAACCAGAAAGCATGTAAAGGCTCCTCTGTGCCAGAGCAATTCTTCAGCACAGAGAATATATAAAATTCATTTTGGTCCAGAGATACTCAGACTCAGTGATAAGCTTGCACTGGCTTAGTTGCCACAGCTGAAAGAGATTCTGCCATATTGTTGGGAGCAGTGGTCAGTCATCTTGGCTGTGATCAGTGAAGAAAAATTAGCTCTTACTACACAAATATTATAAGGGTTTATGGGGTAGGGATTTTTTTGCTTTTTGGTAGTTGTGGTGATTTCAATAAAGCTGCAATTTGAAAAGAGAGAATAACTACTTAGACTTTATTTACCTAAAGCATCTATTTATATCTATTGAATAACTCAAAGGTCATATACCTATTTCTGAATTTGATGTTGTAAAGCTGACATGACTGGAAAATGTCCAAATTATTTAACAAGTGATTGGTGAAAAAAAAAAAAAAAGGGTAAAGTGAAATGCCACTTGCTTGTATTCCATTGGAACCTTATTTATCCAGTGAAATGTTAAGATAAATTACCCTTGCCCACCGAATATTTCTATTTTTCCTGTAAGTGGACTTTCTAAACAGAAGACTGAAATGAGGTTTTAGGTAAAATGAAAGCAGCAATGTGGAGGTGCGTGCGTTCTGTTTTACAGCTGTTATTCTTAGTTGTGATTCTCTTGTTAAAGTTTACAGTTGTTTAAATTCATATTTATTACATTTGTTCAAGATGGCCTCCTTTCTCCTCAGGTTTTCCCGCCAAACCCTCAGTTGCTAAGTTACCCCCATCCCATAATAGTTGTTTACCACTTTTGTTTATCTGTCAATCTTTAAGTTATATAATTTCTCCTCCTCCTGGTTATGTGATCCCCCTCCCCTTGTTACATGTAATTGGTTGAAGTTTTGATAGATTGCTGTCATGCCACACCCCACCCACTTTCCATTGGTCCTTGATAATCCTTCCCCCTGTTACCCACCCCTCAATAAAAAGCCGTGCACACCAAGGATTGGGGTCTCTCCGGAGCACCACCTCGGGAGGCATGCTCCTGTTGTTGGAAGCTCCTGAGAGTCCCGTCTCTTTCCTTCTACCTGCGCTGTAGCTAGGCTGCGCCACTCCTCTGGCTAAGTGGCCCCCGGGTTGTGGTGGCGGCAGGGCTGGCCGGAGTGCCGCACCCATTGGGTGAGGGAAGCCGACCACTGCACAGCAACCCTTTGAAGATCAGACTTATGACAGCATTTAAGAGATTGGAAATCCTTGAGAATCTTAAGGATCTAAGTAATACCTAAGTAATTACCTAAGATCTTTACCTAAGATCTAAGTAAAATCTAAGTAATACCTATATTTCAATACAGCAAATTGATTCCCACAACGGCCTCAATTCACACAAAAGGTCTTTAGATATTTATAAAATAATGAGTCAGTTCATTTGCAGCTTGAACAACAGAATTATTCTCAACTCTCTTCATATTCTTTGTCCATGTTTACATGAGGACATGTAGGCTCAGAAAAGCTTACAATACTACTATACTCTAGGGAGTTACCTCTAATAAAATATTCTATTTGTATTTTTTTTTAGTCTCTCTGCTTATGCTTATTTTTAACATGTGATAATTCTTCCTAAGAGCAGGAGAAAACCACTTATTAAGGCAAAATGTTCACAGTGGAGCTGGTCATATTAAAAAAATGCAGTACACTCTGTATTTAAACAACCATGACTATAAAAGAGCTTGTCCAAAATAAAAGAAGTTTTAGACTTTCATAACCATGGCAATTATAAGTGGAAAAAACCTGTAATACCTCTATTAACAAAGATAATCAAAACAAAATGAATACTGTTGAGGAACCACCTGCAACCACTGCAGCAATACAGTTTCTTCAAGGGAGAGAACATGAAAATAATTTTCCAGCTACTTCAACACATATTTGGCTCCCTAACTCCAAAAAATACACACTTGCCACCATCAGGGTTAAACTGCAGCAGTCTGTTACAAGAATCCCCAAGGCAGAAATTTTACATATTAGTCTGGAAACATTCTGATACTCTGTAACTATTTTGAGATCAGGTACTTGTCAAGAGACTGGAAAAATAAATTTTTGACATGAAATGTGCACAGTAAAACCGGGGAGAAACAAGTAAAACAATTAAAAATAACACCATTTGTCAAGGCAGGAGAAAATGAAACTATCTCTTACAGTAGGAAATAGCTTTATTTCAACTGCAATTAGTTTGGATTAGATAGGTTATTGCAATTAATAAGGTTGTGAAAATACAGCATCTTCACCATTGCAAAAATATGAGTTTTCACACACTGTTCTCAGGAATTAGAAAAGCTTAAGTCTGAATTTAAAAACTGCTTTAGCAAGCTGTTAGCTTTCTGTACTACTTACAAACTGCACAAGCTTTAAGTAGCAGCATATGTTCTGTTAACTACAAGATATTGGAAATCCATATTTAAGAGTAATATTTGCAAAAATATAAAATTTTCCATGGTTTGAGCATTTAAATTTTTAATAATCTAGCAACAAATATTATTAATTTCTGTGCATACTTATTGAAGTGGTTAAGTTCATGTTAAAACACTTTAGAACTAGAAATTTTGCAAACTTGGAGGAAAACTGCACCTAAGAGGATGTTAACCTGACTGTAGCTGGCATGACTGTGGAGTCAAAGTAATTGACTCTTGATATTCAGCTTTGCGTAACAATTTTTTATTCTAGGCACAAAATCAGCTAAACGTATGTTTCATTCATAGGCTGTGTTATAAGGTACCATTAAGAATATTTCTTACTTCCCAAAATTTCAAAAGAAAGGCTTTTATGGAGAAAGCACATTTCAAAACATATCTTACAGTGCTGATAATTAAAAACCTTTTTTTTTTTTTTTTAAATTTATACAAGTAATGTTATTGTTTATCAAAATCAACACATATACCTAATGTTAGATTTACAGTGTCATGCTCCAAAACTGCATAAACAGACATTTAGAGTGGATTTTACGGGCCATATTGTATACTATTAATTATATTCTATACCAATTCACCATGACTTAAGTATGAATGACATTTAAAATTACGTTACTAGGCTGAAGATGAGAGACCATTTCTTTCAATTAGGGAAATTTCTGATAGAATATTTAGTCTTTTTAGATGGTTTATTTCTTTCCAATGAGTAGAAGAAATCACAATATTTATCTTCAAGAAGATGAAATCAGAGGATAGTTACTATTAACAGACAGAAGGAGGCAGAATAATATTCCAGATGGAATAAAATTAACATTTTACTGCAAAATTTCTAAAGAAAGCAAGTAGAAATATTGATGCCAGTAGCTAACAATGAAAGTAGGGTACAGAATATTAACAAGCTTGAAATTCTTACTTGAGATGTGTTCTCATATCTCCTACACACAACTAGTAAATTTGTTGCAAATCAATCTTAGAGGATACAAAATTTAAGAAAAAAGACACACATTTCAATTTGTTGACAATATAAGGTTTCGGGATATTGTGTATTTAACTACTAGCTGGATGAATCAGGTATTTCTATATACTATTTTTAATCATGTAGAATCAGTTAAACTAATTGTTTGACTGTTGCATAATATGCTATTTTTGTCTTGGAATTATATACAGCATGAAAACAGTTACCCTGCCTTTTCTTTCCCAATATATAGAGTAGAAAAAAAACTGCTTTGTGATGTTGATGGATATTATAAAATTGCCTTCAACTTTAATTTTGGTTGACATACATTCCAAACATGTAATTACACATTTGTTGTTCAATTCTCACAGAAACATCTTCAAAACAGGTGTATACAAGAAAATTTCTATTTGAATGAGAAATTATCTTTTACACAAATTAGTTCACTGGAATAAAATTTTCTTGTTAAATACTGATGCAGACATCTCATAGCAATATTTTTGCCTGTTCTAGTCCAGAGGCTGTGCCAAAAAGCTAACTCTCCTCTTGACTATCTCTATGCCTCAGAATGGTTTAAAATTGCTACAAAATACTTGATCATTGCCTCAAATCTGGGCAAAAATTAATCAAGCAACTGCAGATACAGCATCATCAAGAACAGAACAGTGCCTTCAAGTGCAGCTTGATTCAATAACTATTAACTTGTATATAGATAACAAATATTTGTTAGTGATTATCTTCTTGTACTAATTTGGAAATGTCAGTCATATAAATGATCTTTTCAGACTTTACCCACATGTACATTAGAATTTAGGAGATTATTGGGCTCACCTGTGCATTATCATTCCCAGTAAACCTTTTGCATGAGTTCCAACTCTCAAAAATTGGAAAGTTTTTGGTGTTTGAATGATAAAACTAATCTTGACAAACCATCTGAATAATCAACTAATGAAGAATTTCTGAGCTTGATAACAAGTGTGGGAAGATAACAGAAGAGCCCACCTCTGCATTTTCTTGATAGCCAGAAATGGAAAACCAAGTGTGGTGAAAAGATATCATATGAGAGGAAGATCTGTCAGAAATGTGAAATTTTAATCCATACAAGTACCAATGAAACTTCCACACTCTGAAGATAATGGTTATGCTGCCATTCAATTCTGCATAGTGGCTTTCTGCTTTGCTTAGTGTCCTTGAAGCAAAGGTAATTGGTTTTTTACTCTCCTGTGAGCATAATGTGGTTTATGACTGCTCTCACCCCATATGGAGAACGCATCACACACTAATTGTATTGGCAAATCAGAATCAAATTGTGCTAATACATTCAAGGCTACTAACAGGTTTCATTTATTTATAAAGCTCTGTTGGTCTTATCCATCCAAATATGGAATTTTCCTTGACCTGGAATATCAAGTCAATAATTAAAATATAATAAATGGATGATAAATGAAGTTTATACAGCGTTTCAGTAATCTCATAAAAAAGAAGGATGTACATTTTCAGAACCTCTTATGACCTCTTTGATGGGGAAAATTTCTGTTTCACTGTAGTATCTTGCAAGCTCTGTTTCATGGCAGTCTATTTTAAGTAAATACATTATTTCTGAAACTAATGTCATGTAAGTTTTTGTATAATTTGATTTTAATTGGTAATGTTGCAAGTACTGGGTCTTTTTTGGTGTTTTTTGTCAATTATTACTATTATTATTTAGCTAGTTATCCTACTCCTATTGTGTCTGTAACATACTGCAGTGGAATTAGGGAAAAGAGAAAATAATTATATGTTGTCCTTGAAATTCTTAATGTAAAAGGAATAGTTTTTGTTTATTCCCATACTTGAATAAATAAAAGGATCTTATGTATGCATGTATTTATTTATTTATATTTAAACCATTGTTCTGAGTTTATTGTGGATGAGATAAAGAAAGATCTCATTTGTGAAGCTATCACTGTTCAGAAAAGCAAGCTGCAAGAACACAGCTGCAATGAGGAATAGGATAAGTGCAGTATTGCTGTGGTTCAGAACACAAACATCCAGTTTAGGTTAAAGGTAGAACAAAGGTGTATTATACTGCATAATGAGAATAGAGGAACTTCACCTCAACACAACAAAAGAGATTCTGGAAGTTACTCAGATGCAAGTGAACAAATCTCCAAAAATATTTCAAATTTAACATTTTAGGTTTGCTTTTATCACAGTCATTAGATAATGAACTTATTTTATAACTTGTGAACAACTTAATTCTGAAACATTATCAAAATAGCTCCAGTAACATGCTTTTCAGATTCTGATCCAACTGTCCTGACTGAGAAACTGCATCGCTTGGGACCAGTTAAGTTCAAGCTCTAACAATGACATAAACTTACTCCATTAAGGCAAAACTTAATTTAAGTAAAATGTATGTGCTCTTCTGAATGCACTTTTATTTGGTATTAATATAGCTTGTACTAATCATATAGTTACATCTCCCCTCAAGCATAATTGTAAGGGTTTTTTATCCAATCAGAAGAGTAAATTTTTTTGTGTAAACACATTGAAGTTATGTATACTAAAGTAAAAAAGAAAGAACCTGAATCTTCTACCACTGATAGTCTGCCTCAAGTAAACAACTACATTACAATGAATTCAACATACTGTCATTTTGGTTTAGTAGCACTTCATGCATATTTTATTAATCTATCTATCTATCTGCACACATGGTAGATAGGTAGAATTTTAATTTTGGCCTATGTTACTTCCAGGTAGTGAATATATTGTAGCTTAATGTCGCTGCGCACTCACTTGCCGGCCAGCCACTGTGCGCAGAACAGCCTACCCTAAAACGGTGGGGTCTTTGCCCACGCTCTGCCTAAGCAAGCCCGCAAAGGAGTCGCCGAAAGAGGAATGGGACTCTCGTGGAGGGTGAAACAGGAAAGGGTTTATTCCTGGTCCAGGCTCTCCGGTCGAGAGACCCAGATCAGCTCCTGACAGCAACTTTTATACACAGATAGCATCAAGGGAGGGAGGTACAATGCATCCAATCGGACGGAAGCAGGGAGTGACTTACAGAGAATAACATCCAACCAACAGAGAGGGGGAGGAGAGAGGGTCAGGGCCCAGCCAATCCCCAGGCCCAGGCCTCATGGAGATTGACATGGGGGGGTAGGGGTGGTGGACAGGACAGGTGGCGGGAAGGACTGACCAATGGGGACAAGTCTCCAAGGCCAAGAGCAGGAAAATGTAACAAACGTGGGCTTAAAATAGACATGAGGGAACAAACAACAAGATGGAGGATAGGGAGAAGAAACTTGGAGGCCATTTTAGGATCATACAACTGGGGTACATAAAACTGTAAAACAAGTACATAAAACTCAAGAACACCCACAGATTAATTCTTCCCTGTTGCTTGTTCAAAACTTAAATAACATGATTTTTTTTCTAATTTTATGATCTTATGTTGTGCTTATTGAAGCTCTATGGATACATAAATCACTAAGGAACAGCACGCAAATTATTTCCATGATGATAACTACTCTTGCCACCTTTAGCAGTGCTTCCAAGTAGCGAGAAAATTAATAGAAAGATGGATCACTGAAGCCATCTACTTGGACAGCAACACATATCCTTTGATTATACTTTCTGAAGGATTCTTAAAAGTTTTAATCAAGTCAAGATACTTTTAAATATATATATATATAAAGTCTTTATTAGGCATCTCTGTGGGTTTCCAATCTCTTGGGTCATGTAGTTAAGTGCTTAAATATCTGTTACTTATTTCAGTGCAAATATACATCTGATAAAGGAATATTTTAAGGATAACTCTCTTTAATGAAAGACAGATACCTGCAACTACTCTACTAGCTGACTAAAATATAGATGGTGTACAAAAAAGATAAATATCTCAACAGTAACAATAAAATGTCAATTGGAAATCAAAATTGTTTTTAACTCTTGATAGCAGTTAAGTGAACCAAACCAATCCACCTCATTTTAAGGAAAAAGTACCCAAACTTCCAACTAGACCTCAAAGTTTATTACTACAGGAAGATTTGTACATTTGAAAAAATTTGCTGTGAACTTGTAAGTGACTTCAGGTGTCAAAATTTGATGTGGAGAGAGAAGCAGTGTCCCATATTGAAGAGGAAGTTGAAGGATTTCACAATGCTCAGATACATGAAGTATCTCTAAATAAAAGGACAGCATGGTCTTCCAAGTATGACATAAGCTAGCTTCTAATCTGCTATTTCAGTAGATGGCTGCAATGTGCTGTACAGCCATTTTCTACTTGAAAAATAAAAGTGATCAAGCTCTTGCTCTTGAATGCTATTTCCAGACTCTCTCAAAATGCCTGTATTACAAAAAATGAGTTAAATATATCTTTAATCCTTATTCTTTTTAGTTAAAGTAAATATAGACTGAAGAAATTTTTTTTAGTTAAAGTAAATATAGACTGAAGAAGTTGGTTTAGAGAGATATATAGCAGTGACCTGAAAGATAGATAAATTCCTTGCAGCCACCACAAACAAACGAAAAAAACAATCCCCCCAGAAATCTTCTGATGGCAGTGCTGAGTGGAAATGTTAGGTACCTTACACAATAATGTTGACTAATATCCAGCAAACACCCTAGTATCTGCAGACCAAGAATCTTCCATCGACTCAAAGTTCCCATCTTCTGAGGAATAAAGGAATTAAAGAAGTTAAACCAAAGTAGGCAGCTACTTTATTGCACTTGAGAACATTTGGGAACACCATTACAGCATCCTACAAGGAAGAGGCTGTGTTTTAATGTTTCTCCATCATCCAATGTTTTCCCTGTTGCTAATTTGACACAGCCCATTTGCCACACAAACATGGGGAAGGAGAATCACTGCCTCCCACCTTCACTGCGAGCACTAGTCTAGTGATGCAAGTGTCAGTACCTGTTAGGCATCCACACACTGATTCTGTCCTGACTGAAGTCTGCTAAAAGCAGAATCCTTGTCCCCTATGACTTTTTTTTTTTTTTTTTTTTTTTTTTTTTTTTTTTTTTTTGTGAAGTAGGAGTTACATCTCTCTCCCTGACTGCAGGTGTGCCAGCCAAGTTTCATGACAGAATATCTGGTTTCTTGGTTTTTTCCTATCTTGTCTTGCTGCCTCTCTGCTCTGTATCAGTCAGTCTCAGTGTGGTTAAAAGGTAACTTTTATGCACATGATTGTTAATGTTTTAAAAGATCAGAAAATTGCTTTCAGCATTGACATATTTTTTATATACAATGATATATAAAATCAACATGAACCTTTCCTTTCTTTCTACTGCACAAAACTGGGAAAAATTCTGTCCTGATATATTAATTTCAAAAGCAATGCCTAAAGGAGTTATACAGCAGCATATTTGTTCTCTTCACACTTTTGCGTTAAAGTTCATGAGTACCAGTATAGCTCAACACTGTTAGCCTAGAAACATAAAACCTGAAAGGAATTAGGATTTTTATCATGACCTAAGAACTTTAGATGAAAGAAACTATAGAACATAACATTTATAGAACAAGTCTGATCTGCTGTTACCATGTTGCCAAAAACCATATTTTTTTTTCTTATTCAGCTCAGTTGAAATTAAAGTATTGACAGAAACAATTTCTGCCAGGAAAGTAGAAAAGTTAATAAGGGGTGATATTGAATCTGTTTTGCCTTTTTTTTTTTTTTTTTTTTTTTTTTTCTCCTTGGTAATCCACATCTTACATTCTCCAAAATGCAGTTGAAACTAAATAAATAAATTAAACCAACAGGAAATGACAGAATTTTTTTTCTGCTTGTTTTAAGCTCTGTATACATAGAATAAAGCTAAAAGTAAAAGTCGAGTGGCTGAGCACTGTATTTTTTGGCCATAAATTTTAAGTGTGTTGCACAGCCTGAGGGGAGCACCAAAGTATTAAGATGTATTTAGATTGAAAAAGGAGTGGGCTTTGTAATGATGAGAAGGAAATCAAAAACGGTCTCCTCATTGTTTAATAGGGTGGTTATGACATTACTGGACTAAAGTCCCCTAAAGGTGCATCACGGATTGTTGGGGTTTGTCATTGTGTTGTGCCTGTTTTATGTACATTTGTGCATGTTTATGTACATTTCAGTTTAATGTACCCCAGTTTATGTTCCCCAAAATGGCTTCCCTGGGCCCTGTCCCTCAGACTCCATTTTGTTGTTTACCCTTTATGTTATATAACCCTCTGCCTACCCTCCCCAGAGACAGTCCCTGATTGGCCCATCCTTCCCGCCACAGGCCCTGTCCATCACCCTCACCCCCCCATGTCAATCTCCCTGAGGCCTGAGCCTAGGGATTGGCTGGGTTCCTTCCCGCCTTTTCCCTGGTCTCTCCTGAATGGTTCACCCCTCAGCCTTGCCACTCCCTGGTTCCCCCTCATTGGATGTCCTGCGCTTTCCCCACACCCACAGATTGTTCTATATAAGCCGGTGCACTGTGTTGCTCGGGGCTCTCGTTGGAGTGCCTGGGCGAGAATAAACTTCTCCGTTCCCAACCTCCCCGAGAGTCCCTCTCTTTCTTCAACACCGGCTTCGTTGCTGCGGATCAGGTGGTTGGCCTAGGTGGAGGACCACAAGCGGTTGGTGTACTGCCACGTTGCGCACAGGGCTAGCCTATCGGGCAAGCGCACGGCGGCAACGGATAGCTGACATTTGCCACACTGTCATTCTTGGTCAGTAGAGATGATAGCACCTTTTTCCTCTATATAGGCAAAAAACAAACAAACAAACAAACAAACAAACAAAAAAACAAACAAACAAAAAAAAAACAATACAGCAAAAAAGATAGAGTTTCTTACAAAAGAGAACATGGAAGCCTTGGCTACAGGAAACAGTAGAACAACCTAGAAGGGTTACGTGATAGGAGTCTTTCCCCTGTTAGCAAAGTCAGCCACCTTTGCTACAAGGAATATACAAGCAATATCAAAAAGTCTTGCCATGCTATACAGCATGAAGATCTATTTGTATTACTGTACTTTAAAAGTGCAAGGTGTTACATTTTTAAACATCTGGCCAATGCTGAACTTTTGTGAACTAAATACCTAATAGTTACCTAGGTCAATACAAAGACAACCTACAAGTAAATTTGGATTTTTACTCACACAGCAGTGTCAGAAAAGTTACCTGGCCTAAGTAAATCTACTTCTATGTGTATTAGATTATCAGAATAAAATGTGCTTTACTGGAATTTATAAAGCTTTTTTTTTTTGGTCCAGCAAAAGAAATACCTTTCACCCCTTCTTTTAGGGTCAAAAAATGTATGAGTAATATCATCTTCATGACAAAAAGAGCAGGAGGTTAAAAGGCAAGGAAGGAAAAAAAAAAACCCACAAAAAAGAAAATAAATTTATTACAAATCTGTGGCTATTTTATTAGTGTTTACCCTTGATTTGCTTACATGTCTTTAAAAATAGCTAATTCACTATAGTTTATACATGAGATAAAAACATCCTTCACTCATCTAAAAAAGATAGAAATAATATTGATAGCTTTTTAACAGGCAAATAAGTAGAATCTTACATAGCAATACCTAGCTTAAAATCCTGAATAATATCTTTACTTGTCACTGTTAGTATTCTACTTGGAAATGTCTCATTGGACACAAGGTGATAAGAAGAAGAGCTATTTTTCAATTACTTTTTCTGTCGGATTTATAGTATTTTCAATGAAAATACTGGAATCCTTATTTTAGCTAAAACAGCCTACTTCCAAGAGTTGTATATTCAAGATATTTTTAAAAATTAAACAATGGTGAAAGACCACAGTTTTACACTGCTGTAATTTTGTGAGGAAAATTGCATGCCTCTACTCAGTTTTTCTTGTAGCTGTGTACATACACAGTAGTTATTTCCTAGCCATTCCAGGCAGGTCCAAGTGCATGTAAATTAACTCAAGTCCATTTTACCAGTGAAGCAAAGCCAATTTGAGTTAGTTGAACTGCCCTTCACTGAAGGGGAAAAAAATAATATTACTCAGTTATGGCAATACAAATAAAAAGACTAAATAAAGAGGCATAGTTTCAAAATGGAAGTCACAAGAAAGATAAAGTAGTGTTGGCAAAGGTTCAGCAAAAAGTAGAAGATGTAAGAAAGAAATTCAGAATATTAAGAGTTGTGCAAGATGAAAATATTAACTTATGAAAATAAAAGCTCTAGATAAATTCAAGTTACAGGAAAAGGCAAGACGTTCTTTATATTATTTTAAATAGAATTTTTTACCAATTTTGAACTTAAAATCACAATTTCAGTTAGTTGACCCAAAAATAATTTTTACCTGCCAGTGAAAAAAATGTTCAGAGTCTTCAGAGTAGAGTTGTCAGTGATGGTTGATTTGTATTTGTACCTGCACCAAAAAAGTAGCACTCTTCTCCAGTCCCCTTCTCCCTTGTGTCAGGTCTAGAAAGGTTGCGGCCACATGGCAGTTCTATCAATTTCCTAATCAGACCAAGAACTAATTATTTACTGTTCGTAGGATCAATGACATGATGTATTTCAGGCATGGCTGCACAATTCCTAGAACTGACTCAAGTGAATTACTAAGAGGGTGACCAAGGGTGGAGTGGGATCCCTCGCCTTGAAGGCAGCACAAATTCTGATAGGCATAGCCAATGGTGAAATTGCACCTCAGAAACAGGAGATTCAATCAAAATCTCTTCAATTTATATTTTATTCAAACAATTAAGAGGAGTATTATTATAATTTAGGATTCTTATTCTAACTCAGACAGTTAAAATGACCCAATCAAAATGGAACTATTCATTTGAATTGAAACAATTTGAAATAGCTCTGCGTCCTTAATGTGGTGGCTCCTTCTCTGCACATCGGAATTTTTCTCTTTCTTCTACTACTTCTTGTGTTAGTATAAAAGATGTCTTTTCTTATGTCTAACAAATTTCTATTTAGGGAGCATTAGTTGTTAAGGAGCAACAGCAGTTATAAAGTAAATTACAAGATATATACTTTTGTATTGGAGTGAAAACTATAAGTCTGCTTTCAAAAAAAAGCAAGTTTGAATAGGACATTTGAGAAAAAAAAAGAAATTCAAAATTTAAAAATTAAATTTCATGTGATAAATATCATCAAATCCCTTCAGCCAACCTTCACAAATCATCACTTTCCCTTAAAATGTTAAGCCACATGTTTTAGAACAAGTATTGTCCTTCAGCTATAACAATTCTAATAAGGTTAGTTAATTGAAGGACACCACTATGGTTTTTTAGTTCAAATGCCACAAAAGGTTTTCTTAGTCTACAGTGGCCTAAATCCTATAGTTCTATAGCTTCTTGTTGCATATTGCTGGCTACCACCATAAAAGTGTCATCCACATTCAATCAGCTGTTTTCAACAATATATTTCAGGATATTGACACCATGTGTAAAATATTTCCTCAGGGAGGTGTTTTAAAAAATAGCTCCTGGAAAAGAGGTTGCTTAGTACAATTCTTCTTGCAGCAACTCATGGAGCTTACATACTTGTCAAAAATCATTGCAGGCTCAAAACTTGTCTCTGACCAAGTTCTGAACAGACATCTCATAGTCTGACAGCTTTGTGTATGAAATCGAATGTCAGGAACAACTTAAGAGGAACAAGAAAAACAAAACATATGGGTTTCTTATGTCCTCTGAGTCATATTCAGAAGTTCTCTTTTGTTATACAAACTGTTAACTTACAAAACCTGTTTTCTGGGCTCTTCAACTCACTTGACATACTTCAGCTGCTGCCTTGAATTGACATTCCCAAGTTAAGAAAGAAAAATTTTTTTTTTTTTTTTTTTTTTTTTTTTTTTTTTTTTTTTTTTTACAGTTAATAGCATAAGTAAAAACATAGTATCATACCTATTGGGATCAAATCCAAACTTTAGTCATCCAAGGAACTCATTGAAAACCTTCTAGAAATCATCTTGTGATTATCAAAACCGCTGTAGTTGAAATATCTATAAACTCTGAATGCATCTAATTCTAAAATTGTTTTAAAAATAATAAAAAATATTTAGAAGATATTTTAAAAGAAACTATAATGATTAAAGACTCCAGCAAGCTCTTTTGCTTCATAGTAATAAGTTGATTTACTGTGCTTATTTATAAAAATGTTTTGGGTGATTTTATTCTATTGTTCTTCTCAGGTCACATTAAATTAAACCTACATAATACACCATCGGATGAATACATGGCAGTTTTACACCAGTTTCATTTACAATTCAATCCATGTGAGCCACACCAGAGGCTGTGCTAAGCAGAGCCTTTCTAGGTTCATTAGAGAGGCTGCTCATTCAACAGTAAGAGTTTGCTTGCCAGTGCTCCGTCTCTCCAAATCCTTGGAAGTCTACTGAGGACACAGCACTGCTAATAAGCTGCAATGGGGCCTTGTGCTTACAACTATTCCTTTCATTGTGCATTATGTTCCTCAAACATTGCCAAGTTATGTAGTTTTCAAGTGAAAAGCTGAGTAAATGAGATATTTTATATACTGAACATATCAGTATCCCAGATGGGAAAACTGAGCATCATGTATATCCCAGGAAAAGAAAATAACAAGATTGTCTATACAGCTGCTTGCCGTCCCTTCATCTATGTGTTGATTTTTCTGTTTCTCAGAGTAAAAGATCCATCTCTTATCTGGAGCATGACATAAAGTTATCAGTTATGTTTGTGATTCTTTCAAAGCCTTTGCTATATGCAGCTATTGCAAATAAATTAATTACACAGTTATCCCTGAATTAAACATCACACTAAAAGTATAACTGAAAAATATGTTGACTGACAAAAAGACAACCTCTATCCTTTCTCACTATTCCTGTATCAGAGAGATGAAAACTGAGTCTCACCGCTCTTTAAGATTTACAGAGATGATGATAACATCTTCTCCATATTGACATCTAACTGGAAGGCAAATTCAGATGTTCGGTTCAAACCTTGCTGGAAGAAGCAAAAGCTCAAGAAAATACTTCCCCAGTTGTATCCATAAAACTCACTACTTTTGATCCTCTAAATACTGAATAATTGACTTTGTCCCTCAGAAAACAGATACTATTTCCTGGATAACAAAGTTGATAGAATAATCAGTGATTGTACTTGCAGTAAAACCAAATAACCCCAGGATCACACACCAACTTGATTTTTGACTTAGATCTGCATTCTTATTCTTAAAACAAAGATAACAAGAGAAGTTGAAAAATGTGAAGAAAAAATTTAAATCAGAATAATTTTAGAAAGGAAAATCTCACCTCTAATAGATGAAACAGAACAGATTAACACAAGGATTCTTTCATGCCTTTTACCACTTTGTCACTAATGTGGGCCTTTTCCTTCAGTCTGTCTTAGTATAGTGGTATTTAACATCTTCCTCAGCAGCAGGAAACTTCACAATCCCACCTAAGTCATTTTCTTAGCTGTGAATTCTGCTTTCCCACTTCTCTTTGAGAATTTTCAGGCTTTCTGAATTGCAGGCTCCTATGTTTACCACATCAGTCCTTTTCTTGCCCAACTGGCATGCTCACTTTCCATCAGAGGAAAGTTTCCCTTCTCTATTCAAAGACTTCCAGTTAATCCATTTTTCAAGAGGAGCAAAGAACCCAAATTCCTTCCTGATGCCAAGTCGAAATCCTTTAACAGAACACAATATGCTGAGGCAAGTAAAACAGACACAATGTGTTACAGACAGGGCACTGGGAGGAGTGGCCATTCAGACCTTTTAGATGAACTCCAGTAAATGTGTTTGTGCACTTGTGGGCCTCATACAGTATCAGCCTAACTGCATTTACAGCTCGTTTTGCAGAGGCCAACTTAATGGAAAGAAAAGCAGCACAATCAAGGAAATATCACTGAGGAAACCAGGGAAGAGTTAGGACTGTAACTGAAATGCTATTAAAAACCTAGCCACTTAATATATATGGAGTAGTCAAATTAAAGGTATTTATTCAGATGACAGACACAGGAGGAAGGACCTAGTTTATTCTTACATAGGATATCAAATTTCTCCATGAGGATCCAGAACACTATGGTTGTGATGAAATTTCCCCTTCAAAAAAAGACCTACTTTGAGTCAAAAAGTTTCTATATTGACAGTCCTTTTTTCTGACAAATAATTTCAAAGTTAAATTTGCCCCTGCAGTTAAACAAATATTCTCAGTGCATAAACTGCATCATCCTGTAATTACACTTGTGTGATAGATTAATCAGCTCCTTATCAGAAATAACCTTCTCATTTATATGTCTGTAAACAATGATGAAGCCTACGAAAATTCTATTTAATATGATTGAGATAGTTCTCTTTTTTAAAAAAAAAAACCCAAAACTATTTAAATTTCTTTTTTTTTTTTTTTTTTTTTTCAGCTGTGATATTTTCAGCTTAAAACATTTCAAATGCTCATTTTTTTAACTTAATCTTGTGCTTGGGGGAGAAACAAACCTGTCCTACTAGTATGCACAGGAACTGCTGTATCTCTGCTTAGATAGCTAAGACAGTTTTATCTCAAACAACGACTTCATTAGAAAGTTAAAGTGGTTATTTATAGTTATTAATTTCAGCATTATTACTTCCAACCATACAGCTTCTCACAGGGTAATTATTACAAATGCTACTCTTTTCCTATAGCAAGCTTTTGAATTTTTGCTGAATTTATGTTTCTTTTTGCCACTGAAACAATTGTACATCTTATGAAAACCTTATTATCAATTCCCCTGTCCCACATACCAAGCTAAAGTTATTAAACCATGGTGGCCTATGAAAAAATCATCTCTGGCTGACACTTCCTCATTTAACTTCTGATAACTAAGAGCTAGAATGGTTTTAAACCTCTCTATATGTAATATAGAGATTCTACATAACATTTGAGATAGAGAAAAGGAGCGAAAGATTAATGAAAAAGTTGAAGGACATGGGATCAGATATCAGTATTTATTGTGCTCTTGAAACAGATGGACTTACTCTTAAACACCTACCTTAACTAATGTTAGTAGGTTTGTTTTTTTTTTATTTCCTTGTTATTAGTCTTTCCATGCCTTCCCAAATTAATTTATTTTATCAATCCTATAACCTGATTAAAATATTTACACTCTTATTATTAAATCAACTCAAATGTCTATATTATTCCAAAATATCTATGGTAAGAAAACCCAAATTATCTATAGGAGGAAAAGCTTATCAAAATTCTTTTTAGGAACTCTTAAAAAAGAGAAAAAGAAAAAAAAATAAAGCCTAGAGAGGAAGATGATTTCTCCCTATTTCTCTCTACATATTGATTTACAGTTTTCTATCTGAATTCTTCCTGTAACACTGAGGTTACATAAACATCTACTGTGGTTTTTTAGAATCTTGTTTTATTAGTATTACTTTTTTGGTTTTTTCCTATGTATACACATAGAAAGCAAAAGCTGTGAATTGTAAATGCATTTCTGCTCTTGTGGCTTCATATCTTTTGTAGCAATTCTCTGTTAAAACACAAATTCAAGAAACTTATTACCTCATACTTTTATTTTGCACTTCTTTTCATAAATGGAAAGAGTCTTCAGATATTCCCACTTCCAGATATACTTCCACATTTTACAATTTGGGGAAGATTTCTTAATATTTTCTCCATTGGGTTTCCTTTTTAGCCTCAATGCCACATCTTCGCCATTTTCTCCTGAATGTGAATCGCTTTGCTTTGTTCCTAAAGAACTGCACCCCATGGAAGGGACCCATGTTTGGGCAGCTAATAAAGAACTGCCACCTGTAGGAGGGACCCAGAATTTCATGGAGAACTCCTGTGCAGAGGATCCTACAGTGGAGCAGGGAAAAAGTGTGAGGAGTCCTTCACACAAGGATGGAGCAGCAGCAGAAACATGATGTGATGATCTGACCACAATTCTCATTCCCTGTCTTCCTACACTGCTGCAGGGAGGGAAATGGAGCTCAAAAGAGCAAAATTAAATACAGGAAGAAGAGAGGAATTAAGGGAAGATATTTTAAAGATTTTATTTTATTTCTCATTTTTCTACTCTGATCTGATTGGGCAATAAATCAAGTAATTTCCCCAAGTGAGTCTGTTTTTACCAGGAGGGTAATTGGTGACTGATTTCTCCCCATGCTTATCTTGACCCATAGGTCTTTTGTGTTATTTTCTCTCCATTGTCCAGATGAGGAAAGGGAATGATAGAGCCGCTTTGGTGAGCACCTGGCACACAGCCAGGGTTAATCCAACTCAAGAGATATTAAAGATTTTATTGTTGTTTTATATAAAAAATGCAGAGAACCAGATCTATATGCAGCCTCCCCTTTGTACTATCTGATCTCTCAGGCAGTTTTAGAAAATTCTTTGAAATACCTCCAGCATGCCTCAAATCTGAAAAGTCATTAGCAGATGCTTAGTACTTATTTAGATCTAAATTACATGTTCACAAAATCTCTCCCATAACATTTGAAAAATCCATTAATTCCTAGTCCCTTGATTTATCCTCACAGTAGGTAATGTTTTTTCTTCTTCCTGGTTTAGCAGAGCCATAACTTCTGGAGTCACTTCCTTGCATGAAAATATTCCTTATTTATCAGCAATGGAGTAGAAAAAAGTATTTTCACTTCCTTTGATATAGAGGGAAACTTGAAATTTGAGAAGCAAATAAATGAAAATATCTCTCTATATTCAAGTGCTTGAGATAAATAGTGCAAACTTTTCAAGCTTAAGTTATGATTTTACCTTCTATCTGTAAAGTGTCACGAATCTCTAAAAAAATCAAAATAGGAAATTGGCCAGTTTATAAGGAATTGCTAGCGGCTTAAGGAGTTGTAAGGTGTTATTTTGTTCCATTTAGGTCAGGGAAATACATCCAGATATGCATTGCATTTCAGATCTGTCTTCCCACTAGATCCTTTATTCTTATGTTGTTTACAAGAGAAATCAATAAAGGGAAGGAAGAAGCTTACTGACTTATCTAGGTATTTAAGACCACTGTATAAAACTGTCTGTGTGTATTAGACAAACTCCAGTGTCTCAAACAAAACTTTTAGCTAAGAGTTGGAATCCATAATTAGCACATCTTAGTGAGTGCACGCTATGAAGAGATATAATTGGGCTTACAAAAGACATTGTAGAGATGATTTTTAAGGATATAGTTTTTGAAGGCATGCTGTTTGTGCAATATTATAGTATAGAAAAAAATGGTTTTAAGGATAGTCACAAGTCATGGATCCTGGTGTTTGGAATAGCATGGTTGAATATAGATTTTCTTCTGGACTTTGCCTATAAAGGTAATATTATGATGTGCAGAACTCCAAACTTGAGCCCTGTCACCCTGCATTTTCTTGCTTTCAAGTGTTTGAATCTTTGCAGTCTGATTCTCACACTGTTTAATGTAAACTACATGTATTTTTAGAAATTATCTATGTGTTTTGCATAGTTGTTCTCTGAGAGGAGAACTTGACTGATGGTCAGAGGGACCAATGGAGTCATGAGGTTGTAACCTTCTTGGGCCAATCCTGGCCGTCTGTAAAAAGTGTATATAAGTGATGGAGTCAGAAAAATAAAGAAGCTTCCCATGTCACCTGCTGCTGCTGCCTGCTGTCTTCTGTGAGGGTCCACACTCACCTCACAACTTGTGGCCCATCTGAGTGAGAGGTGACAGAGCCCAAAGCCCAGGAGTGCATTAGAATACTGTATACATGGAACTATATATACTTCTACAGGTATATACTATACACCTATAGAATATCTGGAACTCAAGAGCTGAATATTGCCATTTGATTCCATTACCAAAGTGGAAAATGAGAAATAAGACTGTTCTTAAATTCTGTATTTCTAAAGAGTCTTCATTTCTCCATTCCTAAAATAAAATTATAGTAAGAGCACTCTCCACATGTAAAACCAACCAACCAAAAAAAAAACCCCAAAACAAACAAACAAACAAAAAACCCAAAACAAACACACAAAAAACCCAAACAAAAAAACCACTCCAAACAAACCCAAACTGACCAAAAAAACCTTATATTTCATTACTTGTAGTATCTTGGAAAGTTTATAAAGAAAAAACTTCTCTAATTGGAA
Source organism: Zosterops lateralis (assembly GCF_965231275.1). Taxonomy (NCBI): domain Eukaryota; kingdom Metazoa; phylum Chordata; class Aves; order Passeriformes; family Zosteropidae; genus Zosterops; species Zosterops lateralis. Next base: position 74,092,335 of record NC_139762.1, read on the forward strand.
ATGTTCCACTCTACATGGAAATGCTTTATGACAATGATCACTTGTATGGATTTTAAGGAGAAGTTTCCATATTAGAACAACTATTATGCCCAAGGTTGATTCTAATTTTATTTAATTTTGTTTCTTACAATCAGAAGGCTCTAAGCAGTACCATTCATTCTCAGATTGGGGACAATGGTAAAAAATGAGGTTGCAGAGTTTAAAATAGACAGTGAAGAAAATAGAGAAGGGGAAAAAAGAAAACAGAGAAGAAACAACATCAATTAAATAAATTTTCAGCTGTGGTTCTTATTTAAACTGAATTGATCTGTCAGAAATGATAACAACAAAGGCAAAAAGAGAATCAAAACTCTAATGCTATAAATTAAATGCATATTGTTAATCAGTGAGATTTAACTAAAGAAAAGAGGAGTGTTGAACTACAAAAACCAGGATTTTTCTTATCAGAACTTCTTATAAGAACTCTTAATTCAGAGCATGAGTCCACAGGAGATCTGAAGACTATCATCTGTCTATGCAGCCACAAATATCCTAATCAGGATGCTGTGGGGAATATTCCATGGGCCAGGAATATTAGAGCAGGGTCTAGCACCCGTGGTCTGGACATCCTGTACTTTGCTACAAATTTCAATACACTGACTCAGATCAAAGAAGCAAGTTTGTTTATAATAGAAGCCAGTGCCCAAATGTTTATGTGCTTGGAATATATCAGGATCAGACCTCGAGCACTGAAGATCTTATTTTGAGACAGATACTTGTCTAAAATCTCTATTAGCAACAACCGAAAGGTTGATTTCATGGTTCAGATTAAGTGATTGTTCATACTTTTGTTTATAGACAATAATTTCCTTTGGTAATTGTGTTCAAGTGTATTTTCACCTGGGTGCATTCAGAATGTTTTTTAATTGTCTTTGGTATGTTTCACTTTAAGATTGGAAAGCAAATGGGCCGAACTATGCGGTTGTTTTATGCATTGAAATTTGATAGAAACTTATTTCATTCTTTTCCTCAAGTGCCATAGTCTTAATTGGTTCCTAATCACTGAATTGCAGCCATGGTTTATGACTTGGCTAGCAGTCTTTAAGGGTTAGGTGCAACTTCGTTTGCAGCTTTCAGAACACAACACTACTTCAGTGAATACCATCAGCAGGCAACGAATATTTCACTTTTACCATTTGTTAGTGACACAGCAAGACACAACTGACACTGGCAGGTAGATCCCCAGCTAGCTCTGATTCCCAGCAGTGCCAGGGGCGGTTCCCGAATCTGCCTGCAGTCTTGGGTAACAGGGCAGAACAAGGCTGTTCTTCAATGGCAACAGGTGTTGCAGTGTCTAGGTTTCGGAGCAAGGATCAGAGAAGGCTCTTTTCTGTATGGTTTCTCAGACATCTTTAATCCCCAAGAGGAGGGAACAGAAAAGAGGTCAAACAAAGTCCGCACACTTACTTTTAAACCAGAGGGTAGAGGGTGTGGGGCAGGAAGGTGATTGGCCCCAGGCTGGACTGACAGATATTTTTCTATAACATAGGGCAGGCTCAGGGGGAAGATGGACAGCTGACCAAAGCTTCCAGAGCAAGGGCAGGGGCAGGAGAGATGGAAGGGACAGGGGAAGAGATACCTTTATCAGAGCAGGGAAGCAGGGATGAACAGTTGGGATACAGAACTCCAAAACAGCTTAACAAAACCCACCACCACACACAACAATCTCATTTCATCTTAGGATTCACTCAGCCACTGCTGACAGTTGATTTGTCATAAGAATCCTGGGCTGTCCTGCTTTTTGAAGTCCAAAAATTTTTGAAGCTTGATGTGGAAAAAAATTGAGAAGAACGTTGATGTCATAGTGTTTCAGAATGGAAGAATGAATCGTCATATTTATGTCTTTTATTTCCTAGAGTTTTTTAAAAATAATCTTCATATTATTTCCTCTTTTTTTTTTTTTTTTTTAATATGCTAATTAAAGAGAAATATTTCTCTGGCATGAATTTTCCATACATGAAATAGGTAAAAATGGACAGGAACAGATAAACCCATAATCTAGCTGAATATATTTACAGTTTAATAAGTACTACAAATTACACAGCCATTTAATTTTCATTACTGAGATTCATATGATTCCTTATCTTTGATATACTGATTTATTGTATTCTATAGACCACTAAAACAAATACTTTTAAAGTAGCAGTAAGACTGCAGCAAGTCATTAATGTGTCTTAGCAAGTAGTATTTTGCTGATTGAACATTTTACCTATGTTTACAAAAGCATTCAAGAACATGTTAAGTCTCATCAGAATCTATATTTGGTTGTGTTAGATAATCAACATGTACATTTGCCATTATAGTCAACAGGACTTCAGCTTGTGTTGGGGTATTTTCCCATATCAGGGCCTTATCAGGTCAATTGTTGACACGTACACTAGAGAACAGGAGATAAAAAGAAATTATCTTTTCAATGACCCACTTTAAACTTTTTCTAAAGGAACTTTAGCTAAGGCTTTGAAGACAAAGATTGTAGTAATTATATTTAATTTCATTCAAGTGCATCCAATTGTTTCTGCTGAAGTGCAAATAAACTCCTCCATTTCATCCAAAGAAATATTATTTTAGTAAGTTCCATATTTTTTTCCAGAAGGCTGTATTTCTTTTGAAGGTGTCTCTCATTACTGAGAATGGATATATCTTCCAGCTAACTAGCAAGACAATATCAAGTTCCATCCAGGAAGGCAGGAGCTAAGCCTCAGTGTTGCCCAAGCAAATTTCACAAAGAGATTACAGATGGGTCACTCTGACCACAGCAGTTTTGTGCTCCATAAATGAACCTTTCCTTTTCTTCTAGACAGCTTTTTTAGATATCTTTGTCGCCCCCACTCAGAAACTTATTTCATAGAATATGAAGAATAATAATCTTTCACTTCCGAAAATACAAGCAAACATAGTGGGGATGAAGTGAGGGGTCTTCTCAATAAAGATCTTGTATAAAATTGTGTATCTTTAATTAAATTTAAAAAGAAGGGAAATCATTACAGATAAGCAGTCAGTGCTCCACCATAATTTTTGAAAGCAACTTTTAGAAACTAGGAAACACTTATATCTTTTCTCTTCATAAACGACAATTATTCAACATTTCCTTTGGTTAAATAGTAAGGTAAAAGCTTCCATACTGTGCACAATGACAGTACCAATGACTTGATCATTGTATACAAATGTTTGGATAGAAGCATATTAGCGCTCTCATTTAATCTTATCGCTCCTATTTTTTTCCTTTTTACAGCTAATAATCTTTGTGCCAAAACAGTGTTTTCAGGGAATAAGTTGACAGCAGAAATTATTTGAAAAGTGCCTTTAAAACCATCTATGATAATTTTAAGTCTAAGATACTAGTTGAAATATTTATCCTGAACCAGTAGCCATGTACCCTATAATATGGAAATCATTCCTACTACTGAGCATAGTCATAATCAGTCAGCTATTTTTTGTTTTGTCAAAGGGGCTCAATTTACCATCTGACATTTTTTATTATAACATTAAGCTGTTCTTTCTGGTAACTGCCATCAGTATCTATTTTTTAGGGAAAATTAATGAAGAAAAAAATAGCTTCTTGAACTGCTCTATCTTAACCAATCAGAGTCTCCTTCTTAACCTCAGAGGCTGATTTTTAACCTCAACAGATTTCTCTTTCAAACATGGGAACATCACCCCTTAGTGATTCCTTTTCTTGTTCATGAGCTGACATGTACAGATTCCAGCATCTGTCAAAGGGCGGATCTGGAGATAGAAAGTAAACAGATGAACTGAAGTGTTAAAACCAATGAACATGATAAGAATGCTGTTCCTGACTTCTCTTTCAGAAAATGACAGAAAGCTTCAAAATGTATCATATGTCACAAATTTCCCAGGAAAAATGACAGTGAAATACATACTACAATTTGCAGTATCTCAGCTTGTTCAGTGTGTACAGCAGTAAATAGAGTACATCAAAAATATAATCTGATGTCTAGTTACTTGTTCAGATTCAGATCCTCTTGAATTTCTTTTGAGGGGATACCATAGGCAACTATCTTTCACATAAGAAAGTTGTTACAGGTTAAAAAATCCACCTGATAAAGAGAAAAATCCTGTATTTTCAAGAATGATACAGCATTTTTACTTTTTCTCCAGATTTCAGAGCTTATGTGGTGTGATCCACAAATAGATGGTCATGACTATCAAAATTAATTAATTATATAAAAGATCATATGATCTAAACTGATCGCAAATATGAAGATGTCCATTTAATCTGTGGTGGAAAAAACATTAACTTGCCCAGGCTAGGTTAACATAAGAGACTAGGACCAATTATGAATGTTGACTCAGAAATAAATTGAATTAAAACATTAAAAATTCAGGATTTACTAATATTAGAATATAAAATAACTTAAAAAGATGCATATATGAATTTCTTTGATGATTTTCAGTAGAAAGATAAAGAATATATTTTAATCATCACAACTTCTGTATTTACTTTCTTCAAAAAGCACAGGTAAGAAAAAATGTTGCCCTAAAAATTGCTGAACTCAAACTATAGTTCACAGACTGTGCAACTCACTTACTGTTTCAGGCACTGTAGAAGTTTTAACATTTTTATTAATCATAATGCACACAGAAAACTATGAAGAGTGAGTACACAATACATTACAAATAGATACTGCTCTGAAAATTAGTTTTCTGACCATCACTTCAAAATTTGAGGATAGCTAAAATCCAGCCTTTAAAGTAAAATTGGATTTGATTGACTTGGAACAAGACCAAACCTCAGAAATATGTAGAAGTTTCAGTGTCAACAAATACAATAGGGGTAATTAATTATTTGAGCTAATATTTCTGAAGAAACTGGAACTAAAATGTTGATAAGAATCACTCCTATATGTACTTTTTTAAGACATCGAATTTTTGATTGACAAAGCATTTTCCTTTTTATTGCATACCTTGTCTGGAATTCCCTACAGTTCTATAGAACTTTGTGAAGCATAACCCCCTCTCTCAAAAGAATATAAAATATGGCAAAATTTTTATGCCATCATATATAGTGGTTTTTAAGAAAATTCAGGTGGGACAAAGTATGGGATTTAAAAAATTCAGTTTAGATAAGATCTCAATGCAACAGGTCAAAGGCACTCGAACCTGACTCAGAAACATTAATTTTTTTATAATTTTATTAACAGGTTTAGATGCAGAGGAAACTATCAAAATAAATTACATGGTATGATGTTGAAAAGAGAGGATGTTAAAAGAGTATCTCTAGAACAGTTTGGATTTCTTTAATGGAAGATTTCACACATGAAGGATAAGCCTGTAGATCATGCAGTATCAATATCAATAGATATTTTAAAGACATCTTCAGCTTGTGCATTATTTGCTATTTACCACAGCATTGCAGGACTTTTAGCAACTAGATTTTTAATATATGTTATGAACACAGAACTGCTGCAGCCTTGAGCTGTATATAAACAGAGATCTCTTGCAAAACATTTATATTTATATAGCTTTATACGCATAAATATTATTATTTGAAATCGAAGTACAATATCAAACACATTTGTTTGACAGGTGTATCCTAAGAACTGGTGTTTGCCTGGTATTCCAAGTGTTGGTGTAGGAGAGCTCTCCATGCCAGCCTTTTTCAAACAATGTGCTCTGTGTACAGGTATATTTGCTATACACTTTCTCTTGTGCATACACCTAGCTACAATGTCAAAAATTTACATTAACATTTTTACTTATTATTTTATTACTCCAATTCACCAACACGAATGAATGTGAATGTCAAAGCCAACAAACTAATAAATTTTAGTTATACAACATTTTTCTTGTTTTATACATCTCACTGAACACAAAGACTGCACTCAACTGAAGGCAATCTCATTAATGCCACTTACAACTTGGACTTAGCAGGTTGTCCCTAATAAGACTAGATTCCCTAAAAGATTTCATGACACAATATATGTTTCAAAGCAGTGAATTTCATGTTAAAACAAATATAACAGCAAAAGATGAAAGTGCTAGATTATTTGTACATCAAAGCTTTTATCATTGTTTGAAAAGAGACCATAATTCTTGTAAACGGGTTTTTTTCCCACTAGTGTATCATTTTTATTATTATTATTAAATATATACATCTGAATTGAAATCTATTTTAATGCAATTGTGCTGTGTAACCAGGATATTATTGAGTATTTTTCTCAAAATAATAATTAAAATAAATAAATGTTAAAAGAAAATAATAACACAATACTAATGGGAATGGCTCCATTGAAGTTTCAAAAAGGACAGAGTTTATGGATATAGCTGAAATACCTTATGGTGGTGGAACAGATATTTTATTCCACTAAGGTTTAAAAAAGTAAAATAATTGCTATTTTTAAATTATTTTTCCCCTCCATACAATAGGCAGCAGATCTGGGACCCCTTGTTAAAAGAAAGTGTTGGATGAAAGAAGTTTACACAGGTTCTGTAAGTGATTCACAAATACATAGAACATAAAACATATAGCATATCCATGGAATATTTTTCTAAAGTTTGGTGTCATGTACACTCAAACCCAATATGAAGGACAATGGACCAAGATTAGCTATTACTTTAGCAATTCATCTATTTTCTCCTAAAATTCCTAGAAAGTCTGTTGAGCTGTAGTTGTCCAGGTGGATGCTGCCCAGTCTTAATGGCAGGGTGCTGCTTATTCTACTTATTTGTAACTTTCTTGCATCTGTTTCTTCAATTTCCAGGTTTTCCAGCAAGTCCCTATTATGAAAAAGTTCTGGTAGGGCAATCTCTCCATATTCTTCATAGAGTATACTCCTGTAAAAAATTAATTTACCTTTTCTACAATGTAATTATATTTTCCAGGAATTCCTTTTATGCTTACTGTCTGTTGATAATCCTGATAATGGGAGGCTTCTTTTTCCTCATGTCTCAGGAAGCTAGTACTAGTTTTGACTCTTTTAGATAGCTCTTCCTTAAACTATTTTCTGGCCCAATTATGTTTACATTTTTGTCTATCAGATTCTGTAATTCTTTTCTTTGTTCAAATGCTTCTTACTGTTATTAACTTTTCCCTCTGGTGTTAAGCCATGCTGGGCCTCCTTTTAGACTTTCTCAAGCATTTCATAAATGGGTGTGAACTAACACTGTGCAACCAGTATGGTCTTCAATGCTTTTAGGACTTCCTGCAAGCATGTAATTCTCTGAAGCAGATGTCACATTTAGCTTGCTTTTAGCAAGGGCCCTCATTTTCACCTAGTTCTTACTAAAATTTAACAGTGAATCTTCAGCTGTTAATTCTTCAGTAGGGACTCTAAATATAAGTACCTTATAGTATAATTACTGATATCACCTGTTGTGATTTGGCCTTTTTCCATAGAATAATTGAGGTCATCTATGTATTTCTCTCAGGCTCTCCCTGACTTATCACAAGATATACTACTAGTCTGTTTCACCTCTCAAGTTGTTTGAGTGTCAATGTAGCAGACTACAATACTCCTATTACTTAGGCCTAAGAGTTTCAATTAAAGAAGTTTCTGGTACTTGAGGTGGAAAGTTTACTAATTTGGTTTAATTCCAAGAACTCTTAAATTTATACCTGTAATTCACCTCCACTATGTTTTATGCTCTTATTTCTGTGTATTTTGTAGCATAATTTTTTATTTTTCTGTTATTATGATTGTCATCTCATCAATTTTCTAATTTCAACATTGCCTTCATTTAAGGCATAACATACCAGCTTTCTCACTGTAGTTCTTCACCTTCCAACATCTGTATAAAAGTGAGTACCATACTACCTGTCAAAGAAAAGTCTTTAACTAGCACGTATATTCCAGTTGTCTATTTGATCACTGCTGTCCTCTGACTTACCCTTCACCTGAAAATACAGAATTATCGTGACTTGCCCTTTGGGATATTCTCTTCAGCCATGTGTCATCTGACTGTGCAATCCTCTATGTAGAAATTCACTAGAAATTACTTAAATAGGCTGCTGCTTTGCTGGGAATTCCCCAGTTTCTGATAAAGACAACAGGGTTCATATTTATGCTATCTTTTTTTCCAGCATTAAAACTTTCCCTCCTTCTACTTGGTTCTGTTTTGAACTATTTGGAGGCCTATTTGGATTCTGGAGAAATTATCTTCCCCTGTCTTAAAGGCGGAAAATTATGCTAGATGAGGAGTTGGCAGGGCTGATTGAGAGGCCTAGATTTGAAGGGGCAAGAGGATAAAACCTGGATCTCCAGAGATGATCCTAAGTTTGGTAAGCCAGAGTCAGGGGTGAAATCAGCCCAGCTGAAGTGCATATACTTTAATGTTGCATGGGCAACAAACAAGAGGGGATGGAAGCCATGGTACAGAAGGAAAGCTATGGCACAATAGCCATCACAGAAACATGGTAGGCTGACTCACATGACTGGGGTGCTGCAATGAAAGGTCACAAGCCCATCAGAAGGGAGAGGTGAAGAAAGATAGGCAGTGGGGTGTCTCTGTACATTGGGAGTAGTTTGAGGGAGCTCAAGAACAGTGAAAAAGAGGTTGAGTGCTGATGGATAAGAATCATAAGGAAGGTCATCAAAGCAGCATCCTGGTGGCAGTCTGCAGGGTGAAGAGGAATACAAAGTTTTCCAGAGGTGCCTGGCTGCAGTTTCACAATTGCCAGCCTTTGCTCTTGTGGGAGAATTTAACTTGATGGATGTCAATTGGAAACCCAACACAGCTGGGATGATGAAGTTGTAGGTGGTTCCTGGAGTGTGGAGCTCCCTGACACAGCTGGTAAGTGATCCTAGCGGGGGCAGTGCCCTGCTAGACCTGCTGGTTAAAAAAAGGGAAGGGCTAGTGGGAGATATGGTAGTTGGAGGGCACAGCTACCACAAAATGATTGAGTTTTTGATCTTTGGTGAAATATGGAAGGAGTTTAACAAAACCTCTATCTTGGACTTCTGAAGGTTGAACTTTGACCTTTTCAGTACACTGTTTCAGAGAGTGTCTTGGGAAACAGTCCTTTCTAAGAAGGGTGTACAGGAAGGCTAATTGTCCCTATGTGCTGAAAGATGAGACATCAGGGAAGAAGACTGGCCTGGCTGAATGTGATGACTTAAAGGATGTAGTTGCATGTCTCAAAACTCTGTTGGATAAGGAAGTTCTCATAAGATAAATCACCACAACAGGAACTTGAGAGAAGCACATATACCAAACCAGGAAGGCTTTGATTCCAGGCCTAAAGATGGTAGAGATTTGGAATTAACACACTGGACAGAATTCCATGGTGAAGACTGTGGAAACTTAAGATTAGATTTATATGGACAAAAAATTCTCAAGGTGGCAAACTGAGGGAAAGGATACTCATGCCAGCCCGAGTTCTAGGAAAGCCATCTACATGCTGTAGATACCCAGGACTTGGACTGTATAAAAGTGATCCCTCCAGAAGAACTCTGGGATCCCTATTACTGAAGAGCAGGCTGAAGAAGGAGCTGCAGGAATCCACATAGTGATGATATCTTTTGCTTAATCTCTCTCTCTCACTCTCTTTCTTCTCTCTCTCCTCTATGCCACCCCATTTCTTTCTATCTCTCTACCCTTTATTAACTCTTAAATAGAATCCATACTATTGACCAGCATATGGTCTCATTTGCACTTTAATTCAGGCTGAGGCATCTATTATAATTAGATAATAACACTGAAGATTTCACTGGAACTCAGGGGAAAAGGAGAATTTATAATCTTTGGAAGAAAGGCCAGTCAACTCAGGAAGAATACAAGGATAGTATTAGGTCATGTAGAGAGAAAATTAGAAAGGTGAAAGCTCAGCTAGAGCTCAATCTGGCCGCACTGTGAATTATTAACAGAAGTGTTTTTATAAATACATTAACAGAAAGAGGACTAAGGAAAATCTCCATCCTTTATTGGGCATGGGAACATTGTCACCAAGGATGAAGAGAAGGCTCAGGTGTTTAATGCCTTCTTTGCCTCAGTCTCTAACAGAAATACCAGTCATGGTCAGGGCTACCAGTCCCCTGAACTGGTAGACAGGAGGCCTTCTACAATCCAGGGGAAAGTAGTTGGTGACTTCGTGTGCCACTCAGACACCACAAGTCTGTGGGGCCAGTAGGATAGGATTCACCTGAGGGTACAGAGGAAGTTGTCTGGAGACCTCACCAAGCCACTCTCTGTCCTTTATTGTAAGTCCTGGTTAAGCAGGAGGGGTCCCAGATGAGATACACATCCACAAGAATGATCAGAGGGAAGATCCAGAGAATTATAGGCCTGTTGTTTGACCTTGGTTCCAGGGAATGTTATGGAACAGATCATAGTGCCATCACAGAGTATGTAAAGGATAGCCAGGAGATAAGACCAAACCATGATCTGGTTTTAGAAAAAAACCATTGTGTTAAAAACTGTTTGAATGGCCAGGCCCAGAGAGTGGCAGTGAATGGTAGTACATCCATTTGGCAGCTGGTCACTGGTGGGGATTCCCAGGGCTCAGTGTTGGGACCAGACCAGTTTAATATCTTAATCAGTGACCTGGACAAAAGGATCAAGTGCACCCTCCGTAAGTTTGCAGAAATTACACTATTGGGTTGAAGTGTTGATCTGATGGAGGGTGGAGGTAGGAAGGCATTGCAGGGGAATCTGGACAGGCCAATATTTTGAGATTCAATAAAGAGAAGTGCTGGGTCTTGCACTTGGGTCAAAACAGCATCATGCGACACAGCGGGTTTGGGTAAATGTGTCTGGAAATCTGCCCAGCAGAAAATGACCTGGGCATGCTGGTTGACAGCCAGCTGAGCATGAGCCAGAGTGTGCCTAGATGGCCAAGAATGCCATCCTGACTTGTATCAAGAATAGTGTGTCCAGAAGAACCGGGACAGTAATTGTCCCCCTGTACTCGGCGCTGGTGAGGCCACATCTAGATGTCTGTGTCCAGTTCTGGTTCCTTCACTACAAGAAGGACATTAAGGGGCAGGAGCATGTCCATAGAAAGGCAACAAAGCTGGGGAAAGGTCTGAAGCACAAGTCATGAGGAGTGACTGAAGGGGCTGGCTTTTTTTTTTATCCTGGAGGAGTTTCAGGGGAGACCTTATCTCTCTCTACAACTACCTGAAATAGGCGTGTAGGAAGATGAAGGTCTTCTCATGGGCAGCTAGCAACAGGACAAGAGGAAATGGCCTCAAGCTGTGCCATGTTTATTCAGGTTAAACATTAAGAACTTTGTCTTCACTGAAAAAAAATTCTTCGCACTGGGCTGCCCAGGAAGGTGGTGGAGTCATCATCCCTGGAAGTTCAAGTTCATTCAAGAAATATCTGGATATGGCACATGTCCATGGTTTATGGTTTAGTTGGCATCAGGGTGTTTAGTCAGAAGTTAGACGTGGTGATATCAGAGGTATTTTCCAACCTTAATAATTCTATAAGCATTTTGGAGAATAGTATTACTAAAGATTAGGAAACTGAAAGAGTGATAACTCACATCAGAATAAATTCCAGGTCTGAACAATAAGTCTGAGCAGCTGATCAGTAAGTTACCTTTATAGATATCTAAGTTGAACTGATTGCATGGATCACCACTCCATTGACTGACTACAAAGGGAGCTTAGATATATGCTAATATATAGACACTTATATAGACATATATATAGAACCCCAAAATTTAGATGCTTTATTCTTGATATAAATCTAATCTTCAGATTCTCCCACCTCCAACTTCTTTGAAATATTTTGTCCATGATCAGTAGCTCTCCAAGGAAGGAATAATCCATTGTTTATTTCCCCAGCTTTCATGCTACTTCTGAAGGGAATATAATATAGAGCAAGCAAACTGACTGATGCAGTGGAGATTGTAAAATGATGAAGGTTCTGGAGAGTTCAGCTTTACAGAAGATAAGAAAAAGGGCTTACAAATACATTTTCTTTAATGTAAGTATTTTGCAAAGGAAGGACACAGAATATGACACTACAGGAGGTCCACTGCAAATTACTAAGGGACATTACTACTTGATCGAAACCAGGAACAGGATAAAATCTTCCCAGAAAATTTTAGAGGTGGAAATTTTCCTTCAACAAACAAACACCAAAAAACTTTATTCACATCTAAAATCAACTCCTTGCAATGTCAAGAGCACTGCAGATTCATTTTATGTATAAGACTTAGTCTTTATACCAACATGTTATGCTAAATGATTCTGATATTATAATTATAGATGGTTTCCATAGATACCTATGAAAAAGACTGACATATTATGGTAAATATTGAATTACATTGAGAATGCACTGAAGTGTAAATTTTCAGATGAATATATTTATTTTAGAGATTTACAGAAAGGAAAGACAAATAGAAGCTTTTATAAAATAATAAACTCATGGATAAAATAACACATTAAACGGAATATGAGAAATAAAGTGTTTTCACTTTCAGTACTGAAATTTTCCCCCGCTGAATTGAAGGAGACTAAAGTTCTAGTCTTCTATGTCCTACCAAACATGCCTCATTTGCCATAGATGAAATGTAGAGGGAGAGAAAAGGAAGTTTATTTTAGTTCAGGGAGACACACAGTGAAAAACAACTCAATGGCCAGTATTCTCCTCGATGCCATTTGATTTCCAGCCTAAACTTTATTAAACAGAAGGAAAAAGACCAAATTTATCTTTTCAGTAGGCTTTAAATTTTTTTGTTTTCCAATAATTTTCTTTTGAATTATTATTGCAATTTTCACTCTTCATTATTGTCCTTATTCATCAGTTATTCATAAATATTTTGCAAACATTTTCTTAATTGTTTTTGTAATTGATTCTGAACACATCTCAAATAAATCAGCATTAGAGCTAACATAAGCATCAATGGGCTTTGGAGAGGGCCTCTTATGCCTAAATTCTCAAAGTGACAAGAATAATTATGGACAAACATCAACATAAATGCACAACTTAAACTTTGAACAGATAGAAAATAATCACATCATACATTACACTTCAACAAATGGTCTTAAGTTACCTAATACAGGTTGGGTTAGGCCTTGCCCAAATTTCCTACGTTCCCTGGAATACAGAAAATCTTTATGCTAACATTGGTTAACAGCCATTACACAAGAACGAATCTGAGGTGGCACATAGGACTCCTTAGAGAACCCTATGAGACAATACTTAAAAAGAATGCTGAAATGCTATTGTATTTTCAATGCAGGTTCATTAAGGTAGAAAATATTTGTCAATTTGGAAATAGTGTGCTTTCTTTTAAATTGTTCTATCGCATAATATCATTGGTTTACCTGCAAATTATCAAACTTAGAAGACAAGTGAAATGAATTTTTTAGAAACATGTGGCATGGAGGCATACATCCATCTTTCTTCAAGCAGATACCACAATCAAAATATATATTTAGTATAGAATGCTGTGTAATAAATATCCAACACAACTACCTTTTCTCACACTCTGGAAAGCACTGAAATGTGAGCATTTGCATTTGTGCAACATTTGTTTCAATAGACGGTGAAAAGCCTCAAAAAGGCAGGAAATAGGACACCACTCATTCACTAAATACCCTTCCGTGTAATACAACATAAAGCTGAAAATATAACAAATAAAAAAAATGAAATAAATTCTACAACATTGTCACATGGTAGTACTACTCCATCATATTGAAAGTCATCCAGTGAAAATTCACTACTCCATAAAGTCATTATAAAAGTTAACAGTAAATAGTACATCACGTTGCTGTGAATAGAATTAAGTCCATTCTGGTGGTCAAGAGAAACCAAACTTTTCCAAGTCTATTTTATTTCTGGCTTTTGTTTAAACATTTCTGAATTGCTTATGAAAAAGTTGTACCAAAAAGACTGGTTGCATTTTGTGGATAATCAACAAGAGTCAGAATCCATCTTTTATTGCTTTGAATGAAGACCAGAGCTAAGAAAATGAGAAAACATGTAACATGCACAAGGAGGTACGGCAAAATTGAGTGTCCTGGCTCAGTTACAGAATGTCAGATTGTAGAAAGGTTGACTTCTGAAATAGAAGCAAAATCTCCAACTTTTCTTAATCTAGGTAATATTCCTAATGTGTCTCCTTCAAAATAAATACTTATCAAATAAAACTTAAAAAAAACTAAAAGAAAAGAAAAGAAAAGAAAAAAAAAAAAAAAAAAAAAAAAAAAAAAAAAAAAAAGGGAAGAAAACCCACAAAAAATAAACAAAACCACAAACAAAAAACCCCATAAACTATCATCATCAATACAAAACCCTCAAAAGAGTGAAAAATAACTACTCAGCACCTCACAGTTTTTGTTCTTGGTTTGGATTTTTGTTTGATTGGTTGATTTTTTGGGAATTTTTGAGTTGCTCAAGAGATCCTGCATTTGCAAGTATGTCCCTGCTAGTCTTAAGGTTCAAATTCCCTTTTGCCCCTTTGCCTATAGGCTTACTCTTTCAAGTGATTCTAATATACAGAATCACTGTGAAGACCAAGCCTATTGGACCAAAGAAAACTTTGTAAGCTTTAAGCCAAAATACTTGGTGGTTCTAAACCAGAAAGGAAAGTATTTTTCTCTACATCCATAAAATGCTCCATTATGATTTTAAAAAGAATCAATTTCCTTCTGTATTCATCCAGTTTTATACTCACACAATTGTTCATGTCCTCTGATGTTATTTTAGGTGATGAGAGTACTTTAGAAGAATACATTTTGTTCTGGAAAATATATTAATTAAAGTAAATAAGTCACTAAATGTCTGTCCACATCAATACAGAAGTAGTTCATGCAATTTAACTATTACTTTGAATTATTGATTTCTTACTTAGATTAACTAACTGCTCCATAATCACTTGTAGAACTAATATATTGTAATTAGAGGATGAGATATGTAATGGAGATTGGGCTCATCAAACAATTATACTTCTCAGTTTGAAAGATATTAAAGTGTTTCCCACCTAATGGGTGAAAAGGGAGATAATTTATAATAATATCTTTCTCAGTATTTAATTTTTTCATTATGTAAAGAAAAGTTATTTGCACATTCTCCTATGTGTGCGAAAGGAAGAAATTATCTTCTCTTTGATCAGGGTTTACCCAGATAGTCTGTAACTACAGTATTCAACAGGAAGCCTTTCTATGTATGAAGCATCTTATTCCCATCTTATTCTGTTTTCCAGGTGTTTACAGTTTCCTATATTCTGTCTGTGTGGAATGCTATTCAGAAAAAGACTGATTTCCCTTTCCTTCTTGTTAATTTACTCTGCAGCTTTCTGATTTACTGTTCCGTCAAAGCAAAGTGGAAAAAAGACCATTTTGGGTGGTGTAAAATGCTTTTAGTATGACTGATACAATGTAGCTGTAATGCTCAGAGCATTTTGGACTTATTGGAAGACAAAGGGATCAATCCATACCTAGTTAATCTAATCTTGATTTTGTCTAATAAGAAACTATTAACAGTGTTCCACAATTTTAAGTTGAATTTACACATGTAAAGCATGCATAAGATATAAAAATATATAGACAATAAAATTATGATAGAAGTTCCTACACCTATATACTTCATCCTATAGAATTTTCACAGATTTTGTAAAAAAATCAACTGTAATAAAAAACTGACAAAGTATCTATGAATTTTTATTGAAAATTTCAAAATTAAATCTACTTTTAAAAACATGTAGCTCTTAGAAGAGTACAGAATGTAAGACTTTGCATCAGCTTGAAGAAGGAAGCTTATATGTCAAAAACTAGAGCAATGGAGAAGTCAAAAGTTCCTTGATAAATTAGTTATTGGATGGAAAACATGGATATGTGTCACAATAGGCACAAAATAAAGATACTTGACTCCAGTCAGAAGGCAGTAGAAATCAGAAGGCTTTATTTACAATTAATTACAATTTATAACATGCTGTGCTAAAAGGCATGTTATTGGTCCATAGGGCTGACACTTCTCCCATTGGCCAAGTAACAGGAATAGCAAACAACACCTGTTGTTATGGGAAAGGAATATTGTTTACACAAGGTTGTTTTGGGAAAAAGAAAACTGTTGAAAAATTTCCCTTGAGAAGAGCTAGCAATTCTCAGGCTCAGAAAATATTGTGTCAACAGATATGCAAGGCAAGTGAAAAAATACTAAAATTGAAAGCAAGTCATTACTTTTCAAGCAGGATTCATTATCATAATCCTATTATTTTTCCAGGTTTTTCATCATTTCTGTAACATTTTCAGATTGAAGGGGCTAAACAACAGAAGGTGCAGAATTAAAAGACAAATAGGAAAAAAAAAAGTTATATCTAATTATCTAATTTCTAAATATTTTGGGTTTGTCCTCTCTCTCTATATATATATACTTTTTTTTTTTTTTGCAATGAAACAAGAAGAAATTCCTCAAAATATTTTGAGAAATTGGAACATGAAGAGTTTTTTTTTCCTGCCAGTAATACATTTTTACAATAACTTTATCTTTTCGGCTATGTTTAAATATCTTGGAATTCATTTTTCACTCTTTCATAAGATACTCATAATTCAAGCTTAACCTGAATATAAGAATATGAGTTCACTTCTGAGATGCATATAAGTTCTTGAACAGAAAAGCATATCATAAATCCACGGTGCATGGTACAAACATGGATATATTAATAGATACGCAGTATGATTAGACAGGTTGTATAGCAAACCAATTTGTGGTTTTTTAACTTTTTGCACTTCTATAAGGATACATTACATTTACAATTAAAATCTGAAAATGGCTAATTAGAAACTAACAAATTAATCATCATCAAAGAAGTTACCCTGAGATGATGTGCTATTTCATATTTTGAATATCAGAACTATTGATAGTCTAAGCTTATTTATTTTACATGTGAATACAACAGAGCAGGGTAGCAGTATGATTCATATATGCTGTGCTGTATTTGAAAAAAAAAATAGTTCATTCAGTGTGGGAATGGAATCACATCTGCTTTTTTTACATAAGATAGAAGAGAAATACTGAAAAAATGAAGTCTGTCTACAGGTTCTGAACACAAATTTTACTGCTTGCAGTGTCAAACAATAAAAAGAACCCAAGGTACAAATAATAGAAGAGGCATAAAGACCAGCAAATCAATGTTCTATATTAACAATAGGACTAAAGTTAGTAAAGGTTCTCTAGTTAATGGACATTTAAAACTAGCAAAATTGACTCTGAGAAAGGCCTAAGTGTTGAATGCTTCTTTGCATGCAAGTCTTTTCCAGTCTTAAGTAAAAAGGTCAGTTCAAATCAGACATCTAATGCCATAAAAATCAGAGAAAAAAGGGCACTAACATAATATCAGAGACAGAGGAAAAGATCTCAAATTTGATAGGAAAAGAAAGGTTAGGGATTATTTCTGAAAGCCTCTAATTTAGTCAAGTACCCTGTAACTTGCTCTTTCATTATTCAAGGGATATCTTGCTCTATTGTAGTTGCATTTATTGTGATTGTCATCTGAATATTTTGTGAAACAAATCACTGTAAAAACATTAAAGTTGTCTGCTGGACCTGACAAATTTTGTTCTAGACACATGGAGATCTGGCTGTAGCAATCTTAGATTTGCTAAATGTTATCTTTAGTAGTCCATTGTATTGAAAGAATAGACAAAGAAAAATTTGGGTCTTCAGGGAAGAAAAAAGGAGAAGAAATGTAAATCAGAAAAATAATTTTGCTCCTCAGAAGAATAAGATTTGCAGGTATATGCAAGAAAACTACAATCCTTTAAAAAAGAAACAGCTAATCATACGCATTTTTCTTCATTTCTCTCTAATGTGATAACGTATTGTGAACAGAAGCAATAGCTAAGATATCTAGGATAATGCAATAAACATTTTAATTTCATATTATATTCTATTTCTGTTCATTTTATTGTCATCAGCAAATTAAGAAAACTGTCTCTGGGTTGATTCACTAAGAACTGGCCACAGAGGTGTACGGAGTGAAAATACCTGCTGTTTATGATCAAAGAAAGAGATAGGCAGAAGAGCTTCTCTGTCATTTGAGGTGAACCTATCAGTAACTCAATTGCAATAAATTGATGCTGTTTCACACCAAAACAATACAGACTCCAAGATTCAGAAGGCTGAAAATTGCTACTTTATTTTTGGGATGTGTCTCACTTTTATACTATTTTACACAGACCAATTTGATTGATGAAACAAAGGCAAACTTCTTCAATCACATTGGTCAGACCAGAAGGACATCAAGAAGTCCCTCCTAGGAAAAGGATTGAATGACTTAGTACAGTTACAAAAACATGTCTCTTGTTTACAGAAAATTCTCTGGGAAAAGAATTTCAGAAAACCAAACATCTCAGGCACGAACCAGGGCTACAATAAATAATATTTCTATTTTGGAAGTCAGTACTGAATTCAGTGATATTTCAAGGCTAGATCTGAATTTGTCAAGTCAAAGATTGACAATAGACACTCATACTTCTATAGTGACACAAGTAGTGAGCAGTTGTGAAGAAAAGATCTGTAGTTATAACAGATCAGTAGAGGGATATGAGCCAACAGTGTCACACTGTTACTAAATATGTGTGTGTGTGTATATGAATCCATTAGTAGGAAATAAAAACATAAATAGTCAATAGCTTTGACTGAAAAACTGTCATTTTTGTACACTGCAGCTCAAGAAATCAGCAATCTAATGAGTGCAGAAGAATAAGATGAGCAGGGACCTAGAAATAATGGTCTACAAGAAGGGATTGTAAAATATTCCAGTTTTTAGTTTAAAAAGGAGACAAGGATGTGTTAAGGATACAATAGTTGCTCTCAGATGCATAAAAGGCATTGAAGGGAATAATCTACAGTGAATGTGGATAAGTAAAATTATAATGGGTTTGAGCTGCAAGAGGAAGACTTAGGTTAGATATTAAAAAAGTTTTCTAGTCATAACAATAGTAAAACATTGGCATAACCTGTCTGGGGAGTCACCATAATTTAAGATCTTGCAAGAATATACCTGCTGAAACTATGTGGATGTTATTCATCCTTATTTGAGTTATGCAGTATGATATAGATGATTTCTTGAGGTGTCTACAGAGGCTTATTCTAAGATAGTGTCAAACGTGAATAAAATTCACAGTGAAAAATATAAGGACTCATAGAGTCAACATTAATGTCAGAGTCATTTCTCTCTAATTTCTATCAAAGTTTCTCTCACAATTTTTTTACCCATTATTTTATATAAAACTACCAAGATGCAAAATTCTACCATTTAAAACTAGGTAGCTTGGTAGGCATTTTAAAGAAGAAACAACTGAACCATCAAAAATAAGCAGATAACCAGGCAAGCGTGAAGAACAATAATAGTACTAAGTTTTTATAACTCTAGTATGATTTGAAAGCAAATATAAACATCAGGTTAATGTACTCAGGGCACAAAAAAGCTTGGTTTAGCTGTTGTACAAGAAAAAGAAAAGATACACCAACACAATCCCCGACTGAGATCTTCCTCTCAGGGCCTGTGGCCAGCTGCTGTCCGGTGCCTGTGGACTACATTACTGTCCATGAAACTTTAAAGCTGAAGGCATTGGATCAACCCTATCACATTTAGGAAACATAGCTAATGAAAACACAGCTCTCAGAGCGTGGGAGTGCCTCTGTTGAATGGGAAAAACCCTCACTACTGAGGCTCAGTATACAAGCAATGTGGAGCATCTCACTGCATTTCTTGGCAAGCACTTGCAGAGAGACTGAGAGACTAGAAAAAAGTCCACTTCATCCAGAGAGTCATTTCTCAGGCCTGTTTTAGTAATTGGAGAGAAGATACAACTACACCCACGAGAGTGACAAATATTTCCATTTCCTTTTGTGGCCACCACCGTGCTGCAACTGCCACCCTTAGAAAGGAATATTAATTTCTCTTAGTGAAAGAAAGAATGTTTTGGTCAAATACATGCCTTTGATCTATTTACAGGATTTGTAAGAAAGTACAAGTGAATCCCTGAAAAAGACCAAGCTCATTCCTATCAAGAGAGTGATACCTCTTACCTGCAGTGAGTTTCCAGCATCAGGATGAACAGCTTTGGTCACTCAATATTCAGAGCAGGGCTCCTAGCAAGAATGGTCTGCCTGACTTCAAATGCCAGGTGTTAAACTAGAAACATACCTGCTGACTGGACAGATACAGGTGGAGCCATTACAAATTTTTAAACTGTTTATCAAAGCCATTCAGCACTTTGTACAGATTTTGGAAACAGGCTTACAGCACTTGCTCAGCTAACTTGTCTGGACTAGTTTGTCACTTGACTCTGTGTCAGCTCTATCTGGAGGAAAAGAGTACTTCCAGTAATGGTGTAGAGCAGTCTGGAGGTCTGCCATTAAGATCTATGTCAGGAAAAATTCTTCATGCATACCTAAGTTAGAAGGTTATTTTCAACTGAATTTTCAGCCTAACAATTTTCGAAGAAAAACTGAGTCTTTACCTGTTTTGCAACAAAGCAATGCCAGGAAAATTCTAACCTCTTATTTTTCTTTCTATATCCATGGACAACATTACTGATGGTAAGAAGCTGGTCTATGTTAGAAAACATAAAAAACCCCATACCTTTCTTCCTTTTACGTCTCATATGGAAATGCTACAAGCTCATCTGTATAATCTTTAAGTAATTGAAGTACAATATATAACTGACTGTTTAAAAATAATCTATCACAAAAAATAGATCCTATCTCAATCTACTAAGGATATACTGGGAATGATGATGTTACATTTAAAGAGTATTAATCTGTTCTCTTCCACATATTAGTAAAGACAATACTCTCAGAGCTGGGAGTTTGTCTTAGTGCCAAGCTGAAAAGAAATTAAATAAATCATGTTGCACTAGAGATAACAAAATGCAATATTGTTTTAAGTCTCTATTCCTACAGTTTCTAATTGCACGTAGACACCAAAATAACCTTCATTTCAAATATCAAAATATCAAAAATGGAAAAAAAATATTGCCTTATTCCTCCTTCCTAAAGTCACTACTGCGGCAAGATAACATAGAGGCCCATGGCACGTGTAAATAAACATCTACCATCTCTGAGAAGTCAGCTTATATAAACTTACAGAAAATGCAGCTGCACTTTCTAGGTAATGATGAATAACACAGCAAACCCTGTGTCACAAATGAACACTAAATTGTAAAAATGTTAGTTTTGACTAAAACATATTTTAGAAAAAAAAAAAAAAAGGAGAAGAATGTATGAGTGAGAAAGGGTTATTTCGCCAGTAAATTAATTAGTAATAAAAATTAGGTTATAAATTGTTTTTTGAAAAATTTAATGGTCATAATTGAGAGAAAGCCTGGCTATTTTTAATCTCTGAAAAAATCCCAACTAAACTTTCAGAAAAGAATTTTAAAAAAATCACTCACATCTGTTTATTTATTTTTATCTTATGCTCTAAACTCCATTATACATTGAAGTTGATATTTGCCCATCTGTTTTAACATGAATGATTCAGTTCTTCCTAACACTCATATGCAAATGGAAACACATAAATTGTTAAGCATATTGGCAATTAAAGCACCATGCTATATGCTGATAAAATTCTTTTGAACTTCTGCTATTGACTCTTCTAGAAATGTGCATTATTTATTAAATAAAGTTTTGAGAATCAATAGAATAGAACAGAAAAAGTCACTGTCTGAATTCTATGCAAGATGTGAACAAACTGTAAAAGTAAATTAGTCTTAGGTAGAAACAGAAAATCAACTTTTACCATCACATTCCTACCTATGAACACAGGTAATACTTTATAGTCTCATATGGTTTTAAGCAGAACTAATAAGAAGCCATTTCACTACTTTCTTTGAGGTTTTTTAATAAATTAATTCCCACTTTAATCCCTTAATCATTGGCCTTTGGTGTTGTCATGATAAAAAAAGATCATGTCAAGCTGTGGATTTGACAATTACTGACTCTGGAAGAGCTTTGATTTAAAATAATTTAATATCAAATGCCAGGCTCCTTGTTTGAATGAGAATGGCTTTTAAACTGTTTTCTAATGCTAAAGCAGAAAGTGGTTCTGTTAACACATTATGACTTGATATTTTAGAAGTTAATGTTAAAGTGATGTAGATATAAGTTCTAAACTTTATTTCTACAATTATGTGGGCATGTATGTTTTCCAAGAGTTTACTATTTGAGCATTTTTAAATACATGGAGGTTTTTTTTGTCTTTGATATGCAGAAAAGCAGGTATCTCATTTAATTTCATTGCTTACATACTTAATGTTTAGAATTTCTTATAAATTTAGAGAAAAATACCACCATGCTCTGGAAAAGCATAGAGAGGTAATGCTCTAAAAAAGTCCAGAATTAATAGCTGTTTAAAGAAGGCTTATTTCCACAAAAGCATTAGGGCTTACTTGATTTGGGACTTTTGTTTGTTTGTGTGGGGTTTTTACATCTTTTGGTTATATATTTTTAGTTGGTTGTTTTTCGGTTATTGTTCTCTTTCCTTTTTTTTTCTTTTTTAATTTTGTTTAATGATGCCCTAGCTTCCCTCAATCTAAATTCTTCCACCTAAAAGCTGGTCAAATAAAGACACATTTTCAGTTTTGCAGTGTGAACTCTGGGGGAAATAGAGGCATGTAGTATGTATGTTCCCAAATCATTGCAGGTTCATAAATTAGTGCAAGTTCATAAGTGATTCTCAGCAAAGCAATGCTGAAGTACTGTCTGGTTTTCATCAAGACTAATATAAATTCATTGAACTAAAAACTCAGCAATTAATTTTTGATAGTTTTAATAAAAACATTTTCTGTCCCATTTCGTATAACTTTTATTGTTATTACAGACAAGCTTTCTATCCTAAAATAAGTTCTGATATGACAATTTTGACCTGTGTATATTTAAAACATTAAGATGATTCCTGTAATTTGAACACTATGATACACTCAGATTAATTATAGTTTTATCTGCTATTGCATTAGTTGGTGATTAATTTGGAAAAGGGAATACGATACTGAAAAATATCAATGCATGTGGGTTTTGCATACTACATATAAAGTAGTTTACTCTCAGATTCTAAAATGTTGCTTTTTAAATGTTGCTTTAAGACTGCCCACTGTAATTTTAGTTTTAGAACTTAGACTTCTTTGACTCGAAGTTTTGTATTTCAATCAATCACATAGAGCTGTGTAATCTGAAACAAGAAGAAAAAGAAGTAAAAGGGCAAACAAAAGTCTGAGTAGTAGAAGTGGTCTAGGCAAAGAAAGAACCAAAAATGAAGCTTCATAAATGTGAAGGACAAAGGAGGGAAAATTAAATAGTGCTAAACTATATATCTTCAATTTTAAAATACTGCAGCTTAAAAAAAACCAAACCAAACCTCTATTAACTTACGCCAAGGAGTTGCTACAGAAAGTTATTACAGCACTGAGAATAGCAGCTCTTTTAGTAAATACCATACAAGTGCTGTACATTATGTATAAAGGAGGAAGTTTTCCAATCTATTTAGACATGTCTTAGACATGTCATTTCCAATCTGTCTTAGACATGATATGAAACTGAAATTCCAGTCTGACAATCTGGAACCAATGGAGGTAACAGCTTACTCACAAGAGATTATGTTCTGGCTGGCATCATGACACTTAAATGTAGAACAATGAAAAGCAAAGAGTTCCGAGATTAAATCCTGTCAAAATGATTAGAATTCACTATGAAAAGGAAGCTCTCTTCTCCAATTTGAAAGATACAAGGAGGAGATATTGGAGAGGTGTTTTGATAATAACTCAAGATAATAGAGGGGGTACAGGAGAAAGAAAGTGAGAGATACATCTTATGCTGTCGAAGCAGTACTCAAAATTCAAATCAATGGACATAATTCAGAGCTCATCTTGCTGGGGCAACCATCATGACCAAGCTTTGGTGAAGTATCTGAAAAAAAAATCAATTAAGAAGACTATAATCAAAATAATTTGTAAATCTTGCTAATTTTGTACCGTGAAAAAAAAAAAAAAAAAAAAAAAAAAAAAAAAAAAAAAAAAAGTGGGAGGGGGGCAAAGGATTAGTTTAGCATTATTTAAACCAAACACACCATCATATAACATGAAATAAAAACGTAGATATCAAGGAAAACTTTTCTGAGTCTACATACCAGAGAACTTTCTTCATAGACTCTGCCTCTAGAGCTGTCCAGGAAAATATTATTAATTCTGTGTCTTTCAGCTTTACACAGATAGAAATATAATTTCATACAGAAAAAGGCTGCAGAAATATGTGGTTTTCAGCAAAAATTATACTATAGTGATTTCATTTGATATTATGTGAACATGAGTACTTTAGAAAAATGTCTAACTAACATTTCCATACAAGTTTTGAAAGTTTCTTCTAGAGGGGCTTTGGAGCTGCAAATCCTACACTGCTTCTATTTGAGTTCTTATTATCTATTATCTTATTATCTAACATCCAAGGCAGGATGTTTGCCTTGTTGAATTTTGAAGGCAGAAGTTTTTAATGATATAAAAGTTTTTATTGAGCTTCTTAACTACTAAGCCATTTAGCAGTTATACACCTTATCTTCATTATATCCTAATATCAAATGCATTGACACAAACCAGCCATTTTTAAATGAGCTAAATACTGATCTTTTTGATTGAGCTTTTAATTAAATCAAACTTAATTTGATGAGTACTGTGCTGCACTGTGGGGTACTTGTACATAGGTAGTTATGTAAATGTGATTTTTTTTTTTTTAGTATTGACTTTTATTAGATTAGGCCTGTAATTCTTTACTAGTAATGAATCAGTACAGACAGTAGAATATATGAGCTATGGGTGTATGCACATTTGAAACCGCAGAAATTGGCTTAATTGGTGTGCCCTAGATGGGAATCTTTATTTCTTTAATTTACATCTGTATGTTAGCTTTATATAAGCTGCTTTTATGCTGTGTCTGCAATAGTTACTTTTTATATCGCTCTAAAACAACTTGGTTCACTCTGAAAGTCACATATTCTTAATCACTAATTTAATAGTTATTGCAGATCTACTCATTCCTACAGTTTGAGGAAAAGTTAACATAGGTTTACATTCACATCCTTTTCAAGAAAGCCCTTAGATTTTTGTTTAAATTTAAATGTGCACATAACCCACATTTATATCAATGAGACATAATCTATGTTTTGTGAATGGGAATGACTTCCTAAATTGCTGCCTTAAATTCCCAAGAATGCCCCACGCTGATTAATGAAGTTGGAGGCAGAAGAAAGGAACATCTTCTTTTACTTGAAGTAAAAAAAAAATCTAGAATAAAAAGTTTTCATTTTATTATATTGAGCATTTACTTAATTATACTCTCTTTTCAGTGGTGCCTGGTGACAGGACAAGAGGCATCAGAGCACAAATAGAAATATAGGAGTTTTATCTGAACATCAGGAAACATTCTTACCGTGGAGGTGACTGAGTGTTGACACAAATTGCTCACAGATGTTGTGGAGTCTCCATCTTTGGAGATACTGATAAACTCTCTGGACATTTCTCTGTGCTCTTGTTGGCCCTACCTGAGCTGAGGGATTGGACTAGATGACCTTTAGTGATCCCTTCCAATCTCCTCTATTCTATGATCCTATGAAATCGTAGGGTTTGGAGAAAAAAAATACTTCTATTGGTGAGTTAGACTCATTTACATGTGCTGTTATAGCTCTAAGTGATAAGAGATAAAGTGAAAAAAAACTTAAAAATATAAAACATGCATTATAAAACTATGCACTTTTACAGAAATAAGTACAGCTATACGAAATAGGTTACAAGTCAGTATATTATTCTTCTAATATGCTCCCCATGTGACAAAAATACAGTCACAGACATTATGGGAAAAAATGAGAAAATAAAAATTAGAGTTAATTATATTCATCTGCAACAGGATTTTGGGAAACTATAAAATATTTGGACTCTCATTTTCTTATAGGGTCCTTTTTTGAGTTTTATTCAAAAGTTTAGTAAAATAACCACCATTTTCATAATTTCTGATATATAGACTGAATTTAAGAGTAAAGAAGGGAAATGCCAAAAATTAACATTTAGATTTTGAGATCTAAAGCCAAACATAAAGAAACAAAACAGCCTTCTTTCTTTAACCTCTTTGCTGATTGTTTGGGGTTTTTTTAACATGAAGATTTCTTCTGTAAAAGTGATTGCAACACTATTTCTAGTTAGAAGTAGAATGTAAATGAACACTATAAATACAGGGAAAGATATAATGCAAAATTAAAATTAAGAAAAACTGAAAAAAACCCTTGAGATGTTTCAATTATTTTAACTTATTTGGATAGATTGATCTTAGTTCTGTAGCTATGTGTAAGTATTTATAGTTGTATCTTTGTATAAAAGTATCAACAATGTATTCATACTCCTTATCCAAAATTCTCTTAAGTAAAGGATAGTATTCTTATTCAATTACAGCATAGCACTTTAAATCTCTAAGTGATTATGATCAATCATTAGACATTAAGCAAGAAGATATGAGGATAATTGTAGACTTCCTGCACAAATTGCAATGATGTACCAGCAACCAAATCACTGAGAGCTGTGAAAAAGTTTATCCTGAAAGAAAGTCACTGGTTTTAAAGGCAAGGAGAAGTAGCAACTATAATATCTCAGGAGGACATCTGCAGGGTAGTGAAATCAAAAATAATGTTTAATGATCAAAGTAGAAGTCAATATTTCACAACATTGTCAAGGAAATTACTAGAGGTAGGGGAAAATATACACAATAGCCCAGAAATTCTTTAATCTTGAAAATTTACACTATCTATTACAATGATTCCTTGTTTTCCTCTTCTAGTTTCTTACTGTTTCCTCACTGTTAATTGGTTTCATTTCTCATTAAATATTTTCTCCTTCCCTTTCTTTACTTCATTCTTCATGGTATTTATAAAAGATTTTTTTTTTGATAGTTTAAAATTTCTCAGTCATATTCAAGTAAAAACCTCCCTAAAATCCTCTGCGCTCCCAGTCAAATTAATTCTTTTAGGGGTGCTATGACTCCCTGAAGGAATTGTCAGCCAATTTAGCAATAGATAGAGGAAAAATTGTTATAAATGTTTGTGAGCTCACCCATTCTCTTTCCCAATTATTGCTTGTTCTTACAGAGAATGTGACTGCTGTTAAAGTATTAATTTTTACTTTTTTTGAGATGAGTCTCAAACAATATTATTGTACCTAGGACCTTCCTAGTTGAAAAGGAAGAATATCTTCCACTGTAACAATAAGTGAAGCATCAAAGTGTCATTCCTTTTCAAGGTCTGACAGCATTAAAAATAGTTGTTACCAAATATCATGAAAACAAAAAATACTAATGAAACCAAATCCTTCTATCTTTCATGCTACCTAAACTTCTGAACACATTACATTAACAAGGTCTTCATGAGCTTCCTACAAGAGACTCCTGTAAACCTGTTATAACAAGCAAACAAAAGTAAGCAAATTGAGGAAAATCTTGGAAAATATTCTGAACTTGACAACAGTGTGATATGCAAGAGAAATAAAATCACCTGCATAATACCAGAAATGAGAACACATTTAAACCATTTTAATGCGTATATCTAATAGTGATTCACTCTTGAAATAACATCTATACACGTGTCTTGATTCATCATTTCCATGCATCTTTACAGAGGTGTAAATGACCTAGCATTCTTTCATTGAAAAGGAGTAGAAGATTGGAACTCTGCAGCATCTAACAGGTAGTCTAACGTCTGTTTTTTATTCATTTTTGTTCATCATACTATTTCTAGTTTCCTTCTTGAGAGTAATGCTTGTGTATTTTATCCATTAGTACTCACCCTTTGTTCCTGTGCTAAGATTTCTTAGAGTTCAACAGGTTCTTCAGTATGTTTTACCACTATTCTCTCCTTCAAATCCTTCTTTTATTGCTATCCTGTTTTCTTTTATTCTTGCTCTTCTTTCAAGTAGATTTTTTCCCATGCTCCTCTATTAGTTCTTCTTTTATCAAAGCCTTTTTTTCCCCTCTCTGTTGAAAAATTTATTATTCTTGACAAGTTTAAATACTTGTCAGTAAGTACAAGCATCTTTATATTTTACTACTTGACCTGTCGCTGCAGGCTTATCTCCAGACTGGTTCGAATTGTCCCATTGTCATGTATGGTTTCTTCTGTCAAGAGAGAAGAAAAAATATAACTTGTTCTGTGTGTCATTTGTCACATATCCCGTATGCAAAAAACAGAATTATTTAACAAAATTTCTTTGTAAGAAGATCTTCTAAGAACCTAATTTTTCTACAATTCAATCTAGTGCAGGAAACAGTTAGTTTGATAAACATTCAAGTTTAGATGATAGATTTAACTATACTGTAGCAAACCCTTGGATCTATTGATGATATGAAGCTTTTTTCCAGAAAGGTGTTGTACTGAAGGCCAACAGTTTGCAAAATAGGAGAAAACATTAAGTCAAAGTATAGTAAATACATGAGAATGCTTCTCTAACTTTAGGTTAGACTTTCAATCTGTTCATCAGTATTTTCTGATCACAGCAAACAAACGCTATACTGAAAAAATGTGTGTCGTGGTTTAGTCCCAGCTGGCAACTAAGTACTGCCATGCAGCCATTCACTCACTCCCCACTCGCCTCTCCCCTGAGGATGGGATGAGGAAGAAGATCAGAAAAAGTGAAATTCCTGGGTTGACATAAGAACATCTTAATAATTGAAACAAAATAAAATATTATAATAAAACTAAAAATATTAAGAATAGAAATATCAGTAATAATATTAATTGTGATGAAAGAGAGAAACTGAGAGACACAAGATAGAGAGGAATGAACCCAGGTGATGCACAATACAATTGCTTACCATCCACTCACCAATGCCCAGACCATCCCCAAGCAGCAATTGTCAGCTTCTGGCTGTGGTGTGCATTTTCTCCCACCTTCCTCAAGCCTTCTCCATAATCTCAGGAGCTCCTGATAAGCCTTGACTGAGCTGACTGAGCAGTGGACCTCTTTTACTGTACCAGTTGGGTGGTGAAGCATCCCCTGATTATACCAGGGTTCTTACATGGTAAAGACAAGAATGACTTGGACTGGAAAAGAAATATCACCTGCCCAGCCAAGGTGGGGAACAAAGGAAGCACTTATCCTTGTTAACTTTGGTAAACCATTAACCTGAATTGTAGCTTGGGTGAAACATCTCTGTTTTCACTGGACTTTTTGGGAAAAGAGTCCACTTTAGTAGTTAACAACATGGATCATAGCCAGGATGGAAACTTCAAATGTCTAAAGCAAATAATCTTGTGACCCTATAAACAGTAGTCCCAAGTGAGGCCCTTGTAGATTTCCTGGAAGGCAGTGGGCTGTGCCAGCACCTTCTTAGTTTGCAACTTAATTAAAATCCATATTTTAAGGCACCGACCACTGTGCTTTGCTTCAGCCCATATATATTAAGAGGTGAGAGTACTGCAAGTAAGAGTTTAGAAGTTTTGAAGAAGAAAGGACTAATGAAAATGCTGTTGAGATACAGAATGGCCTTCCAAATATAACAGCAACTATGTCACCACTCAGTCAAAGAAAAAGTATTTTGAGTGAGTATTCAAAGTCTAGATAATGGCATCAGCCATACTGAGACAAATATTGGAATATATGTAGTAGTAAGTATTAGGGATGACTTTAAAGCTTATTTTTTGATTGGCTCAAATTGGCTTAATTTCTTGTCACGGTAGGTGTTGGGCCTGGCTGAGAGTAGCATTAGGATATTAATCAGCTACAAAGTAGCAGATTATTTATAAGAACAAATCTGTTCTTTGAGCATAAAGAAGCTGCCAATCAATCACTGCCAAAGATTATAATGGCACCAAAGATCAAACCTTTGAGTGGGACAGAAATTTACCTCCAGCAACAGCAAGAACCAACTGTTGGGAGACAGATTTATTTGAATAGATCAATCAGGAATTAGATATTCTCTACCCAATCCCATAACCAACAGGATACAGAATGGAGAGAGAGAATCAAAAGACATCTTAAGGACTCTACAGGCCCTGGTGGTCTGCATGGTTCAAAAACTTGTGCCTATTGAACTCAATTTTCCTCCTGAACCATGCTGATCTTCCTGAACAATGCTTTCTGAAAGTGAGTAAGAGGGATCTGGATGTGCACAATGGGAAAATGGTTTAGGGGTAAGTATGCTCAGTAGATAGTTGCACTAGGTGATCTTGAAGGTCTCTTCCAAGCTTGATGATTCTTTGATTGTAGGTTTCTGTGACTTGTGCTTGCAGGAAGTAAATTCTTAAAATTGCAAACTTCTGCAATTTATTAGTGTTAGTGTAATTAGTGTTTTGGTGTCTGGGTCCATTTAGCCTTGGTCTTAAATATTGGCACCACTTTGAAGGAATGTAAGAATTCCTTATTTTCATGCCTAATTTATAAAAATAAATAAACACTAATGTAATTTACTAAAAGATACTATTTGTAAGCTTTAGGCCAGGGAAAATCACTCCATCATTTTTAGGTAGATTGGTCTCCTGTTATTGATGTGCATTCCTGGAAATCTCCTAGTACAAATGAAAAAAACTCTTCTGCCCTTGTCTCCAAACTTCCAAGCTAGCTCTTTAAAAGTTTCATTCACACACAGAATAAAAAAGGAGAAGACAGGCAAATGTGAACTACAGGTTTCAGAAATCCAGATCAGAACCTAGACTCTTATCCATAGCCAAAATACTTATTTGTGTATTTCTGAAGCAGTTGAACTCTGAGGAATGTTTAACAGGAGACATGGCCCATAAGAAGCTGGGCTTACTCACTCCTGTTCTGTAAGCATCTATTGCGGGGGTTAGTCCTCAGAGGGGCCGACCCGCCCTTAGCAGCAGTCCCAAGATTGCCGGTAACTGCAGCCCCTCACAACCCGCAATCAGGGGTACCCCAGCCTGGGCAGCCTCAACCGGAGTAAGATAGCAAAGGAAGCAGAGAGAGGACTCTCAGGGTTGAGCAGGAGGTGTTTATTCTCCGACTCAGGTCCCGGGAGAGACACTGAGCCTGCTGTGCAACAACTTTTAAACTGAAAATAGGTGGGGTTACAAACTTCCAATAAGCAAACTGGGAGGAGTGGTCTCTCACATTACAACCAATAGGGAACACATGGGTAATGAATACATTAACGTTGAACCAATTACAACTGCTGCAAGTATGAACTTTCTAGAACTGGGGATGGGATAGAAATGATAGACACAAACTCATGTTATATAACTCAAATGACTGACAGCTCAACTTAACTTGTAAACAACTTATTATGGGATAGGGGTTGTTATGGAAACGGGATTTGGCGGGAAGGGATGAGGGGAGAAGGAGCCATTTTGTTCAACTGGAAACCATATTTAAACTTTAACTGTTTTAACTAAAACATGATAGAACATCGCGGAGCGCACCGCCACAATCTATTTTCTCGTCTTTCAGAAACTCCTGAAGGTCATTAGACCACTTGTTTATGTGGCAAAAAAGCTTTGCCTAGGTGAACTTTTTCCTACTTAGTGCACAACAGTGTCTTAACAGCCAGTCCCTTAAACATTTTTAATAGAAAGTAACTGATCTGAGCGTATTTGTAGATTCATCACAGATGGAAGAAGCAAACTTGTGTATACCAGAAGGAGGTACAATTAACATGGTGGTAAAAGTCTCTGCCTGTAGAAAAAAATAAGGAAAATTTAGTACAATATAGAAAAGCTTCAAATTTTTTTTCTTCATGTGTTAAGGGAAGGTTTCAGCTGTTTAAGAAAACCAACAATGCAGACAGCTATAGGGAGACATCAATAATTTGATTCTTTTTTAAAAAAATTATTAATAATGTATTTCAGGATAAAACCTAAAATTTCAGTGTCAAAAACATGTCTTTCATTTAAGTATTACACGGAGGAAAGCCAGTGAAATACAAGAAACTCCAGGAGGCTAGCAGATCAATGATGTGCATAGTAATTATGCTGAAGTGTTTTTCAAAACACTCCTAGCAGCTTTGTATTCATGCTAGGCAGAGAAACTGAACCAGGTAAACAAATCAGCCAATTCACTGTATCCTTGATCAGACAAAACTCTTTGAAGATTGAAAAGTGACTACTATACCATTTTCTTAATAATCATTTATTAGAAAGCAACACTGGCCTGCTCCTCTGCATGTCTCCTAGAATAAATACCTCAATCAGATGTGGTAGAATGAATTTAGATATTTTTGATGCTATACAGCATGTTTTGATTTCCTATTAGAATGTCAGAAATTAATCAGTAGGGAGGACTGTATTTTATTATGCCTAGTGGAATAGAAGAAAAAATAAACTGCTCCACTCAGAGAGTTTTGTGGTAAAATATTCCTAACAAGTGAAGCAAGATTATGTGAGAAAATAGCAAGTTCTATTAGACTGACTTTTCTCCTCATCTTTCTGGATTTCTGCTTTTCTTTGCCATGACAATTCATCCAAGATAACTTCAAATTAATTTTCAAGTGAAAGGTCTCTCACACTTTACTTCTTTGTATTAGCTTTTCTTGATCTTCTTCTATTCATGTTTTCAGATGAAGCCCCCAAAATTGCTCCAAGAATTTTGCTCTAAGAATTTCTCCATTCTCTATATCTTCCCTTAAAAAAAAACCCCACAAACAAGTAAGTAAACAAAACCCCCCCAAAAAACCCCAAAACCAAGCAAAACAAAACATTAAGATCATTGTTATTTGCCAGATACTAAGAAATAATAACTGTACTATAGCTGAAGGTGGTATATCTACTCTGTAACACATTAGTACTATGATGTGTAGATGGCTGTTATGCAGCTAAGATGGCTTCACTTGGATTTAGTAAGCCAATATAAATAAAACCAAATAGGAAAGTAAAATGCTTGGAGATACTGCTGAGACCTTGATTGATGAACTAGCAGAATTCAAAATTCTTCCTACAATCACTTCTAAATTCTAAGAGAATTTCCATTAGGTACCTGAGTTTTTCCCATCTTCCCTCTCTTCTTACTGCAAAAAACCCAAATCAAACCCCAAGCTGCCATTACCACCCGCACCACCTAAAACCAAATCCACAAAAGAACTAAAGTAATAATATAACTTCAAAGCTTGGGGGAGACCCATATGTGTCTTGACATATGTGCACAAGTGTTGTTTCCCAATAGGTGGAATGCACACCTTGTGAAATTTTTTGCCTAAAACTCTTATATGCATTAAAATAATATGCCCTATGTAAAGCAATTACCAAATCTCTGTCTCACATTAATCAGAAATGTAGTATAACTTTCTACTCTATGTAGAATCACATTTTTTATTATCAAACTGTAATGTAATGTCTATTGTAAGAAAATACCTGCTCTCAAAAACCAGTCTGCTTTTTAATGCAAAATATATTTCAGATTAACTTATCTTTTGCCATGTTTTTTGTTCTTCTAAGTTGGCTACCACCATGAATGCTTGCTGTCCATCATCAGAGATTATTCAACAATAGATAAACAAAAGGCTTTTTTGATTTTATCTTCATTGCTACATAGTCATATGAACCTTGGAGAAATTAATCAATTGGTCTAGCAAGTAAAAATAGAATAATTTTCCTCCTACATTACATTCATTGTGTACATGTTTAAGCAATTTTAAAGGTACTGGGCAATGAAAAATATGGTTGTTACTCTTTAAAATCAATAGTTTTTATCAAAATAATCTATAATAATCACTTCTGAGGATATGAAAGTCATCTCACCTACCCAAGATGTGTGAATACTTAATGTTTAATAGGAGATAGCAAAGCACCTATAATTAAGGTAAAGGTCAACTCTCTATAAAGTCTAAATTCTCTTTAGCCTCTGGAATGAGAAATAAAGAACAGAAAAACATAGTGAAAGCTTCAACTCCAAAACGTCATAACAGATTAATGTATGATAAGTATTGAAGAGTTTACCATGGAGTTCAGAATAAGAAATTTCAACAGTATATAAAGAGCACTGTTTGCATAGGCCTTGGGTAGGGCCTAGAGGCAGGTGGATACATTCATTTCAACACTGTGACAGTTCAGTAGTATTTGGGGACAATTTAAGAGAAAAAGATTTTCAGTCAGTCAATAATGAAGTTTCATGTCTTTGTACTACAGTCAGTATTTTTTAACACACAGACATCTGTGCTTGCAATATGCACTGATTAATCTGTGACTCTTGAGATTTAAACTGCCATTCTCAGAGTTGTCTTTTTTACCATGAAATCAACCCAAAAAAGGCCATTTCCCTTACACTGGAAAAAAACCCAAAACACTCTATTTCATACTACTGCAATGAATAAAATAATGGCCCATGAACATTTTCAGAATAGGACAATGTTGTAAAACTTCATATGAGAAGTTCACAAAGTGGATCCAAAAACACAGATTCCTTATTTTGAACTACTTCTCTTTCAATTATATTGAATCTTAAATCTCTCTTGAAACTCATCTTGAAAAATGCACTTTCAAATAGAGACTGGCTTGCTGGAACCTTCACGTAACATATACATAGTATAAACTATTTTATCTTTGTTGTTTAGCATTGTCCTTGAGGTTAATCCATCTGTGGTGCATACAAACACCTCTCTTTTTGTACAAGGACCTGGCAGTTTCAGTAAAAGGATTCACGGACTCTTCCAATCAAATAGTCAAACACTGGAAATGGATACATAAATCTTAGCTTTTCATTTTATCCAATGACTGCTTCACTTCAAATTAACAGTCAGTTTCTGAAGTAACTCTCAGAAATACCTACACATCTCACAAGATCACACCAGTACAGGCATCTTCCCTCTGACTCAATTATCTTTTCTATGAAAGCACACCTGCAACAAGAGGAATCAGATATCAAGTAAGCAAGACTAAGGCAATATCTTGTGGAGTTTATGCACAAGTTGAGACACTCAGTGTAAAGGGAGTATTTAAGCTAGATCTTGTGCCCTACTGGCAGAACCTAACCCCTGACCTACCAGATCAAGACAACATTTATTATTGCCCTAAATCCTGGGGTTTTTTGAGGGAAAAGTTCTCTGAAGGGTTACAGGTTTCAAATCAATGTGAGCGCCGAAACAGTAGATTTGTGCAGATGCTTCTGGACAGCCTCAGAGAAAGTATATTCTTCAAATATATTCTTCTTCAACCTTTATAGCAAGGCAGTAAACTTGTAGTCTCTGTTATGTCCATAGAGTCTAGGTCTTCTAATTCCACTTCCTAATGATCAGTCTTTGCTGATCTAGTTGAAACTAGCCTGTACACAACTGGCACAGAAGAGGGCCTAGGATTCAAAACCAGGATATAATCTGTTATAATGCTCTTCCTCCTGCTCAGGGTTTTTGTTTGATAAACTTCATTATGGAAAGACTAGAAAGTCAACTTATAGGTGCAACACTCCTTTAATAAACACTGGCACCATAAAGACAGGTAAAATTAACATTTAGAGAAGATTCTTACTAAATATAAATGCCTTTTCCACAATTTTTCCACAGAATTAGTGTTCAAACTGAATTAATCATGTTTTGCTTTGCATATCAATCGATAGACAGCTACATTAGTACACTCCTGAACTTCCTAAATACCTCACTGTGCTTTCCATTCATACGTAAAATCTGTAACTTGCATCAGAATCCAGGAGGTTGAGCTCTGAGAACATTTCACCATTAGAAAGCCAAAGTCTATGGTAGTCTAATATGCAAGTGTTCAAACCTGAAAAAACATTTATAACTCAATTCCTGTACAGAAATATCCTCCAATTATGTGATTCATGGGAATCAATCCAGTAGCTAAACATACACAAACAGACTAGGCTATCAGTGCTGCAAAACTTCTTGTGCAAACTTATCAATAACCTGCCTGCCAACACTGCTTCCAGGAATTCCTTTAACAGTACGCCAATAGATGTAAAACAAGAGAGGCAAGATTTTTTTTTTCTCTTTGCTTAGGAGAAAAACTCCATGAAGTGAAAAATGAAAAGGTTATTCGCTTCCAAACCCTTCATTAAAAGAACAGACTCAAAGGTCTCCAATGATGAATAGCTCATTATTTGATCTCATTACCCTGGCATGTACATCCATGAAGTGACTGGAAACTAACTTGCAGCCTACAAGCTTTACTGGGTGTCTGCTAGAGATTGCCATATTCTCCAATTCATCTACACAGCTGAGGGTCTATAACAAGGTAGTATGAAAAATAATTGAGAAAAAATCCTCACAGAAGTAATTTCTTAAAAAGGCGGCAAGGAACCTTTGCTGTCAAAGGAAATCCTTTCCCTACAGACCCAAAATCACACTTTAGGGCTGGGCTCTGTATGATATGCATACTGTGTGCTAGCTGAGAACTTGTTAGTGCCATTAAAATGACCTCCCATGTAAACAGGTTCAGGACACATAAAACACGATAGAAGTGCAAAGTGAACATGTGTGAAGGTATAAAGCAAGCTTGACCATGTAGCACATTTCAGAACACAGCCAAGTTGTAAACTTCTGTTTCTAATTTCTTAAGGTCAGTATTATATTTAGGAATACATTTTAGCACTCAGACTACTAAAAGCAAATAGCATTCACTCTTTAGTTCTGTTTTGAAATATTGTATGAGGATATTCCTCTATCTTTTATAAAATTTTCTTTATTTTTGTTTCTTCTCTAAATGTCAAGGGACTACTTCTCATTTCTGTTCTCTTCTGCACATGAATTTTACCGTTAAACTTCTCCGTAACCAGTTAACCCCTTTGATACTTCTCAAACCAAATACACAGTAGTACAAGATCTTTGACCCTGTAAATTGTTGCTCCAGAACCCACACAGAGAATCAATCCCTCCTAAACCTACCCTTACACCTGTAAAAGGGATCCTTATATTTAGCCAAACTTTAAGGATAAAAGAAAAATTAAAAGTATATCTGTTATTTCACATGAACCATAACACTCAGATTCATTTACATTAAGCGAGTAAGCAGTGACATCACTATTATCAGGAAATAGTTTATACATATGAAAGAACAATAGTTAATTAAATATACATTTTATTAGACTAAGAAAATAGAAAAGAATGTAGATATTTTGAAATTGCATATGCAAGCAAATAGCCAATGAAGAAATAATATACAAGATTCAGAAAAAAAGATAGTTGTGGCCACTGCAATTTCATATGGCAACAAATAGCAAACCTTTCCTGTTTAATGCCTCTTGATGTGTAGTAAAAAGTTCTGATGAGAATTGCCAATTATTTTTTTCTACTTCTGGCAAAATGGCACTCATTTTCTACACATTCAAAATATTGGTGTGTCACAAACATAAGATTATATTTTCACTTATAAAGTGGTCTATTTTCTAAAGATGGAAAAAATTTTGGAGTTATCATTAAATGCCTATTCATTATATGAAAAATGCTTTCTCATTATAGGCTAAAAATTTAAAAAATTCCCAAATAAACCAAAACAAACAAACAAACAAAAAAAACAAAACCATAACCTACACTTTAGAGTTACCAAGCTCATTATTAATAAATGGCCTTACAACAAAAAACAAAAATAATCCCTGAAACACTGCCATTGCAGCCCAGTTTTAAATGATAATCCACGTCAGAACCTGGCTATACTGAAACAAAGGTAGTTCTATTCATCTCTGTCTCCACAGCTCATTCAGAGTGCTTCCTTGTCTTTTCATATACCAATCACTTTGCCCGTGCTTTGGAGAGTGGAACACTATCAAATTTGACATTGCTGCAGGCCCCCTTAACAAAGCAGAACATCAGCAAGAAAAAGATTTTGTCTTGGTCTGCGAATTGAATACATTCCTACAGGCTTGATTCTGAAGTGAAATTATCATGTTTAACTCACTCCCTCCACCAACTAAAATGTAAGAGCTATTCTGAGTAGCTGGAGGGCCAGCTGAGAGCTCCACTTGGAAAGCACCAGAGTACACATGCATACTCAAAACTGTGTCAGGATTACTAACAATATAAACATAAGTTTTAATAATGAAAATACAGTCCTCAGGAAAGATTACAGTGCTTGCTTTTATAGGAGAAGAGTCACAAATATCAACTTGTACAGAAATATAGTCTGAATCTATGAATAAAAATATTTTCATTCTTTCAACAGAAAAGGTAGTCCAGAGTACATGCATCTAAAATATCAACTGCCATTGGATATCTTTTACAAACATGTCCATCCCTTTATTATCAGAAAAGAATAATCTAGAAAAATCTTATCTGCCTTGGATTTGCTTGCTACCTATTCTCTGTCCTTCTTGGTTTTATGCAGCACAACAGAAATATTCATTTCTTCAGCAAGCTTTATGACTTACAAAACATTTGTGAATTTACTTGGAGATTGTCTGAAGAAAATGTTGGTGCTACAATGTTTTACTGAATGTCACCTAAGAGCATGTTAAAACAAAGAGATATCCAATGTACAGACTGTTGCAGGCAAGAGTCTTCACTAGTGGAGATATACTTTGTTTGATTACCTGCTGGTTAACACAAAATTCTGATAATCCATTCAGACATTAAGGAAAAAAAAATCAAACTGCTCAGCAAATAGTTAAAGAAACACTTTTTCTACCCCTTACCCAGCTTCAGCTTCAGTCAAATACCTCTGTTCTCCCCTTCTGAGTTCAGCATTCCTTCACTTTTCATGTATATTTTGTTCCATCCCTCCCAGATCCTTCAGTGAGGTGTTTGGTGGTGAAGAACCTGAGGGCCAAGGCATAATGGCTTCTGCATTCTGCTCCTTGCATCTCACTCTGTGTTGCAGCAGGGGCAGCCCTCAGTTGCAGCCCTTCCAGGGTGCCCCTGCCCCAAACAATGCTGTTCATGGTCTCCAGTCCCTCAGAGCAGCACTCCCTCCATCATCCAGCACGTCCCCCCCGCCAGCCTGTCACCAGGCTTTGCCTGCAGTAATGTCCCTTCTGCCTCTTTTCCATCTTTTCCCACTCTCCCAAACATTTCTGTCTCTCACACAGGCCTGCTCAGAGATGCCAGATGACCTGGCTGTGGCTTTGGCAGGCAGCAGACAGCTCACAACCGTGGTGACCCCAGGTGCAATGATGCTAAAAGTGTGCAGCATACACAGGAACATGAAGACCCATTTTTCCAGTTACTTCACACAAAATAGGGTTCTGAACTAGAAGATTGAGTGCATCATCACTGAAATGAGATCTATAATAACATGTGAATTTTAAATCTAAATATTAAATGTCAACAAATATATTCAGGAAAACCCGAAAAACAAAGACCAGGCCCCAAGGTCAAAGATAATCATATAAACTTTTTATTTACATCACAGCCTCAGAAAACTTTCTGAAAAACACTTTTCCTCAAAATAAAATATCCATTGCAGAATGTATCTGTCATCTGAGTTGAAGCACTGGAACATTGTAAGGAGTCATAAGAGCCATAAAAATGAATTGCAACAAAATAACTGCTTTAAAATAATTTAATGTGTATTATTTGATTTGGGAAAAATTCCCTCACCATTGATTGTTAGGTGTTTGTATGCTGCTGTGGTATAAGAGTACTGTGAAAACAGGAAAGTACAAAAACTACAGCAGGCAGCTAGGAAGGCTTATAGAACACCATATGTTTTCCTTTTTCACTCTTATAATAATCTTGCTTTCTGAATTTCCAGAAATTCAGAATTTCTGGACATTTGAGAGTCCAGCAAGAAATTAAGCAAGTGCTTTTCATGCAGAATAAGATCTTAAATTTTTCTTTCTTATGTTAATAATATTCACACTTTCTTGCAGTCCTGATCCAGGAAACATTAGGATTTCCTAAATTCCAGAAATAATGTTTTGTTCCACTTTACCTTTTTTTTTTTTTAACTATCTGTTTGCATGACTGGGGAGTTGGTATCAGCTGGACACAAAATGCAAACCACATCATTTAATGATATATAATATCTCTTTTTTGGTTTTGCTTTTGGTTTTGTGTTTGGGTTTTTTTGTTTGCTTGTTTATTTGCTTTGTTTGTTTTTAATACTAGTGAGCATGGCTAGAGTAGGGGAGAGCCATGTCTCATCTGTGGCACCTACACACCTCCCATGACCACTTTTTTGTGACACTTATGTACTCTGTAATCACACAGCCCTAGCCCAGACTCCTTGATTTCCCTGATATTTATAACAAATTGTGGGGGGTTCACATGGGTTTTTTATCAACCTCTTGTTGTCCACCTTAAGT
Source organism: Zosterops lateralis (assembly GCF_965231275.1). NCBI lineage: Eukaryota > Metazoa > Chordata > Aves > Passeriformes > Zosteropidae > Zosterops > Zosterops lateralis. Next base: position 74,132,453 of record NC_139762.1, read on the forward strand.
CTATTGTGAGGGTGTGAAGCCAGCAGCAGTTATGTAGCAAGGTTTGTCTATTGTTTCTTTGTCCTTCCAGTCCAGAATAGATAAAACCAGTCTGTTAGAGCTGGACAGATCTGAGATCTAGATCTGAGCACTTTCTCATAAACTTTTCCCCATGACACCTTGTGTCCATCTTTCTTCCCAAATTATTAAATAAAATAAGACAAATACTGGTGATGTTTTATCACCTTTTGTGATAATGTATTACAGATCTGATAAATTGCTCACCTGAATTTAGGATCCAGATGAAAGATTAAACTACATTTAAACTAAGTTTTCTTGATAAACATTTGGAAGTACTGACTGAAATCAATAATGGAAGCATTTGCACAATTAAGAGGGAAGCAGAAAATGTTTCAAATAATAAGGTAATGTATGACTTTATAAACCCAGGGAACGGAAATTAATAAACAGATCTGCAAATAAATATTGCATAATAAAAATAACTTGCATTATGATATGTTTACTAAAATAGCAAATATAAAATAGCAAAAAATATGTCAAATAGTAGAAAATTATCTGAGATTCTCAAGTCAGGTTCCAAAATGAGTCCTTTCTTGTACCATACAACTTAACTCTAAAGTGCTCAAATTTAAACATCTTCAGTGAACTACCATAATGCAGTATTTCATCTGATGCACAGCAGCTCATAAAACCCCTCTGCCATCAGGGTAGATACATCTCCTATTATCCTATCGCTTCACAATTGTCCTGACAAAACAGAGGGGAATAAAATTCCTGTGGATCAGTTGATTCACAGTTACCAGTTACTTTCTGATTACATAGTACTGTATTTCAGTACTTGTTGGAAATTTCATGATATTTCAGTATAGTTGGAAAATAAGGGCTAATTCTGCCTTTTTTTTGTCTGTCCAGGTAATTAATATTGCAATTAATTAAAAAAAAAAAAATCTGGGAGCAAAACAGCAAAATAATACTGATGTCAACCACAAGACCATTTACTCATTATTTTGAATATAATATAATGAATCTATAAAAGAAATTTATTCAAAATATGGGATGTATGCTGTACTCACATGACATTCAACTCAAATTCTAAGAGCAACAGTGTAAAAATAAAGAACTTTGTATTAATGCAAATTTTCAGCTGCCATAATTATCTCTGTCACAGTTCTTCATTCCATTTTTTTTTCTTCTGAAATGTCTCTGCAAAGCAGTATCACCCTCAAACAAAAAAATCAACTCAATCAATTTCAAATCTTAATAGATACTATAAAAAAGGCAGTAATTTCCATAGCATTTAGATGAAGTTAAAATATGAACTCTCTTTCAACATTTACAAAAATATGTCTGAGATTTCATAGAAGATGTACCTTATATCTGAACTGTGGGTTCTGGAACAATATCAAGTAAGAGGAAGAAACTAACTATAAATCTTGCAACAATAAATTGGTATTGCTTAGCAGAGAAATAACTCAGTCAAAGAGCTTTAGTCATCACTGAGAGCTCACAACTGATTATCTGCCGAGTCTCTGCCCATTTACTGCTAGTACCAAAGAGGCTGCTGTACGGTGTTTGAAATTTATTGACTGCGAAGCAGAAGATTCAGTTCCTGTATTTGTTTAAGGCACTGAAGAGCCATACATCCCAATTATTGTTGTAATTACTTTCTTACTTTCAAAGTAAAAGTAAGCTTTTCCAATATATCAGAGATCCAACATGGTGATTTCAGGCTCACTTACACCTTCTTGGGATGAAATCTGTTTTGTTTGTGAGTTTCCATATTTGGCACAAGGACTGACTGAAATGGATAGCCACTAAATTTCCAAACTGCCTCTTCTAAGCCAACCATGCCATATAGTAGTATTAACAACATAAAACCCAATTCTAGGTCAATGCATGTTTTTTAGAACTGCATCCTTCTTGCAAGGCTTAGCATTTCTGTCTCCAACACTGACTCTAGTATTGTTTTCTCCACTTTTTAAATGAATAATTCAACAGAGAGAAGAACATGTGAAAGAGCAAGCACAGATTTACACATTTGCTTTCTAACTATGGTAGTTTTCTTAAGTATATATGCCAACTATCTTCAGTCTTGTGGTTTCTGGCAGATAAGAAATTGCATGCACAGCACTGACCAAGGGAAAAAAAAGCAGCATGCATTGCTCATTAAAAAGAATCAAACAATTTCAAAATAGGAGGAACAAACACAAAGTTTTAAAGTCTCTATGACATTTTTGGTACAACAAAAATGTTTCCATTACATAGATAGAAAAATAGACAGTTGTTTCCTAAAATGTATTTTTCTTGAAAGTTATTTGATTCCACTGTATGTAGAGGTGAAAAATGAATAAATTTATCCTCTTAAGATAAACAGTTATTTTGGACACTTCTTGGAAGTGTTCTGCAATGCTACAAGGAAATAAAGAAAAACACTTTGCATTTTATGGCCTTTAAAAGGAATGGCATGGAACCTGTGGTGCCCAAAAAAGTATGTGTAGCCATAATAGAATTCAAATAAATGCATATTAAAAAAAAAAAAAAAAGCTTTGGATTCCATGGCATTTCAAAGGCATGAATTTGCCTTCTATTTTTCATGTTTCATTTAGCAGTCATGTATTTGGAAAATCCACTTAATTGGGATGTCTCCAAAAGAACCAATTGAACCTCGTGCCAGTGAATGGCAGCAAAATCTTATCTGGGACAAAATTAACATAAATTTTGTTTAAAATAAGTGCTCTTGCACTGGAACAAGTGATTAAGTGGTCTTTAATTTGCTACAGAATCAAAGTGAAACTCTGATCTAATTACAAAGTTGACAAATTAAGAAAGGAGGAAAAATGAAGGAATATAGATAAAATGCTGTAAATCCATTTATTTCCATATATATATTTCTAGAAAAAACTCACATATCTTTTCAGAACCTAGAAATAAACATTATCAAACAAAAATCAACTTCCCTTTTTAGCTTTAAAAAAATTCATATACTAAATACTGAGGTGACATGCCCTTTAATTTGGAAATATTACTTGTATTCCAGTTAGGAGGACTTAAATAAGCTGGAAAACTGTTTATTTAAATAAGCTGTTGAAACACTGTAATAAAACAAAGAGAGGACATGGTCTATGAGTGAAACTTATGCAAAATTTTAATAAAATTACTCTCTCAGTATAGGAGGATGATCTTGGATCCTGTGGGAAAAAAAAAAATTAAGCAAGTTTCTCCACAGGTTAGTCAGTTTCAAGCTTTATTAAAATAATCCAGGTAAGAGAGGATGTTTTCTGTTGTTTGAAAAAAAGGAAAAAAAAAGGATCTTAATCCTTTAGCTTTGAAGTAATCTCTCTGATCTTAATTAAAGTGTGTTACAGGAAAACCCATACAAAAGATCAGATGTATCTTTTTCATATAATCTGATGTAAAATTTAGGGTCCTATTTTAGATATTAATAAACTGATGATGTGATGTCACATACCTCACAAATTAGAAATTGCCTCCCATCCAGCAAGACAAAAATAAAAGTAAACCAGCTGAAATATCAAGGCTTCAGTGGCCACAGAGAGAAAGAAGAATGTTGACAATGACCTAGGAAGAGAACAAACCAACCCATCTCCTAGGAATTTTAAGAAAGGGGAAAGAAGCTGTGTGAGTTGTGCTATGTACTTCAAGAATATATTCCTGCCAGATACGGGAGGTATTTCTCAGTTCCTGTCAGCACTCACTGCAGTGCACTGATTATCCCATCTCAACTCAGTAAATAATTATTTCTTCTAAAGAAAAAAAGAAACAAGTTTTTAAAAACAAACCAAACTAAAACAAACAAAACCCCAAATAACCAAAAAACAAAATCAACAAAACCCACTCCAAACAAATAAAAAGCATCTCCACCCCAGACATCACTACCACCATCCCCAAAGAGCAAGATTGTACACTTTTAATGACAAAAACATGTATTGTAGCTATAAAGAGAAAGGGTTAACCAAACCTAGAAAGAATAAAATGCAGTTACACAAACACTGATGACAAATTTCCTTGGGACTTCTATTCATCAATTTCCTCAGTTGTGCTGATAACAAAACACCTTTATATAAATCTTAGTTATCTGTGACATGGACAATTAGCTCCTACCAGTTAATTATCTGTGGCTTAGAAATATAGTTTTTCACGAAGTCATGTTTGTTACTTGCTTCAAATATGGCTTCAAGCAAAAGCTTACTGAATCTGTACGTACAATGTTTAGATATGCATACCTGCATTCAGATACTAACCCAATAAAAATTTTTCTTATTTAACATGATTACAATATTTCTAAGAGTTAAAGAATCATTTAGAAACATCATAGATATTTAAATACTTGAGATTCATGAACCTCGAGAGAGGTTAAATATTTTAAGAAGAAATTAAATTTGTTGGCAGTAGCCCTCAGTGTTCAATAGTATTTCAGTTGAGATTTGTAAGTTCTTGTTTATTTTTTTTTTTTTTTTTAGGATTTAGGTAATACATACACAGTTTCATGATAGCCACTAAGAAATTATTTTATTTTACCCTAGTCATCCTTTGCATAATAATCAGATAATTAAATATTTAAGTTCTTTGTTCGAACCCTCTCTCTCCACTGTAAATCACAGAGTAAAAGCTACTTTACTTTTATGTCTATATTGCAACAAAAACTTGCAAGAACAGCAAATATTTGGAATCAGTAAGAATAATTACATTTTCTCCTTATCTCCTTAAGAAAGTCTGTCCTACTCCATTAAGTAATGTCTAAGAAACTGAACTAGTAAGCATTATGATACTGTACACAGAAGTATTCAATTGCATTGCCTTTGAATACTCAGTAGTCTTGAGTATAGTTAACACCTCATTACAAATCAGATAAGAATTTTCATTTAAAAATGTATAGTTTGGTAATTTTTATGGAAAATTTTAGACTTTTGAAGTAAATAGATCTAATGGAGATGTTTTTCATTCTTCTTTTAAGCCATCTTTAAGATGAAGTATATTTTTTTTCTTAAAGAAGTTACTGCATTTCTCTCTGCTTTGTTATTTTTATTTCTATATGGAAATGCATAACTCATTGTCTTAGTGACGTCAATGAATTTATTTCTAATCAATTGCTAATTAATTGAATATTCCATTGAAAATATCTTGAAGCTTCACTAGATCTGCTGCTGTATTTAATATACTAAGTTCAATGAAAAGTCAAATCCAATCTTAAGGCTCCTATTTTCAAAGACCTTAAAGAACTAAAGATTCCTTAAAATATGATCTAAGCCTTAGAGAGTTCAAACTACTGGTACATTTATACTTTCTTATCTCTGCTAAAGTAGAAATCCTTTAGTTGTAATAAAACAAACTCAAAAAATCTAATGCTCAGCCTCCAACTGTGCACTCCTTTGCTCTGTATAGGGAAAACATACAGTAGGGGCACACAATATTTTAAATTGCACCTAGTTAATGTCTTCCTCATGAGAGAAGAAACAAAGATTGGCACTACTGGTACTAAGTGTTCCTTATGTCTCTTTGTACTACAAAAAGTTCCTCAGAGACAAGCAGGTTAAGAGGATTTTTTCAAAAACTAAAAGCATATAAAATTCAAGGGATTTAGTCAGTGATACCTGTCCATAGACTATGAAGCTACTGAAATCTAAAGACTGTACTGAAAAAAAAAGACTTCAGAAATATTGCAAAAATTATGAAGATTCTAGTGAGGTAAGATGAACATGATTTGTGAGAGAATAAAAATATCTAACTACAGTGTGCTAGCATGACCATAGGATATTATAAAGTTATTATATAGACTTAGCTCACACCCAAGAAAAGCCAATCAAGTGCAAAAAAATCATAAAAGACCAATTTTCATTTTTGTGGTCAAAAACCCAAAGTATTAAGAGGAATGAAGACTGGTACGTTTCTTGAAGTTTTTAAATAAAGAATGGATACTTTTTCAAAATAAATAATTCACTGCAAGTCTTTGGCCTTAAGATTCCAGGCAATGTTAAATATTCACGCATAAAACTGATGCCTCTGGTCTTAACATAGATGAATCTGTAAGTCTTAGCTCTCATCCTTTTGATCACCTTTGTATCACCTGACTGCCCCTAAGGTTCATGACAGAATATCATAAAGTCAGAGAAACTAATTATTTTTGATTCTTAAGCAAGTGATGTAGGACTGTAGATAAAGGGTAAACTATCCATGTGCTTTCTCAACCTATTTTGTTAACACTACTAAGCACACTTTCTTTTTAACATATAATTTATTCCCAAGGAACGTATGCCATGCTGAAATTTTAGTAACAGCTGTCCATGAATATGGACTACTAATTTATATAATGGATAACTAACATATTAAATTCAGCAACTGCAATTTACAAAACAGACTAAATCCTGCAGCACATAACATTTCTATTCTGTCCAAAATACAGACTAATAACATGAATTTAAATTTTCAAGCGCCATCCATTGTGCATTTGCATTATACAAGGGTATATTTTCTGTGGTTTCCATGTCCTTGACTTTCTCTGTTTATTTTTTACCCTATGATTTATGTGGCGTCTTTGAGGGAAGAGGTGGTATATAAATCTATTGCATTCTCAGCCTCATTATTAGTAATGGATTAATTTTCAGTTTCATCACTAAAAACAGTTCATTATCTGCAAAGGCAAAATTATCTTCATATAGATTCTGAGGTAATTGATTCCTCTATTTATATGCTGAAGGGAACGTTGCTCACACAAATTAGGAATGAAAAGTCTTTTTCTTCCCTTCCCCCTTTGTTCCATACAACAGTGACGTGAAAAACTAGCATTTTCTCTGATAATAATTTTTAAAAAGTGATAAGATTAGTTACTCCCAATGATGTTAATCATTGCAGAAATCTTTTCTTAATGATATAGGTTGGCTAAATGAAATGGACACTATCTTACATCATAACCAAAAGTCTCTTAAAACATCACTGGAAAGAAAAATTCTATTTATTAATACTTGCAAGTATTAATAATTACTATTTTAATTTTTTTATTATTATTCTCTAAGAATATATTGTAGAGGTTTGGAGCAAAATTAAAGAATTGCAATAGTATTACTCTATTATTGAAAATTATTTCTCACTCAAAGAGTGAGAAGGGGAGGATGGAACAGAAGTGTTTTGAGAACTTTTAGTAAAGAGGAACAGTTGTTTTTTTTCTAATTTTAATTTTGATAATTTTATTTAGTATCTGAAGTGGAGCAAGGGGCAAGCAGATTGACTATATGGGGTTTTTTTTAGGTTCACTGATGGTATGATTTTGTCCTAGATCTACTGTTCTAAGTGTTTCAGATGTGGGTACTTCTGCATCTGTATTGGTAGGCGTATATATAAATCTTCATTTAAATTATAAGCATATGTCTTGGGTTGCAATATGTAACCAAAAAATTGTATTCTATTTGCCATCTCTTGAAATCGATTGGGGAGGTGTTTTCTGTATTTCTTGTGCAACCTATTCCTCATAACTCCAGGGGGGAGGGGTGGGTGCCTTCTGTTAACGGGTCAGCTGTTAAAACCAGGTGGAGCAATGCTCCTTATCTCTTCCACAACCCATCCTCCCTCCAGGGGAATATCTTCTGTTAATGGGCCATTAAGGCTCACCACAGGACTGATAAAATTACATCATTCCATTGTGAGATGATCCATCCAGTGGGAGGAGCCAAGTATTCCTACCTGGATAAAATCTGCAATTCAGAACTTCAAGACTGCCTTTTTTTCCACTGTATTTCTCAGAAGAAGACTGGACTCATCTCACCACCCCTGCACCCTTTTACAGGATTGTCTCTACTCCAATAGAACCACATCTGTTACTCCAGGAGGGTTTATTTGGACAGCTGACCAACAGAGTGTCAGGTCGTATTTCTGACTCTGTCAAGGTATCTACGATTTTTTTGTTTTACTTGTTTTTTTGTACCACTACATTTGGTTTTTTTAATACTCCTAGTAAAGATTTGTTATTCCTATTCCCATATCTTTGCCTGAAAGCCCCTAATTGCAAAATTATAATAATTTGGAAGGTGGGGGGTTACGTTCTCCCTTCTAAGGGAAGCTCCATCTTTCCCTGGCAGACACCTGTCTTTCTAAACCAAGACAGCATAATAAAATATCACTCCATAGAGAGCATGGTTAGAAATCAGATAAACAAGAAAATTCTGTTCTTAATTTACCTGAAAAATAGTACAAACCAGTTGTGGGGGAAACAGAAGGTAAAATGAAAGAAAACTGGATAAATACAGACACTGTCGGCACCATACACGCTGAAGGGGAAGAAACAGAGGATGGAGCAGAGTGGAAAGTATGTGTTATAACAGTATGAAAAACTGTAAGAAGAAAATATGTTTGCTACTCCCTGGATGCAATACAGTCAGCATGCCTGATTTCCCACACACAACACAAGCTAATGGGAGCTAATGGAGAGTGGAGTGGAGTGAAAACTCCACAGCCAGGCTCTGTTTAAATCCTTGCATGAGGATAAAACCTCAGAGCAGCCATCAACTAAGGGAGAAAAAGGAAGATTTTTGCTGTAGAACCAGCAAGCATGGCAAACTCATAGATATACACCCCCATCCCAAAGGTTATCTCAGATGTAATACTGATGTTGTCTAGTTTACAGGTAAGATACTCCCTGCTGAACATGATGTATGACTAAAGACATTCAAGCTCCACTAGTGTAAAAATATTTTGAGTTAAAAATGGGGAGAAGTTACGGAAGACTCCATGGTAACTTCTGGGATCAGTTGACAAGCTGAACTTGTTTTCTTCCCCAGAGGGATGCCTATTGGGTAAGAACCATACTGTATGTGTCTGAATGATTGTTTCAAGCCAGTTTTATTAGGGGTTAGAGCTCATTAGTATATTGTTTTTAGTGAGTTTTTTGCAGCCAGGTATAATCACCAGCAATCCTTGAACCTTAACCTGTTCATAATTTTCTGTTATATTAGTAAAGAAAATTATTTCATTAATTTTTAGTGTGAGTCCTTCCATAACACTAACTTTTGCCACAGGAGGTAGCATACTTGACTGTGGAGGCCTGGGAGAGGGTCTCTCTGATGCTGTTGGCATTTGCCCCTGGATTTTTCCTGGGTAACCCACAGAACAGTTAAAGGTGGAGACCCAGGAGGGGATATTCTGCTTGCATGTGACTCTAAACAAGTCAGTCAAATGGTCCTCCAATCCAGAGGGCTGTTTGGTGAAAGGTCCCCATTACGGGACATAATAGGTCAGACATAAGGGTCTTGGCTTTCCTGAAGAGGTGACAGGCTTAATCAAACACAAAGACTTTGAGAAAATCTCCCTTTTCACGGGACACCAACAAAAAATTAGACCTCACTACAAATAATTTAAAATCATCTCAGAAACAGTCCTGATATCACTAATTCTACTATGTAAAGTAAATCTGTACTTTTCCATTTCTCACATGAGCAGTCTTCATGGTCTTGTATATTTTCATTTGGTCAAACAAACTGAAGTTGTTTTTTTTATTATTATTATTATTATTATTTTTATTTTCTATTTTTATTTTTATTTTAAATTTGTATGGATTTATTTATAAAATGAAACTACGATATGCTTCTATATTTTCCTAAGAAAGAACAGAAATATGTAAAAATTAAAGAATTCAGGGTCTATTTTAACAACAGGGCCCTTTGATAATGTACTTCAAATTGTTTCTTGGTATTATGGTGTTTATTTTCATGATATTATAAAATTACAGAACATATGAACTCAGAAATAATCCCCAAAGCCTTTGTTATAGATTGCTCACACAATGGGGATTTTGGAACACAGCATAATTTCCTGCCCCAGTAGGATGACTTTCTCAAAAGGAAGGAAATCTAGGAATATCTCCTTTGGAAAGATGGTGACTGCAAGTCAGGGCTTGGTTGAGTAAGAAACTGAGTTTTCAGAGTTCAATACAATTAAAACCTCAATTACTTGTAAGGCCAGCTGTAGGACTCTTCTATGGGCACTGACCTCTAAAGGAAACAATAACATGTGCTAGCAAAATAACCAAAGGTCTGTTCAGCAGCTGAGAAAAAGGTGTGAGGGGGAGAAAAGAGGTTGAAAAAACACCTCTACAACAGCAAAGACAGTGACAAAAGAAGGGAGGAGGCACTCCAGGAGCAGAGATTTCTCTGCAGTCTATGAAGACCACAGTGAAACAGGTTGTCCCACTGCAGCCCATGCAATGAACCATGGGGGGAAAAAAAGTTCCTGCAGCCCACAGAAAGGACCTGTGCTAGAGCAGTTATGGAAGAACTGCAAGGAATGAGAGGAATGTTGGAGCAGGAGACAAGTGTGAAGAGGAAGAAGAGGCAGAAAGGAGCTGTCATAGGCTAATCACTACCCCATAGGTTCCTCCTACTTTGTACCACTTGGAGAGTGGAATGTAGTAGCCTCAGGAACAATGGAGTGAAGCTGAACCTGGGAAAAAGGATTGCATGTGTGTCTGTGTGTGTGTGAAGGTGTTTTAGTTATCTTTAGTTCTCTCCTTCCAACTCTATTTTTAATCATCAATAAATTAATCTACTGCTAATTGAGTCTGTTTCATCTCTGATGGTAAGTGACCCACAAACTCTTCCATCCTATTTTGTCCCTCTGTGCTATCGGGGTCAGAGAGGAGTGAGGGAGTGACTGGATAGAGGGTCTGACAGGTAGTTAAGGTCAGCCCAGCAAAATATCAGATATCCTTACCTATTCGTACAAAGCTTATGTTCAACTCTGAGTCTCAGTGGTGAATCTTTGTGGAGAAGCTATGTACTATGTAGGTTTACATTTATTCTGTGTGACATTTGGTATTTCAGCAATAATGTGTATCCATTACCATTCTAGTTCCCTTCTACATTCTACCCTTCTGGATTCTTCTGGATCCTTCTGGATTCTGTCTACTTCTATTAAAACAACAGAAAATTAAATTATATCACCAACTTCCAAAAATAATAAGATCAGCCTCCATAAATATTGTATTGTATCATTGAACAGCTTTTAAACACATTTTCTTGGTTTATTTTCATTTTAAGAATTTTAAATTGTTTTTGTAAATGTATTTATAAAGTAGTTGAATAATTTCAGATTGCTTATTATTAGTTACGAAAGTTTGCATTTGATATGAAAATGTTATGAGATACAGCATAATCTGAGGTAATTTAAATACTAAAGGCATATCAGTCACGCTCACAAGCAGCCTGTGTCATTTTGAAACAATCACTGTCAGAATGTTCTTTTATTTTCTTCTGAGGAAACAAGGCCTTTGAAAATGCTTAGTTACAATCACTCGTTCCAGTTATTCTGAAGTAATTAGCATTTTTTTTTATTTCATATTTGTGGCACTTTCTCAAGAGGAAGGCACACATCTGGAATTTCAAGAAGAAAATTCAGATGCTATTCTCCAGATAGACAAGCTATCTAAATAGTTCTTGAAGAAATGTGTATCTTGAATAAATTTATATATTGAATAAATATATATTAAAACAAAGAGAATAAACTTATTGACTGCAGACAATAACATAAATAACATAAGATAAACATAGAAACAAATTATTTAAATATAGCAAAAACCATATATATCAATTTTTTTTCTTTCCTGTTCCCTGAAAACAGACTCTGACCATTTCTGAATCAGTACCATTAATGTGGTTGCCAATAGTTCTGAAGGCAAGAGTCAGACAGCTGGGTGAACAAAGAGGCTAAAAAATCCCATTTCAGAAATTAGAAAGAGACAGAAAAGAAGATAAAAGTAGAAAACAGAAGCAAATAGTGTACAACTTGAACCTAAAAATGAAGACAGATGAGAAAGAAGGAAAGGTAGAAAAACACAAGGAAAAGCAAATACTTATGATTTGAAGTATAGTATATATTATTCAGCCAATTCTTGCATATTCATGAAGATGTCAGTAATTTTCTTTAATTTTACTTCCCATAGCAAATTGCTGGTGTCTAGAAACTTAGAAAATAAGAGTTATACTTAAAAATGGAATCAAAGACTGTTCCAGGAGATGTGTATTGTCTTTTTCTAACAGTTTTAACTTTCTAATATTTAACTTTTTCTATATGTGTCATAAGATCTTAATTTCTTTTCTTTTCAATGCATTAACAGAACATCTTCATGCAGAACTATATTATTTTAAAGAAAAATTTGCATTCTTGTGCATTTTTGGTATTTAGATACAATTCTCTAAAACATAAATCATTACCTTTGTCAAGCAGCAAAGACAAATTAACATGAACTATGAGTAGAACATGACTCCAGGATACTAAAATGTAACCATTTGTGAACGTGGATAGGCAAAGTAAATCAAAATAAAAGCATGAGAGAGCATAAAGAAATTAAGATAAATTCCATAGTAGTCCAAACAAAGGAAAAGCAGCAGAGTTTAAAATGTGAAGGTGTAAATATTGTTGTATCAAAGGGATTGATAAATCATTCAGAATTGCTAGAAATCTACATGACCTCAAATTCTAGCACAAACAAGCACAGAGTCAGAATAATGTTTAGAAAACATGAATTGAAAATTCAGTCTCACAGCTGAATTCCCACAAGATAAATCAACTACTGGTGTTAGAATATGATTCATTTAATTTATGTGGAAAAGGGGAAGAAAAAGCTACATTTTTTGAAAAAAAAAAGATATAAGGAAGGTTTGGAAATTACAGGCCAGTCAGTCTCCTCTGTGTCTACAAAGATCATGGAGAAGGCTTTCTCTACATAAGCTTTTCAGTAGAAATGTGTTTTCTATGGAATTCTGTTTATCAGTTAACAGCAAATTTTCAGGATTATGCTGCATCTTTACCAAGCATTAAAAGATACCCTCATTTGTCAAAAATTCAGCATACTTCTCTTATCCATACACTCATTGATTTAATGTTGAATAATTAGGAGCATGCATAAAAAAAAAAAAAAAAAAAAAAAAAAAAAAAAAAAAAAAAGGCTAGGGAGTTACCCACAAATGTTTGAAATACACAGCAAACAGAAAAAAACCCAGAGTTATTTTATACAGGCGAGGGGTTTTTTTTAAGGGACTAAATGGCTCCTAGAAATCTGCAAATGATTTGCTTCACATCACAAATTAAGCAAACAAACAACTCTCAACAACAGATTTTGGTTGAAAACACTGATGAAATTAAGACTCATTCTTGCAAAAGGTAATGCTGGTGAATGAATGCACTTTATTAATGGGGAAAAAGAGAAGTCTTTTTTTTTATTATTATTCCTGTAATATCAAGTGACTATCAATTTATTCTGGAAATCTTAGGGTAAAAGACTAGTCCAAATTTCCTTAAAAACCTTCAAATAGCTTTGTGTACTTAAATTTAAAGGTTCTTCACAACACTTTAAATAAGAAAATAATAAAATAAAGAGTATAATAATAAAAGAGCTGACTTTAAGATATATGATCCTATTTCCAATATTTGTTATGGATGCATTATATAAGTTTCTTAATTAATTTTATTTTTACAATGAATAATTTACTATGGTTTTGCCAAAAATGAGCTTCCAAATAAACTTCATAAAATCATTCAAATTGTATTGATAAGTATGATTCTAATTAACTTCTCATAAGTAATTTTTCTTTATCTCAGAAACCTTTTTTTTATAAGCTGCCTTTAATGTTCTTTATAATTAAAACTATAAATGAATTCCTATCAGAAATCATATGTTAAATATGTTTTGTACATTTGTAGAGAAGTCCAGGACAGGAAAAGTGCACAAAATTTATTTGGAAATAAATCAGTTCTCCTAATCTCCACATGCAGACATCACTTATCAATATAAACAGAACCAAAATTTATTCAATATTTTGACCAGTTATACAAAAATAGCATCTGTAGAAGTCACACCACTACTGTCCCTGTGCTACTTCAGCTTTAGCTAAACAATTTTCTTTGATTTATATGGAAGTACTTTTATAATTATGCATTACCATCTTCCATATTAATACACCTTTATTATTTTATCCTACTTTTGGAGATGTCTTAATGGTAATCATATTCATTGATAAGTTTGGAGAAAACTAAAAGAAAAAAAACCTGAATATAACAACCTGATTTTTGTTATTTTCTCCAGGAATCAATAAAAATGATTTATTATTTTCTCTAATCAGCATCAATAAAAATGTACTGCCATTTTCTTCCTAGAAGAGATTTACCCACTGTAATAACACATTATTATAGTTAATAGAAAACAGAGATGTGACAAATTGAGGGTTCAAAATATAAGAGGAAGAAAACAGGATTCAATGTGTTTTAAAACAAACCAAAAGTCTCTCAAGAATAAAACAAAAATAACCAGCATGGGACATGAGAATCAAAAGGTATTATCCAAAAATAACTAGCTACAAGTACACATTTGATTAAAATATTTCTTAAAAAAGAAAATTTCTTATTTTCAATCCACTTCTGCTATATGCATATTTGTGATAATATGTTTCCCCCCTGTTTAATCCATAAACACCTGTCCTGTTCCCCTATAAAAGACGGAGTTGGGGAGGATTCTTTTGGTAGATTTCTTGGATGAAAATAAAATGCAAATGTAGCAATATGGTACAAATGCACAAACAATCTTTTATGTCACTCAGATAAAATTTCAAAGATTATTGCACAATTATTTACTGAGAACCTGTCGTGGCAACGAACCTCTCAGCTTCAAGGAGTAACCTTGAGAGGCATCCTTATTCAGAGGGAGATCATGCCAAGCAGAGGGGTGCCATACTGAAGGGCTCAATGGGCCCTTGGCTGCCTATCACTACTTATGGAATAGAATGAAATAGTCATATTTCAAATAGTCACTATTCATCATCAGTATCTCTAGGTCACTGTCACAGACAGCTCTTGGCTACCCTGTTGGTACCTTGTGCAACAGAACTTTCATTCCAATTGTTTATGAAAATCAAGGCTTATCAAACAGATATGCGGATATAAGATCTAAATTTAAAAGCAAATGTTATAGTTTAAAATCTAGATCTTTTTAGCCGAAAAACATGTTCATGTGTGAAAACAACTACACAGTTTACCTGACCTGAAATAAACAAGGCAAATATAGAGCTTTCAGAAATACAGGGAAATTAAGCAAAACAAACAAACAAAAAACCCCCAACCAACTAATCAAATTAAAATCCCCATGTTTCAAAGAAATTTCAATATAGGAGAAAAAAAGTGGGGAAAAAAATAGAAGGTTTGTAGAAAAAAAATAAAAATAAAGCAGCAATTAGAAAGGTATTAGATGGTATGTAGTAAAAATTAAATGAAGAAATCAGCTAGAGAAGATTGAAGAAGATAGCATCACTGGAATACTGGAATGAAAGAAAAAAGAAAAAAGAAAAGAAAAAAGAAAAAAAAAAAAAGGGCATTTAAGAGCAAAATATTCATTAATGACCAGAAATTTGCATACTGACTACTTAGTTATTCATTTCTAGATGCAAAGACCCCTAGGTCTTTGTATCTTTCTTCACCAAGGCCTGGAAATATGTAAAAGAATAAACAGCTTTGATTCAATGATCTAGGGGAAGAAGAAGCAGTCTCTGCTTCAGCATTTTTAAATCCAAGGAAGCCAAAAACCTTCTTATCTGAATTGTTTTTCTAATGAAAATGAGTGTTTTTATGAATGCATGGCTTAAGTTTGTTCTGACACTACACTGATGAGCATGATATCCTGTATAGCTGTTCAGCTAAGAACTGATTGATTCTGAAACCTGAAAAACTCATAATTTTTGACTTTCATAAATTCCAAAAGCATCATTTGATTCTAATTTACCCTGTTGGGTTTCCTATTTATCTTTCCTTTTCACTTTGCAAAATCGTCTTGGAAAGACTTACTTTTATCCTCCAAGTTTTATTTTTCTCTCTGGCATACATGAAATCATCCTGAAAGCCTACATACAACCTGAACAAAAACAACAGAAAAAAAAGTTGAGTATTTCCCATTTCCATTTTTAGTTTTTGGAATTCGATCTTTTTTAATGAGTGCTTTTCAGCCATTTTAAAATGTGCAACATCTGGAGTATTATATCCAACCACATAAAAAATATTCCTAAGCATGTCACCTGTTATATTTTTTCCAAGCATGTGTAGGTGTAAAGCAAATGTACATGGAAAAAGTAATACACCAGAAATCTGAAAAAAGACTATTCCAATCAAAAGAACTAGTTCTTAAAATAAGAAAACAAAAAAATACACCTTTAACCATCTGTAAATATTGTTAAAACCTCACCACTCAGAATTCAGTGGCAAAACTCCTGAACTCACTATGAACCTAAATTAATCTCAGACAACAACTAAAACTTAATTATTTTCAAACAAAAAACTGTAAATGGCTGTGAAATGTTACTGTAATACTATAACTGACAGAACACTTTTCAATAAGATCTCTTTTTCATAATTTTATGACCTAAATAAAATTTAAATTTCTTAGATACAGCTGTACTAGCTGTAAGTCATTGTTCTCAAAATATGTAGTACCGTCAGTAGATGAAAGGGATGAAACAGTGTGTTAATTTGAAACATATTTTAAAGAACAGTTTGCTTTAAATATATAGTGTGAATCTTTTCCTTTACTATAATGAGGAAGGAAAATGGTTTTCAGCATCAGGAGAAAAGCAGCTTATGAAGAGAGGAGAGCTGGAAAGTAAAGGGTTTGAATTTGAAAAAAAACCTGAAGAAACACCGATGAAATTATTTTTTTCTATATTGTTTCTGCAACTTTGTCTGACCAAGCAAATTTTTCCTCATCCTTATTTTAGATAGGGATAAAACCATTCAGAAACCTGCAATTCAGAATAGTCTTTTCTACCCCTACTACATGTCTGAGCTAACAGGGATAGTCTGTGAAGCCAGTCTCAGATCCTAAGGCAACTTGCCAGCACACTTATTTGGTTACCCATATTTGTCTAAGGAGAGTTCTGTTACTAAAAGATAACAATTCTGTAATGACCAGTAAGGTTGAAGACAGAACATGTGCCAAGGTAGAAGTTCCTTTAGTTTTCTTCAGTAACAGAAATGTGACATCTGGCAATGTTTAACATAATTAACCATGCAATTTACTACCTCTCTCAATCATATGGTCTCCAAACCTCTTTTTTTTTAAGAGAGGTTTTTTTGTGGTTTTTTTTTTTTTTTTTTTTTTTTTTTTTTTTTTTTTTTTTTTTTTTCTTCCCTCAGTATCTTCTGAATACAGCTCAGGTAATTCTGAAGTTGCGTATGTAGTTGCACTGTTATTAATCTTCCTTCACAGCAGACACACGCATCAGTCTCCTTCAACTACCAAATGACAGAAACTGTTTTATATTTTTTCTAGCTGTATGATTAAGTATAAACTTATGTGTTTCAGTAATGAAGTCATACAACACCAAAGGGAAAATCTTGCTCTTTCTATTTGTCCTGGTTTAGGGCAAGTTTGGGAGAAAACTCCCAAACAGGGTCCTTCTGGGAAGCAAACCTAAATAGTCCCTCCTCTAACTGGTTTGGGAAAGAACTTCTCTGAGACAAGTGGAAAAAAATATTTATTTAACAAATGAAGTGCCCACAATCACAAAAGAACGAATAATATGAAACAATAGAACATTTTGTTGTTCTGAAATGAGATGGTAAATTCAGAAAGTCCTTGCTGTGAGTAGCTCAGCTCACTCAGTCTCTTATCAGTTCCTCCAGTGCTGGAAAAACGCCATCCTGGGCCCCAGGGGGTGCAGGTGTGAGATCTCGGTGTCTCTCTGGGTTTTTCAGTCCAGGAAAGGTTTAAACAGTCTCAAGAAAAAGAAAAAACAACAAACAAACAAACAAACAAACAAACAACCCAAAAAAACACCACCAAAACAGTCCAGGGAGCTAAAACTAACTAAAAGCAAAGAGATTTCTGTCCCATTGCCTGTCTGTGCTTCAGACAAGCACAGTCCAAAGAAGAATGCAGGGGGAGCGAGTGACGTCTCAGCAAACAAATTGGGTGCTGCTTCTTCCCCCAGCTTCACTTTTGGAACTAGTCTTAGAGGTACAGAACTTAACACACAGCATAAACAGTACAGACAATTGGGGATACAGACATCAAAAAGTCATCCCAGGACACTATTCTTATTTCACATGCTAATAAGAAGAAACATGTACACTGCTTTTATGTTTGTCTTGGTTTGAAAGACGTGTATCTGCTAGGGAGGGGGAGGGCCTCCCTAGGAATGGAGAATTCAGATCCTCTCCCTCCAAATTATTATAATTTAGAAAATTAAAGGGGCTTTCAGAGGTTTGGGGATAGGAATAACAGTTCTTTACTACTATGTATAACAAGGCAAATAAACAACAACTACAGCATAATAATAACAGAACCAGGAACTTCAAGAGGCTTTGTTTCACAAAGCCTGGGGCAGTCCAATCTCTTAATCTCTTGAGACTCTGAGAGCACCAGGCTGGAACGGTGGAAAATCTAGTGGATGAGATTCATCAAGTGTGGTGGTGCTTGAATTCAATTCCAATTGGGTTTTTACTGCTCCAGTTTGGTTTTATAATTTGTGTTTTATAATTTTGTAATTATTACTATTGTTTAAGATGGCCTCTCCTTCCCTCTCCTTCTCTCCTTCCCTCAGACTTTCCCGCCAAAACCTTGGTTGTCCTGGTTACCCTATCCCATAATAGTTGTTTACCAGTTTTCTGTTATGTGTCAATCTTTAAGTTATATAACTTCCCCACCCCCTCATCATGCATTCCTCCTCCCCAAGTTACTTATTATTGGTTCAAAAGTTGTGCATTCCCTCATTATACGTTGGCAAAAGGTCATGATTGGTCCCACTCAATCCCACCCCTGTAACCCACTCAATAAAGAGCCGTGCCATCTCGAGGCCAGTGTCTCTCTCGGAGCGCTGCCTTGGGGAACACGCACCTCCTTGGTTGCACATCCTGAGAGTCCCGCCTTTCTATTCTGCGCACTATCCGCACCGTGGTCGGGTTTGCTCACGCCTCTGGCAAAGTGGCCCCCGGGTTGTAGTGGCGGCAGGGCTGGCCGGAGCTGCACCCATTGGTAAAGCCGAACCACTGCAATCAAGAGCTCTGCTGTGGTAGCTGGAACGGCAGAGATGTCCTGACAAAGCAGTGAGGGGCCACAGAGTAGCAAAAAGCCTCAAGGCAGTGCTGAAGAAACGGGCGGTGGCAGGACAGGGCCAGCCCAGCATGACAAGGAGAGGAGCTCAGAATGCCTGGGCACACAAGCAGATGTTGGTAGATTTCCCAGGGCTGGATTTTCTGGTGACAGTGAACTCCTCCCGCAGCAAGCAGCAGCCTGGCCATTTCCTTTCCAATGCCGAGAGCAAGAGAGCACAGCTGCCCCCAGCCCTGTCCTTTACCTGCCCCAAAACTCATGTTATCTCCCCTCTGAGAGAAACTCCCAGAAACCCAAAGAAGCGTGGCCAACTGCTACAACTCCTCTTCTTCGGCTCCTTTGTTTTGCCTGAGTACCTGTAAGTACTCAGTGGTTGGTTTCCTAGCAACTTATGGGAAAAATTCTATAAGTAAAAAAGAAACAAATCTAACCCCCAACAATGTTTTACTAAGGTGTCATGTTACTGGAAAAAAGGATGGAGTTTGCACTTCAGTGTCTTAAAGCACAAATATTTATTCTCTAAATAAATGTTTTCTAAATCTAATACTCCTGAGAAAATGGTAGTTAACGTTTGATACATTATACAATATTACATTAATTATTATATTACAGTAAGAATGCATGATCCTCAGAGTATGAATTTATGTATCATTAAACAGCCTTAAAATTTCTTATCAATACTATTAAAAACAATTTTGGATGTTTGATGAAATCCTCAAAAAAAGAATGAATGACAAAGCAATGTCTGGCAAAAAAACATTCAAAATGTACAGGTGCACTACACTGACATGGACAATATTCAGTAGCCAACTATTAGATTACCTTTGTCTCTACGCAATCTCATAAAAAAAAAATATTGATAAAACAGTTTTATAAAACATATTTTCTGTTTTAACTGAGCAGTGAAAGTTCACATTTGGAAACTTCTCAAAGCCACACTTGATGAGTTATTACATTGAGATACTTAAGCCCCATAAGGTACTTAATTTAAATAATCATCCTTTATTCCACACAAATAGGCAAAGAAATTTAGGTTCTTTGAATGAATTCCACCTGGTTTTAGTGGAATTACTAGTTTAATATGTAAATATAAAGTCCGTCAAAGGAAAAAACACATCATTTAATCAGTTGAATGTTTATTATTAAAATATAATCTTGTGATTTGTTGTAATGTTCTTTGCAAATGAATGTGCCATGAAACTTCTAGTCCGTTGCACAAGCCAGGATGAGGATGATGCTCACTAAATCCTAGATATATAGTGAAAGTCATAGACGCACTATAATGCATCAATGCTCTAGGGTTTTTTTTGTTTGACTCAATGAGTATCCAATTCCTATTTTGCACTAAAACTGATGATGGGAACTGAAAAGGAGAAAAAACCATCATGTGACCAAAATTAAGACTGGGCAAAAGCCTGAAGTTTGTGACCAAATGTACAGAGCACATCATCAGTTCTGTCTGCTCATTTTCCTAGGAACATACTATGACAGGTAATTTTGATGACACATAATTATACAACAGGACATTGTTTGTACCACCCTAACCAGAAGAGATGGGAAGATCAAATACAGATTATTCATGAATTTCACAAAATTTTCTGATGACAGCTTTTCTATTAAAAAAAATAAAAAAATAGTACAGGTATGGATTTTCAGGTCATCTGATCAAAGTTTGAAAAGTGCAGTGGTATGTTTACAAGCATTCATGCTTTCATCTTGGAAATGTCTGAAAAAAACCCACCTTATCTGGTAACAGTATTTATTTTCCACTGAGTTTTTATCAGTAAATAGGGTAGTGTATGGTACTTAGAACAAGAAATTTGACTAATGAAGAAAGATAAACAAATAATGAAAAGAATAAACAGATTCAGATATGGATGCACTGGTTATTTCAATATCAGTGCAACTGATTAAAAATAAAAGCAGATATAGACAAAATCCAGAAAGATTAAACAAGGGTAAGGGAATTGATAAAAAGTAAATGAATGGATTAGAAAATAGGCCATAAAATAATTTTTTGGTTTAGATTAGAGAAAAAAAAAAGTTTGATGAAGATATGTTTGAATAATGGATTTCTAACAAGGGATTGTATAGAGACACAATTTACATATAATAAAAAGGAATCAATATCATATGTTTCAAGCTAAGTATTTTTAAATTATGAACTAAATTGTTCGCTGAATCTTCATGAGACTTTGGTATCTCAGGAATTTAATGTTGGCAGTTTATATCCATCAAGAATAAATATGTTGGCAAAATTTGTGAAAAGAATGACAGAAGAACAAATTGCTATGGAAGAGAGATCTCAGGGAGTTATCTTCTTGTCTGTTCAGTAATGTGGGCTGTTTTGAATTAATATCTTAATATAGCCAAATGCCACATTATAAGCATTGGTATAGCTTCTGTAGAAAATGTAACTTTGCAAACCAGGAGTTATATTTTGCAGCACTGCAACAGAGGAGTCATAAACACCTGTTCTACTGTAGATTTTAAAATAATTCTCTAACTAAAAGATGACTAAACTAAAATTCTCTAACTAAAGATGACCCAGAGAATATAGCTCAAAAATAATGAAGAAAATAATCTTTCAGAAATATCAGTACTGGACAAGCAAACAACATTCTGCTTCTGTGATTTCAAAAACTGATGTTAAAAAATTGGATAGATTTCAGGAAAGTTCAAAATGCTATTCCATCACCCAGAAGCACATCATAATAAGGCTACATGTAGAAATCAGGGGTCATTCACTTACAGTCTATAAATATATACATTAGAGGCATTAACATGTTTTTTATAATTTCAAATGAAGTGTACTGATGAAAAATAAGGAGAACCTACAGAGGAACATACAGATTCTTCTACTCATCCACATTCATGATACTACACAGATTGTATTTTAAAAATTCTACTCTATATCTTGTTTCTCTTTTATGGGAATAATCACTGTCTGACTTCCTAAAACTTTTGTTAATAATTCCCTATTTATTCAGGGAGGAGACATTTTTAAACATTTCCAATGATTTGCATTCAAGTGAAGCTTTGATTATGGAAACACATTTGTGTTGCAGCTAAAAATAACTTTTAAATCTAAAAGAACAGCTAGAATATAAATTAAAAAGAAAAAAAGCCAATATTCAAACTAAAGAGGATTAAAAATTCAGTGAAACTGGAGAGCATCAGAATTAATTCAACTGAGTATTCAGATATCCACTGGAATTCTGAAAAAAAAAATTAGACAAAGAAGTAACATCTGTGTAGACAGGAATTCAATAGTGCAATTACTCCTACCTAGGAAAAGAAAGAATAAACACAAAAAGAGCAGAAGAAACCAATGCAAAAAAGAGGGAAGGAGAAAGTTAAAATTATAGAGTTGCTGAGGAAGATTTAAATGGTAATTAGAAGTAATTTGGCCTTTAATATGAATATGTATATAGGTACTTTAGTTATCTTTCTGGTCCATTAGTTTGATGATACCATTCCCTTGATACTTCCATTTGGATTTGAGATTTGTCTTTTTAGTATGATTCTGCTTTCCCTCCACTAGTCCTTTCCTTGTGGAACATTTCATTGATAGTGATCTTCTATCTTCCCTTAATGAGGACTGATAACTCCCCACTGACAAATTTGCCAGATGGTCACAATCTGTAAATTCCATCTGAGGTTTTTGTTCATGGTTCAGATGTACTAATTTCACAAGGTCCCATCTACGTTGATGTTTCTCTGTTTCTCTCTGGTTACAAGAGGGATGTTCAGAGCTGACCTACAGCAATGTGCTTCTGGGGCTACAGTTTACCTTTCATATATTCTCTCCTTAGAACAAAATCACACTGCTAAAGGATGAGCTCCTTTTTGACATAACTCAATTACAGAATCACAGAAGAGTTGTGTTTGGGAAAAGCCTCTGGAGATTGTCAGGTTCTGCCTCCCTTACCACAGTTCAAAGGATGGTCAGTTGAGGCTGTGTACAGCTGGGTTTGAGTATCTTCAAGAATGGACGTTGGAGCATCTCTCTACTCAACCTGTTTCAGAGTTTGGCTGTCCTTCATATATATGTATATATATATATGTACATAAAATAAAATATTTAACTAGAATGTCCTGTCTTTCATTTTGTGCCCGTAGTAAATTTTCTTGTCACTGGATATCACTGAGAAAAGACAGGGTCTGTGTTCTTCATTCACTTTCAAAAAATATTTATACACTCTGGTAAGATTTACCTGAGCTTTCTCTTCTCCAGGCTAAATGATTTTGGGTGTCTCACACTCACACGTGTGGAAGATGGTCTAGGCCTTTAAACAACTTTATGGCTTTGTCCTGGATTTGCTTCAGCAGCTCCATGTCAATGACTCTATGATTCTATGTCTCTGCTGAGGTTCTGAAGAGCCCAAAGATGCACACTCCAGTGTCCTGAACAGAGGGGAAGGATCTCCTCTCTTTATCGAACTTGTGACTCTCTTTCTAACACAGTCCAGGATGCTGCTGACTTTCTTTGTCACAGGATCACATCACTGGCTCATGGTCAGCATGCTGACCTTAAGGTCCTTCTTGGAAAAAAATACTTTCCAGTCAGCCAGTCTGCAGTACGTATTGGTGTGTGGGGTTATTTGTCCCCAGTGCAGAAGTTGACACTTCCCTTCACTGAACTTCATGAGATTCCCGTTAGTCCATTTCTCCAGTGTGTTCAGATCCCTCTGAATGTCTTTGGGTTTAAAAAGGAGATTACATTCTTCAATATTGAAATAAATTTATTTTAACTGCTTACAATTTTTTTGAAAATTTCAGTCAATCTGAGAATAAATTGACATTCTCAGTAGCTCCTCTCTTTTTTTTTTTTTTTTAAAAATGAACTCTAGCAAGGTGCCTTTGAGGTGCATCATAAGCTGAACACTGATTGATTTAATTCTAAAACTAATTAGTGAACAAAGTTTGAAAGAAAAAAATATCACCTTCTAGGCCATGAAAATCTCAGCCAGTTCTTTGATTGTATGGTAGGATGAACAATCTTCTTTTAGAACGCTCTGGTCATAAACCTGTAAAGCTATTTTTATCTCTTCTATATTCCCTCCAGAGGAAACACTACATACACAATAGATGTAATTTAATCATTCTTGTAAATGGCATTGAGAAAAGTCAGCAGATCTGTCACGACCTCATCAACTTAACTTAGAGATGACAATAGTGTTAAAATAATGTTATGTTTTATGCCTCTAGTCACCACAGTAGTCATTATATTGTGATGAGAGGAGCTGCTGCTCACAGAAAATAACCACATAGTGATGGGAGAAGACAAAATGAGAAACAAATAATTTTAATTCTGTTTTCTTCTATACAATGTGTGGAGAAAAAAAAAATAGAAGAGAAGAGCAGACGGAAGTGGTCAGTAAAGGAGAAATACTAATCAGAAAATAGAGTGGGTTGCCATTAGACATCATTTGCCAACCATTTGCACACAGTTGAATACAAATATCCAGAATTTTACGTACAGTAGGTGACTGATACCTTTAAAAATTATTGTCGCATAATCATTGCCTTTTTAATGCTTCTTTCTTTATTTCAGGTCAGCAATAACCTCTATATGATACAAACAAATAACCTGTGAAGTATTTGCTTTTTTCTAATCCTTTTCTCAGTAGAGCCTTCAGAAAATACACTGAACATTTCAGGAAATACAAGCTTTCTGTTTATTCAGAAAATGAGTGATAGAGTGAAATTTTTTTTCTTAAAAATGGGAAAATTTTTCATCCAAATTTTCTTGCTTGTAGGAGGAAGAAGCCTGAAAGAGAAGGCACAAATTTGTTCCTCATTTCACAGTAGAGCCGTAACTGCAACAATAAAACAAAATATGCCCTAATATCTTCAGGATTATTTCTGTTTAAAAGTGCTGTTCTTTTCTGAAAAAAGTTAAAATTTATGTAGTCTCTTTTAGAACCATTAGTTATGTTTTTATAAATTAGGGTGTGGTCAACAGAAAAAGAAGATGTAGTGTTGTAGTAATATATTTAAAGAACTGTTGAAAATATAATCTAGTAAAAAACAAAAGCAAGGAGACAAATTATTCTTTAAAATTGTGTGTAACATCTAAAATTTTAAAAAAAGAAATCCAAGAATATTTAATAAGCAGATCTGAACTTCAACCAAATCAGTTAATTTTGGACTATGCATAAAGAATTTATGGTTCTTCAAAGAGTAAAAATATATTTTTCTGAAAAATACAGGACTGTTTCTCTGAAAATACTAGTTTACAAACCCTACTACTTCTAAAACTTCTAAGTCATAGTGTCATGAATGCTCTTGACTTTTCATATTTATACTGAAAAACTTCAGCCATTTCTGCTCTTATAAAGACTCCAATAAATATGACTGATAGCAACGTACAGCAGAACAAGTCCATAATACATGGATTTTATTGAGTGAATGATTGGTTGCCAGGTTGAGTCCTAAGGGTTCAATGAGGTTGCACTAGACTGAAGAGGTAATCCTGGTTTTACATCCAAAATGGGGCCCAAAGAGGCTGGAGAGCAGCCCTGTGGAAAGAGATCTGATCATCTGGGTTGGTGGCTGAACGAAGTTTTAAAATAAGAAGTTAAATATTGAAAAATTGTAAGGCACAGTCCAATCATTAGTATCATATTTGGATAGGATTTTAAATGTCAAAAGCTTCTCCATATTACCTATGACTCTACTCCTAAACAAAAAATTTAACATGAGTAAAATATGAAATACTTTAGTCAAAATAAGTGGTGGAAATAGAAGCTCAAAGTGCACCTGAATACTGGTGCTTGAGCTCATAAGCCAAAAATTGTGAGACTAATTTTTTTTCCTCATTTGTGTCATGTTTTCAACCATGTCAGTAGAAATTGGGAAAAAAAATACATTCCTATGTCCTCAAGCAAATTATTTTTCACCTATAACTGCTGCGCAATTGAGAGACAGGACTTCAAAGAGGAGGTGCAAAAGTAATCCAAGCAGGAAGCTGTAAGTCAAATCTTGAGCAAAAATAGGTCGAATTTCAAGCTGAAGTTAAAATTTATGGAAGTCTAAGTCAGGGTAAAAGGAGTTGAAATGTGGGCCTAAGTTGAAGCCATTGCAGTCAGATATTATTCTCACAGTACAATGTTATATACCTGTTACAGCTGAAAATCGGCCATAGCCCTAAACAGTCACAAGATTTTCCCCACAAACTACAGATAGCCTATTGTTCATATTATTTTACATTATTTTATTATACACAGCTTTTACAAAATGCATAGTTTTAAAGACCTTGAGAGTTACATGTGCAGTTCTTTTCCTAGCTATTTTTCATATCTGTGGTCTCTCTACACCACAACCTGTGGTGTAGACAACCAAGGCAAAGATGTCTTGGTTCACAATTCTTCTCCATTTAAGGAGAATAAAAGGACTTCAAAATTGCATGTGGGAAAAAATAAGAATCTTCTCCCTCTTTCTCATGTCTATACATCTTACATGGTGATTAAGGCATGTGGGAAGGAAGAAACAGTTTAGACACCCTACTGCAAGGAACATGTGCAAATCACTGGGTCATTTATAGAAGTGGACCCAGAAATTGCTGCACTTCAAATTAATTGAAGCAGGAACTTCAGCCTTTTGCTCATAGTTCATATAAACTCTTCAAAGTCATTAATTAATCTATTTCTTCATTTTCCAGGTTGAAGATGTAACATAAACTGTCATCTTATTTAGAACAATCAATATCCATTTTCTTTGGTTATGGTTTTATTGCCTTTAGAATTATTGGAATCCAAATGATCCTTCATTAAACTGTGTGTTATATTAATTTTATATTCATGACATAGGTCACACAAATAACTAGAAAGAGGAATTTTTTTCCAAGCGACAGTATCTAATATTTTTAACCTATAATTATCAAACTTAATTTCTTGAGATAAAATTTAAAAGAACAAAAATAATTAATAAAATAAGGGAATTACATAGTAAGTAGTTTCAGAAAGGTAAAAAAAATTCCATCTCTTTCAAAGCTATATTTGGAAATACATTAAGTCACAATAATGAATTTGATTCATATCCCTTTGACCTCAATTTTAGATTTTGACTTCAAATGGCATTAAAAGACATGTGTAGCAACTACTAGATTCACACTGTCATCTCCTGACACTGCCATAAGTAATTATCAAATTAAATGCATTGACTAGGCACTCAAAAGCTCCTTAGCTATGTACATAGCTACATTCTTATTAACTGAACAAACCTTTGGAAATAAAATAGGAAAGGAGAGAAAAGTCATATTTCGATATTTTTCTTACCTACTGAGAATTCAAAACCAATGAAATTCCTCATCTGCAAAAGTTTCAGAGCAGGGCACAAAAGATGATTAGCTATGAAGCTGTTTTCACACAGAGGACAATTAAACTAAAACCTTTCAGCATAGGATGAGGTGATTAGAAGATATAACAAAGATCTACAAAATCACGAACGACAAAGGGATTAACAAAGTATTGCTTATTCATTGTTTCTTCCAGGACAAGAAATCAGATGTGCACAGGCTGCGTTCTAGGTAGCAGGTAGCCAGAAAGAAACCTTTCTATTAAGTACAAAGACACAGATCCCCATGCCACATAACAGTTTAAAAAGGGCAATATCCTAGGAAAATTTTATTATCCTATGACATATTTCATCTCTGGACTACAACTCTCTGAGAGGTCTCAAGCTAAATGAAGTTTTGTCTGACTCTCTATTATTAACTTTACACTCTTAGACCATATACATATCTCTTTGTTTTTACTGCAAATCTTTTCTTTTGGACACTATGTACATACATGCATATAATTATGCACACCTACATCTCTTAGATATGTCTAAAAGCTGATAACAAAGCTGTTTCTTAAGAGATAACATATAGTGCCTGATTTCAAAGCTGATTCTATAGGGAGAAACAGTGAAGCTGTAAGACATATGAGTAGAAAAACTAACATAAATCAACCTTATTATAAACTTGTAGAAATTAGATCTTTGTGTCTCAGTCCTCATAGAATTTCCCTGGGTTGCATAATGACACAGCAGAAAAAAGTTACAGAAAACAAAGTAGGTGGACAGATCCCTTCTTTGATACAGTGTACTCTCTATATTTTGACAGTGGATAGTCATCTCACTTTTTGGCTTAGTCCTGAAAAAATTTGGTATTACAATAAACAAGAGACCTTTCTTATCCAAAAACAGTTTCTGGCCAGAGAACCTTAAGTGGCTTTTTTTTTTCATAAAAAATGTTTACTATACTATCATGATTTCAATTTTCATGCAATAAAAGCTCCATATTTACAGACCCCTTACATATAAGAGTTAAGATAAAATACAATGAAAGTATAATAAGGTAATTTCTTTTTCAAAGCAGGTTAGTGTTAATTAGCTATAGTTAATGTTTTTAACATTTTTTCAAATTATAATCCAGGTATATATATTGGTACATAGTGTATGCAAATAAGTAAAAATTGCTAACTTGTTACCATTTGTACAGTTGTGTCAGAAAAAAATCTGACAACTGTTTTAAGTATCACAAGTAATGTTACATATTTATTTTTCTCCCCTCTCTTGAGCCTGCAACATAATTTCAAAAGAATGGATTTATATTCTAAATTTACTGGATTAAAAATTTGAAAATTACTAGAATATTTGAATGTAACACTCAGAAAAGACTCCTTTTGCACTGGTTACTATCTTTCTTCTAACAGATTTTGCTCAAATACAGTGAAGATCTTTCCTTGTACTCATACATGTTTCTTAGTCACACTTGCAGTCATTATTTAACCTACCAAAACATGATTCTCTGACTTTTTTTCTTAATGAAAAATTGAATACAGAGAGAAATAAAAAATTTGCTCCTCCAGTAAACCCCTCTCTTGTTACATATATATTGATGTATCACAACTAAAAAACCCACTTGATTGCATTGCTGTCTTTTAAATACTCACTTTCCACTCTCACTGCACATTCTGACACAGAAATCGATGTAAACTTGGATAAGTGCAATCAGAAGATATTGCATCTCCAGTCATTTCCGCTTTATTGAAAAAATTTCCTTAAAAGATAAAGTGAAAATTTATTAGAATGTTAGTTACTGGCTGTTTTCCATTTAATTGTCGTATCAGTTCATTTTACAGAGGAAAAGTTTCATTCTGCTGTGAATTCTTTAGGTGGACTGATGCAAACAATATTTTTAATGATACGTGGACTAAAATAATGAAGGTCCTTCAGACACACAAAAATAATATAGGAGAACATACATCATAGAAATTACATCTGACACTAAAAAGCACAGATTATTTTTAGCTTCCATAGCAGCTTGTTTTAACAAAATATATGAATAGCTTTTTATAATTTCTTAGGAGTCCTGCATTTGCCACCCTCCAGTTAAGACTTTCTTAGTTTTTTTAAATGATGACTTAGAAAAACTAATTAAGGAAAGCCATAGTAAATATAATATGCAAATAAAGACATACTTAATACTGCTGCTATTGTATTGTCCACTGCTTTCTCCACTGGAACAGATCAACCAAAAAAACTTGTACTCTGTGATTTTGTGTTTTATTCCCCCATCACTCCCAGCAGACAGGGAATTGAAGCACCCTGAACTGTTTTGCATCTTGTAGTACATTACATCCTAGATGGAAACAGGATCAGGATTCACAAACCCAAAAAATATTCTCTCCAAAATCAGCTGATAGAATTGCATTGTGTTGGCAATGCATACCAAATGCAGTCCCAGAGCTTAGGAAATGTCCCATTTTGTTACAAGAGGAGTTGAATTTCTAAAGCTCAGCATTGAATTTGATTCTTTCAGGTTTCAGCTACAATAATGTGCAACTTGGCAAAGAACTTTATTGGATGAGCATGGCTCGATAGCTGTCACTTGCTATTTTCATTCCTTAAAACTTTCAATGTAGGAAGTGGTGCTCAGCATCCTTCACTGTTTTTCCTTCTTTCTGCTTCATTTTTTTCCAGAAGAGATGGACTCTAAAACAGCAGCCAACCTTCTAAAACAATAAAGAAACTGAAATTATTTATCATTATTTTTAAACTTCAGACTTGTTATTTTTACCTTATCACAGTACTTCCAAAATTCACAATTAGGTCTGACCATTGTTAATCATTAACTGCTTAAAGCTAATATTGCTTAGGTTTTAAATAGAGGCATACAATAAAAATAACTCTAAAGAATATAGATTAAAGATAAAAGAATAAATCTTATACACTCTTCACTGGAAAAGAACAACTTCCTGCATGAAGCAATGGATGACTCATATCAAAATGTGTGTATGTACATCAGGTATGACAAATGTGGTCATCTAAAAAAACTAGGATATCTAAAGGAAGGCAATGCAGGAGAAAACTGTCCCTGAGTAGAGGCAGAATATATTGATCATGAGGGGAATTTTAAAAAAGCCTTTGAATATAATTGTCATCTTCAGTGGGGGTGCAGTGCTTTAAAACAATGTAGTATAAGTGTCTGATTGTAAGCAGTATTTTTCTAATATTTATCTAAGTGCAACTATTTTTTCTGTAAGAAAGTAATCCCAGAAGATTTGTGACAATGAGCAGGTAGCACAAGTAGCAGCACTATTCCCAAGCACCACATGATGATACCAACTGACTTCAGTAAAAACTGAAAGAAAGGCAATGGGCCTGATCTTCTGCATGTATTAGAGCTGCTGATTGTTCTGCATACAGACATAAGTAAATTTCCTTTAGCATTAACAAAGATCATTCGGGGCAAATGATTTCTCCAGATCTTTAATAGATATTAATCTTTTTCCATTAATGGTCACTGCAGAAGATGGATGCCAAGGGAGAAGAAGAAGAACCCAGGGCACCGCCCTAAAACCACCATCTTGTCCCTTTGCATCTACATTCTAAAAACCCAAAACTACGAAATCTTCTGCACAGTGATAACTACACTACTCTCAGTAACACCTTTGTGACTTGCAATTCTTCTCTGTGTTAGATGTTTTTCTCATGGACCAAGATCAAAGACTGTGTCTTCTTGGGCTCTGTGCCAGGCAAACCCCCCTGCACAGACCCCAGACCCTCTATCTTGGGTCCCAGGTCTCTCTACCGAGGTCTGTGACTTCCCAGGGCGCCCAGAGGGATGCCCTGGACTCCAACATCGCTCTTTTGTGTTTTTGGGTCTGCCTGTTTGTTTGCTTGTTTGAAATGAGTATTCCTCACTCATTCAAAAATGGTTGGTACCTAATTTCTGGAAGTCTGTGAGCTCTAGCACAAACAGACCCAGGTGGAAAAGTTACATTTGACATATATATAGATGCCTAGCATATGGTGATACATACATAATTTAAAATATAATGTCTAATACAATTATTTCATTATATGCTTTATTTTTCCTACTTCAACCGGATTTAAAATATTATGGCAGCCACTTCATAAATAACATTGGAACTTATTATCAAAGTACTAATGGAGATCTATTCTGTAACTCAGGCTTTTAAGCATGTTCTGACATATAGTCTCCACCCTCCCCCTCTCCAGAAAATATACTGAAGCATTATCATGAATGTAATAATGTTCAAAATACTAAAAAACTATAATAAAACGATAGATAGTTTATTTTATGTATCTGCAGAATTAAATATACACAGACAAAGTAAAGTGACCTAAACTTTCTGGGAAGTTATTCAAACCCTAGATCACACATCTGCCTTAAAGGACTACTATGACAGAAGAAACCATTCTAGCTGAACATTATGGTTTTGTGGCCTTCTTCATACACTACACCAACATGTAATTTTGGTTGTAGAACTTATTTCTCAATAAAGAAAAAGAATAAGAAAGCATAAGTCATGTGTACATAAAACAAGATCAGCATACATCTGTGAACAGGACAAACCAGCCCAGACAACAAGGAATCTGTTCTGTAAGCAACATAAAATGAACAAAGCTGTAACAAGTTGTCAGACTACAGCTATGATGACACATGTACAATCTTATTATATCCTATGATCAGAGACTGTGTCTCCCCTTGGCACTGGTGACTATTGCATGCACTAGATACTTCGCACTGGAAGGTATTTGAAAGATGCTTCCTGTTTCTTAAGCAGATAATTAGTCTATATGAATTAAATAAAATCTAAAATGAATGTAAATAATTTTGACATTCAAGTACCTACTGCTTAGGTGTGGAAAATAATTGATTTTTCTTTCTCAATAATGTGTCCTATATTCATATACAAGCATTTTTGAAACCTCTCATGTCAGCCAGTAATTGATAATTTTAGATTTCTTTAGATCTGGCTGGGGTTTTTTGTTTGTTTGTTTGTGTTTTTTGTATGTTTGCTTGTTTTTTATTTTTTTACTTTTATTTTATGTTCTATATGTTTTTCTATTATTTCCTTTTTACCCACATTGGGCAGGTAAGGTGCTACCTTTGGTTCTCCCATTCCAATGCATGTTTGATGTGATTATATTCAAGACCAGTCTTGCTGTCAGTAACTTCATCTGATATTTTTCTAATCTGGATGTTGCTATATAAACTCAGTTTACTTTCCCTTCCAAAAAACCATAGAAAGTTCATTTGCTTGTTCATAACCATTCAATTGTTTATGTGTGTACATAAAATACAAGGTAATTTTATGAATGGATTGATGAAAGCATCATTCTCTGAATGGTTGTTAAGAAAAAGTACTCTTCATATTTGGTGCTTTTTACAAATTGATTTTTGTACCTTTCTCTTTTTACTTACATAATGATAAGGAAAGGTATAACAAAGCAGCTAAATTGTTCTAAAATCATTAAGCACCTTGAAGTTATTTACATATTAGACGTTGTCTATCTGTTATTCCTGTCAATGCCCTAAAACATTTCAGAATTCTGTCACATGCTTATGTGACATCCCTCCCTGAAGGGGAAGGAAGCACCTAGGATTCGTAAATGCTCCTGATCCAGGAACAACAAAAGTCAGAGGGCCTGCAAACAAGCAGAATGGTTTGTTAGTAAATTACACAATGGAAATGAAAATTGTTGTGTTAGTCCCTGACCAACTACATAAGCACAGAGAAGTGGGTTTGGGATAAAGGGAAAGGATGAAGGAGAAGAGAGAAAGGAAAAGATTAATTAAAGAGGAGGAGGGGGGAGAAAGAAAGTAAGAAAAAATCAGAAAATATCTTCAGTCATGGTTCCAGTGTTGCTCTAGCAGATAGGACATTAACCCTGATTTCAGGGTTGATCCAATTGCCTCAGCCCAGCTAATGGGATGTCCAGGGTTCTGGAGTGCAGTGCCCAGTCTTGGTTAGGGTACCTTTTTATGGATAAGTTTTCCCTGCCCTGAAGATAGGTTTCTCACTTTCTATGCAAATTAGTTATCATGCACAATCTGTTCTTTCAGACCTTTCTGGAAATGGGTCAGAGGGCTGTGGGAGTCTTCAGTTGTCTTGATCCCTCCCTCCAGTCCCTGCTCACTTCTTGGCCTCATTCCTGTGCTTGCTCTCTACTGTGTTGTGTTTGGCTTCAAGAACTGCAACAAGGATGTTTGTCCCAGAAAAGTGCTGCACTAGCTCTGCATGGCCCTTTTCTCAAGTCACAACTTGTTCTTTCTCACAGTGCATTAATACTGACAGTCTTTGGTTTTTATCAACAATTCTCATCTGTTATTACCAGGAGTCCTTGCCTGGTTCCACAACCATCCAGTATATTGGCATTTGGCACACACACATTTGCCTCTAATCTTCTGGGTTTCTACAAGATTATTGATTATACTGACACCAAAAAGCAACAAATGCAATTTGATACTGATGCATAAAACTTGTTTGCAGCACCTGTGATGAAAATATAGAGACATTTAAAAGCAAATCCTGAAATTTCTCTTTCGGCATGGCAGGACTTAGAAGATTTAGGCACAAAAGTGACAGAAAGAAAATAGTGTGTCAGTACTGGGGGCTGCAAAATAAAATGAAATCCATTCTTTCTGCAACAAAGTTTTATTTCACTGAAACACAAAAATGAATTGGAGTCCACTAACAGTCAGTGATGAGTCTATTATTCTTCCTAGGAAGCCTGTAATGAAGTCTCAATTAACCTGAAATAGAAGAATATTCTTTCACATAACGGATGGATTTCAAATGTAGCTAGATTCACCCTTTACAGCGGCAGCATTATGGAAATTTCTTCTTCTCAGTTCTTAGCAAACAAGTCATGTGAGCAGCTAATGACTGTCACTGCAATCCCTGAATCAAACCAGTTTTCTCACAACTTTGCTAAAGGGGTACTTCAGGTCAGGGATGGTGTGTAGCAACCACTTTCACTGGTTTTCTCAGTCTATGGTAATGATAGAATTTCTGCTTGCAGGTATTACTCTAAGGCAGAGAAAAAGTAGTAAGAGTTTTACTTGAAGTACCGTTCCAATCCTCCTGCTTAGTACTCTCAATTCCCATGTCCCCAGGGCAATGCAGCAGGTACTGTCAGTTTTCCTAAGCCCCCTTGCCAAGTGCAGTGAGATGAACAGAAATGGTGACAGTGTGTACTTCATTCAACTGTAACTTTAGAGGATGCATATTTTCTCTTACCAGCTCCAAAACTTAACTCTTCAGTGTTGTGAGTGTGAAATGAGAAATTAGAGGGGGCAAGACAGGAAAATCAGAGATGCTCCCAAGCTTACAAACATTGTCACAAGTTGGATTAAAATTATTTCTCAAGCTAGCAATCATGTTTCACTGTTAATCAGATCTTTGACATCTATGAAGGGTTTGATCTTGTTCTTGAATAATTGACTTCTTTGACATTTCCTGGAGTTTTGGATTAGTTCGCAAAGCATCTATTGGTATGTAACAGGACTTTGTCAGTCAATAGACTTGTGGTAACAATCCACAGATTTATGGAAAGAAAAAGTCCTCATCTCAGTTCTCCTGCATAAAAAAGTTAAGGCAAGTTAGTGGTAGTCTTTATAAACCAGACAAGACACAAACAAACATATGTTTAATTATTCAGTAAGAAAGTGATTGGAGAAAACTGGATATCATGTGCTAAACCAGGCAGATGATAAAAATGGCTTATATACCTCTTCCTTTTGTTTATCAATAAATTAATTGGTTTTCAAAACACCGAGTAAGAAACAATGCTTCCCTTGGCGAGGACAAACTTATGCATGCATTACACAATGTCCATACTTATCTTATTCTCTCCTTCAAATCTTTTAGGAAATACTGAGATTACCAGTTTACTCTAACCCATGATACTCTTGGGACAGAATTTTAAATGTGCTTCTCCATTAAAGAAAAACAGGGATATTTTCTGACTTCAAGATGAGGATACCAAGGTTTGTGTACCATGTCCTTGAGGGATTTAACAATTACTTTAGGTAACCTTTATTTTAACAGTTTAAATAGTCAGTCCAGGAACAATAAAGATGCCGTGGAACAAATACTTTTACAGTTATTCCACAGAATGTACTAAAAGAGCTTTGCTTTTGTTTAAATTTCTTCACTTTTCTTAGATGCATTCATTATGAAAACTACTGAAGTGATTGTAATATATAAATATGTTCAAAATGAGTAGTTTGACCTGTGCTACTTACAGCCCAAGCTATTTTTCAGAATTACACTTTAAAATTCAGTTAAATTTTAACTTAAACCAAGCAAGTCTAGAAATGCTTTAGAAAATTATTTCACAATTACAAGGAGAAAATACAGACAACTTTTGAATACAGTTATTTAAGTCTATGACTGAAGTCAAACTGCAACAAAATACTTTAAAATTCTCAAAGGCTTGGACTCCTGGTCTGATATTACTTTGTCCTTATATTCTCTCTGATATTCCCAATTTTTTGTGAAAATCTCAAGACACAGACAAATGATAAACTTCTCTGGATGCCTATCAGCATTCAAAAGCTGTAGAAAGTTATTTTGTTATTTTTCTCCTTTGAAGATGCGATATTAAATTTCACAGAAGGTGGAAGTTCTAGAACAGAACATCTGCTCCTTACAGTTTCATTTCACCCTGGCAAACAATTTATACCATGTTGTAATATTAAATTAGGATATAATTCCCCTGAGGTACACAGAATCAACTACACACTGCTAAATATTAGCAGCATTTTCTTTTGAGGATAGCACAGAACCGAAAACCCTGATGGTGCATTCTAAGTGTCAAGAGCCATTGGCACAAATTCATTTTTTGCTCAATATTTTGGGAAAAAATGGTGTTTTACTCTAACAGAATATCAGTGAAGAGATGTAGTGAATCCCCTGGTTATTCCAGATAATATTGTGTTGTCAAAACTCTCTAGGTAATTCAGTGTGTGTTTTCCCTGTACAAAAATATTGCTTAAGTCCATTCTTCCTTGAGAATTTGGTTATGGTTTCGTATCATCACTTGTATGAAAGGTCTCACCTCAATCAAGATGCCAAATTTCATCTTCTAAAGAATTAACTTCCAATCTTAAAATATGACTCCTGGTGAACTAAGTCCAAGTATTATTACCCTGTGTTATAACTAAAGTTATTGAAAATTTAATTGCCCAATATGAGATAAGCACACAAATGTAATATTTTTCTTTTTATAATCACTGAAATACTGACTGCAGCAAGGCTGAGTTGCTGCACTGTAACTATTTTTTCCTCACCTAGATAAGTAACTTTGCATGCACACAGTCAGCATCACTCAGCAGTGACTGCATAATTTTTGTAAAAAATGTTTATGTCTCCAATTTTGGCAGATTTTCCTATATTCTCAGGTACATCAACAGTACCTTTAATTGGACATTCACCACTGCCAATGTCAAAAGGGAATAACGCTGTGATATCTGCAGCTAATCAATTTTGTGTAGTACAGACTCTTGTTTAATGCAGAACATTCCTAACTGTCACCTTTTATTCGTTTACACAGAGCACATCCCTTCCAATTCATTTAAGTGCCAGTTACAGTATAGAATACAGATATCTTTGGGGCTACAATGTTATCTAGTGAGAGCTTTAAAAAATATTCTTATTTGAGGCTTACATGTCAACAGTAAGCACTTTTGAAAATAATTCCTGTTAATGTGTGTAAGAGTATTCTACAACCAGTCCTCAGTAGACCACAAGTCACACAGGGTTACACAGAGGGTTACACACAGGGTTATGAGTAAAACTGGAACAACCCAATAAGACGCATCCTATATCATTCTTGAGATAAGAGTTAGAAAATGCCGGTAGTCCTCTTGTCTTGAAACACCAGGCTGAAGAAGTCAGCCAACAGCCAAAAGAAAAAAAAAATTCCAAATCTCCATCATATCATATTTTAGTGGGGAAAGTGTATGATTCACTGTACTGTGAAAAATAATTTCTGGTGCCTTCTCTTCATATGCTTCTCCTTTTTAAACCTTTAGTATTTTGTTTTCCTGATTCAAGCTTTCCTTTAGTTCAATAATGAATTATAATACATAATAAAATAAAGGAAAGACAAACCAAAAATAAGCTCCCAACAAAAGAGAAAAGAAAGAAACATAAATATTTTAAATAAAAACCTAGGTAAACCTACTTAACAGACATTACAGAAGAACATCTATTATACTTTCATTCCAAAAAAAAAAAAAAAAAAAGAAAGAAAGAAAGAAAGAAAATCTGGGCTATGGATTGACCAGAGACTGACAAAATTCAAATAATTTAATAGATATTTAATAGATAACTATTTAATGTAGCTTTATATATTGCAATGTTATAATATAATTGAGTTATAGCACCAGGAGTTTTGTATGTCTTTTAACAAAACCTCCATTTTAGTTTCGTTAAATATAATATATTTATTTAAAGACATACAACCTCCCTGGTGTAATAACCCAGTTTTTCAAAATTTGATTTGTGAGTTGAAACTGCTTAGTGCAAAAAATCAGACCTTCTTATTAAGGAGCAGTAAGTTAAGTGAGCCTGGTGATTCTGGTTTATTTCCAACAGCTATTTCTTCTTTAACACAAATACAGGACATATAGATAGAGGGACCATAATAACATCCCTGTATTCCAAGTCTTGGGTAAATATTCTACTTAAAAACCACCATCTTGAATGGCTGTTTTTTTCCCCATTTCTCATCACTCATCTGTTGCTACCTCTCCACTGGAAGTTCTCATACTCCTAACCTTCCTCAACTGTTCAAGTCAGACACCTAATGCAAGTATTCTGAGAAAAAAACCCCCAAAGAACACCAAAACAAACAACAAACAAAAAACCAAACAAGACACACCAAAACAAAAAACAACATAAAACAAAACAAACAAACAAAAATGGAAAACAACACCACCAAAAACCCCCCAAAAAACAAAACTAAAAAGCCCCCTCCAAACCAACCAACCAACCAACCAGCCAAAAAAACCCAACACAACCCATTATCCCTCTAAGTCATAGTTTATGCAGGTGGCATGGTTGAATTTCATTGAATTTTAATGGAAAATAATAGGGGAAAGTCTCACACAGCCAAAAAAGGTAGGAACAGTAATGTTCAGTTGATGAGGTACAATGAGCAACTGGAGATGGAAATGAAAAGGCAGTAAAGGCCTTTCTGTAGGCTCTACCTCAGCAGAAAATAAAAGTCTCTGTGCTTAGTGACAGAAGATCAATACTGGTTTCCACAGTTTAGCTTCACTCTAGTGTGGCTCAGCTATACACTAGCTAAATTATAGACATGATTGTGATTTTATCTCTGCATGTAAAAGAATAATTTGACAATGGTGACTGTTTTTCCACACTTATTTTTGATTTGGTGACTTCCTTGCCAGGCAGTCCTGCAAGCCAAAGATGAAACACATTTATGTTTGAAAAACCATAAAGTGCTCCTGCTGTTCTTATGATCTCTTATGCAATCAAGTCAACTATTTTAGTCTTTGTGAGCATGATATTGACACTCCAATAAAGCTGAAAATCTATACTGAGGAAAAAAAAAAAAAGCATTCAGGCTGGTTATCATCCTGGGTAATGTCCTTGTAAGTAAAGATGCTGCAGACGGAAGCTGCTCACGCTCACCTTTAATGCAGGACAGGAACAGAGATGCATCAAGGCTTAAAGAGATGATTAAGTTCCCTGGACTTTCTTTAGAAATTTCCTTGTAAAATTATTTCATATTCAAACCAGAGACTTATGCATTTTTACAGATATTCTGAACCAGAAACAATTCAGAGTATATGTTCGTCCCATCACAAAAAGGAACCCCTAATCAGATATTTTCTTAATACTTTCATTTTGATACTATATTACAATCATATATTTCACTTAAAAAAATGGAATAAAATACAGCAGCAGGTTATGTGATTAACAATTCATGAGACACTGAGCATAGTTTTATCCTCTTAGAAATGCCCTGGGAGATTTTTTAAAAATTAGGTGAACACTGAAAAAAATAAAAATTACATGTTGAAACTTGACTAAAATTGCTGAAGCAAAATTATTTTTAAAGACTAAAATGGAAAAAGAAAAAAAAAAATTCTGATTAAGATCAAAATGAGAGTGATTAGCTGTTAAGATCCTCTTTGAAAATGCCTCTTCCACAGAGCTCATCACCACCATAGCAAAAAGCTAGAGAGAGGTCATGGCCATAGAAGAATAACTGGGTCCATCAGTTTTCATGTAAGCAATATATCCTCACATTAATGGAAAATATATTTATTTTATAACATCACTTAACTTTTACTATGCTGAGAACATCAGCAGTATTGGTAATAAGCTGACTGAAATCCTGAACCTATATTGCCAGATTTTCTACAATAAAAGTAATCTTACAAACTTCTCAAAAATAAAAACTGTCTCTCAAAATTCCTGAGGTTACCTACTGACAAAAAGTTTTGATTACTTTGATGGTGATGCTGTGGTGATATAGGGAGAAAAAAAAAATAGCCCATCACCTCTCGCTGTTCAAACTCACTCTTCAAAAAATGAGCAATAAATATCTGAAGGATCAAAACAGATTTGTGTTTCAGGAGACAAATACCTGCCTCATTATAGGAGGCCCATGAAGCACTTGCACACAACCTAATCTCTCAGTATAAAATTTAATCAGAACACTAAGCATATCCTCTCACCTAAAGTGTGAGGAGTCACAAGTTGATAGGACAGGACATGTTTTCAAATATATAAGAAAAAATATTTTATGTGCTAAATATAATGATTAGTTGCTGAATATTCCTATATTTTCAAACAAAACACCATTATAAGTAAGCACATTATGCAGTTGGGAAAAAGTTACTCTATCCATATCGTATTGAGAGACAAAAATATCTTCTTAGGCTGTGATTTTGAAAGTAATTCTAAAGGTATCAGTTTCCATCTCAGCAAGAGTCAGAGCTAGAGGGGGTGCTTGAGTTTTGAAGGAACCCTTCTTATATCTCAAATAGGCCTGTGAGCTCTGAACTGCCAGCTGACAGTAGCTTGTGTAGACTGGGGTCTGAAGCATTCTGGCAGGGTGAAGAGGCACATCCAGAGGATAATACAGGGCAGGCCGAGCTATTTCATGGAAAAAAGCATGCAGATGGACACAAACCATTTGAGGGAAGGAAAGAAATTGCACTGTGCACTTCTGTCATCCAGGGCTTGCAATGCCTCCACACATGTTGCCACAATTCAAATCATGCTTCTCCACCCTAAAGTTTTCATAGGTGCACTCTGGGTATGCATATTTACATTACATGTCTGGTTTGTACAGAAGACAGCTGGAGTTCACTCGAAACAGCATGAAGCTGATACTCTGTTGTGGCTGCTTAGTTTTCAGAAAGGAAAAAACCAAACAAGCCCCAAACAAAACCATTATCACATGGTTTGTGAGTTTATTCCTATGACCACCAGCCCACATAACCATGACAGAGGGAGCAAGATATGATTTCACCACCAGGAATATTGCTCACTAGCTTCAGATCACATTCTTCACTCTTCCACAAAACAAATGTGTCTCAGCACTTAAACAGAAGGTTTGTTGAAAGGTAGTAACTGGAAAATGGGAGAGGAAGACAAGAAGTAGGAAAATAATGAAAATCATACTTTGAATTTAACACAGAAAACCACTACAGGAAAATATTTACAGAATACAATATTATTAAAAACATTTCTGTTAAAATGACTGCACTTTGATTCAGACTTCTAAGACACATTGATATATAAATTATAATATGCCATATCTTTATTTTTAAACAGAACCAATGTGACAAACAATTTTCAAGTGTCAAAGTCTTTATTTAGCTATCAACGCATGAATTATATTTCACTTCATTTTTTCACTCCACACTAAGTGACAAGAATTTAAAAGAACAAAGTAGCTCACTTTCTTCTTACACAACTCTAGCCTTACACAATGTAGTACAAAAACTAGTCAATAAAAACAACAAATAAAAGAAATAACTACAGTAATGATTCATAATTCTACTGACTATTAACACGAGAAAAATTGCAGTAATGGTTCGTATCTAAAAATACGATGATTCATTTTCAACTTTCAGTTTTATCTGTCAGAGAAAAAGCCTTCCAAGGTGAGTGTGTGTTGTGTGAAGCATCTGTAGACCTGAGTTCTGTGGCTTCCAGCAAGATAACTAGGATGGTAGTCAGGAAATCATACAGAATAAAGCCCAGCAATAGAACACCTATGGATTTTCAAAATACTATTTCAAGTGTAATGATCAGCTTCCATAATTTCTCTATTAGCATGTAATTACTCTGCAAAGTTCTTTTATAGATAACATGGACAGTAGGGATGTTCATGAGAAATACTTCACCCTGAATAGGTACAAAATGAAAATGTTTTTTGATTGCCTATTTCACCAATAGTCTGAAAAGACAGGTTACCATATTTTGAAATGTCTGTGTGCAAGTCCTGGTTTGGCAATTTTTTTCTTCATTTCTCTGACCAAGAACATAAATTGTGGAAAGGAGTACAATCAAATGACACACTGAGCTTAGGAATGTTAGGATGATGTCTGCGTCTTACCAGCACACAATGACTTGCCAGCATACAATTAGAACTTTAAAAATAAAATTGCACAAAAGCACATATGCTGTATGCATTTTAATTTTCTTTTTTTTTTTTTTTTCCCATAGAGGCTGTTTTGCGGTCTCAGCTGAAGAGTTAATTACAGCTTTTTTTCTTGCTCAAACACTGCCACCAAAGAGAGCTGCAAAAGCATGCAGCAGTATTTGAAAAGAGGAGAAGGTAAGAAGGCCTTCAGAGACAGGAACTGTCTGTAAGCAGGAGATATGATTTTGACTCCCCTCTCTATATGAGGGCATGGAGCCCTGTATTTTGCTGAGTTTTGACAGAAGCCAGAGAGCAAGGTGCCCTGTGCTGTAACAAGTGTCTTCTGAAATGACTGATATTGGCAACTTTATATGATATTCACAATTCAGCCTTTTCCTTAAAATAAATTCTTCATGGTTTGGTTTACTTTGACACATGCTCTGACATAATGCTGCTTCCTATGAAAAAAGGAGCTGGAGAGAGAATAGCACAACTCCTCTGCTTAAAGCATCAGCTCTTCTATATATGTAGTTTTTAGACTTAGTAAAAAAGTGGCAATGATGAGTTATAGTATTTGAAACCTACTACCTCAAGAAAGTGAAAGGTCACAAATAAGCTTAAACTACTCTTTATATGTAGGCACAAGTCAAAGAAGGAAAAGTGGATTAATTTCCAATGTTTAATTTTATAACTAACTTACCCACCAAATTCTCTCCAGTATTGGCACTGCATTATTAGAATGAATCTGAATTTCAAACTGCATTTTCTTATTGTCAGATATGTACCTGCACTTCTTCCATGATGACAATTCAGACTTTACTAAACATCTGCAAGATAAAATGGACATAGTCCAGTGGATAAGTAGATTTAAAAAAATATATTTTCTGAGGAAAAAGCAGTCTTTGTACAAGGAGAAGAAATGTATCTGGTCATTTTTTGTCCTTCCCGCCCTCATTTTCTTCATCAGACTGATGAAGCCATTGGCCACTGCCCACTTGTTGCCCTGGCTAATCCAACAAACAGGGTAAAGTGAAATATGCAACCAATTGACATTTTCACACAAGCAGAGCTACCCTTGATGGACTGACTGCATTTTCACAAAACAAACAAACAAACAAACAAACTTCTAACAAGTGCAATTTGCATCACTCACAAAAGCAAAAAGTCTTCATTAGGGTCTACAACATTTTTATTTGCTTTTCTGGGTAATAGTAAGGATGTTTTTTCAGTAGAATCAGATTCCTCATCACATGCTAAAAAGCCTTTCCAGATAGCTAGATACCAGAGGCCATTACAAATTGATCAGCACATGAAAAAGCCCAAGAGTCCCTTGAGAGAACTACAG
Organism: Zosterops lateralis; assembly: GCF_965231275.1. Lineage (NCBI taxonomy): Eukaryota > Metazoa > Chordata > Aves > Passeriformes > Zosteropidae > Zosterops > Zosterops lateralis. The sequence continues at coordinate 74,175,832 of NC_139762.1, forward strand.
TTAATGAAGTATAAAAATCCCAACATTTCCCAAGAATCTTATTTATTCATGTGTACTACATGTCACAGGTTACATTTGCTCTAAATAGGTCAATTATTAGCTGAGTTACTTACAAAGGTCCTTACAGACCTGCCCCATACAAAATCATTCTAAGGAATATCTGAAAACATCATTGCTCAACACCATCAAGGCCTGGTATCTTTTTTTTGCTAAATGAAAGTATTCTGAACTTTGTAAAAAGTCATCTCTACTTCTCAGTTATTTGTTAATGAGCTATTCTAACAGCTGTTACAAACTTCTCTTCCTTTAATTTGATTTTTTTAAGATCTTTTGGTCAATCTGTAGCTGTAAAAATGCACATTATTTATATAAAACAAACAAGCAGACAGCCCCACCTCTCCACAAAAAAACCCTCCAAACCAAATTCCAAAACAAAACAAAAAAATTATCAGTAGACAAAAAGCAGCAAAATTAGGTGCAAGGAAAAAAAATCATACTCTTAGCAACACCTGTGCAGCTGTGAAAGGATGCCTCCTAATACTTAGGAACAAACTATACTTCTGTAGACATGAATGCATTACTTTTAAGAGAATCACTGTATTACTATGCTTAGTTTTTTCTCTCTGGCAAGGACAACATATTTTGAATCACACATGTGTTTTGACATACTTTTTTAGTTGGTGGTATCTGGGGTAGCAGTACATAAAGCATAATTAATGATTCACACAGCTCTGATATCTCTGAGAATGACTCCTCAATATGAAACTCATATTGCAAGCACAAGGGTGGCAGCATCTCTGTGTGCTGAGGGTATATTGCCTATTTTGTGGAGGAAACAGGGTATGCAATGTTCTCTGGATGGTCATCCATGCCAAAAGGTTTAGGATTTTAAGATCCTAATTTGACATCATTAATATTTGATTCCAAAAACTTTTTTTAAAAAATGCAAAGTATCTATTCAAAAGGTAGAACTTCTTTTTAAACTGAAATTTTGCTTCATTGTAAGTACATACACAAAACCCTATAAATTATGTATCTTGTTGTTGCATAGAATATACAGAACTGAAGAAAAACTAATTATGCAATAAACTCCCAATGACATAAAAAGGTAAAATTAACACAATACAGTAATATGAATGAATTCGCCTTTTAGTGACTTATCCAAATCACAAGATGGCATGTATATATATTACACTACCACTGTACCTCTCTGTTGTGTCCATTTCTACTGGTTTTTTTAAAAACACCAAAACATATTTTCCTTTTTTTTTTTCCTCCCTCTTTTGTATACACAGAATATTCCCAGCAACCATTAGACTTGATCATGAAAGTGAAATAGATGGCAAATTTCTGCTCCTGAATCCAGGATCATGTGGTCTTTTAAGCTGACTTTTAAAAGAGCAGAAGTAGGGAAGTCACTCACTGTGCTGACATAGTCAGACAGGAGATTCCAGAAATCTGTAGTTACCAAGACTAAGATCTCAGAAACCTCTGACTAGCCCAACAGTGTGTTACCAGCAGAATTTTAACTTCATAAGGAGTTCTATGGTTTAAGCATCTGCTTAGCTCAGAATCAAATGAAATATCACACATACTTAATATTGTTTTAATAGCTCATATAAACCACAATCAGAAAATGAGGCAGAAGAAGGCATCCAGAGACTGTTTTATCAGCATGCTGATAGGCAAACATCAGTTATATCAACAACATTTGTGGCATACGTGTCTTACTTGTTCTTATACATCTCCATTAGCAGGGCACTGCAACATCTCTGGACAATCTATTCCAGTTTATTATTTGTTTCGGTAATAGTAAAATAATTTAAATTTCCACATTGAACTCTAGATGTAATTTGGAAGAAGGAAACGGATATTACACTTCAGAAAGGTTGAAACATTTGACTTTGTTTCCTAAAGAAACCATGAAAAGTTTAAATTTGATGGAATGAGGCTTTTTCAATGAAAATATAAATATGAAATTTTAAAGTTAATTTTTAATTCTACTCTGTAAAGATTTCCTACTAAGGATTGTACCATTTTATTTTCCAATTAATTACAAATACATATTCATTTTTTGTCATATATGAATTTGTATTAAAGCATTATGTGATGAAAAAAATTACTCTTAATAATAGAAATCCTCTATAATTTTCACTTGATCTATTATAGAATGGAAAATTATTTTTCTCTCCTGAAAATTTCATTTCTTTCCATTGATTGTATCTGAGAAACTAGTTCTGATCCCTGTGCTACAAGTACTTAAATTTTGCATAGGCAAACTCTACTCAAGTCACCATTATTATTGCTGGACATCAGTTCATGGAGTACCAACTCTACTATTTTTCAGGAGCAACATCAGTGTCTCAGATGAACTCACTGACTGAACTAGTATTGCTGCACTCACACCTGGGTATTTTGCCACCAACCTCAATGTGCCTCTTGCTGTGTGAAGTCCTTTCGAGCAGTAACTCCCCTGCCAGCTTGAGAAGTGTTACAGAATAAAGAGTTCTCCGTGTCACAGCAGGTGAGGCAACTAACAGAGACTTCAGTCCTTAGTTTCTAGTTCTTACTGAATTTTAAAGGAGCTCTTTTTTCAAACCTTTCTTTATAAAGTTATGGAAAGTTTCCTATATATAAGTAAGTAGCCACGAACCAAAAAATCTATGGTGTATGGAAAATCAATTATTACGTGTTTGTTTCCTCTGTGTTTTGAGTCTATAAGGTCCTAGTTTGGTCTCCAATTAAACAAACAAAAAAACATTGCATGGCTTTTGAATGCACTGTGTTCTTAAAAGTATATGCTTTTTTTCACATGCAACCTTTCTGAGAACTCTGGACTCCCATAATTCTTTTTCCATGTGTGATTAAACAGGATTTTGTAGGACTTCGATTGTATTTTCCATGCAAGTTCTGCACTGCAAAATGACTTTTCCTCCCTGTTTGTTCTTCGTTTAAGTGGTCTCAAGAGGGTTTTCTTGGCATTTCCCATCTGTGTCAGGTAAACTTTGCTTAAGGATTCTGTTCCTCTAGTTTAAACTGGCAGAACGGAACTGATAATCCTAAATTATTCAGTGCTTCTGCTACTGCTGAGTGATGATAGGTGTCGTGTGTCTACCAGCATCAAACCTTGTGGTCCCGTGCTGTATTTTTCATACATCCAGGACACCAGTGGCAGACACCTGTACAAAATGGCTCTAAACCACTACAGATTATCAGGACCCCACTGATTTCACTAGAACTTCCAAGTGCTTTTATGTAGCTTCTTCTTTCTTGCCCACTGAAGTACTTTTATTTATTTCCAGGATTCTTCCATATGGAATTTTTTTTCTAAGTCCTCTTAACATAATGTGTCTGTTTTGTCAAACAAACCAGGTTTTAGAATTAAACCAGGTTAAAAACCCTAGAATTTAACCAGGTTAAAGAATTTGCACAGAGGAATTTTAGTTGGAAAGCTTCTATTCTGTTGAGAATAAAAATATTATTTCTCAGAAAACACCAGAACTTGGCATCATACAGTCACTGTTCTTTTGCAATTAAAAACAAGTGGGGTTTGGGAGGAGGATAGAATTTTGATTTTTGGAAAGCCTGTTTGTTTTCAAAGACAGAGTAGAAAATTAAAACTGGGAAAAAATTATAGCAAAGAGAAAAAAATGAAATTACACTATACAAAATCAGGGGTAAACACTTTTAATTATTTTGATTGTAAACACTATAGAGCAAACATAATTCTCCTCAATTTGCAGTTTCCTTGGTTTCAAATATGATGCCATCTTCCAGCAGCTATAGTTAAAATGAAAAGCAACAGATAAATCACCAAAAGACAAATGACAAATAGTATGTAAATGAATTTCTGAAATGTTTTTTTGACTTAGCAGATATATCAATTATAGTCCAAATGCTGCAATTTAGAAATTATACTAGAAATATTACACATAACTGAACCAAAGCTTAAAAGATTTTTTAAATTATTTAAATATTTCATTTGTATATCTCTTTTGGGAAGGAATGCATAAAAAGAGTGCAAGTAATCTAAAATTTTGTATTACTTTCTCTTACTGGTACACAATTTTTTTCACAATTTTACTTATTTCATTCAGACAATTTAATAATTAATGTAGTGAGCAAAATCATAGAAATTAATGAGAAGGAAAATGTAAGTGGCTCATACGGGTCTTTCCTATGTCTGTACACATTTGCCACAATACAGTTCCTTGCAGTTTACCTCTTCCAGTTTACATGGATTCTCTGTTTTATCAGTTCAAAAAAATTATTTATCCCTTTTCTTTCTCTTTCTGCATACTTTTTACACATTTTCCTGATTACACTCAGTCAAATTTTCAAGTAGAGATTTATAAAGAGAAAAAAACATAGATGAAGTACAAAGGTAGAAAAATCATATTTGAACAGGTGCACAACACAGAGGTTTTCCAGACAGCTGGTTGGACTCAATTGCACTCCAAGTCTCTTAAGCCTCCTGATTTAATGCGAATACATTATAAATACCACCACATTTTTTTCTGCCTTGGCATCAGTAGGTCTATTCTTCTGTATTGGACTGGTCATATTCTGACTAGGATGAAAATTTCCCTTAATTAAATCTGAGATTCTCTTGAAGTAACCCTCTTCTCTTTAGCACAAAAATAATCTAGCCAAAGATTCATGCAATGGAGAGTTAATTTTCTTACAATTGCTCTGGACAAGAATTCTTGTGACTGAGAGAATACCTTAACTAAACAAGAGCACATAAATATGTGTATAAAATATATTAACATCTTAATATATCTTCTCCCCAAGAGAATGGGATCAGACTTTTCTTAGTGATGCCTGGCAAAAAAAATAAAGGGAACAGGAGGAAACTGAAACACTGAAAGTTCCATCTGAATATGTAGAAAGTCATTGATATTTTTAGGATGACATAGCACTTGAACAGACTGCCCAAAAAAGCCATTGGAATCTCCTTTTCTGGAGATACTCAAAACCCACCTGAATACAATAATTTACAGCTTGCTCAAGGAGGACCTGCTTTACTATGGGGTTTGGACTGGAGTATCTCCACAGCTGCCTTTCAACTCCAAACACTCTGGGATTTTATGTGACCTGAATGGTACTGAAGGGTTTGAAACAAGTGGAAATTTTTGAAAAGACATTTATTCTTTTGATGAGGGGCAATATAGAAGAGATAATTTATTATGAATATACGTGTATATATTCATAATAATATGAATATATACAGCTGCAGCTGAGTACCATGTTATCTGGGGAGCTCAAATTAATGGTTTCCCATATAGAGATAGGAAACAAAAGGATCAGGTAGACTAACATACCTGAGCTCACATATATGTTATGCTGAACCACAAAACCACTAATTCCCCAGAGATTGATTTTTACTCTTGTTTATGTACTACTGAATTGTCTAATTATCCACTAATCTCAATTACTTTGTCTCCTTTATGGCTCTCCAAGTGTGTAATTGGAAAAAAATACCTGAATTGTACTGGGTGAAAGATCAAATCCATCCATTTATATAGAAAATGACACATTCAATTTCTACAGATCCTTTTACCTCAGATAATACTCCTGATGGATAGTTATGTACTACTATTTCTGTAGCTTGATTCTTCTGCAAGAAGAATCTACAGTTCTATAAGTTGAGTGGTTCTTAACATTTTGACAACATATCAACACTATTTCCCCTAGACATCAGATGTCTACACTTAGCTTCTCTTACACCACTTACAGAAACAAGGCTGTAGGTGTTCACCTACCTCTGTTAAAACCTGCAAGCCAAAACATTTTACTAAACAAAATTATTTTCAATACACCCCATTAAAACTTTAATTTTTGGAATAAGCAAGACATTTTCCCAAAGCTTCTGTATGCTGTGTCCAAAATTTCTTCCATTTCATTATGATTGAAATCATCGCATAGTTTGCTGCATACTTCAATTTTATTGCAGTTCAATAACTTTTCAATTCAGTATTTAATGAAAAAGCAGTTTTGCAACAGATATGATGTTCCAGGTGTATTCTGGTTGAAGTTTTATGTTTTACAGGATTAGATACTGGTTTGATGAATTTGTGTACATACATCATACTAGATCATTCTATCTTTGCTCACATTAACAGATGGTTATCCTCACAGTTATCTGCTACCCCACACAGCATGCCTAAGATGATAATGATTGTTATTGAAATTCTGAGTTGGAAGGAAGTCTTTGTAGAAAATTGTGAAATTGGAAACTGCTTCCAGCAACTTTTGGAAACAAAAAATAATAGGAGTTCCTGCAGTGTCTTTGCAAAATCTTGTGATACCTAGAAAATCAAGGAACTTCATGTTTCTTGGCTGTGAGATTGGGAGTGTAGCAGATACATAAAGATCATTCAAGTGAGAACTCAGCTGCTGAAGCTAAAGCCTATTAAAAAAAAACAGGCTTTCCTATCTTGACTGCTAAGTGTACTGATTGTCACACACAAAAATAAATAAATAAATAAATAAATAAGTCCTTATGGTCAGATTTCCATTAGTAACTACTGATAGGAGGAAAAAAAACCCCAAAAACACGTAATGGAGCAGTATGAAGCAGGAAATATATAATTAAACCTGATGCCTTAAGTTTTACCTTTCATGTTTTTCAGATTCCGTGCTGCCTAGGGGTGTAGTTCTGAGACTCGTATTAAGTATTAGTAAGCTCCCTTCACAGAGTAGGTAGACACAACAAATCCTTTTCCTGTTGAGGACCAAGGACAACTTTCAGGCTGAAAAGCACAAACAACAGTGGACTCGAGAGAAACAAGAAGGATGAGACCTCACAACCTGAAGCTGTAACTGGATAATTAAACCCCAATATGCAAGTGGACCAAAACTTATAAAAGTGTAAGTCCTCATGACTGATCAGTCATTTTGTGATCTTTCTTAGTCTACCTTGAGTGTAGCCCTGGTCAGGCTTTTGTCTTGCCCAAGGTGTACCCTAAAGGCCTTTCAATAAATATCTACTTTATTCTCTAGCTCTGCCCAGTCTCTGTTTCAAGTCAGCCTTCCCAAGCTGTCAAACCAAACAAAGCATTGGCTGTATTTGGGGGACATAGGTAAGGAAGCATAGGATGTGGGGGCTTTAAATTAACCCTTTAGCCATAAATTCTTTGTAGAATAATACTGCAATAGTCATATATTTCTGCATTCATGGAATAAACCTGGTTTCCAACTGAAAGAACACAAAGAAGATACACTTCAAAGTCAAATTCTTAAAGGACATAATTTGTAAAATATGATGTTCTTGTAAAAAGTTGACTTCTCTAAAACTTAAATAATTAAGCTTTTGCTTGAGAGCTATTACATGTTGAACAGAATAAAAATCAGTTCAACCTCAGAGACAAATCTACATACAATCTGGACATAAGAATTCTTTTTTCGTTGTCCCCTTTTTCTTCCCAAAAATCAACCTGTCTTCATTCAGTTATGACGCTACTTTTTTTAATGCTTCTCTATCCATACGAAAACATACTGATGACAAAATCTACAAGTTCAGAAAAAAAGCACATATTTGAATAAATGCTGGTGTGTGATTAAAATGACTGGAGAAATTTTCTTAGGAAACAAGAATTAACAGAAATTGCAGAGAGGAATACAGATTGCCGAAGAATCAAGTTCATGTAGGTGCTATTTCAATAGAAAATCATCTCCGCTTTGGAATAGCATTTAAAAATCCAAGGTACGAAATTGAAAAATTTGAATCTGTCATAACTGATCACTTATCTTATGCCCTGCATTTATTTCCATCAATATCAACAGTAGAACATTTTATTTGGAACTAGGCTTATTTTAAATATATAATTTACTTGCACTCATATATATCCCATAACACAATTATGGAATGTTAGCTAGAGAATAGAAAGTTCCTATTTTATTGTAAACATGTTGATTTTATTTAATTTAAAAAATTAGCCTACACAGAATTATGTGTAATTAACGTAGAATTGTTTAGCTTAATAGAACTGCAGAAGCATTCAATTAGCATATTCAAATTCTTAAAAAGCTTCGCATAAGTACCCTTGGGTATTTTTTCTTTGATAGGTCTTTCTAAGATTATGGATATTCATGTGAGAATGAGATGTTTGCATAAGAATCAAAGGTATTAGTTCCCTACACTGTATTAAAAAAACTATTTGTTTTACTTTATTACCACCGCTAGCTTGAATATTATTTTGCAGGGACATGATTTAGTTTTCTAGTTTTGTTTTACTTATTTCTAAAAATCTGTTTAAAAATGAGTCTGAAATTATGTCTATTGTTCTCATGCCAGGAGTTCTTCATAATGAATATACATTTAATTACAGAAACCAAAATATCTTTCCCTCAGCAGAGTTCAAAATACTACAGTACAGAATTGCAGTTTAAGAACACTTCATAGTTTATAGTTAGTTGCATTGAGTCTTTATTTATATCTAAACACTGTAAAATGTTTTATTTCTATATTTTCTTTTATACAAAAGTGATTTCATGACTTCAGGGAGAAAAGTCAAAAGTAAGTTTTAAAAATGAACTCTCCTGTTTGGCTATAAAAAACATTTGTACCAAAAAGAATATGAACAGCAAGTTTGAAAACTTCCTCAGGAATGATTATCTTATTTCTGCAAACACTTCATTGCAGAATTTTAACACTCCAAGTGACTCATGACTACCCTGGAAGAGGTGTGTGAAGTGATTTAAATATGCCTAAGTATAATTTATGAAGCAATTGCATAGAGAAACAGATTTCAGGTCTTATTAGACACCGTACACAGATCTTAGTTATTTTTGCTATGTTTGATATCCTCTGCCAACATTTCATCTGCAAATATTCCTCAAAGCCTCCAAAAACTGACATACAAAATAACAGATGTATCAGCATATCTTTGGATAAATTTGTTATGCAGCCAAAGTGTTATCTCACTCTTCATGATTGTATTGTCACTCACTCATCCAGCTTCTTTCATGATTCAAAGAATTCATAGCAATAAATATCATTGCAAGAGATGATATTTTACATTTAAAACTAACTAACTGGTTTCCTTACATTGCTATCATGGTGTAACCCCAACATCAACTAAGAACTACAGAGCCACTGACTGACTCTTCCCTGCTGAGATGAGGCAGAGAATAATAAGAGTAAAAGTGAGAAAGCTTGTGGGTGGATTTTAATAAACAAAGCAAAGGAAAGCAAAACAATAATTCATTCACCACTTCCCATGGGCAGGCAGGTTTTCTACCATCTCCCGGAAAGCAGGGCTCCATGATGTGTGATGTTGACTTGGGAAGACAAACATCATAACTTCAGACATTCCCCCTTCCTTCTTTCTGCCCCAGCTCTGTATGCTGAATATGACATCTCATGTGGTCTAAATTATTGCTTTGGTCAGTTTGGATCAACTGTCCTGGTTGAATCCCCTACCAACTTCCCCAGCCTTCTCACTGGTGGGATGGAAAAGGCTTTGTCTCAGTATAAGCACTTCTCAGCAGTCATAGAAACATCCCTCTTTTCAGCACGTCTATAATATAGCCCTATTGTAACTACTGAGAAGAAAATTAACTGTACCCCAGCCAAATTCAGCACTTCTACATCTGTCTGTAGTTAGTTTTCTTACAGTATCTCAACTCTCCTTCGTTTTCTTTCTTTTCTGATGTATTGTATATAGCTACAGGATTAAAATGCTAGTTCTTAAAGCTCAATGTCATTTACACATTTCAGAAACATAAGAAAAATGAGTAAGTTGTGTTTTATTAGCATCTCTTTCTCTCCCAAGAGACAGAGTCTAATTCAGAATTACAAAGTTACTTGGGGAAAAAAAGAACATTTTGTAATTACACAAATACTTGGTTTGATCTCTGAAACTGAGACTATCTTCAAGTCTCTAGAATTAGTCAAAATGAATGATAATTTCACAAAGGAGTCAAAATGAAAGAGTAAACTCCAAGCTTTTTCACCATAGCTACAATTCACAGGAAATGAAGACCTCCAGAACAGAAAGGTAACAGAAAAATGAGTCAATTGACAAAGAATAATTTCACAGCAATACCAATAAATAAATTTCTATCAAATAATCAAAATATCATTCTAACTTCCTATTTAGGTGAAAAAAAAACCCAAATATTTTCTGCATAGAAGATGTCATTAACAAGACCAGAGCTTGACAAGATCAGGTTAGACAAAGAAAAAGTCCTTGTGGCGTAGCTCCTACAGCCATAACGACATCTGTGTGCACCACTCCTGAAATATTCCCCTGCCCGCCTCCTGGGTCTCCTTGGCTAGCTCAGTTCCTTGAGAGGCTTTGGAGGAATATCTCAGGGACAAGACAAAAGATTTCACAAGAGGCTCTTCCCTGGGATTATTCCAAGGTGTTTATTCTCAAAGGCTTCCAGAGCGGAAAGAGAATGAACAAGGAAGAACAGGGCATTACGTAGTCTCCTGCTCAGGAAAAGATAGCTGGACCTCAGCCAATGAAGTCAAGAAAGGAAGGAAGGGTCAAACTATATGGTTACAGACTTCAGGGGTCCTAGGGGAAAAAAAATTCCCCAGAGAAATACAACACACTCCCAAAGATTTCTAAATTAATTTGAAATTCTCTTCATAAAGACACTGAAACATCTAAGTTCTCAGATAAATATTTAGGTCAGTTCTTTAAGATACCAAAGTATGTGAAGGAGCCAAGTGTAGGAAAGTCAAAGCATGCCCAGAACGGACCAGCTATAAAGGAGCAGCTAGACAAATACGAAATTGATGGAAAAAGACATTACAGCATCTCTCTCAAATGACAGAAAATCAACTAAAATGCATCAACTTTTTTTGTTATATGATACTGTCACATATCACAACTATGAGTAAATTTGAATAAAGACAAAAGTTTAGAAAAAGGAGGCCACACAAAGACAAAATAAAGGAAGTAAATAAATACTAACCAAAACTAGCTCTGAAGAAATATCAGAAACAAAACAAAAAACCAAAACTTAAACAAAAAAATAAAACCTATAAAGCTAGTGTTAAATGGTGAGTACTAGCGTTCATGGGAGAAATCAAATTTTCTTTCTCAAAGTTATGCAAAAAAAAGAAGAGCCAATGTGTCAAAGGCATTGGCATTGAGGTTATGTCTCCAGAGAGAATTTTCTGCTATAAGAGGAAAGTCAGAGCAGTAACAGGGAAATAAAATCTCAGTATTGAAGGGTCAGTCAAGTTTCATTAACAAGGCATCCTCTTTCCTCCACTTTGCAAAAAAAAACCAAACAAGTTCTTGCATTTGAATACATAAACCACCTATTGAAACAAATCTATAGCAGGTCTGTGTATCTCTAGTCAATCTTTTGTTTATCTCTAGTTATCTTATAAATGAGAAAGGATTCCAACATGAATATAAAATTGTTGCTCCACTCTATATTTTTAATTGTAATATGTATTTTAAAGGAATGATGAAAACAAAGCTGTCTTGTTGAGATATTTCATAGTCTAAGATTAGTGTACAGGTGAAGTTATGCACAGTGTACCAAACATACACAGAAAATTCATTTTGGGAATTGGAAGAGGCAGATACTTGAAATTCTTGAGATTTCTGAATACAAGTCACAATTTCAACAGTACTTACAAAACTAATTTATCTATTATCCACTGAGCAAGCTCTGCTTCCACTTCACTTTCAAAAATTTTAAGAATTAATATGCAATACAGACCTATGAAAAATGAGGAAAATTTATAGAAATATCAGAATAGATCAACAATAGACAATAAGCTCACAGATTCTAACCAAATATCTGTAAATTTGCAAAGCTGCATTTCTTCCCATGTTACAGGCAATTTTGGAAGGCAGTCAATATTAAATGCTGAATGAGAAGATTTCCATCATCTGATTAAGGTTGATTTAAATATTTGGAAACTAAGACCCCAGTTTGTCCTTCTTTCTTAGATCTTCAAGATCAGAAAGGACTGTAAATTTTACAGGATGCTGTGCACAGGCTCCAACTGCACCTGTGTGTGTTACTTTAACTGAACCACTTGAAAATGTTATTGGCCTCTAACATATCATCATCACCTGTGTAACTTATGTAAAGAGTGAGTTTAATTGTTGCAAAGATCAGATGCCAAACACCAAGTTACAGTTGCTCACTGAACAGATGGGAAAGGTTATGGTATTTGAATATTTAATTATTAGTGAGACAGGTCACATAACAAGCCATAAATCATCTGTTTACAGGAACTTTGCTTGATGTAAAAAATGAGGGGTTTTTGTTTTTCCACCTTGAAAGTTTTCATCACTTACAAAGTCAGCAATTTTCATACTGAAAATATCATCAGTTTGCAAATTATTTCTCAGAGCAAGCAGATATTGCATGTGACGCCTCATGCCTAGGTTTTGTTTAAAGATACACACATTAAATAACACATTTGCTAATATTTCTCATATACCATGTAACTGGATAGGTAAGAGGTAAAAAGCATGAGGTTTTTTTGGAGTGCAAGGGCATATGGGTATCCTATAGCACCCTGGCCCTGAGACTTAAATGTCCCCTTATCAGAAGAATGAAGCATTGCAAAGAAAATGTGTATTTTAATTTTGAAAGAAAATTCAGTAAAATTGATTTCTATGAAAATTTGTAAGATTTTTATATTAATTTAACAAAGAACAACTCAGGTTTCCAGCTAGTTATGGGCAAAATGTCTCTGCTTCTTTTAGCAACTTGCAGCAAAAGACTGATTTCAACTCTGAGCAATGAAGCTCAACCACAAAGATTTGGCAGGAGGAGAAATTTTCCTTGCACCAAGGACAGAGATTTGAAAAAAATGCCAAAAAGTAACATGACCGTGTATTCTCAAACAGAGCTCAATTCTTGGGGCCCCTTTAGCATCCTGACAATGTCCGATTCTGCTCTAACCCCCATCTAGAAGGAAAAAGTTAATTATATTAGGGTTTGACCATTTGATTTGTATTTTCATTATGTCTGCCTTCATCACCCTATCACCCTGAAGCTGAACAATCCTGTCATTGCTCATCCTAACTTACAGGAAAGATGGTAGTAGCATAATATTGCATTATGTGTGGCTCGCTCCCATAAAAAGCATACGTATCCATTTATACTTTTGCTATTACCTAGGGCAAACACTGAAAAAATGTATTACTACTCTTTATCCTATTACTTTTTTTAAGCTTTTGAAAGAAAAATAATAATGTTAGTATATCACAGAAAACTTGCACCAAGAAATATTTAACAACATATATACTAGAAAATGAGAAAACTAAGGCACAAAGGCTGTTATCCAAGCTTCAGCTATATATCACCAGAAAGCTGAAATGGGGAAGGATCTGAAACAAAGAATTTAAAATATAGAAAAGCTACAAGCCGTGGATAGTAAATTTAGGAACATAAAGATTTTCTGTCAGCAGCCAAGAGAGATGAGATAAATCAGTTGAGCTCGATCTATCATTAAACCAGTGATTTACCCTTTGACATCTGATCTGTGCTTTCATTTCACTTTTTCATACTGATTCAGATTTTTGGGGTTTTTTTTAAATAATATGGAAATAAAGTGACTGTGAAAAATAAAACATTTTTTTTTCAACTCTGTAAAACCTGTAAATCCTGAGCCACAAATAATCTTGCTTCCTAAACCAGATCCTTTCCTCCACAGGAAGGAAGCACAGACAGAGATTCAATAACACAATGGACTGAAAGTAAGGAACTTCATGAAGAAAATGTACCATCAACAATTTTGAGTATAAAATAGGAATTGGATACAGTGAGAGGAATACTAATAGAAAAAAGAAGTTATCAAGTGTGCAAAATATTTGCACTTCACAAGAAATCACACAACTAGGTCTACTTTGGACTCCTACCAAATTCTGTGTTGTGAAAATTACTACCTGTATGTCATAATTATTTAGCTCAGGTTTTTAAAAAACACCATAACAAAAAAACCTCTAAGCTTTGTTAAAACAAGCAGATGATATTTTGGATTTTCAATACACCTTTCCCTTCTAATGTTAATTTTATTCCTTTCAATATTTTTTTAAGTCTGAGATAAAATTCTTCATATAATCTTCAAAATACTTCATGAAGTAAGTGGTGAGAAGAAAAAAAGATGAACTGAAGAGTTAAAAGCAACTATTTTTTCAGATAATTTAAATATCTGCATCCTGAAAGGCTTCAAACTCAATTTAGAAAGTAAAATCTCTCTTAGGACCTTAGGAAATCTTGGTTAAGATCACACCTTTAATTTCCATAATCCTGTGAGTTATATGAAACCTTTTGGCTCTTTTCTTCCTTTTGTGGCTGATGGATGTGGCAACACAGAATCCCAAAATAGGAGGAAAGATATGGCATTGCACACATGACTTCCTTAGAGTCCTTCAGCATATTCATAAGGCTTTGCTTCAGGACAAACTTCTCTAGTGATACGACTCAAACTATAATATTTATAACAATTTGACCTAATGTACAAAAAGGCAAAATACTGGTGAAATAAAGAGATGAGATTCACTTGACTTACTCTATAACACTTAGAGAATATTTTCCCCAAATATATTAATTTTTAATAGCATGAGATTTCATCCAATTATCAACTCAGCTCTTAAAATATTTTCTCTTCTTTATATCTGACAGTCATAAGAAAACACCTTAATATCTTGGAGTCAGCAGAAACCTATTAGTTTTATAAAACTGAAAAGCATCTCACCTCCGATTTACAAGTGTTCCACTAAACTAATGACAAAAAAGTCTCTTTTGGATATCTTATTAAACATTTGTATGAGGTTTTGTTATTATCCTCTTTTAAATATATATCTCCTGTAATACAGATAACTAAAGAGTTCCTTCACTCTAAATACAATTTGAGTGAGTGTTTCACCTCATAGAATGACAAAGTCATAATTTGACTAAAGAGAGCATGGTTGTCTATATTTTAAGCAAAAGAGAACCCTAAGATCTGTATTGGTCTTTCTTGATGTATTACTCTTTTTTATTGCCATTTTGCTAATATACAACACCTAATGCCAAAATAAGAGTGATCAAAACATGCCGTAAAAAATCAAATACTATTCTAAGAATAAAAGGCAATGTAATACGTTTGACCTTCCAACCTTCAGAATACCAATACAAGAACAATGAAAATGAGTAAATGTTGGAAGCAACTGAATAAAGGGGTTTTTTTAGCCTTCTGCATGTGACACAATAGCTGCTTCTCCTGGCATTAGACCTAATACATCTGTATAAAAGCTATATCTTTAATCCCAGGAGTTTCTTGTAAGGTAACATGGTTTCCATATTTTAATAGGGGCCACAGAAGAAGATACTGAATTTTAAAATCAAATAGGCATACATTTTACTGAATTTTACTAAAGTTGATTTCAAATACAAGTTTATGGAATGCTAACTGTGGAATAATATTAAGTATTGGAGAGAAGGAGTTACATTCTGCATGTGCATTTGAAAAAGCTGCCTGGTCAAGTGCAACAGAAACATCAGTAAAACTTTTTCTATAGTCATATCCAATTTCCAGAGCCTCATGTATTTGCCTGTACAAATATCCTGTAGGGAATAGTCCTACAACTGACAAGCCACACAATATGAACCAAACTGAGCTCTTGGTTTGAAGTTATTAGACAAAAGCCATAGTAATTTTACCAGATTATAAAAAAGTATATGCATTAAATAATGTAAGTAAAGTGATCCTTAATTGTCTTTCTGACAATTTTACTTCTACTTTATTTACGAAATGCAATAGGATTTACAAAGTTATCATTCTATGCAGTTTAAAGATATTTACTCTTACAGTGAAGAGTAATTAATAACATCTCTTGGCAATAGTAAGCTTGAATTAGGATGAACATACAACAGACACTTCTAAATTTTTCTTAACTACAAAATGTTATGGTTTTCCAAACTAACCCATCATCTAGAGAAAACTCAAGGAAAAATAAGGCAACTGTAATTGGAATTTAAATTTAATTATTTTTGCTTTCAGTTTTCTTAAGAAGCTAGGATTTTTTTGAAATTTGAAAAAATACCAAAGATTATATAATTTTGATTAACATCCTAATATTTAACTCAAACAGTCAATAGAAGTCATGTGAATAAAAAAGAGTGATGCCAAATGATTTTTGCCTTTTTCCTTTTATATATTCTTTGTATTTATACATATATTTGTAATCTATTATTGTATTAGTAGCTATTTTCCTTACTTTTTCCCTAGGCAGAAAGACAAAAACAAATTCCAGATCTCCAAGCCCCGAGGGATACAAAGCCCCTATCTTGTCTTGGTTCTTCCTGAGAACCAAGGCAAAAAAACATCTCTTCAAGACACTAAAGACACGTTTTTATAAACAAAGTTTAGTTTCCATCTGAGGGGGGACAATTTAGAGAGGGTTGAACCAGGGAAAATTGCATCATCTCTTGTGCTCCTAAATGGTGATTTTTGTCAATTATACTAATTTGTTAAACTTATAAACCCCATGTGGAGGGTGGGCAATTTGTGGACCTTTTCCATATCTACCCCTGGATGCCTCCAATAAAGACGAGTCTTTGTATTATGTCCTATACTAATATTATCTTGAAAGTGGATTGTTTTATTTTTAGGTTCTTTAAGACATCAAGAGGACTTTGCAGAACCACACGGTGAAATTATAAGTATATAAATGCAACAATCAGAGAGATTAAAAATCACTGTTTTCTATGTCCTTCAGTTTCTTGCCTATGAATTTGTGAGCCACTTTCTATACAAAATACTATCAACATTATATCAACAAGATTTCAAGACAAACAGTATAAATATTTTCTAACTTCAATGATACATCATTGCATTGATATTCATCAACTTATCTCACTGATAATTGAAGGCACTTAAAAATAAATGCAAATGCATTTGTTTTCATAACTTATTTATGTGCTTCTAGCCAGGATGCCTCACAGTAACTTCATCTCTTTCACTTACTGCAAACCCATACTGTGGTTAATATAATCTTAAATAGTAAAATAGAGCACTGATATAAAGGAAATTTCTAGTTTCCATAAGGTAAAATCCATAAATGCGATACACTCTCTTAAGGATTTTTTGGTTTTGCCATTTCTTTTAATCCACAGTGTTTCATAAAAAAAAAAAAGACTTTGTGTTGGAAGTGACCTTAAAGATCATCTACTTCCAATGCTTCTTCCATAAGCAAGGACATATTTCACTAGACAAGCTTACTCAGAGTCTCCTCCAGCCTGGCCTTGAACCCTGCCAGAGATGGATCATCCACAACTGCTCTGGGCAACCTTTTACACTGCCTCATGACACTCACAATAAAGAATTTCTTTCAAATATCTAGTATACATTTGCTTTTCAGTTTGAAGCTTTACTTCCTTGCTGGGTCACTACATGCCCTTGAAAAAAGTCTCTCTGCATCCTTCTTGTAGGCTCTCTTCATGTACTGGAAGGCTGCAATGAGATCTTCCTGAAGCTTTCTCTCCTCCAGGCTGAAAAAATCAACTGTCTCAGACATTCCTCATAGGAGAGATGTTCCATTCCTCTGATCATCTGTGTGCACAGATCATAGTCCTTCCTGTGTTACGGACCCGAAACCTCAAGGTGGGGTCTCACCAGAGCAGAGGGGCAGAATCCCTTCCCTCACCCTGCTGGCCATGCTGCTTTGGATGCAGCCCAGGAAACAACTGTTTTTTTGGGCTACAAGTGCACCTTGTTGGATCGTGTCCAGCCTCTCATCCACCAATGCCAGTAAGTCTTTCTCATCAGGGCTGCTTTTGATATGTTTATCCTCCAGCTTGATACCGGGGGTTGTCTAAACCCACATGGAGGACCATGCACTTGGTCTTGTTATAGCTCATAAGATTTCCATGGGTCCATTTCTCAAGCTTATCCAGGTTCCTCTGAATGGCATCCTGTCCTTCAGATATGTCATCTGCATCACTCAGCTTGAGGTCATCTGCAAATTTGCAGAGGCTGCACTTGATCCCTTTGTATATGTCATTAATGAAGACATTAAATGGTACTGGTTGCAGTAGAGACCCCTGAGCAACACTACTTATCAGTGATGTCCACTGGGACTTTGAGCTGTTGACCACCACCCTCTGGATTGACCATACAACCAACTCCTTATCCACCTACTAGACCACTCATCAAATCCATCCCTCTCCAGTTTAGAGAGGAGGATGTTGAAGGGGTCCATGTGAAAAGTGTCACAGTAATCCAGATAAATTTCATCTGTAAACCTTCTCTTGTCCTGCAACATAGAATGCCACTAAGTTGGTTAGATAAGACTTGTTTTGGTGAAACTATGTACATATATATATATATGTATTTATATATATGAAATTATTGACTGTATACCTTAGCAGTATGCATGAAGACTCAGTCCCACTGGATGCTGTTTCAGTTTTACCTTATTCAGTTATATTTTTTTTTGTTATTTTGTTGGACTTTTAAAATTTTGTTTTTAAATCCCCAGGTTTCAATTTCAATATTTAATTTCTAGTTTAACAGGTTTTTTTTTTTTTTTTTTTTTTTTAAGAAAGAGTAATAAGTGATCTTAAATTACCACTGTTGTCTTAACTCTTTGATATAAAGCACTCATGATGTGGAAATATATAATAAATGTGATTAAGAATTTAAATACTTTTTTGTTCAAACAAACAGTTGGAGTTGGAAAAAGTATATAGAACAATACATACCTAAGTGCATTACCATGAGTGAAGGCGGAAAACATCAATGGGTCAGGCTGAAGTTAACAAATCAGTTAAAACAACAGAATCGTATGATAAAATATCTACAATGAGAAGAGAACTTGTCAATCAGTGTCCCATAAAAACATGGATTTGCTTTGCATTTATCTTGTTCCTTTATATTATCTCCAGTTTATTAACTGAAAACACTTGCAGAAGTTACAAATAAAATAAATTCTATGTGCATACTTTTGCATAAAATCGTGTTGTATGTCTGTCACTCACACGCTCCAAGTGCCTGCAATCACTACTAACTGTTTTTTCTTATATGATAATATCAGGCTAATTATATATTATGTGTATGTATGTGTATAATTGTATAAATGTGTATACATCATCTTCTGTTCAGCATTTCTGGTTTAAACAGTTTCTTAAAACAACTAGGATTTTTTTAAAGACAAACCTGTGTATGTAAATAGCACTTGCATGTGCTTTGATACTTGTATTTTAAAAAATCATGGTATTGTACTAATTTTTTTATAAACTCAAGGCTACATAAATATTAGCTGATTTATTCTATCATTATCTACACTATCACACATGGATTTGTGATATTTTCATTATCAGATACATTAATCTGTAACTGTACACTAAAGGTCACTTTACAGTGTGTATGCTATGCTGGAACATGCGTGTTGATAGAAGATCAAAATTTATCAAAGCAGGTGAAAATCTACAGACTTTTTTTTTATGAATTAATTATGAATTAATTTGCAGTATAGTAACTGATTAAACAGCATTCATATTGAAGTGCAACTATGCAATACTTATACTGTAATGTTAGTCTCTTCCTCTATGGCAGCTGTTAAAAATATTATTTGAAAATGTCTCAAGATCACTTTCTGACTCATTTTTCTTGATAAATAGTACAATCAGATTAGCAGGTCATACCAGTATTCCCTGTCAACCCTGGATTGCCTCCATTTGGAAAATTTTATGCAAAATTGATTCACCAATACAATGGGTTTTTGCATTTACTATTGAGAGGGTTTTATGTAAAAGTATAAATTAAAAAAAAAAAAAATCAGAAATAAGGCAGTTCCTTTTAAGAGTGACACACATATACTAGTATGAAATTAAAAAAAGTGTCAGGAGCATCTATCTCATTATGACCCTCTGTGACACAACAGTAGCAGTGAAGGGTGGGGGATGTGTAGGACTTTTTCTGACCTTTACAACAAAAGCACAGATGATGCAACTTCTCTGAGAAACCCCTGTAAGGAGACATTCTCTGCTCTTGATGTAGCACAGATTAAGTGTTGCTACGGACAATGAAAGCCTTGCACAGAATATTCAAATTGCAGTGGCAAATGATTGCTTGCTTTTATACTGACAAAGGACTAGTTTTGCTGTATTGTTTTTACCTATGAATAGTCATGTCACATTCTTTGGGGATAATATATTTTCTACAAGTTTGTCTTGCTTTATTTCAAGCACTCTTAAAGCTCGGGAATGCTTTTGTTTTCTACTAATAATAAAATAAGTGTAAGTGCATACATTACAAAACAAAATTTAGTTATTTCAAGCCTTATATAGTAGATCAATGAATCTGTAGCTATGCATATTTAAGGAGCTTGGTCAACAATAATAGACAGCAGTGAGCCCTAAAATAATATATTCCAGGATGTTCTAAGGTCCAAGAAGGCAGAGATGGAGGATTTATAGATTCATATCACTTGAAAAAAAAGGAAGATTATCTTATCCATTAATCTGACTGGCTTCTAAAAGAAACAGATTGAAATAAGAGACCAACTACATTCCTCAGCTAAACAAGGAAAACTTGTTTTTTTGGCATCTTTTTGAACTGCTCAGACTTCAGTTCATTTCATGTTTGCAGACTCATTTCTAATACATTGCTAGACCATATATTTCTATTCTCACTATTATTTAAACACATGCTTAGCTGGGCTTCTCTCCTTCACTGCCTAGTCCCTGGGGAAAAAAAAAATAAAAAAATTGCTCATTAACCTGACTCTACCTAGCCTAGACTGGTAGGACATTTTTTTCCCTTCTGATATCACAGTTTATAAGGTTCCTAATTCAGGATGGATAAAGAACTTTTACTGTTAATCATGTTAAAAGTACAATCATTTTCAAAGTAAATTAGTCACTACAATTTATTGAAGGGTATGTAGTAGAATTAAAAGCATTTTTTTCTGAGTTTAGATCCTTGTATGTTCAACTCATTCAAACTACCCAATAATTACAACCATGTTTACAGTCAATAGAATCCCATTCCATAATTAATTTACTCAGTAATTAGGGGAAAAGGGTAACTGTTTTCTTGTTGATATAAATCTCTAATGTATAAAGTCATATTTGATTTTCAGCTGAAGATTTTCAATAGTGTACATTTTTCTTTAAGCATATGCTTACATTGCTGTTTTATTTTGTAGTATTGCCTTTAAGATCCATACATAGGAAGCAACTAACTATTAAATAGAACAAAGAGAATAAAAATTAATATTATGGTACTACAAATTTTTAGCATGGAAAAAAGTTAACTTTAAAATTAATTTGCAATTGAGAATTGCATGTTGCTTAATCTAGAATTTAAGTTAACCAAAACCAAAATCTTTGAAACATAATTCCTTTCAACTTCAGGCAGAAGTCCTACTGAACAGCAGATAGGAGAATTTTGCTCATCTGGAGATAACTAAATTGCTCAGAAATCTATTGCAAGAGAGCAAAAGCGCATTTCTGCTATTGAAGAGGGAAACCTTTACAATTCCAAAGTGTCATTTCCTAGCACAACATATTAAAAGAACTCAATAGAATCCAAGGAAGAGACGGACAGAGGCAAAGGCCTTGCACCACACCACAAAGATCATTAAAGGAACCCATTACTTAAAAGAACTCAAGAATTAATCACTGACTTGTTTTTCCATTTCCATTCTGACCTGTGTGCATTCACTAGGGAATCACAGTATGAACCCTCCTCGTAACAAGTGGACACCTGAAGATGACCAAAATTAAAGCAGTCTTCATTACTTTCTTTTCATTACATTTATGGATGTCATCTAAAAGCAATTGGGACAGGAGGTGAAAAATTACTCTCTTATACTGCCAATATTTCCAAGGGTTACATGCTGATTTTGTTTTTTGCAAGATTGTCTCTAAAGAAAAATATTAGAAGCTCATCTCTCTCAAGTGCACAATACCATGAAAATTTCAGGAAGACATTTTGCAGGTTTTTTCAAAAGAAGAAAACAATTTGATCCTATTTTTAACCATATTTCATTGCACTGTAAAGCTCTGTCAGTCAGTTATAATGGAAACTATTAGGATGCCAAATGGAGGATTATCTTGTCCTGACTATGATCTCTGCAAGCATCATAAGTAAAGGGAGCTTGTAAAACCAAAGATACTGCTTTCTTTCAAGGACCCCAACATCATTTAGAAAGGAAAATAAAACAAAACAAAAGATTTTGACAGACATTTTTACATCTAGGTCTTAAATGATGTAAGTTTTCTATTACAAATGAAATTTTATGTTGTGTAACACGGCATTTTACAAGCTTTATGTGAACAACCCAATTATTTACAAAAGCGAGAGAGCACAGGAAGCCTGCATTTTTAAAGCTAATGCATTTATTTCATTGTAATCTGAAAGCATCTGGAGGGAGCACTTTTGCATTATAGGAAATTTATTCTAGATTTGTTGGGATTGCAAAAAGCTTTGTGCTGTTTATAAATATTTAGCTCTTGACAATGATTACTGGCTTCTATCTAATGTGCTCTGAGGACACAAGATTTCAAAGTGTGTGTTATAGTGCTGGAATACAGGTGGTTGGAAAAGCGAAAAACAATGCAATGCTTGTATTTGTTCCAGTCATCCTAGGATGATAAACATGTAGCAGTGGTGCAGTATTACAGTCTTACAAGCAAATGATCTTAATTTTCTCCAAATTGGAAAGAGAGCTAAGACATTACAATCAGTAAAACAAGGAAAAATGATGAGTACCTTCTGTACTGCATCTGTTTCTTTCTGTCAACCTTTCAAAGCAAACACAACTTCCTATACTTTGATATAGCACTTAACGATAAGACTTGGTCTATAATGAGGTTTTCATGTGACATTCCAACATAAATTGCCAGTGTGATGCATCAAGAATATTCTGAAAGTTCAACTTTGGTAATTATGAAAACAAAGAGTGAGCTGTGGTAAATTGCTATGATTCTTGCAAGTTGAATATATTCTTGCAACATAATTTAGGAGGAGATTCTTGCAAAATAATCAAAGAGGAGATTCTGCATTTTTTAATATTTTTAAAACTGTTTTAAAAATCTATTCTATGGTACAGAAACATTTTAAATTATAAATTCCTGTAGATAAGAGTTTGCAAAATCACTAGAAACATTAGATCTAATATATGTTCTATGTACCTTTAGAAGTAGAGCAATTCTGTATAACAATACTGAAGAGACTAATACAAGAATTCAAGGAAACTGTAAAAAAAGTAGAATTTTACTTCAGTTGACTGAATCTTCCATTAATTTTGTAATATAGAACATAGTGGTATAAACAATGTAAAATTTGCACAGTTAAAAATAGTTAATACAGTCTACAAAAATATAATTTTAGTGGTAAATATTCTTAAACATAATATTGAAGAAGGTAAAAAAAAAAAAAAAAAAAAAAAAAAAAAAAAAAAAAAAAAAAAAAAGTGGAAGTCTCTACTACTAAAGAAACTGTCTTTCAGTCAGGTCAATATTTACAGACCAGAATAGATTGCAACCATCTTGCTTCATCTCCTGCTTATAGTCATAACTGAAGAATAAAGGTATTCACTTTAATTTTTTTTTCTTAATTCGCTTGTAGAGTAACTAAGCATCAAATGTTGTACTCTGGGAAAAAGGCCAAAAAAGTTTTACTTCCCACATGAACAATTTTGGCATCCAAATTCTGAGGCAAATACAGCATGATTATGCAATTCCTGTATAATTAATGAGACATATCTCCTAGTTCCTGTGCACAGAAAGGTGGATGCACTGAAGAAGAACTCAAGAAACAAAATATAAGAAACAATAGGCAGTTTAGAAATCCATATCAGTCTAGGAGTGAATAATTTCCTCAATATTCTGTGATATTGAGCATATTAAAACCAATGAAATATAGCAGAATGTTACAAAAGTCATCTGAGAGTAAGCATGATAAATTGTTTGTTTTATGGTAAAAGAGTATATTTCAAATATTTTTTAGTGTAGTTTGCAAGCCACACGCAAAATTACAGTGCATTTCCATTACACAGAAAGAAAAAAATGAGGACAGTTATCACTTAAGCCTACAGAACAAATTTATGAAACAGCACTTTTACAGAAAAACCCAATTTAGGCCTGTGATTAAACTAAATTTTATCAGAAAATCAATTTCCCACCTAGTGATACATATCCCAGTTTTGAGAAGGTGCCTCATACCTAAAGAACTTCAACCTTGGCCTGAGCAAATGGCTGTTTCAGCAATAAGCTGCATCAGCTATACACAGAATCATCAGGCAATCATCAGAGTGACACCAGACTTCTCTGCAGCATGAAATTCATCTAACTGTATGCAGATGCACAGCCAGACACATATTTGAGTGCTACTTATATGAATTGTACACAGATAGACAAGGCATGTATATACATATCCACTCACACAATTTCCATCCAGCCGCTTTCCTGGTGACAGTCATGAGAGGCTACAGAAGCATCTTGGGGATGGTCACCTGGGTCATCCTCCAGTCACTTGGCAGTGACCATGATGTTGCAGATGCCCCAGCCTTCACCTCCTACCCTACCAAGGCTTTGACCCCAAGAGGTGTCTGGTGCCCAGGGCTGGGGCTGTCCTGGTGTCCCTGAGCTGCCCCACTCCAGTCTGGAGTGGTGGGACTACCCTTCCTGCCTGCCAGTACCACTAGGTACCCTCCCTAACAACTTGTGGAGAAGTTAAAAATTCAACACATCCATTTAACAGCTATAATTACAAATATCCAGCTTCCTGAATGCCATTTCCTCCCTTCACATAATTGGTCCACATATTTATTAATAACAGCAAGGTAATGGCAAAATCATGGCTTGGAGTCTAAGCCCATGGGATACTAGCCATTCTGTCTTTCTGTACCCTGCAGTTCTCAACCAATCACAACAAATATTTTTTTGTTGTTGTTTTTGTTTGTTTGTTTGGGGTTTTTTTTGGTTTTGTTTTGTTTTGTTTTTTAGCTTCCATAGCACACATCAAGGCCCAAGTCACCTGAAATACTCTCATTAAAAAAACCCAAAAAAACCTAAACAAACAAAAAATAGCCCCCCCCCAAAAAAAAAAAAAAAAAAAAAATCAAACAAATGCTACGCCTTTCAAAAGAAAGAAGAAAATACTAATTCAGAGGATATTAAATCCAGACAGGAGAGTAGGAAAGGAAAGCAGAGTGTCAAAGGAAGTGGGGTAAGGGGAACAAAACTCTTGATTTTGAGGGGTTTTAATGACATAGTTTGGGGATAGGCTCAATGCTTCTAATTTCAAGTTTTAAAGACTAACTGTCATGAGAAAAGCAGTTGTCAACATAAGTTCCAATTCACCAGCACTGTGTAAAAAGGAATGTGCTGACTTAGGCTTCCTCTTTCACTCTTCTGCATACATAAAGCTACTTTTTGTGTAGCTGTTCTCATGTTTAGTAATTGAACATGTCTTCTTTCGACAAGCTGTGAATGAACAACGGGAAAAGACTTTCTAATATCGATGATTAATTTAGCTGCTCACACAATTAAGTTATTTTTTCCCTCACTCACACTGACATAATTGATTTATACCAGTGGAATAAGCACAAATACATGGCTTTGTTTCATCTAACTGTAAGAGACTTAAAGATCACAATTGCCTCAAACACTGTGAAGGTCACAGAAGGAACTTACCATAAGACAAGCCACCACTAGCAGGAACTTGAGATAAGCACAGAAGAGAGGAGCTTGCAACAGGGAGGCACTAACTCCAGGCCTAGCCCAGGTGAGGTCTAGTTAACACATTCTGGTTAACACACCTGGGCAAAGGGCAGTGGCAGACTGTGAGAAAGGAAACAACTATTTATCCCAACACCTGCAACCACCCCATGGACACTGGAACATGGACTGTATAAAGGTGGTATCTCCAGAAGAACAACTCTGGAACAACAACCACTGTGGAGACCATGGTGAAGAAGGACCAATGGATTGACATTGGACCCACAGGGTGGTGTTATCTTCTGCTTAATCTCTCTCTCTCCCCCTTTGCCTCTTTCTTATTTGTTTCTGTTTCTCCACCTCACATTTATTAAATAAAATCTGTACTACTGACTCTGGCATATGGTCTCATTTGCACCTTAGTTCGGGCAAAAGATCCCTCAATAATCAGATTCTAACACTAACACCACTTCAAAGTCCTTTATTTCCAAGTCCTTCAAGATAATTTTCTTCTGCTACTTGGTTTACTTCATCAGGAAGTAACTCCAGAGCTCACCAACTATTCTCCATCAGATTACGTGAAAATCTGCAGTCAGCAGAATATTTACTGTTTCTTTAAATCATGGTAAAAGTGCCCTGATTAGGTCAAAGTAAGAATCAGGGATTTATGCTCAGGGCTTTCATTTGTAAAACTGCATGGTCATATTCTAAATAACCATTTAATAGAGAAGTAAAATTTAACAAAATTTCTTGAAAGTGACTCAGTCTTCAGCTGTACTAAAGCCCAATGCTTTACAGACATTGCAACCCACACCAGCTGTAACACTGATGAAGTAATAGGACTATCTTTAGAAAATCACGCTTTAGATTAGAATTTATTAATTCATATAAAAAATTCTATTAAAATCTTAGCTTGATCTGTATTAAATTTCCCTCCCTATCCTAATTAATTCATTATAGTAAGTGAAAGAATTTGGACTTATGAAAATGTACATTTTTCTCCTTCAGTTCACCTTCAAGAAACCTATTGAAATTTTTTGGTCGTGTTTCAAGAGGCTGTATAAAAATAAAACTCACATTTTTTCTGTAATCTTATAGAGAGACAAAAGTTTAAAAAGGATGGCAGTTGCATTATGAGCAATCCTTTGCTCTGGATAGAAAGCCCATACTTTAAATGCCACATCTTAAAATACATGTCTAAGACAGTGCATTAGAACATTATTACACTATAATTAAACCAGGGCATACTGAGATTTTTATTGTCACCTCAGCCACTTATTGGCATGTTTTGTTATCTGGTAAAATCTCTATTATGTTTAAAATTTAACAATCACTTCCTAGTTTAAGAGTTACAACATTGTGTTATAGCAATATCTTTTTCAGTACCTGCTACCTTCTTCTGGCTTTCTGGATTTAAGGGTTACACAAAGACTCATACTTGTCTGTGAAGTCTCACAAAAGTGTCTGGCCTTATGTTGCTGTGAAAGTGAATATGTTGTGTATTGTGAGTGCTGTGATTTCCCCATTTTTCTGAGCAAATGTAAGACCCTTGAAATGAAATATGCTTTTTAATGCATTCCTTGATTGAGATAATGAAAGAGGGAAAAAAAAAAAAAAAAAAAAAAAAAAAAGACAGCTTCTAAACTCCCCAGTAGAAAGGCAGGTTTGAGGTCCTATAGCTAATTTTTTACAAATGGACAAAATACCTCTAAAATCAAAACTGGGGTTTCCATTGCATTGAACTACTACAGGCATAATACCTAGAGAGACCTGTGAAGAAAAGAAAGCCTCAAAGATTCTCAATTTGAAGTTTACAGTAAAAAGCATGAGAACTAGATGGTTGTCCAGCAGCATAAAAACAAACAAACAAAAACAAAACCCACAAAAGGGACGCTTTCCTTTCCCAATCAAGTAATTTTTTTTTTCGGTAACTACTTGTTTTCTACCCTTGTCTGGTCTTTCTGGCTAACTAAAAGCAATATATTTTCCCAAGGAATGAAGGAGACTTGCACGGGTCATTGTCATGGGAAAAGGGAAGATTTCCTCAACCCCTTAGAGTGAGGAGATTTCCTTGACTCTTAGTGTCTGATTGGTCTGCCAGTGCCTCAGGAAAGGAGATCCTCATACCTGACCAGTCTGTCAGTCCCCTTTAGAGGAACCCTTCACTGAGCAGTGCTGCTGGACTGGAGGGCACTTTGACTGACGTATTCAGAGACACACAACAACAGTGCAAGGGAGTCCCCTTGGCAGGTCTTCCCATTTTATGAGCCCTCAGCAGACCTTACACTTCATTTGAGAATGTTACTCATTGCCAGGAGCTGCCAGCACCCATGAAAGACTCACATCAATGGTTTATAGGATAACATTCTGTATTAATATAAAATTGTGACAGGTTAGGGTTTGGGGATTTCTGGTGAGAGTATCTGACTGCAAAAATGTGTTCAAAACAAAATACAGAGAAGTTTTCACCCTCAGTAAAAATATTGAGCACACACAGAATGTGGTTCTAACCCAATAGGTGTCTCTATGGGGGAGAAAACAGGTTCAGCCTGTTGCAATTAGGCTATAACGAACCAAGTTTAATGAAGGAGAACAATTTTGCCACAGCTGATGACTCACCAGCAGGACATCTTTATCGCCCTTAGTGAACAGGTGCTGTGCAGTTTATCAGCTGCATAAGTACCACCATTTGTAGCAAGTTCCCCTCCCTGTAAGAATTTCTACAGAGACTGGCCACAGTATTTCCACTCTACTCCACCCTCTGTTCCATCCCCCCCACCCCCTTAGCAAGTGCTTATAGTTGCTGATCCTGTGTATGAGGAATCATTGTGAGATAGGCTTCAAACATTCCAACTCCATTCCATTCAGGGAGTAGAAGTTGCATTTTACCCTAAAATTTCCATCCTCTTATTTTACTGTTAGTCATCTCTTCACACTCAGTAAGGACATTCTGGTCCAACTAAAGTGTGAGAAGGAAATTCACATGCCACGTAAACTGGGATGCATATCCTGGGTAGAATATAGGGACAATTCCCAGATGGGTAAGGATTGCATGGCAGAAGTTAAAGCTGGAGCTGAACTTGGTTAGGAATGCAAAGAATAGTAAAAGAAGAATTTACAGACATGTTGGTCAGAAAAGGAAGGCTGAAGAAAATGTCCTCTCCTTGCCATAAGATGGCAGAGCTGGTGACAATCAGCATGACAGGAGTACTCATCAATATTTTTTGCCACAGTTTTCAATCGTAATTTCCCTTCCTGCACCCCTCAAGCCCAGAAATTCAAGAGAGGGAGTGGGAGAATGAAATCTCCTTGATCATAGGATAAAGTCAGGTTTGAGACCACCTGAAAATAAAAATTTTGGGACTCAGCAATATGCATCCCAGGGTCCTGAGGGAAACGGCTAGTGTAGTTTCCCAAGCCATTTTCCGTGCTATTTAAACACCATGGTAACCAGAAAAAGTCCTCAGTGAATGGAAAAAGGCTAATGTTTCATCCATTAAAAAAAAAAAAAAAGGCAGAAAGGAGCACTCTGGGAACTACTTCATTTACTTTATTTTGTACAGTAACATCAGGAAGCAAATCCTCCTGAAGGACGTGTCAGAACATAAGAAAGACAGCTTCGCCAAGAGCAAATCATCCCTGACTAATCTAGTGACTTTCTGTGACAGAGTGATGGAGTGACTACAATAGTGGACTAGGCAAAAGCTACAGTTATCATCTACCTAGGCTTCTGTAAGGCCCTTGATATGTGCCCCCACAGCATTATTCCCTCTATATTGGAGAGATATGGGTTTGAAGGATGGATCATTAAGAAATTGGCTGGATGGCATTTACACAGTTACAGTCAATGGTCCAATGTCCAACTGGGAACCAGTAATGGGTGGTGTTCTTTGAAGGCTTGTCCTGGGACCAATACTGTTTAATATCTTTATTAATGACATAGACAAAGAGATTGACTGTACCCTTAGCAAGTTTACAGATGACACCAAAGCTGAGGGGTGTAGTTGATCCACTTGAGGGATGGGATACCATTCAAAGGGACCTAGAAAAGTTGAGGAGTGGGCCCATGCAAACCCCATGAAATTTAGGAAGGCCAAGTGCAAATTTCTGGACTTATATTCGGGCAATCCCCAGTATCACTAGGTACAAGGGCATGAATGGATTGACAGCAGGCCAGTGGAGAAGGAGTTGAGACTACTGACAGACAAAATAGTAGAGCTGGTAATGTGCACTTGAAGACCAGAAAGCCACTCCATATAAAAAGAAACATTGACAGCAGGTCAAATGAGGTAATTTTTGAAATTAAATAGTTGAAATAAATTTAGTGACTAAATTATTTTGGGAAATATTGCCTGAAAAAAAAAAAAAAAAAACCAAACAAAACTAAACCAAAAACCCTAAGAAAAAAAATTGTCATTTTAACTTTTTTTTTTTTTTTTTTTTTTTTTTTTTTTTTTTTTTTTTTTTTTTTTCTCCAAGGGAAGACCAAAAAGTAACATTTTTGGTTTACATAGGGCTTATTAGTAAAGAGGCAAAAAGAAAAAAACCTTTACGGATGTCTGTGTTTTTAGATATCACATGTTTTAGCTGTCCACCTAAGAAGAATGCAAGTTGCATGCTAAATTACAACCTATTGGTCCTGTGAAATAGTTCTCTAACTGTTGCATTCTATACACATATATCCAAACAATAATCAGGGCGAAAACTATACTTGCAAGCAAAAGTTGTCTTCATGGAGAAATGCATCCAAACTGTAATCTAAAAGAATACTTGGTACAGAGGAAGTTATTGTTTTGTCACTTCTGTCTCGATTACATACTTTTGTCACAATACTGTCTCAAGAAGTTAACTTGGCATTCCTCCATTTTAACTAAATTTTAAAATTGTTGTTTATGCAGGTTTACTTGACAAAATTAAGCTGAAATTTTCACAAGGCATCTTACACGTTTACTTGTGCATGCACACACATGTGTGCATAAACAGAAGTCTGACCAACTGCAGCTGTAAGGTATCTGAACTGGGCCAGATCCTCCTTTCCTTTGTCACTGAGGTTTACTAATCTGAAAGCTATTGACTAATTCCTTACCTCTGGAGATACTCAACCAATGCTGAATGACACCAGGAATTTCCAGATCTGTAACAAAATTTAACAGTTTAAAGGTTAAGTTGGCCAAACCCAGAAATTCCACTCTTACACAAGTAAGATCAGCAATGAAAGAAGGAAACATGAGACTCGTAGGCTGGAATGATGCACATGAAAAGAGAAACATAATGGAGAACACTTAACTTCTTTTAAAGCTTCACATTTTAAAAAAGCGTAATGAAAAAGATAGAATGTACTATAATTTTTCTCTGATTTTTCAACCAGACAAAAATAAATTCTGATTTTTGCCTCGATTAAAAATATTTGTTTGAAGTAAAAAAGTTTATGGTTTCTCTCCAAACAGGAAAAGGGTTTTTTTTGCAGTCTAATGTCTCCCAACAGTTTTCCACTTGACAAAGAATGTCTGCTGTGGACAAAACCAATTCTGTCCAAATGTTAGCTGTCTCTACAGCTGCTCAGAAGACTTTTAGACTTGTAGTAAGAATCTCAGGGAGAAATATAGCAATATCAAAGTGGTGAAGCTGCAGTCTTCCTTAAAGTAACCGCATGGTGCTCTCACAGTAAACACTAATAAAGTAAATACCAGCATGTCTGAAACAAAAAAGCTGGAGATAAATAACAGCTTGTAAATATTTGACCACTGGACTTACACACTTTTATTTTCAAAACTTTTGGGCAAAAAATGGGAACAGAACCACTCATTTATGATCTCAAAAAGTGAAATTCCAGAAAATTTCTAGCTTTGTTTTTATAAAGAAATAAAATTTGTTATGACAGCACCATACTAAATGGTTGATTAAAACCAGCAGTTTACATTCCTTCTATATTTTTTCCTTACTTACCAGATTTTGATCAAAAATGCTACTTTTCATTTTGGTAATTTGGAATGCTTTAATATTCTCATAGTCTCAAAAAAAGTAAATACATATGCATAACCACATTGAAAAATGATTGATGCTAAAGGGAGAAAGTTGGGTACCATTTGACCCAGGAAAATTCCTGCTATTAAATATGTTTTAATCTACTTTCACTCCTTCCTACAAACCAGACAAACTTTTAAAATGAGACATCTTTAGAAGAGTTAAATAAGAAAGATATTCCTGTAGGCCTGCTTGGGTTTTTTTGGTTGGTTGGTTTTTTGTTTGTTTGATGTTTTTTTGTTCGTTTGTTTTTAATCACAGATTTCTCAAAAAAGTCCATGGATTTTGGCCTTCAATCTTTAACAGAATGTATGGAATTTACTCTGAGATGACACCTCATCTTAAACTATGGATATTCTTCAAGTGATATGGTGTGCAAATTACTTAAGTTTCTAGAAGCACATTTTGACTCACCACTCAGTTAATCTCTTAAGGTCTCAAAACAGAGAAAGCAAATATATTTCTTGGAAGTTTCACTTTTCAAGATTGGCATATTAACTGCTGTGCCATCATCATAATATTTCATGATCCTTTCAAGAGACTAATGTAGCCATGTTTCTCAAAAGACTTTGACTGAACTTTATAATTTCTGATAATTTCAACCATCAGACATAGTACATTTCTGAATGTGACAGAAGTATCTGTAGCTCTACGAGAATAAAGCTTCAATTCATAGGAAGTCCTTTAGGATTTGTACCAATCTGATAACATAACTTCTACTCAAATAATTGTTTTAATGATATTTGCCTAGAGCATCACTCTCCTGACAGGTCTACAACATGATGAAAACATCATGTACTTTCCTCCAACCCATCCTTTTGCTTGCATAAAAGGAAAGCCTTTTGGGCCAATTACTTTCCTGAAGGATAATTCTCATATATTCTAAGCCTTCTGGGTTAACAGCAACTAATTACATGCAGGTTCCCAAGAAACCCACATTTTTTGATCCCAGCAATAATTGCAGCATAGTGATTAAAAGAAGAAACTATGTCCTGTAAACTCCCACAAGTTGATTAAAAAAAAAAAAAAAAAAAAAACACCAACCCAGACATGCCAGATTTACACATTTGGAGGACTAAGATATAATTGTCACAAGCAATTATGCAAAAGCATACTAGAATTAGTATATCACATTAGTCCTGAAGATTCCACTTTTTAGCACAATTATTTATCTACCTAACATGGCCCAGAAAAAGAAAATAAATATATCAAAAATTACAAACCAAATATTACTATGTTCAAGATTTTACATGGAGTTGGATGAAAAGATAAATTAAAAAAGGAACAAATATAATTACATACTAATAGCATAATTTTTTTCCAATATAATTTAAAAAATGCTATCCACAGAAAAATATTTTGGGTTTTAACCCACTGATAAAACTTAGAAAACAATAAAAATTAATCCTTTCTCTAAAGAGAAAAAGACAACTTTTCCTTAATTTCACAAACTTCATACTAGTACAATATCCTAATCCTAATCCTAATCATAAAAGGATTATCCTAATCACAGCTACATCTTTGCCCCTGTTCTTTCCAATCTTACCTCCACATGAGCAGAAGTGAAGGCATGACTTTTCTTCTTTATTTCACTGCAGATACATCAAGATGACAAATGAGAATTTATCTGATTTTTACCTTGGTCATGGTTACCACCAGAAGATCTTAAGAACCTGATGGATCTGAAAGATTTCTGGGTAATAAAAAAAGTACAATTTATATGCAAGACTGCCAGTTTCAGCAGCAGCAGGGAATCAGCATGGAGCTGGAAGTTATTGTGATTTGCTGGTTTATATCAGCTGTAGCAAAAAAATAGAGGAAATAAATTTGAATTGCATGGAAGATAGCAATATAAAAAGCTTGTTGCAAGTCATTTTTGTTACAGGACATTGACCTTTAAAAAAGCTATAATTTCAAATTACTCAATATTCTTACTCTACAGCTGTGGGCGATTATGCTCACTGCAGATAATAAGAAGTACTAATGGTCAACAATGTGTACTGAGCATAGCAGAATGTATTTGTGTAGTATGGAGGAATGCAATTCAATAGTCTTACTTGATAAGATTCATAAATAAGATTAGAACAATTTAAATATGATACAATGGACTATTTCAAGAATCCATGCACATGCAGCAGTTTCAACTGTATGCATTTTATGCATATTATTGCAAATAATGGTTAAAAATGCATTTTATTAGAATGGACAAAGGAGTTGAAACTGAATAATATACAGCAAAGTATGAAATAAGTATAAAATAAAACTCAGATTTTACTCAACACCAAGGAGAACAAGGAGGATGGGAAGTTGGTGTCATGAAACAGCAGCATCACGAACTACATTTCTTGATTATGATATATGATGTATTGCAGTATGATATAGTATAATATAGAGCATAAGATAATAAAATACAATTTAATAAACAATAAAGACAGGTGCAATTCAAAAGGCAAATAACTGAATATAAGGCAAAAGCAATTCTTTATAAAATACTTTTAGCTGAATTAAAATGTAGAAAACAAGTAAAAAGTAGAAAACTAAATCATATACATAAATGTGACGATTTTCTCTTAAAAAGATGAAGACATCTCCAATGATTTCTGTGAGCGCTGACATTCCATTCTGTCCTTTAGGCAGATGGACTTGCAGTCTATACTCAATAAAGTTTTGAATTTTGTTTATATTTTTTTATTATCTTTACTAAATAAACCATTCCAAAACATAAAACACTTTTTTTCATTTTGTGAACTGAAAAAGTTAAAAAAAAGAGAGATTTGTCCAGACAGTACTTATAAATGTGATCTATAAACACTAATGATTTCTGGGTTGTGTTTTTTTGTGGGTTTTTTTTTTTTTTTTTTTTTTTTTTTTTTTTTTTTTTTGTTTTGTTTTGTTTTGTTTTGTTTTGGGTTTTTTTTTTTTTTATTTTTATTTTTATTTAATCTCACTAAAATGTAAACAAAATCTTTAGTATCCAAAGACTAATTATATTTGCAGGCTGGAAAACTGAACAGTATTGCAGATTCTCTGTATCACATTCAATTCCTCAAAGTTAATTAAAAAAACACAAACCAAAATTAAATTACAGGAATTAAGGTTCTGCTATTTCTGACTTTAAAGAACATAATATATGCTTTCAGCAAAACTTCGTAACATATTAACAGATAAATTAGAAACTTATAAATCACATAAAGTGTCTGCTGAGTTGATGACTTCTTCACAGAATCATCTGTAAATTCAACTATTTAACCCATGATCATCTTTATCTAATGAAGAATTTCAGTCTAAGTTCAATCTCTATAGCCTGACAGGCACCAATTTTACTTTGTTTTGACTATCTCTTGCTTTATTAAGTAAAAGTTAACAAATCAAATACATTCAAAAAACTTAAACATTTTATTGCCATTTTTTGTCTTAACTCTAAGAGAAAAAATTGCTTGATTTGGAGTAATCGAGGTTTAATTTTGTGAGAAGGTAAAACGTGAAAATAATTAATGTTTTCATCAGATTTGCATTTACGAAAGCAGTTTCAATTTTAAACAATTGAACAATAAATAGTTTTGTCCTTAGCAATAAGTATGTAAAAAAAAAAAATCCGTCTCTCAAAAATGCAAAATAAAATACAAATTGGCCACATTACCATTTTGTTTTTCTGAAAAAGGTTTTTTTTTAATAGGACAACTTTGTAGGTCCTCTTTTTTAACGATTACTTATTTACACAGCTGTGAAACAGTAGTGCTGAAAGAGGCCCTGAGGTTCAATTAGTTCATCCCTTGTCTTGTGGAATGTTTTACCATTATAGCTGTCATTCTGGGCAAGTGACTAATTCATTCTTTAAAAAACTTTGCAAGGGAGGATGAAACCGCTTTTATAGTCTATTCCAGTGCAATGCTATTTCTTAAGAGGAAATCTTTCTAGATAGCAGATCTAAATCTTCTTTCTTGAAGTTTAAACCCCCTAGTTCCCATCTCATTCTTTGCAGGCATGGAAAGCAGGTTATACCTCATGCCTCTTTGCAAGACTATTGGGTATTAAATTGTAGTTTTCTTCCCCCTGGGACTTATGATTCCAATTGTCTTCATCTGTCATATTTCCTGTGCCTTAGATAATTTTCCTTTTTCATGAGCTCTTGCTAAATATAACTTCTAAGGTGTAACACACCAAACCAGTTCTAATACACTTATATGTGTCTATAAACGTATGTCTAAACATATTTATGATTTGTGGCTTAAGTACACATGACTTGTATACTTAAGTTACCTCATGGTTCTTATTGGAATTAATACTGAGCCTCTAAAGCATCAGAGGAGACTTCCTTTTGGATAATCTTGTAAAAACATAAACAGTCACATGTGGAAATCAAAATATTTAAGTTAGTGAGGTTTTTTCTTTACTCCTTTTTTTCTCTTCACACAAGGTGTGGGCTGCTGGGTCGGCCCAAGTGTGGAGCAGCCCAGGGTGCCCAATGCTGCACACAGCTTCTCCACTTGGCTCAAGCAGCCCCAACACATATATGACTGAACAAACTGAAAATAGGTCAAAGATGTAATATTTAAATCTATGTTTAGAAATAAATCCAATCCATTAAAGCTGTTGGCAAGTTGTAGAGTGTGAAGACCATGTCTTGACCCTACCTCCTCTTGGAATTTCTATCAGCTGAACACCTCTGTAACCAGGAGTGGTAGCGATATTTGTTCTATTCTATATATTTTCTATTTCTCTTTCTTCTCCATGTTTTAGTTTCCTGGTTTTGGAGTTCTGAGTAACTTATAATTGGATGGGCTTGCACCTTCCTAAATTGAATGGGCCAAGTTAATGCTTTGTGAAATGTTTTGATTGAATGCTACTCCAACTTTTGCCAAAGTTCTCTGATTTTCTGAAGCTGCCAGTAATGTGGGGTTTTTTTGTTGTTTTGACCTCTTGAGAATATCCTGCTGTTATTTCTCTTGCTTGTCTAACTCAGAGTAGAGGAAAAAAAAAAGTCCCTTAAAGAAAATAATTGAGAAAGTTTTTGAGGCCTTACCACTTCTTTGGCTCAAGGTTACATTTGTGCTGTCTTGCCAAATGGACTTCATCTCTTCCAAGAAGCTGTTAACCTTCAAAGAGAATCCCATACTCTCAGACCCTGATATCAACAGCACTGTACAAACAGTTAATAAAGTCCAGAACTTGTCAATTCCTGTTCAGGGCATTCCACCTTACCAGCAGAATTGAAGAGAACATCACCTGGCCCTTCCATGTATTTTGAGTACTGCTTGTCTGATGTTTGATGCTTTTTCCAGATCAGCCTGGCACGAGTAGCTGGGGTGAGAGTAGATAATCACTTCACAACATCCAGAATATGAGGAAGCAGCAAGCATTCCTAGATGACAAATCAGGTATAGCAAGCAGGGGCCTCCAATCATTTTTAGTAGTCCCCTGATACTGTTCTTCCCAGTTTCCTTCTAGAGGTCCTGTGTATCTCAGACACAGCCCCCAGAGACGTTCTGTTTAATGACACTCCAAGCTTCTCTCCAACTACAATGGCATTTAATCCATTCTGTAGTTGCAAGTCACAGGGGGGGACAAGGGCATTCCTCCTGCTACATGAAATCACTGGCTTCCAGCCTCAATCTTGATGACAGTTTCCACTTTCCAGCTTTACAGAAACAAGCTCTTCATGCCCTTCTGTTGCAGGGAAAAGCTCAGGTTCTTGAAGCTGCAAGATCTTAGAGAAAATCCAGTTGTTCTTACTCACCCTCTCTGATGCTGCACAGTGTGATGACCTCCTCCCCACAGCTCTTTCATGGTAGCTTCTCAAGAACTGTGTGCCTCCTGCAGACTAGAAGACCACACATCCCAGCATCAGCAGCAAGTCTTCTGCAATTCCTACTGCCTGAGGCTTGCAGAGCTCATGTTGCTTCTGAAACTCTGACTTCCAAAGTCCATCTGGAAAGGGAAAATTACTCCAGTTCTCTGAGGCATAACATCACCATATCACTCACCAGGGTGTGAGTGTTGGGTTCAGAAAGTTTTTAAGTCCTCCTTCTCTCCTCCTCATACTCTTCTGCACAAATGGTTATGTTTCAGAAGCTGTGCTCTAGACCTGGCATCTTTGATAGATTTCTCCATATACATGGGTTAAGAGGTTGCTCCATAAGCATGTGTTAAGAGTGCTTGAGCCTTCCTAAAATCTGCAGTTCTCTAAGGCTCCAGCCACTCTATGATCAAGGACAGCTGTTAGAATCTGTTAGAAGCTGCTTGAACTACCCTTATCTTTAGTTTTACTTAGACATATAACACTGTCAAGTGGCTGACTTAGCCACTTCCCTGGACAGCCTGGTCCCACCCCTGAAAACCCTTCCTGTGAAGAAATACTTCCTAATACCAATCTAAACCTCCCCTGTGCAACTGAAGGTAACTTTTCTTCCATCGTCTTTCTTGTTCTTGGGTCAAGAGACCAATAGTCAGTCACCTTTAAGGTAGTTGTAGAGAGCTTTAAGCTCTCCCCTGAGCCCCCTTTTCTCTAGACTAAGCAACCTCCATTCCTTCAGCTGCTTCTCAGCAGGAGGACCCACCAGACCCCTCACATTCTCCCAAGGGTTCCCAGGAGTTCACAGATACCAGGACAAGTACCCAGAAGGTCAAGATGATCTAAAGATGATCAAGAAGATTCCAGAGTCTGCTGGGCAAACTGGCACATCAACTGGGTGTCCCAGAAATCTGCTTGGTATCAAAAGTATGCACTCTTGGAGGACCAAAGCTTGGGACCAAACCCAAGGACTGTGGCACATGGATTGTATAAAACATCCTGTGCATCATTTCCAGTATCAAGAGTGTTATCTTTCTTCCCTAGTGCAGATTAAAAACACATACTGCTTCCAGGTTTGGTAAAGGAACATTCATATTACTGTGTAGTGCTAATATAAAAGCATAAAATATATTAGTACCTTGAGGGATGTAGCCTGTCCTGTGTTTTTTTACAAGATGAAGAGACTAAAAATGGAAATGAAAATAATTCTATTTCAAAGTAAAATAATGCTTTTCTGAGAACTTCATTAT
Organism: Zosterops lateralis; assembly: GCF_965231275.1. Taxonomy (NCBI): domain Eukaryota; kingdom Metazoa; phylum Chordata; class Aves; order Passeriformes; family Zosteropidae; genus Zosterops; species Zosterops lateralis. The sequence continues at coordinate 74,214,544 of NC_139762.1, forward strand.
GAGAAAAACAGGTATTCCTATTGCATCTCTCCATCTGCCAAGAAGTTACCTCTTACGTTCTGCAGGCAAAAGGACCAAAGTCATCCCCAATAATTAAAACATAATTCTCAAGAACCTTAAACATATCTGTATCTAAGGTTTTCTGTGCACCTTGATACAGACTTACATAACTACCTTTAAAAAAATCTTTAGTCTCTACATGCCTCAATTTTGCATGTCTGTAGGATGTAAGAATTTTTCACAAGAAAGATGCAATTATGGTAATAGCAAATGTGAGGATGTTAAACAGCAGTAACTTTTTACATAGAAAGCTGAAATATTTCAGTGGTAAGATGACTGACTTGCCTAAAAATTGTTATGGTACAACTGTTCTCCCTGTTATAGAGGATATGCTGTTATGCAAACCCCAGCTATTATCTGCAGTTTATTTAACTAAGATACAATAAGATTAAGGCATTTTGCTTTTTCTTTCCCCAGATCTGACCTCGTGAGAGAAAATAACATAATGTACATTTAAATTAATGCAGTACAAAGTACAGCAATTTAATATTTAATATACTAAATTTAAGAAAGAATCTATTAGCTAAAACTGAATGCACCCCAATTAGTATTTTAATTTCCCTGTTTTCAACCCATAAAACTATTTTTTTTTCCCAAAAACCAGCAAAACGAGCAAATTGGAAAAAAACGCCCCAAACATTTGTGTAGGACAAAAGCAAAAGGGATGATTACTTAATTGCTTTCTCTGTTTTTTTTGTTGGTTTTTTTTTTTTTTTTTTTCCCCTTAATCATTTGTTGTCTAATGATTCTGAGAAAGAAGGAGACCAAAAGAAATACTACTGTTTCACAGTAAATCTTTTTATATACCTACAAGCTGTGCTGTGGTTACACACATGGCAATGCATCAGCAGTATTTCCTAGGAACTCTAATTGAGAAGGTTCATGCCATCAACCTTGCCATGCAGCACCTAAACAGCAGGTGGGTGGAAAGCTGAGAAATACCACCAGTGATACCTAAGCCTCAGGGCTAGAGGAAAAATTAGTTACAGGACATTTGCAAAATCTTTCAAAACCAGGCATCCATTTAGATATCCATTGTATCAGAAAACAGCATCTTGGACTTACCCACTTTCACACACCGTATTTAATAGTAGTTCAGATGGAACAGTGTCAAAGACGTAAACATTAAGGTTTGCCTAAATAGTCAGAATTGGGATGTCTATCTAAATTTATGGCACCTTCTCCAGGGTCTTCCTAATATCTGTCGGTCGCAGGTGAATTTCCTGTTGGAAGAATGCCAAAATATCTTTCTTCCCATTTTCCTTTCTTCATCCAATTAGCTATTTCAGCTCCTGCAATGTGGGGCTCAAGGAACAGTAAAATTTGTATCTGTGGAAGATGTGATGTAAGCAGCAGTACTAAGTTACAGAATTTGATAGATATGTCTTTTCTTTTTTTGGCTTTGTGTTGCATTTCAGACATTGTAGATGGATGTGAAAAATAGATATCAAGCAATGATGGGAAACAGTCATTGACAGCCTCCTTCAGCATCACATTACAACACAAGATGAAAAACCTGATGAAGAAGTCTGCCAGGAGCTGGAATGGAATTGACATTAGAAACTTATGATGCTCCTACTCATTAACCAGGTTTTCCCTGTCCTCAAAACTATTGGCAATTGTGTCACATACACAAAATTTTCTTTTTCATAAGAAATTCAATCTGGGTAACTATGTTAGTACACAAATCTTTTCCCTTTTAGATTTCAAGACAGGTCTAGACACTGTGTGACTTCTTAGAACTCAAACTGCTTGCTTCAATAGAAGTGAGGCTAGACCTTCTGAACCCACCACTATGAAACTCTATTAGTAAGATTTAATTAACTAAAATAGAATTGAAATTTTGACTGTCTTTGAGATTATACTACTTACACCAAAATGTCACTAATATTGAAAGTACCTACATCTCTGTACTCAACATCAGAATGACTAGACTTGAATAATTCAAAAATCTAAATAAATTTCTCAAGATGAAAACACATTTTCTCACCCAAGACAAAGACAGCATGACTAAGTTTATATAGAATGTCAGACACTGACAAACCTTAAGAAAACATAGTGCCACAAAAAGCAAATACCAGCATTTCCAAAGAGGGATTTTATGTATGTGACTTTCAGGAGTTCTGCATTGATATTAGTGAAGCTATCCCTTTGCAATGTAATTAACACCTATGCATTTTTTTTTTTCTAACTGTTTTATAGAATCTATGGCTTCTTCAGAAAATGTGGTGTAACATTTCTATACTAGAATACAAAACTTTAGTGTGTGGTCAGATTAGATGTTTGCTCCTTCTGATAACTAAACCTAATTAAAGCTAACTAAGCTTTCTCTGTTTGATCCATAAATGTATAGTCTTTCTCCAGGTGAAATTATATTTACAGGATAAATGGATGTCAGTGATAAATAGTAGAAAATATATTCCTCAGTCTTATATGAGAAACATTTTGGAGTTCCAGGAAATGGTTTTTAAACGTTCACAAGAAATAAGTGAAATTAAACCTCTTCCAGAAATCTCTGTAACATACCTGAAATGTGAAAAAAAAATTAGATAATCCAGAAAATTCAGAAAATTAATTTCCCTTGTTAGAGAAACCATTTTGAATCTACCAACTCAAGAGTAAGCAATCCCAAGGAAAGGAAGACAGGAGAAGTATATATCACCAGCTGCTCCTTTAGGCAATTTAAAGAATATAAGTTATATCAATAAAAAGAACGTGCCAGTGCCTGCAATATCATTTTAACGCAACCATACTATAAATCAATTTAGTGCAAGCTAAGCTCTCAAGCAAGCCTCTGACATCTCTTTTTCTCATTGCAACAGAATTAGAAAGTAACACACACCTTGATTATGATCTTTACGTGACTGTAAATCAGGAGCCATAAATTGAAATCAATAGATATATATAAACTCTGTGCACGTGTTGTAAATGTAGTGATGCACTTCACTTGTAAGAGAGAAGCAACAGTATGCTTTATTAAAGTAGTGAGTTAATGAAAAAATCAATGTTAAATTCAACAGTGGCTTAATTAGATTTGATGGCAAGGCACAGATGATTATGTACTGCACAGGAGACAAGGTCAGATAATGCTCTCAGGGAGATCCTCCTATAGAGTGATGAGGTTCAGAAAGATCCTCTGGGAGTTCCAAACTCCTTCTCAGAGAGGAGTCTGGGCGCTTCCTAACCCTAGTCTTAGACTTAGTCAATGGTTTATGTCTAAAGGATTATATGTGCATAATCTTAGATAAGACTCCAAAGTTTAGCACACTATCAATAATTTACCAAGGACCTGCTGTGGCAAGGAACCTTTCAACCCTAAGGAGTAACCTGGAGAGTTGTCCCCACTCAAGGGGAGATCCCAGCATGCAGCCCCTGCCGTGCAGGAGAGCTTAGTGTACCCTGAGCTGTCCACTACCTATGGAGTGAGAGGATTGGTTTAATAGTGATATTTACATGCCAGCAAGGGCTCTGAGTCAGTGTTCCAAACAGCCTTGGCTACTATGTTGTCATCCCTCCCCCAAAATCCACTGTAAGGTGGATGCAGCTGTCACAACCCCTGCTGGTAGTTGTGGATTAAGTGAGGGAAGGGTGGGGGAAGCAAACTGTCGCAGCATGAGTTTGTTCCAGTCTTCATTCACAATAAGGAGTCAAAATCAATTGATCAAACCTTGTTTCTGTGCAGGATAGCTAATCTTTTCCTATGGTTTATATAATTTTTTTTTTTCCTCCTCAGTCATATGTTAGGTTATGCAATTAAATATATATATATATATAGTTTCACAGCATCAAGCTTGAAACTGAGACCTGAAATAGATTATTTGCTTTGAGCAGTCTACAGCCAACAAAGAAATATTTACACTAACTTGTATTTACTTAAAAAAATAAAGAAAGGAAAAGAAAGAACTTTGTATTTCTCAAAACAGCAAAGGTTCATGTAATGATGTGTATATCCTCTGTGCAGTGACAATAAACTTAGTGTCCACCCACAAGAGCAAATACTTCCAGGACTCACAACCCAGAGTAAAGGTGAAAGTAGACTATGTGCTCAGACCCTGATTATCTTTTCATCAGAAAACAAGTAACTCCAAATGTTGATTTAAGATGCATTTTGTGACAAGGACTCCAGGAGAGGTGCAGTTGTGTATGGAAATTACGGGAGCTAATGTCCATGTCAACTCTCCTAAAATTGTGAAGATGTTACCAGAGACAATCCCTCTTTTAAAAGGCGTGAGGAAGTCAGACCAAGTTGAAGCTTTTTTTTTTGTACAGCACATGAATCCATAAAAATATTTAAAAAACCCTAAATAACACCATTTCCTGAACCTTAGTCATAGCAATAATTAGTGTCAGCCAGGAAGAGGTACTTGCATCACAGAAAAGGAGAAAATCTTTAGAGAACTTCTCTGAAAGGGTTCTATTTCTCACTGAATTGTCTCCAATAGAAAGGAAAATCTGAAAAAAATTGTGCCAGAATTTAAAATCTTCTCAGTGATACAGAAGATAAAGTAACTGTGTTGAGTTACACCACATACTAAAAAGATTATAGAAGTGGAACATACAATTATTAATTTTGTAGTCAGATAACTCAGACATTTCATATGGCTCTGAAACCCACTGCAGAGATGTACTGCAATTGCAAGGCTATGTAAAAGCTGAAAGCTACCAGGAGACATCTCTTTGTCTGAAAGTCTGGGAGACTTCAGTGAGCACACGTCTACATCCATATATTTATTTTGATATTTCAGTTGACATGGGACAGGAAATTATGGAAAATAAAAGAACCATTAAATATCAGAATAATGGTGGAGGTAGTAATTTACCTGAATGCATATTGATGACATTCTTACAGATACTCTCTTCTTTGTCTTTAACAAAATTTATTTTCTTTTATAAAAACACTTAATACTTATGAGAAGGAATAACTTATTAACAGCAGCCAGAAAATATATGTTAATATCAAATTGTTGTTGGAGAGCTTGAGGTGTTTGGACATTTTAATGCATACAATGAAAAGATATTTTGGTATCATCCTAAACCAGGAAAAAAAAAAGTGCCTTTCATTTAAAAAAAAAATCAAAAGACACCTTCATGTTTTAATGTGTTTTAACTTTCAAAGATAAGGCACACCAGCACTAGTATTATCAGGCAGATGATACTCTTTTCCTACAGTTAGAACTGGAAAAGAAAAAAAAATCAGCTTAACATGAAATTATATTTGTAACTAAATTTTTACTCTACATTCACCACATGAATGCTAAAAGTTTAGCTTTACTTTCATTTGAAAAATATTTTAGGTTCTAGAAATCCAGGTAGGTGGAAAATAGTCTATTGTCTTCATTAGCCTCGTTTGATAAAGGATAATATTTTTTATCTGAATATCTTAGTTATTTGCTATCAAAAATGACAAGATACAAGAATGACCCTGTGTTGGTACTGTCAGGGGCAGCAATAAAGGTATTGTAATGAAGCCTGTGCTAAAGAAATCTGCATTAGACAAAAATCATGCTTTCAGCAAGACCTTTGGATCTTTTGTTCCTCCATGTTTATTGCTCAAGATCTTCATGAATGATGTTGGAAAATCAAGGCATATAGGAAAGGTCCAGTTCAGTGCTATGTTTCGGAGATTTTTTGAGGCTGTGATCTTTTTGTCATTTTTAGCTTTCTTAGACATTGCTGTAAAATATGACACCATTTTTGATTCATACACATGAACTTTCCAATCACTTTATGTAAAAGCCCATAACAAAAAGTGATGGATGAAAAAAGATCACCAAAATTAAATAAACGAGACTTTTTTTGTTGTGATTTTTTTTTAATCAGTGGGCTGCTGCTTACATCACAAGATGACAAAATACTGTTTCCTCCTTAAACAATGGTCTAAAACTGACACAAATACTGTAAATCCTGAATAAAATCTTCATAATTAGGACTGCATATGCAGTGTTATTGCTTCCAGTATATCTGACAGTCACCACAATGACAGCTGAAAAAAGTCAAAGCAAAGGAAAAAAAACAGAATGAAAAAATGCACCCGGAGGTTATCAGAAACATTTCCAAGGAATGCTGAACATCATGAGAACACGATATATTTCCAGATGCATTTTCAAGATTAAAGCATCAAGTGAGTACAACTTAAATCCTGGCAGAAATATGTAAATTCATGTAGAGCAGGTCATAATACTACAGGGAAGACCAAGTCCAGATTTTTATAAACAAGGATTTATATTACATGCTCACACTTGTAAGAGATTAATTTCATACATAAATCATATAAAAAAGAGAGAAAAAAATAGCTTTGAGAAGTTAGACAAAAACTATAATTAAACCTAGAATGAAAAATAAAGCAAATTATATAGTACATATGAGAATACAGTTTCCCCTGAGCCTGGAATCATCTTCCTTTTTTTTTTTTTTTTTTTTTTTTTTTTTTTTTTTTTTTTTTTTCTAACATGTCTAAAGAGTTGGCCCCAATGTCTCACACTCTGTTGAAGCTGCCACTGAGGGAGAAGAAACAGCTACAACATTCACCCGAGTCATGACATAATGGGATAGTAACTGGCACAGGCAAAGAGCAAGCCATACAACAGATATATGGACTGGCAGTTTGATTGCATTTTTTAAAACACCAAATCATATGCAAAAATTTAAAAAAAAAACCCACAAGCAGGTTAGTATAAGGTGTTGCTGTTTGTTTATGAATTCATTTCCACTGAACGCCGAGAAATCTTCCAGCCTTAGATTATACATTCCCTGTTACACATAGTACCTTCAAATAAGAAAAAACGTAGGTTTTTCTTGGATAAGGGCACTTGTCAATTAGTAAGAGTGGGAACAATTTTAAAGTAGGAGGAATTACAGCTTTCAACATCCACATGGAAAGACAGTTACAATTACTTATAATAAGACAGTGACAGCAAAAATCCCTTCTCTAAGCAACCCTGAACAGGCTGTTTTTAAGGAGCAATGACATGCAATATGTTGAATTGGAGGACAAGCAGAAATAGAATTCCTCAAAGATAAAATCTTACTGAAATGAGTTCAGTTAGTAAATTAATCATTGCATATAATACATCAACAAACAATGCACAAATACAAATTCTTGACTACCAACTTTGTTGTTCTCTCCTTGTGGGTGCAACCTTGTGGGTGATGTATGTATTCTATGGGACATTACAAGCACAGACAAGAAAAAAGTCTTAGAGAGAAATAAAAAAAAAAAAAACAAAAACAAAGCAACACTTTTTCAGCTGTCTGTGACACGTTTCTATTTACACTTCTTTGACATTTTGATTGAAGGAAACAGATCTTCAATATGAATCTACTGACTATAAAACATGCACAAGTGCTGGATGCATCTGCCACGTCAATGAGTAGTCTAAATGACAGTCAATTCTTTTGCTCCATGTCAGACATGGACCGTAAAGTGGTGTTCAGAACACTTTCACTTCTGGTGGCATGGCTGAAAAGTTAGAAGGAACCTTTATACAGACTTTTGTGTAAGGAGAGATGAAGGGTAAACTAGAAGGCTTTTCACAGATTCAATTGACCACTTGCAGTTAGACATGGAAATTGATATAAAATGTTCTAAAAAAAGCAATGCAGAGCTCTTGCATTTGCTGAGACTGAGCAGAATATATTTTCTGCACCCATTTACTCCAACAACTACTTTTTCAGTCAACCTTCACATTTCAAACCCATTCTGGCATGACACAAATGCCTTGAGCTGCTCCACTGGCCAGAGAGAGGGTGTCTGGGAGGAGGTCTGCCTGAGGCCCAGACTCCCTGCAGCAGTAGAAGTCATACAAGGAGTGGATTAAGTCACTTGGGATTTTTAGCCTGGAGAAGAAGAGACTGAGGGAAAACCTTATCCTGGTCCACAGCTTTCTCAAAAGTGGAAGTGGGGAGGCAGGCACTATTCTATTCTCCCTGCTGCCCAGTTACAGGACTCAAGGAAATGGCATGAAGATTTGTCAGGGAAGGGTTAGCTGGATATTAGGAGATGGTTCTTCACCCAGAGAGTGGTTGAGCACTGGAAAGGCTCCCTAAGGAAAGGGGACAGCACCAAAAGCCTGACAGAGTTCAAGAAGCATTTGGACAATACTCGCACATGTTGGACATAAGGTGTGACTCTTGGGGTGGTTCTGTGCCAGGCCAGGAGCTGGACTCAGTGATTCTTATGGGTCCCATTCTGCTCATCTGGGTCTTGAGACTGGTATTGTAGCCACTGAAACATGTTTCTTAACACACATTTATATATTCGTCTTTCTTAATTTTTTTCAGCACTGTGTTGCATCCATATTTACTATATATAGCAGATTTTACATGTCAGGTATTATTTCGGTGTTCTCTTTGTTGCCCCTAAACCCAATTGTGCAAGCTCTGGGTCTGCATTTCTTTTACTGACCACTAGTGATTTGTTGGTAGATGTGGGATCTCCAGTGTCCCCTCTCTTCCCATCACATGCCTCTACCCCTCTACATTACATCTTGTGTCTCCACTTCTCAGGACCTCCACAGTCATAACGGACCTGCATTTTTCTACACTATATTATTGTGTTAGAGTTGCAAGAATCTTATTTTGGGTAGATAGAAGTAACTTGGAAATATTCTATATGAAATTGTGGTTGCAGCATACAAGATTGAAGTTTTAAAAAATAAAGGAAATTTGTCATATACACTTGGCAAATTAAAAAACACAAACCACCAAACCTGTTGTCACAGCTAAATCTAATTAAACAAAGCTACAGTGAGGTCAAACAAAGTTCAGACAGAATAAGAGAGAGAAGCCTCAGCCCTGAGTCCTTTCATATATGGTGCAGAGTTTGTAATCTCTACTCCCAAAGACAGTGCCACAGGAATATATGGCTTCCCTTTCCATACTATATCAGAGCAAAACAAGGAACTCACAGAGGGCTGCTAATTTGGATCTCTTTATGCTTCTGTTTGTTTAGGCAGAAGGATCATGAGTAACAATACCTTGATATTTTGACTTTTTTTCCCCATTTATTCACTATTTTTATTACAAAATAGGGAGTACCTTTCCTGCTTGTGTTGTTTTTCTTTTTTTTAAATAGAAATTTAATACAAGTAAAGTAATATATTTTTATATGTGCTGTCAAAAAGACCTGTATTGCCTGAAAACTATTAGTTCTTTATTGACTGAAAAACGAAGCAAGATCCCCAAACTCAGTGCAACTAACTTGTTCTTTTGTTCAACAGAAATTTTTACTACATTTGCCTTCAAAATAAATTTAATATTTGGTTCCTTTTTAGTAGACCACCAGAAGTGTTATCACAAAATTTAATGCAAGTTTTAATACAAAAACCCCACCATCAAACAAACCCAAAATGAAACACAAAGAACTGTCTACAAAATTTAGGCTACAATGTAATCTCAAATTCTGGAGGTCCATCCATTGAGCAGTTAGAATCATCGTGCACTGAAGCAAGTTGTGTTGCTTTGTGTCTGCTTTCACCCAGCAGCCCTCACTCCAACACACAATGGAACTCTCATAAGAGATTTTCTGAGATCTGAAAGAGTGAAGCTAAAGAAAGTATTACAGTGTTAGAGAAAGTACAAGTCAAAACCGTAGCAGTCTTTTAAAATCTCTGTATACAAGTCCAATAATGGATTTGTGGCATAAGCAAATGTATGCACATGCACAAGCAAATAAAATTGCAATAAGAAGATATAATTCATGATGACTTTTGGTCAAGAATATTGTGCAGTGGTGTAGCATTCAGTTCAAACAATCTGAAACAGCTGAAAACAACCTTATGGCTTTACAACTGGTCTGTCATAGGGGCTATGTGTTGCACAGTCAGACTGATACCTCAGAAACCCTCATAATGCCTAAATATGTTTCTTGATCATATTTTCAAAATGGTTAAGGTTATCAGTGAATCACTGACATTAGATGTTCATTGATTTTGGATATATAATTAGACTTGTAGCAGTGGAAAAAAAGGCTGCTTGAATTTTTAGGTGCTGGGAGGGGAGTTGAGTTTGATTGTTTGGGAGGGGGGTGAGTTTTTTTAGTCTCAGTTAATAAAGAGAGAAAGGTTTCATTGCCTTTTCACTGGTTTGGAATAGCATTCCTTTTAGCATACTATATGAACAATGAAAAAGGCATTAACAAGGCAGGGAACCTCACATACATGTTAGTGGACAGAAGGCATAATGAAAAGATAGAAGAAGAAATGAATCATAATGATTCTTCCTCAGGAAATATCTTCAACTGGAGTCTAATCACCCATTTAATGTTATAAGAGATCTTATGGTATGGTGAATGATGTCTAATGAATAGTGATGAGATCCACCTCATTAATGACCTTAGCAGGTAAAACTGATTTTTAAGCAGAATTGTTATCTTGAGAGATTGATTAAATTGATTCAAATTGCAAGTGGTTACATACTAATTTAGTACATATTTTCTAGCAAGTAGTGTGGACTGAATCAATTTGCAGAGCTGTAATGGCAGCAGCAACTAATTTTGATTGTTCTTTGCTCACTTCTAGATAATTTTCTAGAAAAGTGATTGGTCAAGAGGCTTCTTTATGATGTAAAAATAAAGCCAGAAGAGGTTGGGGTTTATTTAACAGTAATTTTGGGAGAATTTCCTCCCACGTCTTTCCTGGTTTTGATATGTCAGAAGTTATATTTCACTTGGTCCTGTTACCATAGGATTTTTTTGAGATCTGTGGTATGAAAAGATGCTCAGATGTCTCAGATTCTATGAGAATAGATGAGTTGATAAAAATATTAACTTTTTTTTCCTCAAAAATAACTGTTCTTACCCACTCAGATTTTAAAAATCAAATTAAAACTCAATATATTATTTTCTGAAACCTAGGATAAAAAAAAAAAAAAAAAAAAAAACAAAAAAAAAAAAAAACACAAAAAAACCCCCCCAAAACCAAAAAAGCCCACCAAATAGCAACAACAACAACAAAAGCTTACCTTGCATCCATATTCATCAGATCTCTCATCATTCACTTTGTTTTGACGTTTTTCCTGGCAGGAAAATGCAGTATCAAATCCAGATTTTGTAGCCTTCCCTATAGTCTTTTGGAGGCTCTATACGTTCAACAAACTTTTCAGTGCTGGACTGGTGCTCAAAAGGTATAATATTTTGATCTAATTTTTTGCCACTCAAAATAGTTTTTTCTGGAAAAAAAGAATAAAGAACACAAAACCAAACCTCCTTTGCACTAAATATCTGCACTGTTTCAAAGCTGTTCATATGCCATAAAGATTGGAAAGCCAATAAATAGCATTTTTTTTTCCTCTAAGAAACATACAGCCACATTTCAGTAAAATCAATTATTTGAGTGGGTTATGTCTATATTATTTTTTCTCTTTTGATGAATGATAGAAAGTCTATGGTTTTGTAGGACTGATTTCCAAATGAGAACAAATTAAAGTTGTAAAACACACTGAATTTGCCAATAATCTCACTACAAAATATAAACCATTCCTGTTTTGCCTTCAACAGACAGCTGAAAGGGTACCTTGGAAATTTAATCTGCAGAAATTCCAGCTAACATACCACTGATTCTGGTCCTGTTGCCAAGAAACAGTTCTCTTCTGTCTCCCTTGGTGCTAATCTCTACTTTTAGCACTGTTCCCCTATTCTCATTAGTCATGCAATGCTTCTTTTAAATGCTGAAGCCAGTGCTGAACATTTTGCCAATTCGTATATCTGGCAATCTTGAAAATGTGCACAGTATCTGTGCAAAGCCTGTGCATCGACTACCAGGTTGCAGCAAGTTGAAACTCAAGTGCACTAATGCATGGATGCTTTTATACGTGTATCTACATTTTAAATAATTGTTTAAAAAATTAAAAATCTTTTGAAATTGAACAAGTAAGGTTTCCAAAGAGAAATGCCAAAAAAAAAAAAATAAAAAAATTGCAGTAACTGAACGTATTCCAGGACAGTTGGAATATTGCCTTTATTTGTATTTAATTCTCCACAAGATGTGAGTAAGCAAGGTAACAAGTCATTATTAATTCTGCAACTGAATATAATTCAGTCTGTTTTAGATTTGATAAGAGTAACAGTATAGCCCAAATACTATGCTAGATATTTCTGAAATAAAGAATTGTATTTGCTGGTAGATGTAAGTAAAGATCATGTCAGTAGAGAAAGTGTCTCAAAAAAACCTTCCAAGTTAAATATCCAAAGCAAACAAATACACCAAATGACAAAAAACCCTACAAAAAAACCCAACAAAAAACACCCACAAAACCATCAAACAACTAGTCAATTGACTAGCTAGTGTTTAGCTTACTGCATTGTACTTATACATAGATCCTCATCCAACAACATCATGGAGCAAAAAATTCTGTATTTTAAGAGTACAAGTATAAAGGTATGTGTAGAAATGTAAAAACCTTAAAACTGGCTTAATTTTATATTACAACTTGTAGATTGTAAGTGTCAGATTCCTATTGTGAAGCTTAAGACAACAATACATCCTTTAATTTGAACTGAATTTTAATTTGAACAGCATGTTTGAATTTGAATGCATTTTAATACAAATTTAGGTATTTTCAATCAATATTTCATAAATAATTCTATATACTTATTCAGCTCCTGAGATCACTATTGAAATGTAGCCATGCCTACAGAAAGAAAATCAGTGCTGCCAATATCAGTTGTTTGTGAACCTCATGATGTTCTGTGCTTCTTTTTCGAGTTTTGGTTATTCTCAGCTCTGACTTTTAAAAGAATTCATGAGTTCAGAGATAAGCTTGCTAATGTAAACGCTAGTGGCTGAGAAAGGAAGAAAATACATTATGGTGTGTATTCCAAATCTTTGAAACTGTGTGGAGGATGATAACAAGTAACATTCCAATGGTCTAGAGAAGTGTTAAGATTCAACTTCTGACAGTTTTCTAGAACAGAATGCAATAATGATTTTCTTTATTCTCTTCCACGTCTTTTCAAAGAAAAAAAGTGTTCCAGTTGTGAACATCGATCACATTTTTTTTTTTAAACAGCCATCCAAAGACAGAGTATAAAGACATATTGTGTGCCTTTGCTTTATTTAGCTTTGTAATCACTGAGCATTGTAAATTCCAGAGTACTTTATCAATGAGCTACAGTTTGTATGTTTTTTTAGAGTGAAAGCAGATCTAGAAGGTTGGGTGGGTTTTTTTGCTTATTACATAGTGGGTATTTTTCAAAATGGAAGACTAATTAAATCCTTAAATAGAGCAAGACTTGCAATGAAATCTGAGTTGAAACTTAAAGGTGACGAAGAAAAATTAACAATTCTCCTTACATTAACGAAGTAATTGAAAGTGTTGCATTAGTTGCTAGGCAAATGTGTTGTCAGCGCTGCATTTCCCACAGATCATTGTTCTGGCTACCATGTCAGCAGCATTAGCCATTTTAACTTGTTAGCTGCCTGCCAAATTTCCCTGCTGTAGCACAATTTACCATCCTGAGAATATTAATTATTCATATGTGTATTTGTCAAAGAATAGCTTTTCAGTTTTTCTTTTGATCTTCCAAAAAAAAGTGGATCCATCACATCTGTAATGCAAAACAATCTTAGGAACAGCAAAATGGTGATCACTGCTCTGCTGGTGACTGTTCTGCTAGCAGAACACAGATGGCAGGAAAAGCCATCCAGTAGCTCCAGTTTACTGGGTAATTTGAATAAAAAGAACAATTTGGGCTGAAATGGATTTCAGGAGATCTGTATTTCAGCTTCCTGCTCAAAGCAAAAGATCAGACCAAGTTGCCTGGGGTTTTGTCTAGCTGGATTTTGAAAACCTTGAAGGACAGAAACTGCAAAGCCTCTGGACAGACTTTTCTGCTGCTTGGCTGTCCTCGCGGTGAGAAAGTTTTCCTTATATTCTGAGTAAAACTCATGTTTCAACTTCTGTTCATTAATTCATCTTCCTACTATGTACTTCTGAAAGAGCCTGCTTCATCTTCTTGCTTACCTCCTCTCAGGTACGGACAAGCTGTACTGAAGCTGTCACTTTCCAGGCTGAACAAGCCCATTCTCTCATCTTCTCCTCATAGGCTGGATCCTCCACTTAAGACTATTTTGCCCTCCACTGGTCTTTCTCCAGCATCTTTCTATTCCAGAGGGCCCCAAAAATGAGCAGAGTATCCAGATGGGATCTCATGACAGCTGAACAAAGAAGGATAGCCCCTCCCTTCTATGTCTTGACTTTGTCACCATGACTACTTCCTGGGGTGTCATTGGTCATTTCCAGAGCTGGAGCACACTGCTTGCTTGTAATTGGCTTGTGTCTGCCAGGGCTCACAGGTCTTTTCCTGCAGAGATGCTCCTAATCAGCCCCCAGCCTGGGTCCTTGCACTGGTGCTTCCTGCCCAGGGACAGTCCTTGATATTTGTCATTGTTGCATTTCGTGAGACTTTTTTTGCCCATTCCTATAGTCTGACTAGGTCCCTCTTATTTCCTGCATATTGACTCACACTGCCAAAGTACTATATCAACTACAAAATTGGTGAGAATATCCTCCATTAGCTCCTCCAGATCATTGATAAAGTATTTAAACAGGTCAGGTCCTAATTTAAATCTCTGATACACTCCATTTCTTACAGACCTCTACAACTTGTCACAGCTCTCCAGGTAGATTATGATACAATAACCACAACCCTCTGAGCCCAGACACGGAGCTAGTTCTTAGCCAGCTAGATGTCTGCCTATTCGAAGATACTAGGACTCAGTATCAAAAGCTTTTCTGAAGTCAAGTTAGTTAACATTCATTGTCATATATTAGATAACCCATTATATACTCTAGATAAACTCATCTGGGCTCCCTTTCACACAAAACTTGGACCAGATGTTCTATCCACTCCTTGAGCAAGATACCTATTCTGCTACTCTTTCAGTACTTTCAGCTTCACAGCCACTTCAGTTTCATGGGCACTACCCTAAAAGCTGTGATTGCTTACCCAGTCCAAGCAGCTTTTCCTCTGCAAGTGAAGAGAAGATCTAGATGTGCATTACCTCTGTTTGGCCTCTTCACTACCTGTATTAGTAAATTATCCTAAACATCTCCCATAAGTCTTCAGTGTATTGCCCTTCTAGCAGATGTCAGAGAGGTTCAAGTCCTCCAAAAGCATCAATCTGTCATCCCATGATTTCCTTATGTCATGTGTTAAAGAAGTCTTTGCACACTTTGTCACTCTGATCTGGTGATCTGAAACAGGTCCATCATGTTATCACCTTCATCTCCTTAATTAATGAACCATAAACCATTAATGGTTCCATTGTCCATCCCACAGAAAAGCTGATATGCCCAAGTTCTCTTTACTGTAGAGAGAAACTTTCCTTACCATCTTCCTTGCTTTTCCTTTGTTTCCATTCAGAGAAGTACTCCATTTGTGCAAGCTGTCCTTAGAAATCTAACTTACTCCAACAACATTGTTGTTTTGGGACTACTCATGGAACTTCTGCTCTTTCTGTGTGTTTCTTAGGCTTTATTCATATTTTGTAAACATAAAAAAGACTGGTGTCTTATCAACACTTATTTCCTTAGGTGAATCTGCTCACAATTCCATCCATTGTTACCACTGCAGGTTATATTTATATTCTTTGATTAAAGCTCTTCTCATCAGGTTGGTCATCCTACTGTCAAAGACACTCCAACTCCACTTTAACAGGTGAATCCTGTCTATTCCAGCACTACTGGATCCCCATAGAGAATGGAACTCAGCTCACTAAGCATGGATTTCTGTCCTTTGCAAGGAGTTTCCCCACTGCTATCTCCTGCTGCTATTCTGTCTCTGATACATGATCAGACATGACTTTCTGCACTTTTCCTGCTACCAGGACACTGTTCACACCCTACCATTTCAAATCTCCAAGGGAGGAGGTGCCTTCAGTCAGGAGTTAATGGCCTCAACCTTAGAGCCTGGATTCATTGAGCAGAAACATCCTGCAGTGAGGGTTCCAGCCTTGACTATGTAAGGCCTCAATGAAGATTCCATCAGTCGTTTACCTTCCCTGGTGCTTCACAGTCTGATCAGGTCCACCCACAGCCCCTTCACATGGGAGCAGCCCCTCAGTCAATACACACATTTGCCAGGCAAGGACACCCTTGCTGCCTGCTCTGCCCCTGGAGAGGGACTGTAGGCAGTCCCATATCTGGGGAGGTGTGTTCTCCCCCTTGGCCAGATCTGGGTTCAGGCCTTTGGTATCCCAGGAGGGTTGCTCCAGTATCATGTGGTGTGGCATCATCACTGTTGAGCTGTTCCCTCACCTCTAGTGGTGTTTTTCTTCTCTTCCGGATAAATTCTGTTATTTGTACTCAGAGCTGTGGTTCAAGGTCTGGCAGCTGTACAACTGTCTTCCTGACATAGCTGGAAGAGGATCTTGATGCTCCCTGGCCCCTAATCTGAAGTGAGCTAAAGATAAACAACATTATTTCACTGAAATAAAGGAGACTACAGGCTCTGAGAGATTAGAATCAATATTTTTGGAATGTAGATAAGGTAAAACAGTAGATAACTATTCTTATCCTACTCATTTACTGCTTACAAGAATTCATCAGCCTAGCCTGAAATAAGTATTCATGCCAGGCTATCATCTTTTACAACCAATTAAGCTCTCTGGTACCACTGCTTTTTATACAAAGGATGTAGGATAAGGGCCCCTATTGAGCTCAAAGACAAATTAAAATGTGTATCACATTATATTTATATTAGAATCTTTTGTACATTTTACCTGAGAGGGACAGCTATCTCTCTACAAGAAGGGTATAATTGCAAGGGATACATCTCCACAGGACTTCCACAATGGAATTGAAGGTTATTTATGGTAAAGAATAAATGGCAAAATATTACTGAGAATTAGAGAAATAAAACATGACTTCTGAAGATGAAAGGTAAAAATGAATAAAGGAATAAAGGAATTTGCCACAGATAAAATATGGGAGGCCAGAAAAATAATGACGTGCAGTTATTGTGAATAAAATGGTAATTGTAGGAAAAGTGCAAAACTGACAACTAGATACTGAGGTGCTGAAGATACCAGCAACAGATTTTTCTCAATAGATTAGCAACTCCCACACATGATTTTTCATGGGATAACAATTCAAAAAGGACAGTCAAGCTCCTTCCTTTTCAAAAGGTTAACCTCTAAAAAGAGACAGAATTTGCAAAGCTAAATTAGCCTTTTTCTTACAATAGGATCTCAGCAATGTATAAAATAAATTCTTCAGATTAAAATGGGAGAAAATATATTATAATGCAAAGCATAATGCCTTTACTTTATTTCAAAGAGTCTGTCTTTACTGATATTTAAGGGGAACAAAGCGATAATTCAAATTATCATCTCTATTCATATTGTAAATATGTATTTTCCACCTAGGTGCAGCCTCAGCTTGTGGATCCCACTGCTGTTCTTAACAACAGCTAGGAGGCTGTAAGGATTCAGTTGATTTTTATTCCCTGAAAACACTCATCAAACTCTACCACACACTTTTCAACAGCTCACATTTGCACCAAAAAACTGAGGAAAATGACCCTGTAGAAGAGGAGCTGAAGCTTAAAAAAAAAAAAAAAAAAAAAAAAAAAAAAAAAAAAAAAACCACCAAAAAAAACCCAGTTCCCTTCACACTCACTTGCCAAGGCTCAGAGGCACCAATACACCCATGGCCAAGAGCTCTACCTGAAACTCACAGCAAAGGCATATTTGTGGGCCACCCTGGTCCAACCCATGTTTTGTAGTTTCTTCCTAGGTTGTCTATCTTGTTACATTTGGATATGTCTATTGTACCTTTGAGGTGCTCACAATGATGCAGTCTTCTTTCCATCCTGTCATGTGTTTCAGTCATTTGAATTTCTTTTTTTTTCTTTCCTAGAGACAGAGTGAATAGTCAGGGCTCCAGCTCCAGTCCTTTCCCTTTCCCAGATATCTTAGGATAGCCTGTGTCTGAAAGTTTGACCTTGATTTTCATCACGTGGAGGCAGTCTTGTGTTTTCCATGAGTGTTTTTAGTGTTATGTGTCAGCTTGTGATCTTTGTGACCTGCTGCTTTAAGCATTGTCTCCTGCTGCCATTCTTAACCATGCTTCCCTTTTTCTGTTGCTTCTACACCCAGGCATACTCTTTCAATCTCCACATGCAGTAGATTTTATGTTTTTACTACTATTCTGTGAATCACACACAAAAAAAGTGAGTTACTGATAGAGCTCCTTACTGTAGATAAATGTAGGAGACTAACTTCCAGCTTTATTTATAAAATTGACAAAATGCACGTCAACAGAATTCAAATCTACAAGAAAGCAGGACCTCCAGTTTTCCAACTGTTCTCTTTTATTGAAGAGTTTATTTGAAAACAATATTCAAAGAGAGAATAGATGCAATGAAAGTTAATAATACATGAGATTTGAACATAATAAAAAATGAGATAGATTTACATTGCTTCAAATTATTATAAGAAAATATTTCCAAATATTATTGCTGATGATACAAAGTACTTCTGGGGATGCAGGCAGGCCACCATTTCCAGTCTTTTCAGTGTTGAAATATGGGGCTCATATATGACAACCTTGGCAGATCTCATCATAGATGAAAGCATTTATCAATACAGTGAGGAATTTTAAAATATTGTTTTGTTCATTTAGGATTATCGGGGAAAGAATTTCCACATTAACAGCCAAAATTAAGATACAGTTTGACATTTGAGGCTGTGTTAAAACAGAATGACAACAGGTGGTTGATTTGCTGGTCAATACCAACCGTCAGACATTTTTAATTTTATACCAAGTCAAAGTTACTATGAAGAGTGTCTCAAGCCTGAGACCAATATTTGGTAAAAATATAAAGCTTCATGAAGGAAATGTTGCAAAACCTAAATATTGATAGACATTGACTAGCACTACTCTGCTTTTATCCCCTAATTCTAAACCAAAAGACTTTTCCTATGATGGTGATATTGAACTTGATGATGGGTGATGAGTCCTTGGACCTAATTACTCTTTCCTTTGGTTTCATTCAATTTTAGCTCCAAAAGAGTTTTACTATTTTTTTTTTTTTTTTTTTTTTTTTTTTTTTTTTTTTTTTCCTAAAAGCAAAACAAAACAAAAAAGATACTCTCTTACCTGTAGTAAAGTTTTTGTTCACTATCAAAAAGGAGCCATGGAATTGAACATTGACCTAAGAAAAACAGCTGCTGTACCTCTCAGTGATATGGAGGTGTTTCTGTTCTGCATGCAGCCACGTGAATTACCTTTTACTGCTGCTTGCCATACCATGCTAGCTTTTCATGTGCAGCATCATAAGGCTGTAGCATCTGGTATTTGTCTCTTGCACACAGCCAAAGCCAAGAGCAAACTGTGGCTTATAGGTATGTACCTTTTAACCTTGAACAGGTTCTGTTACCACGAATTGGAAGAGCATAGTCAGAAGATGCATTTCACAGCTAGCAGTTTCTGAGAACACGGTGAAGGGGTCTCACCTGACATCTGTTTTCTGGATACTGACTGTCACAGATACTGCTGTCACTCGGCTGTTTCCTTCATCTTCCAGGGGATTTCAGTGAGACAGTAGAAATGACAGAAGGAATCAGCTGGAGTCTAGTGAAGTTTAAACAGAGTCAGCAGCATCTGTTAGAATACCTTTGGAACAAAGGTCTGATTTCTAGCTCAAACTTCACAAAACTTCACAAGCTGAATTGCTTTTAGACATGCTTGTGAGAAAATGCAACATTTAATTCAAGGTCACACTAAAGAGAATGGTTTAAGTCAGACTTTCAGACACGAGTTCCCAGTACTTCTTCACATGTGAGTAACTTAAATGCTAGATAAAATCTGTTTTCAGGAATTGAAAAGAGTATTACAAAATTTGATTTGTACTATATATTTAAAATATACAGAACAAAATTCCTTTTTAAACAAAGAAGCAGAATTATAGTAGAGCATATTCTTTTTGTTCCAAATCAACAAATCAGCAGCCAACCATAGAATTTTGGCCCAGAGACTAGTCAGTGTTCTGAAAAGAATTCCAAAAATGCATGTAGTAACTGGGAAGAATTAAATACATCAGAGGTATTAAACAGTGCTAGAAATGGTGCCATTAAAATAAGAGAGACTAAAGAAAGAAAAAATGTCTGCAGGATTATCATTTTACTCAGATTAGTACTTTAATTCCCTTTGAGATTCATATTCCAAAATCTAATCTCAGAATAAGATTTTGATAGCCTTTTCTAAAGAGTATTCCCTTCTTTAAAGCTTAGAAAAGGTTGTTGGACTTCTCCGTTCAAATGCAGAAAACACCCAAGCTCAGCCCCACTCAACCTATGAGAATTCATAACTTCATCTTCCCCTGCAGTGAACAGCATTTTGGTTAATATGTGGCTATTGCCTAACTTACAAACACTGAACACAAACCTACAAACACTTTTCACCCTTTCTCTGAAATTCTTTGAATGCTGATTGAACTGGTCTGTTTAGTAAAAACAAAATTAAAAAAGAAAACAAAACACAAACAAACAAACAAACAAAAATAAAACCAACTCCTCCAAAATAACCCCCCAAAAAAACACCAAAAAAACACCACCACAACAAAACAAAAGCAACAACAAAAATCCCACTGCCTCCAATAAATAAATAAATAAATAAACAAATAAAAAAGAAGGAGGAAAAAAAGCAACAAGGAAGAGAAGGAAGTGCACTGATTCCCACTGCCAAGACTTTGCACATTTGAATGGTGAACAATGCTACTCAAGCATTCAGAAAGACTTTCTGCTAAAAGCTCTGGAAATAAAATGCTTATGGGATGAGACAAAGGCTTTAAAAGAGCTTCTTAGATCCAGGCAGAAATCAGAAAAGTCAGGTTACTTGCCTTTATCTGCTTTATTTCTACAAATCTGAAAAGAAATTGTCAATACTTTCAACCTCATATGGCTTTTTTCCAAAATATACACCTTAAAGCTGATGAGAGAGAGCACAAATACAAAGCAGTAGGAGTCATGTAATTTAACACAATGAAACTCTCTTATTCACTTTATTTCCTTTACACTTTTGACACTTTTGGTACCCTTCCTCAAACCTGTAACCAATTATGATGATTCAGCCTGTGTACACCTTTGATCATCCAGATACTCAATCAGAGCAATATGTAAAAAGATTGTATTGTCAGCCTGCTTTTTCTTAATCCTTATTACTCCAGCGGCAGGAGGCCTTTTTTTTTTTTTTTTTTTTTTTTTTCTTTGCTTCTCTTTCCTGTAATTTTCTTTGACTACTTCTTTTCTTTTCCTATTCTATTATGATAATTCATCCAGTAAAGCACATTGCAGCTATCCACTCTCCTTTAACTCTAGTATTTCTACATGTAGGAAAAATACTTTATCTATCAGAGGATAAAACTATAGCAAATGTATTATCTTTTATGTGTTACTGTATATGAGCTTGTCGGAAGGAAAGGCTTTAAAGTGTGCAAGCTTATGAAATTCTAAGTAAAAAGGTATTCTAGCTCATCACAATTTTAAGCAATCTTATCTATGAACTAACAATGAATACATAACAAGTCAACCCACAGGGCAATTCCTTCAAGGTTATAAGCATTTGAAACTTATAGCCAATGAACACTTCTACAACCATAGTCACCATGACAGAGTAAACACACTGATTGAATTCTATTGCACCTCACAATCAGAAACATGGAGAAAAGCCTTGGAATAGTTGCTAAAATAATAAGCTGTAACACCTAAAACTAGGAGACAAGATGTACTGAAGCAGAACAAAGAAAACAAATTTAAAAAGATTAACTTCTCTGTTCCAGTGTTATCACAGTTCCCTCCTAAATACCCACATCTTAAAAACATAACTTACATTGCAAACTACTTTGAGGTCTGTTTATGGTACATTTCAGTTGTCAATTATTCCTGAACAACTGACACTGACTAGGTGATGTGTATATACAACATGTTCAGCAAACCAAAATATAATGTAAATAGGAGGAAAAAAAATCAGAAAACATGAAGAAAATATTATGTTAGGTAACACTACTGAGCTTTTCCTGTGGCAATATGTTTTAACTTACTATACCTGTAAGTTACTGATAATGGATAAGAATGGCAATCTAAGCAAGATGGAGAAAATAGTATTTTTATAACATTTGCAATAATGTTTAGAGGAGGTTTGCATAGAAACAGAAATACCATGGAAATATTATAGTTATAAATACACCTAGAAAGTATATTTTATTTATGGGACAAGCAAAAATTATATTTGGTCCTATATTAATTAACTTTTAAATTAATATGTTATATCATAAAAGTCAGTCATCAGGTTCTTTATTTTGGTGAATAGAGATGGTCAGCTTTAAGCAATAACTGTAAATGTGTTTGGCATGTTATTTATAGCCACCAGTGGTGCAAAGCAGAGACTTAAACGACTACAATAACTTCAGAACTCAGTAATGAACTTTAAATTTTTAAAAGCATCAACACAGATTCAAAAGCATATTTGTCTCCAAAAGGATATTTACATTTGAACATGGATTTCCTTTTCCATGCTGATTTGTTACAAAGATTGCATTGGTAGAAAAACCCCACAGTTTTTGTGACAATAATATAGCAACCATATTGAATCATGCAAGAGAAGGTCTTGTCCACTGAGAAAGAAATAATTAATTTAAATAATTTATTATATTTGGCTTATGTGGCAAAGTTTTGGTAGCAGGTGGGTAGGAGGGATTGCAGGGGTGGCATCTGAGAAAAGATATCAGAAGTGGTTCCCATGCTGGACATTTCCATACTGCAGTTCCAGCAGAGTCCAAGATGGATATGCCTCTGGTCAAAACTGAGCCAACCAATGGGAGTGGCTCCACCTCAGTGACAACATATTAATAAAATTCTCTGCAACAGCAGCTGGGAAAGAGGATTGATAATATGTGAGAGAAACAACTCTGCAGGACCAAGACTGTGGTGAGACAGACTGTCGCCTTGCAGCCTCACAGGGGAGCAGGTATCCACTTTGCAGGACATTGGGGACCCACTGATGGAACAAGTGGATACACCCTGAGGAAAGCTACAGATTGTGGAAAGCCCATGCAGGAGCAGATTCCTAGCAGGATCAGTGGTCCCCTGGGGGAGCCACACTGCAGTAGTCTGTTCCTGAAGGACTGCACCACATGGAAAGGACCCATCCCAGAGCAGTTCTTGTAGAATTGGAACCTTGGGAAAGATGCATTTTGGAGCCCTTCATGAAGTATCCCATGGGTGGGAATCCACACTAAATCTGGAGAGCTCTGTGTGAAGGGGAAGGAGTGGGAAAGGCAACGCTTTATGAACTGACCAAAAACCCTATTTCCTATGCACCTGCACTGTTCAGGAGAAGGAGGTAGAAGAATTGTAAGTGAAATTGAGCCTGGTAAGAAGGGAGTGGCAGGGTGAAAGTGTTTATAATTTTGTTTTATTTCTCACTGTCTCATTCTGTTACAATTAATTGGCAATAAATTAAATTATTTTCCCCAAGGTGAGTCTGTTTTCTGCAATGGTAATTGGTAAGTGGTTTCCCTGTCCTTTTCTTGACCCATGATTTTTCGTGTTTTCTCTCCTGTCCTCTTGATTGAAAGGGCATTGATTGAATAGTACAGTGGCAGCCAGCCAAGGTGAATACACCACCTTTATCTAGAACAAAATATTTATTATTATAATATATAATTAAAATATATTATATATTACAATATATCTTTTTTAAATGTACTAATTAATACCTTATATTTATGAGCATTTCTAGAGCACTTGTATTATTTACTGTGGGGGAGGTATTTTTGTCTGTTTCAGGAGTTTGGTTTTTTTGCGTCTTATTTATTACTGAAAACTTCAGCAATTCCAAATGATTCTTTACCAAATTTATTAGAGAATTAAATAATTACTTGGTGTAGGAATCCATTTATTTTTAAATTGAAATTGAATCTTATACTCCACTTCAAATACTTATTTAACTGCCATGGAAACCCAAAATTCCTGGTATTTAAAAAAGTCCCATTAAGATCATGATAAATATTTTTTTTCTAAATAATTCAGACATACCTGCAATTGTTAAATGCATAATACCTATCAAAAGCTGTCAGACATTTGGTGACACAGTAGCATATCAAGCACATAAAGTAAATTGTCAAATTTCTCAGGAAAAAACTGTTGGTTCTATTGTTTATTCCATCATTTAAATGCCTGTCACAATTTTAAAATCTGTATTGTAGGGAACCTGGAAAAAAGGCATCAGATAACATTTGGCAAAGAATTTGCAGACCAGTTTACCTTATTAGCTTGATCAATGGATCCTCAACCTCAGGAAGAATAAAACCTTGGTTTTCCATTTTTAAATTTTGATAATGCGAACATACTTCAGTGGCAAGTAAAGACGGATAAACAACATGATCATCGCTCACCAAGAATGAAAAATAGACAAATATAAACATTTTCAAAACAAAGATACTTTTGTGAACATTATTTACAGTACAGACAAACTTCAGAACCAAAAATATGTGGGGAAAACAGATTCCTTTCTTCTCAGATGGAATTACTCATCTCATTAAATTCACTTCTTTTATAAGACCTAATTTTGCAAAAACAACATTTCAAAGATGTTTTTGTCTTATTTCAAGGCCAAGAAATTGTTTTCCAAGAAAAAATCTGGGGCATTTCCAAGTTTATCTCATCTATGGCTTTTTGACGAAAATCTAGGATTTCTAGCAGTTGTTGCTTTTCACACCTGCTCCAGCCTCATTCACAGCAAGTTTGACTCATGGAAAGTGTTTGTTTCTTCAGAACCATGAACACAAATGAAGAAAATACTAAAAAATATAAAATAAGAAAAAGCTTGAAATAAAACATTCAAATATCATGTGCAGCTTTTCAGTCCCATTTTTAATCCCTATGAGACTTTGTCATCAAGATTGTATTTTCCGATTTGTGTGAAGACAGTAGGTCTTACAGTGTACAAATGCTCAGCAACAGACAAGAACAGTTTATGTCAGGAGACTCCATGGTCCACCTGCTAGAAAAGAAGTGAGGCAGAACATGAACCCTACAAGTAACTAGAAAAGCATTCTAATCATAATATATATTTCTGAACAGAAACTTTTTTTGAGTGAAATATCTTCCATGGATATGAGGAGTTATATTTTCTCAGGGTTTTTTTTTGCTATTTAATGAACCCCACTTTATACCCAAAAGTAAAACTGGGCTTATTCCATTTTGTAAAGTCTGGTATACACAGGAAATTTTTCTTGGAAATTGCCATAGAAAAAAAAATGTTATCGGCACCTTGATTATACGAGTGCAACAAATACGGTATCCTGACTCAACCTGCTGTCACTGCTGCTGTGACCATTCTGGCACTGTCAGCAGTGCAGAAAAATTATGCCTTCTCAAACACAATGCAATCTCTGATTTGGATTAAAAAATTCAATTCAAGCTCCATTATGATATTTTTAATACATTAAAAAAGTGCAAAGGATGCAACTTTCGTATTCTTAGACAGAATTCAACAGTCTCTCCTTTATACAACTAAAATTGATTTTTACTGTTCACAATCTTTAAAAGCTGCCTGTTATTTAAATACGCACACAAAGTGAATAATCAGGTAAAGTTTTAACACATTAGATTCCTGGATGAAATGTACTTAAGTTTTTCTGGAAGTCAATTGAAGGAAAATAACATCCTAAGAACAGAGTTTGTTTTTACCCCCCGAAGTTTTATGTTTTGCCAAAATCTCTTTGGAGGGATTATAATTTGTGAGAAAGTAGCTCAAAGGGATTGAAAATATTTTCAGAGGAACAAAAGTTACTAGAAAGGTGTTTGGTTGGTTTATCCTTGCTAGCAATTTTTATTTTTGTAATGAAAATATTGTTTTTACACCATATATACATATATTGCACACAACACTATTTCTAAAATTGCATGATCAGATAGAGAAATGAAATAAAATCTGCATTTATTTCTGGCCATAAATTTACAACAATGACGTATTTCACACAAAATGAAGATAAAGTTCATTATAGCTAAGAAGTGAAGGTAAAATTGGGGGTTTTTTTAGTATGAAAGAATACAACGTGGCACAATTTCTGATTCTACTGTGCATCTCTAAATGCAATTTCTCCTGTGGAATAAAAGTACCAATGACAGGAAACTTTATATTAGAATATTTATTTAGAACATCACAATTGAAGTACTCAATATTTATTGTGCTGAAATGTATGATTACAATTAAATGAGAAAAGTATTTTAGTTAGTGAAATATTTTGTTTAGCATAGCTGAGATTTTGTTTATTCACCTCAGGCCTATGAAATTTTAAGCATCAAGATATATAAAAATGTTTATATAATGATAAACTGATAGAAATCATGTTATGATAAAATGATAGAAATTCTATCCACTGTTTGGAACCATTGCTCAAAAAGCTGCTCGAACTAAGGTGAGAAACAGTAGTTCTCAGCAACAAATACTAAGTTTATTTTTCAATTTAAACAAAATCTATATATTGTAAGTGACTCAATTAAAACATGCCACAGTATTTTTTCCCTGTGAAAGTAATACATGCTAGTTTATCGGTGTTTGAATGAGAGTATTCTTTTAATCAACACTACTGTCAGTCAAAAAGTATAATTTATCAATTCTATTTCTCTATTTAGTTGAATATATGCAGTTTTAATTTTTAATTTTCCCTTAGCCCATGTTAATTAAACGTAAAATAATCAGACCTATTGATGAGAAAAAGCCTCAAACAAGAGCTTCCTCAATAAGGGGTCCCCTTAATACCTTCTTCTTGCTAATATGAATATATTCAGTGCTGCTTTTGTGTTTCAAGAAAGAGCACTGCATTACTTTAGCCAATCATCTCCTTATTTATTTTTCATACACAGCCGAAAAACAACATTTTCAATGCTTGGTATGGAGCTGTGTTGTACAGTAAAAGAGATGTTAATTGATTCTCATTGACAGAAAACTAAAAGTATTAGGTGTGTCACTTTGGATAATACCCAAGGCCTCAAAAACATGGGCAACATTTTCTTAAATGAGTTGCTGGAGGCCTGTGAATAGGAATGTCTCATGCAGGTACCTGTATTTTCCGAACAGCAAAATGTTCTTCAGAACTAACAAATTAATTTTACGTATAATTAAGAATCAGATAAAGAGAGGTTTGTGAGTGCACTCATGGCTGCTGACAATGCTAGCTCTCGCACCAGCTTGTACCCTTGTACCTCACCTTTTCTGAGGTATTGTTTTACTTTAGGGCTTAACCTGCATTACCGAGCAATTTAGAATTAAAGGAGATTGGTAAATCAAATCAGTAGATAGAGAGGCTCCTCATGCCTTAGTGAGTATAGCTAAGTGAGCCTTAGGAAAATAAGGAATAGTTCTTTGACAAAAGATCTTCATTTTTACATGTGCAATGCTCTTCAAAACACCAAAACAGTCATGCTGGAAGGATATATTTTCTTCCTCAGCTGATGCCCCCATTTCTGAGAAGTGTCACACTAGCCTTTCACCTCTTCCTGGAGCAAGGTAGTAATTATTGTCCTACCATCATTGCTCTTTAAAAATTCCTTCTTGCAAAATGCTTCCATTTCCATTTGTGCTATTTTCTAGGTGAAACTGTGGTGACAGCCATCCAGTCCTCACAGGGATGATATCTTCAGTTTCCAGAGAAAGATCACAGTGTGCCCAAGCGTTTAGATTTCACCTGGGGTTTCCATACCTTGAGGAAATGGAAGTATCTGTGTGTTCTCAGCTGCCTATAATCCCTTTTTGCACACAGAAGCCTTTACAAATAAAAAATATTTCTGTTTTAACCTAGTAACCAAGTATTTCTTGTATTCCCAAGAGCTTTGAAAAGCTGCACCACATGCCTTATGGTAAAACACTTAACTTCTAGCCACACAGCCCTAATTCAATCCACTGCATTTATAAATTTCTTTCCCTTCCCTCTCTGCTGTGATGTGTCACAACTTATATTAAATTAGCTCTTATGCTACTGATAGCTCTCTATAGACCCTTGTTTTCTCCCTGACATCTGCTTTCAAGAATAGGTGGCAGGCATATACAAACAAATAAACACCTTAACAACTTAGTGGTTCCTAGGATTTTCTAAGTGGGCCTAATCTCTTTCCATGTAGAAGGAGAAGAATCCTCTAAAATAAATGGTTTCACTACAGAATTTTTTTTTCTCTTCCTGCAGGCAATATCATCCAGTATCACTTACACTTTATAATCAGACAAGAATCAGAATATGTTGAACTGATAAGGACTTGATAATTTCTAAATGAGATTAAGTTGGGCAATGAGAATAGTTGACTATTTTGACCTCAATTTGCAAGTTATATTTTGTTAAAAATGTGAATTAGTTAGACTGAACCTTAGAAGAGAGATTGTTTTCCTGGTAAACCTCTGAATCTGGGGAATTCAGAGTGCAAATTTGTGCAAAGGGAGCAGTGAGGGAGTCAAAGTAGGGATCTTGCAGCAGAAATAGAGAGAGTGCAGTGGTGGACAGGGAACAGTCCCAGTCATGCCACGACTCGCTCAGGTCCCTCGAGGGGTCTTCAAGGGCCGCAACCTTCCCTGGCGAGCCGCCCTTAGCAGGGCAGCCCCAGCCCAGGTGGCACAGGCACCTCAGAAAGTGATTGCTCTTTTGTGAGGGAAAAGCCTGGCAGCTCTTTCCAGGCTTTGCTGCGGATGCAGCTCCTTGAGGCAGGTCTCAGGCAGCGCCGAAGAAAGACAGGAGCCAGGGATGATCTCCAAAGATCTTCTTTATTTGAGGGCTCAAAGACGGCCAACTGCTGGGATTTTATGCTCCCAGGGAGGGGGCGGGGTTTTACATGACAACCAATCGGGTATAGTTGGGAAACTTTTTAACAAATGGGGTTGAGAAACAAAACTTTTGGCCAATCAGGGGGGAGGCTAATAAACAAATTAGGGGATCAAAACTGAACCAATAGAAAGGGAGAACTGCAGAACCATAACAACCAATCACAGAACAGAAATTAACATAAACTCTTTCAAACCTTTGTATCCCTCCAAGGGAGGGCTGGGTGCACCACTCTGTCAGAGTCCTGTTCGGGGTTACAGTCCTCCACACAGTCAGACCTTTGAGGGAATGGACAGAAATCTTCATGTCTTCATGGAGGTCAAGAGCAATTTAATGGTTTTTGGTAATTCATAAAAGAAGAGTAAAATCATGGCAGTAGAAATAATAGGAATCAAAAAGAAAAACATTGTAGAAATGTCAAGTTTGAATTAATGTAAGACATTTAAAGAACATTATTTCTAATATTTTCATTACAAAGAAATAGAACATAATGTAAATACTACCAGGTCACAAATGATTACCCAATGCGCTTCCTGAGTCACCTTGAACTGTGAAGACTGATTTACTCATGAAGGTTAACTTGAATAGGCTTGGAAATTCGGCAGTGAATAGATCCTTTAGCAGATAAAACTAAGGAAACAGGAAATTTGTGAAAAAGCTACCAGCTCTTCAAAGTTATAACACTGAAAGCATGTGTTTAAACAGTAAAATGTAGAAAGTTTAGTAGAAGATCAGATTAGATAAACTATGAGTTCTTCATTGGCCTCAAATAGAAGAAGGAAGTGTTTAGAAACTAAAAATTAGGAAAGATTACTGAAGAGAAAAAATAAAGCCTAAGGATAGAAGAAAAAGATTGAAAGGTCAAGACACAAATGAGATGCAATTAGCAAAAGGCATAAGAATGACAAGAAATCAGTTTCTAAGTATAAGAGGAAGACCAAAGAAGGCATTGTTCTGCAACTAATCAAGAAGGAATGCTATGCACAGATAACACAGAAAAGGATGAAGCTTTTAATGATTTTTTTTTTTTTTTTTTGCACCAATCTGCAGTAAAAAACATCCATTAAGGAGAAGTGCCTAGCATAATTAATATCAGCTACAAAAGAAGTTCTCAATATGGAATAGGAAAGACATGAGTTGCAAGCACTTAGTTAACTTAAATCAGTGTGATCTGATGAACTTCATCCTAGGATACTGGCTGATGTAATCAAAAAACTTTTTGTGGTTATCTTTGAAAACTCTCGGAAGGCAGCTGTGGTACCAAATGATTTGAAGAAATAAAAACCCCTGTTCATAAAATAAGAGAAAAAAGGAAGCTGGAGAATCATACAGCAGTTAGTCTGACTTCATTCCTCAGATTAAAAACAGATCTTTTTAAAATTAAAAAAAAAAGAAGCAAGCTATCAACTGCTTTTAAATGCTATGAAGATAATAAGGAGATGACTGAGAGCCTACACTACATGGGTTTTTCAAGAACAGATCCAATCAAACCAAGCTGTTTTCCTCTTCTGACAGAGTAATAAGAATTTGATTAGGGAAGAATGAGGAGAGCAAAGCAGTGTTATACAAGCCAAATTTGGAACTTTGGAACTACTGGTACATTTCATATAAAAGTCTGAAAAACAGGAATTAATGTGCATTTGATTTCGTTCTTATGCAGATGAGAGCTAATTGTGAGGTACAGAAGAACTCATATTTATCTGGTGAAATTCTTACATCTGTATGATGACATGAATAACAAAATCAAGCAGCTGAATATGGGAAAGAAAGAAATCTGTTTATTGAAGACACAAAAGCCTGTCAACATCATATGGGATAGTCAGCAGTTAAAGACCGTGCTTCCTGATACTAACAGCGGTTGGCTTCATGTTGGTTAGTGAATACAGGTTTGAGGAACCTAAGAAATTCGTGTCAGACATAAGTGAAACAGCAATATCCAGAAGAACACATGACACAATGTGATAAAAATAACCAAGAACTTGAAAAGGGAAACTAAATGTGGCTAGGAAAACTCTTTCCTGAAAGGAGTATATTGGGAACACATTTTGAAGCACACAGCTGAGGCTGGTATCTGAGCAATATCACCCTGGATGGCTGAAAATTATAAAAGCCTGTAACTGGAGTGCAGGAGTTTCTGAAGTGCCTCTGTGGCTCAGATGTCACTGCTTCAATTGGTCAGTCACATTAAGTAGCCTCAAATTCAGAAAAGAACAAGCAACTTATGACATCATATGGCTTTAAATACCATTTTCTATGAGATGCCCAAGAGGAAACCGCCAGAGCAAAATCAGAAAAAGGATAAAGACCGAACCACAGTAACATAAGAACCTGATTAGTTAATTTTTAAGGGATAGAGCTGCTCCTCTTGGCAAAAAGGAACCCGTCTTGACCCTGACTCATTTCTGTGTTGTCATTATATACCTGTATTTTGGACTAAATAAAAACAAAGACATACTATAGATCAAATGGTAGAATTATAAATTACCACACAGAATGGATATAACCATCTATACTGGAACAGGATATAAACCATCCAGAATATAACAATTCTCCAAGAAAGGATCTGGAGTTTTTTGCAAGTGGCTGGTTGCTAATGCACTGATATTATGAATACAAATATCTCAGAAAGCCCTTATGAGCAGACTTGTGGGCTACTGATCACATTATTCCTATCTGTGTAATAATTCAGATGTTTACACATTCTCCTACTTTATACAGATTGGTAAGCCTCAGTTGGAACAGTGTACGTAGTTTCACATGTTGCACTTGAGGAAATATTTGCATTTATTGGTAAAAACATAGCACAGCAACAAATATGACAAAAATTTAGGAAGCTCCTGAGGCAAAGACATTAAATCAGCCAGACTTTTGTACTAAGCCTATGACTACTTTTTTTTTTCTTTATAGTGAAATTCCCAAAGAAGAATAAATTGTTCTAAAACTCACAAAAGTCAGGGATTATTAAACTATTAACTAATAGTTTAGTTTAATTAACTAATTCCTAGCTTTTAAAATACAGATGGATTAGAAATAGACAGAATTTATATGCAGTTATGTCTCCCAAGTCACTGTTTCTTTACTTCCATCCTGTTCAGTGACTAAGACACAGAAAATAAAGCCCAGTTTTCTGCTCTCCCTCTGCAACATCTCTGAAAATTTTCTTCTGCTCCCTATTTCTTCTCAACAGCTCAGGTTCTCTTCCACCTGCAGACTTCTACATAATTCAAGTGACTTTCTCACTTTCTTCTTGCCACAGCATGCAGTTTGCAGAAGCTCTGCTTTCTGCCAGCTTCTGTTGCTTCCTGAGAAGAAACATATCTCTTCTCTATACAGAGAAGAATCTGAATTAATCCCTCTCCTGAAAGGAGGATAACATGCAATAACAAAATGCAAAGTTACCATCTGTCCTATTCCTGTAAGTTCCCATTAAAATAATCTGTTCTTTATTGCAGATATAGAGAAGAAAAGAAATAATAATCTTAAATTTCAACAGGAAGGAATCAGGCTAAAGACAAGACAGTGGAACATATTACTTGGAAGACTGGAGTCTCTCTCATCACAGAAATTTTAAAAAAACAAAAGTCAGCTATTCATCTATCAATATAGTTCACCCACAGAATATAAGAAAGAAGATAACCTATAATTTTTTTTCAAAGTTTATTCAAATGTAGATGCTATCACATTGTTGATTTCAGCCAGTGTTGAAGATGGAGTGCAATTTTCCATATTCATCGTTACTGGGGACTGAGTCAACCTTGGGAGTGGAATGAAACCTTATGGGCAGAAAGAAATTACTTGGAAAATATATAATGGTTGAGTCAGAACTATTTTAAACATGATGCTTTCAAAGAAGTTAGGCTTTAAAAATTTAGGTCTGTTTGACTGATATTCATGGCTGTGCCCAAAATCTTTTAAATTTAATGTGATGTCGTTACAACACTGTGCATAGGATATTAGTTATCATTTAAATCCAGTGTCAAATGGGAAAAGAAGTGACTTAATATCTACAGTTTGCTCTTTTTTTTGTCAGAGATATTTCTCCATCCAAATTAGAAAATGTATTAACAACTCAAAAATTAGATAATAGTGTAGAGTCTTTTGAAAGAATTAATAAAGATTTTATTTAAGGCTTTCTTATATTTGTCCAGCTTAAATTTCATACCATGAGCAAGAAACTGGAAAGGAATTTTGGTTTGGTTTGGTTTTTTGTTTGGTGTTTTAGGGTTTTGTTTGTTTTATGTAGAGGTACAAACTTGGGTGGTTTTTTTGGGAGTAGGTTGGTTTAGTTCTGTTCAGATTATTGATTATTATTGTTACTACTATTACTATTATTCTCCCCATATCTTTTTTTTTAGCTGAGACCCATAAAGGATACAAGGTGTTGAGCAGGTATTTCAATATTAGTTGGTTGTCAATATTTTTTCTAAATGAAACTTTCAGCTTGTTCCTGAATTTACTTGCTCTTTATAATTTATAACAGGTTCCGTGCTTAAAAATAAGT
Organism: Zosterops lateralis; assembly: GCF_965231275.1. Lineage (NCBI taxonomy): Eukaryota > Metazoa > Chordata > Aves > Passeriformes > Zosteropidae > Zosterops > Zosterops lateralis. Next base: position 74,247,918 of record NC_139762.1, read on the forward strand.
GTCTAAGATAATATTTTGGCACTTGTATGTCAGTTTTTCTTTAACCTTCTCTATGACACATAACCTTTATTTTATGCAAAAGAAAAAAAAAAAAAAAAAACCACACAATGTTGTGTTCCACAAAGCTCACTGGCCTTTTTTGTTGTTGTTGTTGTTTTGGGGTTTTTTTCCACCAGATGTATTGTGTTCAATATATGCACAGAAAACATTGTAAATCAGGCTTTTGTTGTGCACGTCAAATTACGCCCGGAATGGTATTTGCGACATTTATTAGGAAAGACAGAGAAAACTGAAAACCAAAACACAAAAACTGATTAAAAAGCAATGGGATACTTGTATGGCATAAAGCAATCTTATGATCATATTTAAACCAGGCTTGTATATTGTTCAGACAGCAAATTTGAAAGTTTAGGAGTAGCTGCAGCAGGCTGATTGGTCCACACATACACGGTAATTTAATATGCTATGAGAAGCATCTGAATGGTCAACCTGCAAGGAGATTTCAGCACCATCCATCTGTCTTGACTGAGACCCAGAGAGGAATGGAATGACATTGGATCCTATCATATTCACATTGGCTTCATACATATCCTTATCTGTCACAGCCTCAGCAAAAGAGCCTGGAATTCTCTCTCTGATAATGAATGGAAAGAAGCAAGTTGCTTACACTACTTCTGTGTATTTTCTAGTCTTATTTGTTTGTAAAGCAGTTGCTGTGATGGGCAGACCTTTGCTTGGATGCACTGGTTGAGCCCTGCTATTGTTTTCCTGATGGCCCAGGACCATGTCTTAAGCAAATTGTTTCACAACAGCCAAGGGAAACAGTTGACAAGTAGTTCCTGTTGAGATGGGCTCAGACTTTCTATCATGCCAATTTCCTCCTTCCTGGTAAGGTGTTCCTCTCCTGAGTCATGTCACTAAAAGGATCCATAAACCATCCCAGACTCCAGAAGCACCCCCATCCCCTCCAACCACCCAACTCATTTTCAGTGCAGCATCAGACAGTGTAAATTCCCTCCCAAGGAGGAGTCAGGGCATTCCTGTGTAACCCTAAACATACATAACCTGTCAAACTCTGTTGCTCAGGCTCTCACCCCCACCCTCAGGGGATCAAGACTTCAACCATCACTCTGACCACAGACACCCAACTGCAGTGATCAAGTCTCTTGTCCTTTCCTTCTCTTCTTTATGTATTTTGTTTGTGATGTTTTGATACTTTTATAGAAAAGAACCAGACTAACTACACGCCTCCTTCCCATTTCAACCAAATTGTTTTAAAATGTCTGTCTCATATAGAGACTAGTCACTTACTGTTGTTCCTCTTTAATCTGCCCCAGGGATCTATTAGCAAGAATTTCAGTTACCTGGCCTGAGAGTCAGGCTGTAGCAGGTGCAAAAAGACCATCAAATGGGTGCACAAAACAACAGCAAGTTCAGCATTCACATTACGCTTGCAGGTTTAATATAGAAAGAGGGTCCAAAATTGTCACCCATACAGAGCTGAAAGGATGTTTTCTAAGACAGTGTATCTATAATGATTGTCGTAAATTACATAATAATTTTTTGTGTGTCTTGGGTCCAGTCTTACAGGGTAGAGACATCCTTTTTGACAGTTGCCACACAAACAAGATTACAAAAAAGGGGAATGGAGTAGCTTTCAACAAATTAGGTGGTACACTTAAATTACAATTGCTTAAATTACAATCTCCCTCTGGAGTTCCTGAGTTGTCTCTTTGATGTTCAGACATGTGATGGAAACCAAAATCTGCTTCTGGATACTTTTCTTGAAGTAGGGCTAATATTGCTTCAGGGAATTTAGGAGGAATCAAGGTGTCTTTTTATACAGGACATAAGTCAGAACATACAATCAGAAAGGAATAGAATGACCAGTCTCTGCTTGGACTTTCACTATGGTGCTTAAGTTCCCCAGGGATGAAAATTGACTGTCAGTTCAGGTGTCAAACTGCCACGTGAAATGGTTCTTTTTCTCTTGGTGTTTGATTCACAACTCAACATCTGCTGTCTTCTAGTATGTGATACCAGCAGAAGATATAGGGCCTACACGTAGGATAGGATATGCTTTGTTTTGCCTCACCCTTGCTTCCAAAGATGTCACTCAGAAGAAGGTAGGTTGTTATGAATAATTTCTCCACAGTAAAGTACAGGAATTTTTTTTTCACAGCAGGGAATGGACAGCATTTGTATTCATCAAATCTTTCCAAAAGGTGTATTAGGACATATTTAAACATGTCAGAGAATCAAGGTCTTACTTTAACCCTTTTTTTCCTTATATTATGCAATCTAAGAAAGTATATTTATCTAAATATAATAGATTTGGAAAGAAAATATATGTCACAAACTTTTGCCATTTAACTGAAAAATTACTATAATTTTCTCAGCTTCCCAGCATGAAAAGGATTATTATTAATAGAAGATACTCAATCCTAGCTGAGTTCTCAGCAGGATTACTTTATACACAGTTTAATGGACTTTACTGGATTAGTGAGGTATTCAGGTGCCTATTCCTTTATGAAGTAAATTCTCATGTGGTTTTAGAGACTATATAATGTTTGGTAAGACTCAGGACAATCCTTCTGGGAAAGAGGAGAGAACAGCTGCACCACCACTCTATGTATAACACACCAGGACAATTCACACAACCTGTGAGTCTTCCTGTCTGCTGAGAAAGAGCTTACCACACAGAGACAGAAAGTTAGAAAGCTATGTAGGCTACTCTGGGCCATGGTATATTGGTCTCTCCATCCTTCTCTCTTAATGAAAAAGCTATGAGTGCAAAGTAGGTGTGCTAGCCACAGGAAGAAGTGCATTTCAGACATGTAATGTGTGCAGAGCTGTTATGTGACTTCAGATAGACCTCTGAACTGTCAGGCTTTGCTTATATACCCAACAGCATTTCCTCTGTACTTCCATCCTAGCACAGTAAAAATATTGTATTGTTATTTTTAATGAAGAGAGGGGAATTAGGATTCACAGCTAGATAATTAGTTTTCAGTTAAGGCCATAGGCAAGGAAAATGCAATTTTGTTGTACACTTCAGCAGGTCCTTTTTTGTAACACCATGAAAAAAATACAGCAAACTGGCCTGAACATAGTGAAAGCTGTGGCAAGGTTGTGCTCACTTCTCAGTAGCATCTACAAATGTGGAGGAAACCAAAATCAGAGCTTATAGAGGCCTTCTCTCTGTTTCTTTTTTCTCTGAAAAGTAGACCTGAAGGAAAAGCACATAGATACAAGGCACAGGAAGAATTACTTTCTTCCATTTACACCATCACACTAGTGCATGAGATCACCCAATTTTCACAAAACTAGCAAATGTTTTACATACTACAGACATTAAACTCATTTTTTGTTTGCCTGAGAAATTCTTCACAATTTAAAGCATACTAGAATTTTAAGAACTTAAAGAGAATTTTGAGGTGCAAACAGAATTTATTCATTGTTTTAATAGTTTAATGCTGTGCATTTTTATTTTTTTTAATTATATTCAGATGCTAATATAGATATATCAAGGGACCGTATACTGAAACAGAATAGATATTTTTCTGAATTCACCCACATGAATTTGCAGATCAGAGACTATTGTTAAATATAAAGCTAAGCTTGCCATTCTTTACTTTTTTGGTGATTTATGGATCAAGGCATTACTTGTTTGGATCTTTTCTAAGACATATTTCCTTTAAAGAGCTTTAAGAGGGTTACTTTGTGAAACTGGAAGCCTCCCAAGATGCCTTATTTTGACTAATGGCCAGGATGAAACTGTTTGAACTTTAAATGACTACACAGCCTCTGCCTCAGCATAGTTTAACGGTTCATTCACGTAGGGTCTAAATGCACAAAGTTTCCATCAGTCTTAAAAGAATAACCCAGATATAGGAACTTAGATGATTTTTTTTTTTCCTTAAATGCACCATTTCTCCCACGTTATACACCTTACCCAAGAATAAAGACAATGTATTTTCAAGAATCGGAAAGAAATCTTTGCAAAATCATGTTCTTGTTTCAGATTGGAACATTCCCTTTTGCTCCACACCGTAGCAGAACACAGAAGTGATGAAGCACAAGCAAATTACTGAAAAAAACTTTTAATTGAACATTTGTGGAATCTAAAAACACAGATCTGCCATGGAGAAAGCTAAGGTGGGACGTGTGATAAAGAATTTCAGAGTGGCGAATTTCCCTTTTCTTTGCCAAGTACTTGAGGTTGTCTGTCTCTGGAGCCTGTACTCATCTCCTCTGTTAACTTGTCTGTAGCTAGTAAGTCCAACTTTCTCAACAAGCAACAGACGTGAAGTTTCATTCATGACTCTCTGTTAGAAATATAAAAAAATCAGCTTCTCCACCTGGAACCTTAAAGCTGAATATTATAGGAAAGGATAAAACTGAAAATTGCAAACCCTCAGTGAATGTTAAAGTTTGTGTGGAACACAAAACGTGATAAAGCAAATGTGCCAAATGTGTTAAAATCATAGCACAGCAAGCTCTTTACTATCCAGTCCTTAATTCTTTTAGCCCCTATCTCTGTTTCAGATGTGAGTTGACTGAAGTTTTTTATTGATGAAATGCCTGGAGAAGTGAAGGTGTATGTAGTGCTGTTCCAATTTATTGAAAGAATGTCTCCGGAGACTAAATCAGCACTAATATATAGTATCTATAAATCTGGAATAACAACATCCAAACTCTTCAAATGGGGACTAGTAATTTTAACAGCACTGGACATGCCTAAAGGCAACCTAAAACACACAAATTGCAACTTTTTATTAGTGAGATATTTTCTCCCAAGATCATCATAAAAGAAAGTTTATTACACATACTAGAAGGATGTAGAGGCTTTTCCAAAATCTAATTTCTTCATAAAATGTACTTGTTAAAGGGTAGTTTCTAAATCTTCCCAGCTGTCCATCCTGACTGATTTTATTTTCAAAAACAACTTAATAGGGGTTGAATTTTCCCTGTAGTAATAGCTCCTTGAAGGCCTTGGAGAGTGAGTAGTGAATTAACCAACCTACAGAGTGACCTAAATTATGAACAACCTCTAGGGCACCTGAGGCAAGTGAACTTTCCCTCACTGCATGCCAGAGCTGATGTACAACAACAACAACACTTTTTTGTAAAACCTAGCTGCCATTGGCTATTCTATAATTACTTGAGTTCTCTAAAATAGTAGCTGCTGCTGCCTGCACAAATCTTGTAACTTGCTTCCTTGTTTGTTGTCTTCTAATTTTCTCACATAAGTCTTAGCTATGTGGAAATTATGTTAAAATAAAATAAAAAGAGAGAAAAGAATATTTTATCTTTTTTATTATTTTTGTGTTTCTAATTAGCAGCACTTTTGATAGGCATTTAAATTTGTAACTGTTGGTAAACATCAGTGCTTATATTTTCCCCATATTTCAGCTGAAGTGAATTAACATAAATCTTTCTTCAGTGTCCTCTGGACTAATTGCTGAAAACGAATCAAAGCTGTATCCATTAACTGGAAATTTTAAGCGACATTTTCATTTTAGCTTGAATAATATGAAGGGGGGAAAACCCAGAATTTTTTATCTACTTTCCAGGAAAGAAATAAACTAATGGAATTTCTCATCCTTCGAAAACAGAAAAAAAATCTCCTCTGTAACTGAACAGAAACACCTATTTGGTCACACCTCCAGAATCTCTAAAAGTATATCTAGTCCTAGGAATTTAAAATTACACCAAAAAAGAATGAATTTTTTATACTGATGTTCTAAGTATCATAGACACTTGATAAAGTATCATGAATTTTTGGCTTGCATTCTATTCTAAATGTAAGACAAAGATTAGCAGAATTGAACACAAAACTCACACAAATGTAGAGTGACAGGGTGATTTGTGGGAACAGTTTATCCATAATATTAGACTTCTAGTATTGTTTTTGCAGCTAAAAAGGAATTGGGTGCAGCAATTTCAATGTTTTTTATTGAAATATGCTCAGTTTATACCTAATATCACCTTATTGGCTTCATAAGAGAAATGTCAAATATATTTTTGTGTATGCATGTAACACAATCTAGGAAGCTTATGCTTGCCAAGCTCATTTTCAGTTTTCCCTTTATTTTATACCCCTTTTTATTTATTTATTTATTTATTTATTTATATTTTTGAATTTTTTATATAAATATTTTGTCTGACACTTACTGTCTGTCTTAAATAATTGTCTTTTCTTTATTTGGGGGCTTATAATTTACTAATCAGGAACCACAGATGACATAAATTTCTTCTTTATTCTTTCTTCTTGTTTCATCACTTGGTATTTCAGGAAACTCTCATCTGGGGAATGCCTTAAGATAACCTGGTTTTTTCCTCTGATCCTGAATCTTTTGAAGCTTAAACATAGGTGATTTTGGTGGTGCTTATGTATTCAACTTACTAAGTAAAAGTCCAGGTAAAGAGACAGTTTGTGGACCTATTAAAAGGAAATATTTTTCATGCTCGTTACCATCATTGGATGGTTGGATTCTGTGACCTACATGGTCCTTGTGATACCTAAGATTATGTTACTCAAACAGACATAGTACAGTATATTTTCCAAGATAATATAATGTGAAATGCTCTCCAGATGAATTTAACAACTGATTTCAGATTCATTGTTTGTATTCTCTAACTATGGCAGTGCTAACTTGGAACACCAAGTGCAGTAGTAAAATTTCACTTTTTCAATGTTCAGAAATGTAAGTTGCTTTATAAACAAATTAAAACACCCACCAACATTTTACTGCAATTTTGACATATCAACCTGTTGTTCTAAGAGTTCTCTTCATTATTTTGTGACCACCACAACCCTCAGCTACTGCAGTAGTCCTCCTCCTTTGTTATATTTCTGGGCTTTCAAGTGCCAGGTGTGCAATAAATATTTTTTCCATCTATTTCAGATTCTTCAATATTTTTCACAGGCTGCTTTACTGCCTGTATATATTTAAAAAAATCAATCCTCTTTCAATACACAAATAGTGAGGCTTTTTAAGCACTAAATCTATTTTATAGTATTAATACAAATTTCACAACCCTAATATTTCCACAGAGGAGGACATTTTTAGCAATAAAAAGAAATGTGAAAGAAGGAAAAATATTTAAAAGTGGAAGACAAAACTAAAGTATGGAAAAATGTTTCAAATTTATTTATTTACGTGGTTTCAGATATTTATTTTTTAATGTATTTTAAGATTTAAGTGTAGGTATTTAACTTTAGACAAGTTGATGCACATTAGGATATTTGGATTATAGACACTGATGAACTCCAGGGAAGGATTAGATTTTATATTAGGGGAAAAAAAAATATTCACCAAAGCGTTTTCAAGCATTGTAACAGACTGCTCAGAGAAGTGATTGAATCACCATCCCTGGAGGCGTTTAAAAGATGTGTAGATGTGGCCCTTTGGGACATGATTTAGTGGTGGATTTGGCAGTGTTGGGTTAATGCTTGGATTTCATGGTCTTAGGGGTCTTTTGCAAAGTAAATTATTCTGTACATAGGAAAGTACAGAAGTGTGTTGGATAAAAAAACATCTTAGGGATAACATTTTTGAAAGAGATATGCTTCTTACCCAATAAAGTCCTTTCTGGCAGATGACTACTCAGCATTTCACTGTGTGACTTCAGAGTGTTTAGGCTCAGCTACAGAACAATGTCTATATGCTTTTCACAACAGTAATGATGACAGCCCATATGATAGTTTATGCAAAGCCTCTATATTTTTCTTCCATACTATTTGCATTTATCCCAAAGACATATTGGATCAAAAGACCAGCCTGTTGGACCTGTTTAATGGTTTAGTTTTTTCTGAATTCTATAGGCCTTCAGTAATACTAATCTTTGCATATATTTGACTTAACAAATTCAATGTAATAAAGGCCTCTATACAGGTCTGATATCCAAGACACTCCGAATCATCATTTTGGCTCTCGAAGACTGAACACCCATGAGCTGATGTGTCACACTTGAGTGTTTAAAGCAAGTTTCTGGGCACAATATTTTCACAGAAATATGGACACTTACAATGCCTCTAACTGTAATTTGAAACCAAATGGTGCCATACTTTTGAGTTTGTTGTGGTAATAGCTCCTGGTATTCCTGGTTATGAAATTTGCATTATATGTGTGTTTTCCATCCTTATTTAATCCATAAAGGAACGAAAAATACATTGTAACATCCTTATCAGTTCATAGTTCAGACATAAATACTTGCATAATTTCATTACTACTAATCTGTGCTTGAAATCATGGGGAATTTAAACTATTGTCAAATCACATTTTACATTCTGGTTAGACTTTCTTGCATTTCATGTTGAAATTTTTTACCCAGTCCCAGTGGTGTAAGTGGTTTTGAGCCCAGTTAGCTGTCTGTTGTGTCTGTACAAGCACTTGAGCATATGACAAGCCCAGATGAGGAAACAAAACTATTCTGAGAAGGATGCATTTCACAATCTCAGAAGCTGCACGTCTTGCTGGAACTCTAAGAAATGCAATAAATGCCAGCCTGAAGGCAGAAGGTAGGACTGTCCTTTTTTACAAATCTTAAATTAAGTTAGAGTTAAGTAGAAGGTCTTAGTGATAATTCCAGTTTAATTTACTATCATTAGGTAATAGGACACATTCCAAAACTGACCAGACTTCCCTATTCTACTGCATATTTATATCTACATGTTTCAAAGTTTTGAATTTCAGGATTTGGTGGTATTTTAGACTTGTTCTGTGTATATAGTTTATCATATTACATAAGGAACATCAACTTAATGTATATAAGTTTTATGTCTTCTCTGAGATATTTGCTACCTAAGTGTTCTTTAGGTCACATCTGCATTGTGTAGGTGTCTGTTTCCATGCATATGTAAAATATAATTTTGTACCTGTACTGGCTATACTTCTGTGGTACTTGCTGATCATTCCATGCAAAACCTTTAAGTGAGACTTGTTTTGGTGTGTTCCTTATTACAACAGCTGTGATAAACATAAGAGCTGTGCAGTCTCTTTGAGGAGTATAGCAATTAAAAACACAATGCCCATGTCAACATCATATCTTCCAGGGAAAAAAAACAAACTATAACAACACAAAACACCAAAAAGGCAACTTATTGTTTAGTAGCAGTATCACTTAAATAAATAAAACATTAATACATTAGGCACTTATAAATACTTAACACCAACCCCAGAAATAAATTAATGATTTTCAATTAATCCTAGAGGTGCCCCATGCTGTTAATTGGACTAGTTAATTTACCACAGGGCCATCAGACAAGTACCACTTACACATGCCATTTCACATACTGAAGAAATTATTTTCTTTATATAAGCTCTCATAGAAATCCAAAACTAATTTACTCAAGTATTTTACTTCAAAGGGTTCAAGATTAGCTGCTCTCTCTTCCAATAACAGGTAACAGTATACTTTGGAGTTTTTGCTTTTCTTTTTGATTTTTAAATTTTAGATAGACTTGTGGTTATTATTATTTAAATTAATACTGATAATAAAATAATTAAGCATGGAAAAATCTTATTTTACTGAGTTTTTCTGGGAAGGTTTCTGTTTCATTTTGTAGATTTTCTATATAGCATTCAAATTGTTCAATCAAAATTCTGGTTTGCATTTCAGAAAAAAACCAAAAACCACAACAACCCCCAACACTATTAAGAGGCAAGGTTGTTTTTTTTTTTTTTTTTCCATTTCCTACTTTACCATCTTTTAAATTTAAGAGGGCACCTGCCAGTGTCCCTAGTGTTTCTTATGCTGCTTTTTCTTCCCCCACCCCCCCGCCCCTTTTTCTAGGCTAGTAGACAAAATACATCACTCTGTAAACTTGTCACTGAGCGGGATACGATTTAAAGTGGCTTCAGACCAAAGGGAATGACAGTTTAATAGGGAAAATATAAGCTGCACACACAAGCAAAGCTAAACAAGGAATTCATTCACCACTTCCCATGGGCAGGCAGGTGTTCAGCTATCTCCAGGAAACTAGGGCTCCATCACACATAACAATGACTTGAGAAGAGAAATGTCATAACTAAGAATGTTTTCCCCTCCTCCTACTTCCCTCAGCCTTCGCTGCTGAGCATGATGCTGTACAGCACAGAATTTCCCTTTGGAGAGTTATGTTCAGATGTCCTGGCCGTGTCTCCTCTCAACATGTTTTGTGCCCCAAGTCTGCTTGCTGGTGGGGTCATCTGAGAAGCAGAAAAGACATTTATGCTGTGGAATGTTGTTTCCTTTTTACTTCCACCTGTGTCCTACAGTTTGTGAAAAAAAAAAACAAAACAGTGAAAGCATAATGTACTATGGCTGGTTCAAAATGAGTAATTTGACCTGCTTAATTCCTAGAGTTTAATTTAGTTAATAATTTAGTTAAGAGATCAAGAAGTGTTTGAACAATGGCCTCAGGCAGATGATGTGAATCTTGGGGTTGTGCTGTGCAGGGCCAAGAGCTGGATTTGATGATTCTTGTTGGTCCCTTCAAACTCTGGATATTCTATGATTCTGTGATTCTAGGAGTTTTATGCCAGATTACAGTAGCTTGGAAGTTTATTTACCTTGAAGTTATATCCAGAAAAGAAAACTTAGGCACCTTTCTGGCCATGATTCCTGATGTGCAACTGAAAAACGTGTTTATTATTTCACTTCCTATTTTTGTAAATACCAGAAAAAAAAATTTTTTCACCTGTGCTTAAATTGGTTGCAAAGCTTTTGTCATCTCTGAGATGTGAGTCTTCGAGATGATAAAAAGTCTTTTACACATAAACAACCTTATGTAATTTTGTGAAATAAAATGAAATGGTCAAATGTCTCCACCTTATATTGATTCATTCACTAGGAAAAAATGTAGGATACAATACATACAAATAGAAATGTGAGGCATAACTGCATCTACTTACTAATGGGATGAAAAGCTGAAAACACAATAGAAGGCTTTACAGCAATCTTAGATGTACAGGCAGATAACACAATGAAAAAAATGTAAAATATTCGGCACTTAACAAGTTCTTATGTTAAAAAAAAAAAAAAAAAAAAAAAATCTGAAGAATTGCACCTATTACCTGTGTTTTTTCTAGCGGAATAATGTAGATAGAAATGTAGATCGAACTTGTGGAAATTCAAAGCACATAAAAAAGAAATGCAACATGCTACAAGTAGATAAAACAGGAAGAATTATGCTTGCATAGTACAAAAATAATCTATAGTAAGATAAGGAGGAGCTTCCTTTTGAAGCTCCTCCTTATCTGACTGTAGGTTAATAAATTCTTTGATTAAAATCACAAAGCTGGCAAGGGAAAAAATGAAATTGGATTGAACTAGTCTGCAAAATAAATACAAATTAAAAAGGTATTTGGCCTCTTCCTGTTAAAACAATGTAATTATGGTGATAACCAAAACAAGAATAAATGTTGCCCATTTTCTGGGGTTTACTGTCTTTAATATTAGCTTTCAAGATCCACAGTCAGCTATTTTTAAAATTGACCAAGGAAAAAAAAAAAAACAACTGGGTTTTTTTTTTTTTTGTTTTTTTTTTTTTTGGTTTGGTTTGGTTTGGTTTTTTTTTATTTAACCAGGACTTGGAAGAGATGAGTTCAATACTGATTTAAAATACAGCGATCTGAGTCCTAAAAAAATAGGGATGATGCTGTTGACCTATCTGATAAGAATGTATTAAGCATTTGCACAGTGGTTTAGATTTTGATTAATATAAAGAATTTCTTTCAATGAAACCAAATAATGCTGAACAGAAATAAATGTATAGTGACAAAACCTTTTCTTTCATGAAAAAAAAAAAAAAAAAAAAAAAAAAAGCAGTAATTGACCAGGAAGCAAGTGTAGTATTCACAGTAGTGTGGATGGTAAATTATATTTAAACCTCACAGTAGAAAGTTTATGCCTTTGAACGAGGTTGCTTTATCATTGATAGACTGAAGAACATCAAATTTAAAGACAGCAGCACAATCCGGTGTTTAATTCTTCTTGAAGTTTAAAGCTTTGTTATACAGATACTCTTTGAGATTATTTTATGATAATGAAATCACATAGCTAATTTCTGAATTATATAATGAATAAAGTAATGTATAAATAGCATTTTTCATTATCTAATTCCTTAGTCTTCAATCACAAGTGACAAATATTCTATCTTAAATCTTTTTACCCATTATCAATTCTCTCTACTTGTAATATAAATAAAGCTGCAAAGAACTGAAATGGCACAAGGGAATACTGAGAAAAGCTAAATGAGTGAGGAAATCTGTGATACTTTAAAGCATATCTGAGTAAAGTCTTGGGTGTTTCCATGGTTATATTCTGTTCTGCCATTGCTTATGGAAATTCAGTAGATGAGTTACATTTATGTTAATAGGATATTAGCATAAGCAACTGTTCAAATTATATATTATATTACTGTGGTCTACAAGGAGAGAAAACACAAAGGATAAAAAGGAACGAAAGTTCTGAGACATCTGAGGACTCCAAAGCAAAAGGTTTTTCTAAGGTCTACTGTTTTGCTTGCATAGAGGTTAATCCTAGTAATTTATTACATTATATTGTCCCAAAAATATAGAAAATAAAAAACAAACAAAACCTCCAAAACATATATCTGACGATGAGATGAGGTAACTTAGAAGATTTAATAATTATAGGCACATTATTTGCATGAATAAAAGGATAGTAACTCATAATGAAATAACAAGATCATTAAGTTGGCTTTTTTTGTCTTCTCCTTCATTAAACTGCTGTCAGAACTTATGCTTCAAAAATAAATTATTTTACTTTAAGGAAATAAACAGAGGAAAGGGAGAAAAATAATCTTTTCTTAAAATCAAAATAAACTTGTCGGACATTCCAGAAAGGACAGATGGCAAAATATAAGGAGAGTAAAGCAGTCCCTAAAACACAGGGTCAGAGAGTTTTTGAGTCAAGATCATAGAATAAATAACACTGCAGTGTTTTGGTAAGGACCCATCTTAAACCTCCACAAGACAAGGCAATTGATGAGGCTTTTTGTACAGAACTGTCAGAAGTCTCATGATTTCAAAACCTGTTTTTTATTTGGGTTGTCAAAGATACAGTAATCTCCTAGGAAGAAAATACTGTGTGAGCAATTTAAGGGGTTTGTAGATTAGGATGGTGATTATCTCCCAAGGCAAGGGCTAGAGGACTTAACTGCTTTAATGTGCTACTTATTCTGTGCTCACAAATTGGAACTTCCTAACTATGGACTGAATTCAGGATCTGGAGGAGGGATCTGGGAAAATAAGCAGTATCACTTAGACTCTGGACTGATGCTAAAGAGTGGCTTCAGTTTACTTAAGAAATTGCAGGGCAGAATACACTGAGAAACCACCATGAAGTCAAAAGGTGCCTATGAGAGATGGTTTATACTATTTAAAGAGAGAGAGGAAAATAATAAACAAATTACTTCAGAGGTCAGGAAGACCAAAGATTTCTCCAGAAAGTCCCCCCCCCCCGCTATATAAAGAGTTTTAAAGAACTGAAAAACATCCTGGAAATGGAAACAACTATAAGCAATAAAGGAGAAGCATGAACTTATTGCTTGGAAAAAAAATGTTGTTTGGACACTTTTGCATAAAATAAGAAGAGCCAAACAATTACTGAAGTTAAAATAAGAATATGTCATGAAATGTAATGAGGAAAAAATGTTCAATATAGGCACAGGAAAAGTTCAAGGAAGACATGGATCTGTTGCTAAGCAGGGGGAGATATTAGTGGTAGACAATGTTGAAAAGACTGAACTATCCATGCCTTCTTTTTTTCTTTTTTTTCAGTGATAAAGTCTGATCACAGAAGCAGGAAAGCAACAAGTTAGGGATTCATTCATGTCCATGAGGTCAGATGGAATTCAACTGAAATTGTGGAAAAAGTATTCTGATGTGGTTGTGTGGCCTGTGTGTAGCATCTACAAAGAAATCATAGCAAATGAAGAAGGTCTCATGTAATCAGCAAGAGAATGATATTAGACTCAGCCATGCTTAAGTAATACAGAAGGGAGGATCCAGGGACCTTTCAGCCAGTCAGCTTCCCCTCAGCCCTGGAAAAATCACTGATTAGCTTCTCATGGAGCACATTTTCAGGCTTGTGAAGTAAAAGAAGGAAATTAGGAAAATTCTGTGGATTTACCAGAAAAAAAAAATGTTTGACCAACTTTATTGAATTTTTTTGTGAAAAGACTGTTTTTGCAGATGAGAAGGATTTGTAGCCTCTACTCCATTAAGCCTTTCGTCCCCTGCAGTGAAAAATAAGTAAATATATTTTATTATCTTTGACTTTTTCATTTTGGTTTACTTTTCCATATGCTATATACACAATTCAAAGATAATTTGTGACAGAAATAATAATTTTACCTTACTTTCTTGGTTATTTGAACCTCATTTCCTTACTTTCAGGTAAAATATTTTTATTGCAGAAACAAATATTTGCAGATATAATTAAATGGAGAATTTGGTATGTTCATAACTAACCGCATATCACTTGTCAAATTAAGCATATTCTTATATCTTTATGAATTATTAAAAACTATTAGCTAATTTATATAATATTGTTTAAAAAAAATAATTTCTGGTAATTAGTGCCCTAAGTACTCCAACTTAATTTGAATATACTACTACTGTAAGTAAAGTCATTATTTTCTGTTTGTAGGGTCAAATCTTCAATCAATGCAGAAAAAAATTATTAGACTGAAATAAATTATTATGCTGAAGACTCAGGAACAAAAAAATTCAATTAAGCAAATAACACTTCAAATTACATGATTGAAATAAATCACTTTTCTGTTTAGTTAGAAATTAATATGTTTTCATTTCATTCTCTAAGAGGAAATCTATATGCTTTTACAGTTTAAATTTATAAAAATTCATAGATACATAATTAATTTTTTTTTGCTTTATCTTAGAAATGCAATTTCTCTAAGAAGCTTCCTGAATATATATAGAACTTTTCTGTACCTGGAATTGGGCAACATGTACATTTAATTTAATGTACATATTTTGTAAATTAATTGTCCAATATTAAAGACAAGAATATGAAAGACTTTCCTTAAAAGTAAGGAAATTATTTGTGACATTGCAATTAAGAGAATATTCAAGATTTAGTAAAACAGTATGGAGAAATGATATTTCTCTAAATCATTCTGATCTTATACATACCTGGGTGTATCTACTCAAAACTGTTGATTTCAGGAGCAATTATATATATATGCATAATTTTTAATCTTTTTCATTCCCACATTTTTTCAACACACCTAAAATAATACAACTTCAATTTTGTATTTCTTTCTTCACCAAAAGACATGTCCTATAAATTCCAATCCTCTATTGAAGTTAATAGGTTTGCAGGACTGTGCCTGCTAACATAACTCAGAAGATAGCATTTCTAGTGACATAAAATAAGGAACCTAACTGTATTTGGATTCTCTGTGAATTGTTAACTGATAATAAAAAAGAATTATTTAATCCAGAAGTCGCTGAGGGTTTTTTTTTTTTTTCACTGACTTAATTCCATAGTTTTATTTTTAATGGCTTTGAAAAGTAGAATAGAAAGATGGACTTGTGTATTATAAACTTAGTTTTATTTAGTGCAATTTCTTAATCTTTTGCATGATTTTCCTAAACACATCTAGATTAATAACTGAACTAAAGACTTTATGGACTTAACCTACTGCATAATAACAGAATAAAAATAATGATTTTTTTTTTTTTTTTTTTTTTTAGTATTAAGGTTTTTGAGTGATGTGATATCCATATAATTTTTAGTACATTGAATATGACAGCAGAAGAAGTAATAAAAGGCATGATCTTCCCTTAGTACAGACAGCAAAACAGTCCCAGATGTGAAGATATAACTACAGTATATGATGGACTAAAAGAATCAGTAAGGACAAGTGTCTCATTGCAGACTAGCAAGCAGCAGCGACGAGAAATATTCTCAACTTCTACAAGTTAGCTAAACTCAGGCATGTTCCAGCTCACTGTTCTCATATTCCTGTAATCCCACTAAACAGTTCAAGGTAAACAGCTGGATAGCTGCATACATCCTGCCCTTCTGTCCACCCCTGAGGTTGCTTAAGCTGTGACTCATTGCAACAGGTCTACTTCATCCATCTTTCTGCCATGTCAAATTCTGAGCTAAACATGAAGGGAATTCCCAGTAGAAGTTGATGACTGGCAGCAATGACTGGGTAGGGTTAGCTATCCCATATGTGTTACGAGTTGATTAAGTCTCTATTCATTGAGCTGGCATTTTAAAATGTATATTACTATAAAAAGTATACTGCTATTTAAGTTCCTGCAATGAATACCATGAAAAAGTAATAAATTAGTGCAATATATCACCACTCTGTCAAACAGTTATTGCAACCACTAGGATCAGGCTCAGTATATCTATGATCCCACATAGAACAAAACAGCTCAGGAATATGGGGAAAGAAATGCATGTTTGATCCTGACACTTTCATGCTCACAGCATGTATTCTCAGCAAGCTAAATTAGAGGTGTAAGACTATATTCCCCTTCTCCAGCAGATATTTAAGAATATTAATCTTTCTATATGTCATCAATCATTTGTAGTCCCAGGTGTTGAGCTCAACAGAGACCAGATGTGCTGGCAGGAGCTGTGCCCTCTCCTTTCCAGTAGAGACAGTTCTATTGCTTCCCAAAGTGCTGATCAAGGCCAAGGACCAAAGCTCTCAAGGTGGCTCATGGAGGGCACTGCTGGAGCCTCTCTCAGCTCAGTCTCTCCTGGCCCCTTGACCAACAGCTCCATTTAGGGCCCTGCTGTGGTGCCTGGCTAGGATGGACTGAGAAGTGATGGGTGGACCTATTAACTCACTGCACATACTGACAGTAACATGGTACACAATTTGTTTATCACTGCCAGAAGCCCATGGCCCTGTAGTGCCCTGGGGTTCAGGGTTGGGACCTTTGGGGCCTCAGCCTGGGCCTGATCTGTGAAGACACTCTGTGTATCTGGAGATGAACGACTCTCACCTCCCTGGGGTGGGCTGGGGCTGTGCGGTACCATCTGTGGTAGTGGTGTGAGCAGCCACCATCCTTGCTGAGTGACAGACTCCAGCCTTGAGTGTCCTTGTTTGGAGGAGCTGAGAGAGTGGGTCTGGCCAGAGACAACCAACATCATTGGATCCTCTATAGATATTTGACTTTCCTGAACCCCTCAAGCAGAGATTTAAACTAAACATCAATGCCATGGTGGACATCTGCAGTCAGCTCTGAGACAGATTTGTCCCCAAATGTCAAATATCAGCTCTAACAGCTCTCAAGTTGCTCAACAGCAGCAGAGGGTACCCAGATTTTCAGTGCTCTGAGAACTTGTCAGTCACCAGCAGATCTTAGTGGATTTTGAATTATGAAGGTCTTTGACTAATTCCCTAGGAAATGGAGAGTTCCCCACAGAGTGGCAGCAGCTACCACAGCCCCAAACCAGAATGACTACACATTCTCAATTTACTACAAAGAATTTCCCACAGTAACCTTGCTATGATCTATGTCCTTTTCCTGGGCACTGACAGGTAATCAAGGAGTCCAGGAGTTGTTTTCTCCCTTTCTTCCTCAGTGCTTTTCCTTCCACTCTTCTGCCCAAATTCATCCCAAGAGAACTCATTACTTCTCTGGTAGGAGTGAAAAAAAAAAAAAGTCTGTGCCAAGTCCGTTCATATTTTCTCATCCAAAATATTAAATTACAGCTAACCCTGCATAGACATTTTTTCAAGCCAGTTCCATGACCATTTATCCCACTCTCAAAGCTATCAAATCACCACCCAGCATCAGTGAGGGTATTCTGCTTTAATTGCTGTGCAGCTTTCACATTACAAGCCTCTCAGCTTTTGAATTTTCTTAATCTTGAGGTGGTTTGGATTAGAAAGGACCTCCAAGATCATCCAATTCCATACCTCATCTCCCCATGGTCAGGGACAAGCTTCCACTAGACCAGACTGCTCAAAGTTCCATCCAACCCATCCCTGAACACTTCCAAGGATACACAACTGCTCTGGGAAACCTGTGCCAGTATCTTACTGCCCTCACAGATACATGTAGATATTTCTTTCTTACTTCTTCGTCATAGCTAATCTCAACCTATGCTCCTCCAGTTTAAGGCAATAACCCTTTGTGTATCACTGCATCCTCTTGTAAAAAGTCCACCCACAGCTTTCCTGTAGGCCCCCTTTAGGAACTGGAAGGTTCTATAAAGTCTTCCCAGAGCCATCTCTTCTCCAGGATGTACAGCTCTCTCAGCATGTGTAGAAAAGTTGCTCCAGCACTCTGATCCTCTTTGTTTCCCTCCTCTGGACTTGCTCCACATGTTTCTTATATTGGGGACCCCTAATCTGGCAACAGTGCTCCAGTGGGGGATCTCTCACAAACAACCAGAGTAGAGGGAGAGAATCACCTCCTCCAACCTCTTAGTCATGCTCCTTTTCCATCCATGTCCCAAGGCCATCTTCTCAGGGTTACTTTCAATTCATTCTTTACCAAGCCTTTGCCTGTTCTTGGGATTGCTCCAACCCAGATGCAGGACTTTGCACTTGGCTTTGTTGAACTTCATGGGGTTAGTACAGGCCCATCTCTCAATTTCCCACTGGATGGCATCCCTTACCTTCAGCCTGTCAAACACACCACACAGCCAGGTGTTACACACAGCCAGTAACTTTAGTTTGAAGCCCTCTTCACCAGTTTGGCAAGCCTATTATCAAAGATGCTGCTCTCTTCTCCTGACAGGTGGATCCCATCAGCTCCCAGTGCACCAGAGTTCTCAAAACGTGTCCCATGGCCTAAACAGCCTCACCTCTTACTGTGGCACCAACCCTGTAACCATGATTTGCCAAACTTGACGGCCATTTCAAACCTCTAATCATAGAGAAATTTTAATTGTGTATCTGTGTGTGAACACTTGAGAACACATTCCACACACTGCACTAATAGAGATTAATAATGCATGCAATAGGCAAAAGTAATACTGAACCCTGTGCTTTGAAAAGATAAAATAAACATTCTGTAATTTTTGAGCAGGTATAATAGTATTCTGAGGTGTTAAATGAACGCAATTTCTGCTGTTTTGTTTTAATTTTTTTTCTTAGAAAAATGTTTTTTTTAATCTGTGGATACTAGCCCTCAGTTGATAGCAGCTCCTCAGAAATCACTAAGGATACACAATGCACATACTAGATAAATGAAACAGTTTAGGGGAAAAGTTCTGGAGTGTTCACGAATTTATGCAAATATATTACCTCTTTAGGTCATCTGGAACAGGAAGTTTAAATTCCAGAATAAATAAAAGACTCTATATATTTTCAGTCTTTAAGTATTATGACACTATAATGCATGAAACACGTTATTGCTCTCATGATAGGAAAGAAACTGAGTGTAATCCTTTTCTTTTGTTTTCATTTCCTCTTCTTTCTGGAGCTACTGCTGAGGGGAATGGAACTGACTTCCCTGACAGAGTAACAATTTGTATTTAAGAGGAACATGGCTGGTTTTCTGAAAAGTTTGTGTTTTGCAAGGATGTGTCACAATCTGAACAAAGGAGAAAGAAATTGTACTTTCTTTCGCGTCTCCATCTTTTGCTTGCAACTCACACTGTTCTAAGGTTTTTGAGCTGCCAAGTTGTTTTAGTGAAAATCTGTCACGTTGAAAAGTCTTAAAGCCAGACTTTAAAGGATCAAGTTATGAAAGAATACACTGCTTTTTCTTCCTAACAGTGCTCTAGTAAAACTGAGTATTGTTGCCTCAGGGTAGTAGAAGTGTAGTTCCTGAGGCATTCATATTTCATGTTAAGTACACATTGCCATGAGCTTTGTAATTCTACTCAGAAATAATTCCATTTATTTACAATCATCTGTGCTGCCTCTCAGGTAGATGGGAAGGAAATAATTTTGCAGGGAAATCTGCTAAAAGCAGTGATGTAAAACTTTGAAAACTTTTTATATTATGCACTCTTTCATAGTGAATATTAATTCACTGATATATAATTTAGTATTTTCATATTAAAAGGGTATTTGGAAAACATTTGTACTAAAAAGATTTATATTTGGAAAGAAAAACCTTTAAGTCTAGAAATGTATGCTATCATAATATTATCTGGCAGGAAATTAACATACTGCTTGGCTTAGTGAAATCAATCTTTTCAATGCCAATTTGCAATTACATAATTGATGGCATACAAGCAACTTTATGAAGGTGTTAATGATGCACAGCAGACCAAATAAGCTACTCCCATATGTCAGGAAACGGTTATAATAACTTCCTCATACAAATATTCACTCCTCTGAGTAATTCTTTTAGGCCTCTTCTACAGTGAAAGGGAAGCAGATACATGTTGATATGAAAACAGTGCTTCCATCATCATTCACATTGACTTATGATTATGATCCAAAATCCTAACTTTATGCCTTGGGCTTTAGGCTTGACTTTTGGTGCATTCATCCTGATGCCAAATAAAGAGTCATGCGCCTAAGTATCATCATTCCGCCTTTGGAAAAAGGATTAACTTCCTCCATGACATTCAGAAAAAACTGCTCTCAGCAACCCGTTTAGCTTGAACAATTTTCAGAAATCAGAGCTGATTCAGTGTTCAGATTATTTAACACACAGTGCAGTATGGTATTGCTGAAAAAAGAAATTGATTTACATGCTTATCAATTAGCTTCAATCCTGTCTCCTTAAGCTAGAGAAAACAAATAATTTTGAAATTTCTGTGATCTATGATGAGGAAGCTCAATGGTTTCTTTTTGTTTTCCTTTGCAGCAATACTAGAGTTGAATGGGAAGCATTCTTGTACTATGTATACAGATTTCATTATAATAACTTGAGTGTATTATATATTTATATAGAATCCATTTGTCACCAGAATTAGCAGGCCCTGTCTGACTTTTATCTAGATAAATGCTTGCATGTAAAGTGGTCACTATAGAATAAGGCTCTGGAAGTAAGTGGAAGTCCGGAAAGTACCATTTTGGGATTACTGAATTTGATTTACATTATATCCTATTTAAAACCTGGTACTGCACTCACCAAATCTGGTATCATAATGAGCTTGCTCTTCCATTAAAACATGTAGATTCATCATGCAGACAGAGAATAAAGGATAATGTTCTTTGGAAGAAATGTTTCCAAACTCCAGTATCCAAAAGAAAAGAAGCACCTTTCTCATGCAGAGACTGATTCAGTAGGATACTCACCTAAGGCTCAGGAAACTCCATTCCTCAGCTGTGTGGGTCAGACAATGGGAAACCACCATCAAAGAATATAGCATGGAATGGTTTGAATTATCACTATTTCAAAATATATGTCATCCCGGACTTTTGATTATGTGCTGCCTTGCAAGGGAGAAATTCAGCAGAGTGCTATTCTTTCTTTACACCTAACTTTCCAGTTTCATCTTTCCCTGTAGGTTTCTGTCTATGGGCTAAAATCTTATCTAGCATCCATCTATGGAGGGCTTTGGATGTCAAGAAAAATAGAATATATCACACCTGAAACTGGTAAGAGGAATTATACCAAGGAAAGTGTTACTGCAAAATTGACTGCTGTTGTACTTTTCTGCTGAGCTTCTGACCCTATTCTTTGTAGATAACTGAGACGGACCTTTGGTCTATCACAGAACACTTACATTCTTGTTCTTAGATTAAATTTTTGAATATCAAAACCAAACCTAGATTTATTTGAACTTGATTTTTAATGCCAAAAAACCCCAAATGGTTAAATTTGGATGAATTTACTAGAAATATACCATCTGTTCAAAATGAAAATGTAATAGTGACCTGTAGATCAGAATTACAAAATCATAATATTTGGAAAGGAACTCTGGCAACTGTCTAATCAAATTATCTTGATCAAAGTAGGATCAGCTAAATCAGGTTGACCAAGAGCAGAGTCAGTTTTTCAATATTCCCAAAACTGGTGACTCTACAGCCTCTCTGGGTAACCTGCTTCAGTGCTTGACCACCCTCACACTATTTTTTTATGCTTCTGTTAAAGTGGAATTTCCTGTATTTCAGTTTCTGTACATTGCCTCTTTTATTGTTACAGAGGAAACATTGTCTTCTTTACTAATTTTTATCAGAGGTTGACCAGGCAAGACAGTTATCCTACTCCACACTACAGAGTGGCCCATACCCTGTTACTCTGGGTAGTTTCAGGTGCTTCAGTGTGGGAAGCCTATAAAATTACAAGAGTGTGTCCAGAGGAGGGAGACAAGACGGTGAATGGTTTTGAGGGCAAGACTTACAAGGTGTGGCTGAAGTCACTTTTGTAGTTTAGTCTGGAGAATGGAAGGCTGAGGTATGACCTCATCACAGTCTGCAATTTCTTCAAGGGTGTAAACAGATGGGAGGCTGCTGATTTCTCCTCTCTGATGATCAATGATAGGACATGAGTAAATGGAATGAAGCTGCATTAGGGATAGCTCAGATTGGACATTTGGAAAAGGTTCTTCACAGAGAGTCATGGTCACTCAACCATTTCTTCATCCTTTGAGGTCCCTCTGGATCATAACACATCTGTATGGTGTATCACCAGCTCCTTCTAGTTTTACGTCATTTGCTGAGGATCATTTACATTTGGCTCCACTGTCCAGTTCTGTAACGAGGCTGTTGAACAGTATTAGACCCAGCACAGACACTTGGGGTACTCCTCTAGTGACTGGACTCCACTGGACTGATTTCAAACAGGCATTTGAGCCTGGCATTTCAGCCAGTTTTCAGTCCACCTCTATGTCCATATATCCACTTCACATTGCCTCAGTTTGTCTTTGAAGGTTTCATGGAAAAAAAAATTAAAAGACTGTCAAAATTCAGAATAAACAACATCCATTGTCCTCCCTTTGCTCATCAAGCTAGTAATTTCATTGTAAGAGGCCACCAGGCTGTTTAAGCATTATTTTCCTTTCACAAATCCATAGTCACTACTCTTAGTCTCCTTGTTCTTCACATGTTTGGAAATGGCTTTGAAGACGATTTGCTCCATGACCATTCCAGGGATCAAGGACAGGCTGACTGACCTGTAGTGTCTCAAGTCATATTCACACAAATATTCACACAAAACACAATAATTTTATTTGAAACCAAAAACATTTAGACACTGCCTGCTCTGCCAGAGTAGACAGTCATAAAGAGAAGATAGATGCAAAGAGCATTTGAGAAACAAGACATAAAATTGACAAACATGAATTACATATTGTAAATTATCTGTGTCATTCTAAAAATGGTGAGAAAGATGTCTCATTGTCTGAGTTGCTAAATGTTAATGTTTTCTCAGGAGAGAATGACTTTTTTTTAAATCTCATTAGCATTTAGACAGAAAGAAGGGTATAGAGTTCCATGGCTATACAAGTGGAGTTTGGTTTTCAGAAGAAAACCATAATGCCCCTCCAGATTCAAGCAGAAGCTGAAGTGAGACTCTGTTTTGGACTAAAATGTACCTGAATAAGTGGAAGCACATACTTAAGCTATTTCTTCATTGAGTCGCAGCTTGAATAAATATTAGAGATTGACTTAATATTATTGGTATTCTCCTAAATTCTTATCTGTGAGGGATAAAAGTAAAGAGATTAGAGGTTCATTTACAATAACAAAGCTTTTCACTATCATACTCTACTGTACAGTATAAAATTAGTCTTATGATACAATTAGGACTTTTTTTTCCTTCTGGAACAAGGAAGTAATTGTTTAATGACTTTTGTTCCAGAAGGAATGGAGTTGCTTAATGTCCAGCTTATGATGTATTGGAGTTTCTATATTTGAGGTGGGAATTTAAATATAATCAATATTTATTATGTGAGTGGAGTTTCTGGTGTTTAATGGCAAAGAGAGTCAACAACAGAGTCTTCTTTAAATCCAGTCGGTCATTGGTGTTTGCACTCTCATATCATACCACTTTTCACATTCTCTCTCTCCAATTTCATTAACAGCATGTATTCAAATTCAAATTGATCATATTGGCCCCTGAGAGGTGCTTTAAAAATTAAATTATATGCTTTATCTAGATAATTTTGTGAATTCTTCCGCTCTGCTAAGTGAAACAGTGCTAGGCCTGATTAAAAGGATAAAATGTAAAAGTGTGACTGAAGAAGAAAGGGACATTACCAGTGTTCAATCCAAATAATATCAGTTGAAGCCAAATCCTGGGATGTGCTGATTTACAATGCAATTTTTTTTCACAATCTGTATACTCATAAAAATTTCTCACATTCCTGAGTATTTTCATAAAACACATCAGTACTTATGAATCTTTATTAATAATGATTATTTGAAAATTGATATCTAAACTAACTTTAATCTGTGTGAATTAAGCTTAACAAATAGTGATGTTTCAAAATGTACATTGATACTCGAGTCTTTGTTCATACAACAATACAGGCACACAAGCACTCAATTTCTCTTAAAACTTTTATCATCAAACTAGCCTTAGATCAAATATGACTGGAGGACTGTCATTTCCCTACTTATTCTGCTAGCAAATATATTATGAATAAAATTCTATTGGATACCCTTTCAAATAAAACATATCAAAATATATTTCAAAGCAGAAGATAAATGATGGAAGAATTATACTAACTAATCCATACTAATAAATCCTTGCCTATTGTTTCCTTTTAAGGCTCTTGAATACATCGTGCAAATAATGTAAAGGTTTTAAAAATGATGTGGTAATCTCTTAAAAAACTGAAATATGAAGATATTAACTTAGCTTTTTTAATCACTGATTGTCCAGATAACTTTAACTAAAGAAATGGCATTGTCACCTGTCAGGTACATAAAATAGAAGAGATGTCTCAAGAAAGTATTTAATTTAACACTTAGGAAAACATGTCATGAACAAATTTTGAAGATTGGGTGGAGGAAGGGATGCTAAGTGTTTTGTTTAATGCATAGTTAAGTCAGAATTTGCCAGTTTCAGCAAATTCTGAATACTCTTGTGTTTGCATCTCTTCAGCATGGTAATCTTATGAGTGTATAATCAGCAAGTTGTTATTTGGTATGAGCATCATGTGGTTATACTGAAAGAGCTATTTTGTGGGAAAGAAAGCACATCTCACTTAACTGCAATTTCCCTCTATCAACAAAACCCACAATGCAGCTTTGTGCAGCAATAACAAGTACCAAACAGTGGGATCTTACAGTCTGTCAAATTGTTGTTAATTACAGAATGTTGTTAAAGGAAAACATACTATGCAGAGCAGAGTAAGCATAACAAAGGGACATTTATAGGCCAATACAGCTGTCATTGAAATAAGCAGGAATTTTGCTGTTAACTTCAATCCGAGTAGAATCAGCTTTTTTAATTTAACTGTGAACATAAAGTGGCAAGTCTTTTGCAAGCCATCTCTCTCTGTCAGCTGAAATAATATGATTCTATATTAAGGCATAGAAAATTTCTAGGCATGGTGATGAATGCATGCCTTTTAGTGAAAGCACAAGTATGTTCTAGACATTCTTTCTGACTGCCTAAAGATATTCTTCTCCAAATTGGTGGTTGCTTGTCCCCAGACTGGTCCCTTCATGGGGATGAGATCTCAGTCCATGTTACCAGAACACCTAACAACAGTTTGTGGTAATTGTTGAGTATACTATTTGATGTGAAAATACAACTCTCAGAAAAGCAGTATTCAGCACCTGCTCACTTATACAGAGATACCATGTATAGAGAAGATTTAGGAATGAGAATAGTGAGAAAATACATAAATGTTAGCCAGCAGTTAGCCAGCAGTTTCTCTCTCTAGTTGTCCATCCTCCAGCTGAAACTGTTCTGCATGGTGCAGACAACTACTTGTTTTGGTCACAATGCTTATTTAGGCTCATGTTTTATTGACTGTATTATATAATGCAAATGGAATATCAATAGTTACCTTTCAAGACATCATAACTGTCCTTGAAGTTTCAAAATAGAAATTGAGACACGTTTTTCTCTCTTGTTTACCTGCTAACTTATTCAATGACTCTATATGTTGACCTTCATCATAGTGGAGGCTGCTGACAGAGTACTCTTAAACTTCTTTTGGAATAGATATCTCAGAAGATCAAAGAGGAACCCTGAAACGACATTTATTTTTCCTTTGTTTATGTCTTCTATCACCAAAGTAACTGAATTGTAGTCATAAATTTATGCCATAACATTTTACAAACCACACATTTAGAAGTATTTCAGTATCCTGAAATAATTATTTATTTTTTATTCCTTTCTTTTGTTGCATGAATTACAATATGAATCATTTAATAGTTCTGTGATAGAAATTATAAAAATATATTTTAAAAATCTGACTATCTGCATTTCAGTGTATTTTTATTTCTGTAAGGACCCCACATTACATAGTAAAGGAGCAAGTAACATGTTAAGTATGTATGGTAACATTTTATTTTCTTTGAGATATTTTAGAAATAGAACTGCTTATTAACAAGGAAGATTGTTTACAGACAATTAATAATTTGTTTAATTAATAGATGATAAATTCAAAAGGAATGTTTTTGTTAATAGAGTTTTGTTCGAATTGTACTTTGAAGAGATAACCTAATTCTGGCACCAAGATCATCATTACATAAATAAGTATTAATGTAAGCAAAAAAAATCTTGCTGGGTAACATGCTGCTTTGGATCATAATGAAATGAAAAGAGAAACATTTTCCTTCATTTTACTGGAGAGCATCACTACCTCTCTAATTCTTACATCAGATTAGAAATAATAATTTTCATGAGAAAAAATATACTCAAAGGAATTCTTCTTATTTTGATATACATATTTTTACATGAAGGAGGGAGGGATTATTTTAGATTGAGGGTATTTAACAAAACTGAAATATCATAATTAGATACAAAATTTCAGAGTTTATTTATTAAAAAGCCTTCATTAAAGTATGAAGAAGAGCTGTCTATATGGGTATTGAGAAAACTGATTTCTTTTTTCAACCCAGAATCACATATGCTTAAATTACAAAATTATGTATTCTTGGTGTTTTGTTTACTCTGTTTTCTTATCTAGAACATGTTACTAAGATTAAAAAATATTTTTTCTTTTTGAAATTTTATTCCACTTTTCAGAGTGCTGATATCCTTCATCACATTGAAGACACAAAAATTTCTAATTTATTCAGTTTAATTTTTCAATTATTTCCACTGGAGAAAGCACCTTTCTCCAGACCCCACATATTACTCCATGAATCCAGCATGTGGGTTTCCAGAAACCTCTGACATAAGTCTGGCTGAAGTTGCTATGTGAAATATTGCTGCCTATTTGGCAGCAATACCTCTGAAAATATCAAATGAGCTTCTGTAAGCAAAAAGACAGAAATAATAGAAAAATGGCTAAATGTCAAGAGAACAACCAGAAGATTGTGGGCAATAGGAACAGTAAATGCACCCTGGACAGTGAACAAATAAGCAAATGATAGATACAGAATTGTGCCTGGAAGTACTCTACCAAAGTACTTTGAGAAATGTTCTTGGTGGAGGCCTGGGGAAAAATAAGGAACATTATTTCCTCTCACAGTGCAAGTGTCTGTGTGTGCATGCATGTGAAATAATACTTCAGATTTTACACATGGAGCTAGAGTTTTAATGCAAATATTTCTTTTATTATGCAATGTTATCACCATCACCCAGGTATAATCTTTTCAGTTTTGAGAAAGATCAAAATACTGTTGTCTCAAGGTTTATAAGGGTTTAACACAACATGATTGACATCGGTGTAGCTAATACTGTAATCAACCAGATGAGTTCTCTATTGACCATCAGTTTCTTAGATGAAAAACTCAGTCTACCTTTAAAGGACTTGGACTCATGGGATTCCTTTATTACTCACCCTTCTTTGCTAAATTCAGGTGAATTAGAAGATCATAACTGTTTGCACAGATGGATAATTATGCTGCTTTGACTGTCTAATTGCTTTTATCAGAAGTTCAGTAGAAAGATTTTAAGTATGAGCATGGGGATGATCATATGGTTCAACCTTCCTAAAAGGCCTCTTGAGAGGAAGATGTTTGTCATCTGGTTTGAACAGTAACCACGCAATTAGAAAAAAACCCCTTTTGAACCAAAGGAGTCAGCTCCAAAAAAGGAAGCATAAAAGAAGCAAAGAAATGGATATTGTGAGGCCTCAGAGTGAAAACAGCAGTCGACCCCTGTTTTGTCACTGTTGGCAGTCACTCTACAAGCATTGCAGCCTGTCTGAGGGCTGATGGTGCAGCCCCTCTGTGAAGCACCAGGAGCAGCCTGCATGCAGCTAGAGCAGAGACTGGTGGGGAGAGCAAGCAGGGACCCTCATCTCAGTGTGTTCATGGGGACTTGAGGAGTCCTCCCTTTCTGGTGAGTAAATGGCAGTAAACAGCAGGGAAACACACGGAGCAGGACCACACCCATCTGTCAATGAGGGGTGTGTACTCAAGAAATCTGCCCTATCCCCCAGCAAACAGAGCACGCTGGAAGCCCAAATGTAGCTTCATCAATTTCACAGAATATCTTGGATTGGAATGGACCTTTAAGATCATCCAGCTTCAACCATGTCACTGCCATGTGCAGAGACACCTTCCAGTAGACCAGCTACCTCAAAGCCCCAGTGAACCTGGCCTTGAGCATTTACAGGGATGGGACATCCACAGCTTCTTTGGTCAACCTGTTCCAGTGCCTCATCACCTTCATAGTAAATGACTTTGCAAAGGATTAGAACTGAGTGGGGTTAGATATTCAAATATGCTTAAAATGTGTAGCTGTATTAACATTGTGTAAGTTTCTAAATAAGACTGTCTATCTATTGAATTATTTATACCCCTGCACGTATAGTTCAGTGATTGCCAGTTAATTATGTGTTGTTAATAAATCAAACAAACCACTTTTGTCCTGAACTGAACAGGTTTTTCTCTGATATACTGACAAGCTCTTACATTCTAACCACCAAATGTGATCATTACAGCCAATAGCTGAGTAGTCTAGTGCACATTCTGACAGGTAAAGCAACACCTATTTCATGGATTTATTTTTATGTGTGCAATTTTTCATAAGTTTTCCCCAACAGAGATTCAATAACCAAAAGAGAGACTTATGGCACTAGACCTAAAATTTAGGCCTGAATTCTCAAGGGCTGTATTCTAACCTCTAGCAAACCTCAGCACAACTCTAATATTGAGAGAAGGAAACACTATCACCCCAGTGAAACATTATTAACAAAAAGATATTCGGATTTGAGAGCTAAGTAATTATCATCATTAAGAATCTTGAAAGCCTACAAGAAAATCAAACAAATCCAGAAGACTTAAATGTTTTCTCAGCTGTGAAAGCCCCAGCTACAACCAAAACAACGTGTTCTCTTTTTATACTGGACACTCACTTCCCTTCTTCATGACGCTATCCAGCAGCACCTTCTTGTTTTAATGCTTTGAGAATGATTGAAATAGTGTGAAACAAAGAGAAACAATCACCACATCAGAATACTCAGTTCTGTCTTCATGGCTTCACCACAGTTAGTAAAAGGGTTAATTAATAATAATTTAATTTCCTTTTCACATAAAATCTCATAAGTCTTAAATCTCACAAAGTCTTTCTGGAAATACTCATAAGTCTTTCTGGAAATACTTTATTACTGTTGTCATTAGAGTTTTCAGGTTTGTTTTCTGCAGAAAACTGCATAATTACAGAACATCTGACAATCCAATATAAATTCATCCTATTAATAGTTTTGCTGTGTATGTATCTTGCTTTGAGAAACAAGAAATTACTATGGAAAATATATGAAAGTCTGTAGAGAGCCTGACAAAGATACATTCAAATGATGACAGCAGGTGACACTTGGATGGGTCCTTCACCTTCTGCCCTGGGCTCTTTGAGTCTCCTCAGGTAAGGACTCATTTCAGGTTTTTTTTTTTTCAAATTAACACAATATGGGCTATTGATTTAAGAGTTGGACTTGATCTTTGTGCATCCCTTCTAACTCAGAATATTCTGAGTTGCAAAATAATAATAATAATAATAAAAGCTCCTTAAATTTCAGCTATGACACAATAAAATTTCCTTATGTGCAAGTTGACAAACAGCAGTTTAAAATGTGTTCATAAAAAAAAAATTGCTATATACATTAAGTATAAGCTTCATACTCACTGTCTATTAAACTTTTGAAAAAACCTGATTCAGTGTTTGAAGGCCTTTTTTCTACTTGTATAACAAAGATAAATTTCACTCTCCTTAGTTCTTTCTGCACCTGAATGAAATTAGACAACTAAATTTAAAATACATGTCCACCAGTACAATAAATTTTCACAGTACCTTCCAATTCCAGTTCTCAACATCATGCTTGGTTACACTTCTATTTAGCAAAATACTTTTACAAATACAGATATTGATATAATACAAAGTGTATATGTATATATATAGTAACTAAATCTTCAGTTTTATCATAATAGTATGGATAAGTGAAACATTAAGAAGATAATAATTATCTTGATATACATTTTGTTTAAGTCAATCATGTCTTGCTAGAAGGACATATAACTTTAAAGCATGATTGAGATAATCAATTTCATTATCTCATTAAAATAGTTGTTATGAAAGCAAAGAAATGGGTTCTATCAGTAGCAGAGAAGTAATAAGTCATCTATTGTTTTATAGTAAAATGTTTTTCAGGAATTATTTGGGCCATACCTTGCTCTGGAAATTAATCGAATTATAGAATATTAAATATTATAGAAATAACAGATTTGTTTACAGGATTTCTTCTCAGAAGTGTGTTTTAAGTGCAAAATCATGAAACTACATTCTAGAGAAGATCCTGTTTTTTCTATCCCAGCTCATCATTATGGCACTTTTAGTATCAAACAGTAGTAGACAGTTGTTAGTCTGAGAGAGCTCAAGTGATAGGTGGGAATAGATACAAAGTTAAGTCTCAGGAAGCTGTACCATTGGAAGTTAAAATGGGATAGGCTGATAGAACTGGCTTGATTTAAAAATGAGAATTACCATAAATTCTGATATTCTTTGGAGATCACATGCAGGGTCCTTCCCCTGGAGAGGAATAACCACACCAGGACAGGCTGGGGGCTGACCTGCTGTAGAGCAGCTCTGCAGAGAAGGACCTGGGGATCCTGGTGGACAACAAGTTGTCCATGAGCCAGCAGTGTGTCCTTGTGGCAGAGAAGGCCAAAGGTGTCCTGGAGTGCATTATGAAAAACATTGCCAGCAGGTCAGGAGAGGTGACCCTGCTCCTCTGTTGAGCCCTCTTCAGGCCACATCTGTAGTAGTCTGTCCAGTTCTGGACTCCCGAGTACAAAACAGACATGAAAGTCCTGGGGCAGGTCCAGCTGAGGATAACAAAGATGATTAAGAGACTGGAGTGTCTTGTGAGAGGAAACTGTGAGGGAGCTGGACCTGCCTGGAGAAAAAATTATTGAGATGATGCTCAGTCATCCCTTCCATTCTTAATCTCCTAATTCTCTGATTCTGTAAAAAGAACAAACTCATGTATTCATTTAAAAGCAGGTGACATCTTATTCATTTAGTAAACAACAGCTGAAAAAAACCCAGTTTTCTCAGGCTTTCCTCACATTCTGGGCTGCCCAGTCCTTTGATCATTTTAGTGCCCCTTTTCTCGACCATCAACAGCCTGTCTACGTCTTCATTGCATAGTGGGGACCAAAACTGAACACAGTATTCCAAGTGTGGCCCAACAAGCACAAGTCAAGTAAAATAATTACTTTTTTATCTCTGCTGGTGATGCCCTTGATGAGGCAACCCAGAATCCCACTGGATTTCTTTTCTGCAGCAGCACACTGTTCACTCATAATAAGTTTGTTGTCCAATCCACCCTCTGGGTTTGTCTGGTCCGTCTGTTCCCTAACTCACCGGTCTAGACTGCAATATGCCAATCACTCTCACCCAATGAGCAGAGAAGGTTACTTTGTCGTGGAGGATGATCAAGTATTTACATTACAATTTGCCCTTGGTGAATCCATGCTGGCTTTTCCTGATCACTAGCTTCATCTGATTTATGATAGCCCCCCTGAGGATTCATTCTGTAACTTTCCCAGGGACAGAAATAAGACTGATGGGCCAAATTTTCTGGATCCTAATCTAAACCCTTTTTTGTGGATGATAGTAGAGTGATAGTAATGATAGTAGGGGTGATAGTAGTCTTCTTTCACTCTTTTTGGGACATCATCTGATCCCCACAGCTTCTAAATTATTATGTAGAATAGCCTCAAAAGAATGTCAGCTAGATCTCTTAGCACTCTTAGAAGGACATTTTTAGATCCCATTAGTTTATAGGGGTCAAGCTCCAGTGACAGCTCACATATCAACACTTCCTTCACTGGCAGTGGTTCTGTGTTTGCATCAACCTGGATTTTTGTTGTCAAGGCTGGGAGCCCAGCAATGCTGGTAAACGCAGGGGTGAAGGAAGTATTAGGAACCTCTGCCTTTACAGTGGTGGCATGAGTAATTCACACCCTCTGTTTAACAGATAGGTTCCTACCAATATTTGATACAATATTTTTCTTATTGTGCATCGTGTTCTTCGTTTATTTTGTCACTGTAGTGGAAGAATCATCACATAAGTCAGTCTACTGAGAGAAATAACTCATTTGTCAGAATGCCAACGATTAGACAGTCAGAGTGAGGACAGAAATATCTATGAGAATTGCAGGCATTAAAAGAATTGAAATCAAAGTTCTGTAGTGAACCAGTTACAGTAAAGACTCTCAAGGTATTACCTGAGCTCAGAAAGTACACAGTAAAGAAGTATTTAAAATACTCAGTATGAATATCAATTTCCTTAGGTACACACAAAACCAGTTTTCTAAATTTAATCTGATCATTCACATTCTGTAAAGCAATAGTCATTTACTGGAACATAGGTGGACATAAGGCCAGTCTCTGCTCTCCAGTGTAAAAGGAAGACACTTTTCAAAAGGCCAAAATCCTGGTGGCAGAGGTTGTGATAGTAAGATACAAGACAGCTGATAGCAAAAATATTAGAAACACTTATTTAAAAATTTCCAGCTTGTGACAAATTATGTTAAAACAGTATAATTTGTGGTTGGATTATACAGCTGCATTTTACTACTATCACAGAAGTTTGTGGGGCTTTTGCTCCACTTTATATACACAACAAACAAATCATGCTTTATCAGACTTACCATATATACTCCTTCAGAAAGAGCCATTTACAGAAATATTGAGAGTGACCTCTTCTTTGTGTGGAGGTCCTGAATCACATAAACCAGATATTGCTGAAGGCTGAGAGGGGTGTAATTTCATTCTGCTCCCTACACTGTGAAATATAAAACCACTGGTGTCATGAAATCGAAGAAGTATAAAAATGAAAGTTCTTACTGATAGAAGCATGTGCAGTCTATATTAAATTAAGAAGGATGGAAACAGATCTGTGACTTTTGAAGTACATGAAAAACTACAGCACCACCAAAGCCACCAGCAGGTCAAGGGTGTAAATGAAAATAACTACTTTCGGGACAGATTGTTCAGGACCCATATTGAAAACTTGTGTGTCGCATATTTTCACAAAATCAATTTATTTCCAGTGACTTGAGAGCTTTAAGGTTTATGAAATATAGTTATAGCCCAACTGTCAGCAAAGAACAAGTTTTCTGAAAGTACAAAAGCTATTGAAGGCTGTGCCCCTTCAAGATAAATGAAGAAACAAATAAACAAAAGTCAAAACTCTTTCCTTCCATACAAGTCTAATGTCTATTTTATGATATTTAGTTCTTGCAAATAAATGGTTATATTTTTATATATGTGCATGTCTATTTATAAATGTGTGTGCAAACATGTGCACAAATGCTGTACAAAACACACACACTTCTGTGGTCACACAGAGTAAAATATTGGTATGTTTCAATTAAAAATATTTTACTTATTGTTCACAAGTGGTTTTAGAGAAGAATCTAACATGATTGATAATATTTTGCAGAAGAATAATTGTACCTAATATGTTTTGATATTTTGCATTTACTTCAAATTAATTAATAAAAATTTCAAATTTATTTGAAAACAATTTAAAATTCAAAATAGTCTAAATTAAATTATTTTTAAGAAGGATATGTTAAGTGTTACACAGTTAAAATTGATTACAAATTAGGCAAACTGTATTGTGCAATATATATTGTTATGAGGCACAGTCAGCGACTAAGCAGTACTGAGTCACTCACTTCATTGAAAGGATGCAAAGATATAATTATGATTACAGTAAGAAGGCCTCTCATTACTTCATAACACCTGCTTTGATCCAAATGACTGAATCAGGTAGGAAATATTGGCTATGATTTGCACAGATTTTATTTTACTAAACTGGCCAATATCCCCACTTAGCATTTTTAAAGTCCCATGCTATAACAAAATCTAAATTTTGTACCTTAGACAAAACTCACTGCCTGAATCAGTGCAATTTGTGAAAAAAAAAAAAAACTGTTGGGGAATATGCTCACTCTTACTTTCCAAAACCCAGTTAGAATCCTAGCTATTACTTCACCATTTGTGCAGTGCTTTTTTTTTTTTTTTTTTTTTTTTTTTTTTTTTTTTAATAGGGAGAGATCAAGGGATAGTCTTGCTGCAGCCTGGTAACGCAAAGGTCTGTATAATTAGAACCTTCAGAAGGAAGAAGTTGCCAAACAACTCTTTGCCTTTGATGGTCTCTTAGGGCTGTCTGCAGAAAATGGAAATAGCTTTTAGCTGCAAGATTTGGGGCATGGTGCAGCAGCTGAATGGAAGGTCTCAAAAATAGCTTATAAAGCCCTCTTTATGCCTGCTCCTTGTCTGCCTTGCTTGCTTCCTCTCAACTGTTCAAAACATTTAGCAGTTAAAGAAGGCAGTCAGTAAGTGCAGACATGAAAACTCAGAGGCGGTAGAAGTATTCTCTTGTACTGGCAGAGACCGGGATGGATTTATTTACTCTTGAATGGTGCTTCACATCAGGCAAATCAGAGAATCTAATAATAGTTTCATTCCAGACTGTGATATATTCTGTTTGGGAATTATATTCTGTTTGAGCATTATATTTTCAAGGAAAAGTGTCAGGAAACCCTATTTACTGCCATTTATAGCATAGTGTATACTCAGTTTCTACTGTTGTCCAGAGTGGGATAGGAAATTGGAAACATGGCCAAGAAATGTCTTGCAGCAAGACTATACATCTGCAAGTGCCAGGAAAGCAGAGAACTTACTACCTTCTGAAATAGCCTCTCTAAACCTTAATCTTACCTGAATCATATAAAGTCCATATTTCTATAGCTGTTGTGCTTGGGAAATCCAATTTATATGGAATGAATATATGTATTCAACTACATGCATGTACAGACATACACACACGTGTACATGCATGTGCTGGCACCTTTTAAAACCTTTCCTACATGTAACATTGACCTGAATATTAAGTCAGAAATGGAATTCATTTAATCTTTTCTGCTATCAAAATAATACAAACAATATGCTCGCCTGCAATTAATTCTGAGGAAACTGGTAGTTAACAAACATTGCAAGGTAAACCAGATCACTCTGCTTATGCCAGGAGTATTTTCTCCCTGAAAGCTTGTGTTCAGAGAGTTAAGAGTGTTTTCTACTTCCTGACTCTATTTGGTAAAGTTTTGCTCATTATGTAATCAATATAGTTATCATTGTCAAGATTTATTGTTTATAATATTCCACTGAAGAAACAGTTATACAATGAAAATATTTATGTATTACATTGATCCGCAGAAATCTTCAATAAAATAATAGAACATATTTTCTTATAAGCTAGAAGAAAAATAAGTACTATCTGACATTCATGCAGGACAGCTAAAGGTATATTCTCATAAGTATTATAAATTTTATACAATTTTGTCTTTGTGTCATAATCACAAAATTGATGTTTCTTCCTATTTAAATGCTTTGAAAGCATAATCTCAATGAACGTTTTTCTTTCTATCTTTTTAATTTTTATATTCTCATTAAAATAATTGCAAGAGAATTTTATAAACTACATGAATTTCTTTAAATAAGAGATAAAAATAGCCTCTTGCGAGGTTTATCTATTATTTTAATAGATATAAGAAAACTAAATACTGTCAGCTTTTAAAGAGCTAACGAACAGTGAAGCCCAAGAGTCACTGCTGAGCATCTATGGGAAATAAGGCTTGTTACACAAGGTGTCATCTGCTTCTAGAAGTGTTAAAGAGCAGAAATTGGTAAGAGCTATTTCTTTTAAAAGATAAGAGAAAACAAGAGGAAAACATGGAAGTGTGGCATACAATAACAGGAGGTATGAGCTGTACAAAAAGCCTATAACAGTACAGATTTATTCAGGTGGCAGTTAAAAGAATTAGATCTGTAAGAATGCAAAACTTTCAAACAGTTCCCCATTTGATAGAAGATGCATGCACCTTTTTATTTTAGGGCAAAGAAAATAGAAAACCCAAGCCCCAAATCTCTGTGCAAATTTGCTTTCTTTCTCAAATTCATATTGATTTTCTCTTGCTTTTGTTTGTCTTTGTATTTTGCAATTGCATCTTGGATTTCTACTTATTATTATAGAAAGAAATAAATCACACAGTTACGGTCCTATTGTTTACAGCAACAACTAATCATCCTTTTCTGGAAAATAGCACTACTGAGGTTCCTTGCTGTGAAATTTCTATTCAGTTCCTGGCCAACAGATTTGAATGTTTCTTTATGACAAAGAAACTACACCTCCCACAAGGCAGTGGGAAATAAAATAGAAAATAGAGTTTAGTATTGTGATTAAATAATAGAAACAGAAATGTCTTGGTTCCATTCAAAGAGAGAGTATGCTTGGATAGGCCAGACCAATGCATAATAAAATAGTTCTTTCTTTCCATATATCCAAATAATATTATCATAATTAAAAATGTTTTTAACATGTAAACTTTGAATTACAATTGGGTTTGAAATATGCTTAAGGAAGTATTCAGAACTTAAGAGAGCCTGACCAGGCAAGTTTCAAGGCATAATGAGAATCTGAAATACCATATTAGATGTCCCTTAACCCTAGCAACCTTTAAGAATAAACTAAGAATGAAAGTGATGACAATACCCACCCAAAGTTTTTATCCATC
Organism: Zosterops lateralis; assembly: GCF_965231275.1. Classification (NCBI taxonomy): domain Eukaryota; kingdom Metazoa; phylum Chordata; class Aves; order Passeriformes; family Zosteropidae; genus Zosterops; species Zosterops lateralis. The sequence goes on from NC_139762.1 coordinate 74,284,999, forward strand.
ATCACTGAAAAGAACAACCAAATTACATTTTGTGACGGGCTGATGAAATAGATATCACAAATCATAGAGATGGGTTAGTAACTGTCAAAGTTAGAGGATACTGGATTGTCCATTGTCACATAAACACAAAATCATTTATTTTTGATAAATTGCCTGGAGCTTTTTAAAGAGTTTATGACCACCTGTACATATATTTAGAAGTTACTGTTTCTTTTGAAATCAAGTTTGACTACCTCAATTATGTGATCCCTTTTTCTTCCTGATTTTGATATACTTTCTTCAATGACTGCTGCTTACTTATTTCCACAGTTCCACAAGCTCTACATAGATAAAGATAGTGGAAGCAGTGGTTTTCTTTAGTAATAAATTAGTTAGTGTCATGATCTGACAGCACAATACCTGTCTAATGTGAGCAAGCTGTCATTTCTTTTGATCTGAAGTTTGTCTTACTAGCTTCAAATATCTTTCTTGGTGTTCTAAATGATTTCTGAGAAATTTTGGTAGCCAGTATCATTTTAAATCATCACATATTTCTTCTCTTCCAGTCAAAGAAGGCAGACAGAACCTTTAGACACACACTTGAGAACTCCATTGACATTCAGGTAATATGTAAAAATGATGGGTTTAATTCAGGCTTTAAAAAAAAATCGATTTTCCACTGACACATGATACAGTCTTAGTATATCTTTGGCTCATGCAATGACAGAGTTGACCTGAAGCCTAAGTGTATTTACTGTTTTTTGCTGCAATGATTTTTTTCACGGTAGCTGGCATGAGGCTGTATTTTGGATTGGAATAGAAGACAGTGTTGATAACAGAGGGTTGTTTTCATTTCTGAGCAAGGCCTTTCCTGCCCCTCACAGCACCCCAACAGTGAGGAGTCTTGGAGTGCACAAGGAGCTGGGAGGGTGATACAAATAACCCTCCATCCGCCTCCCAGGGGGCTTTGGCTGGGCCAGTCCTTGAGAGTCTTTGGAGGGAAATATACCAGGGACAAGACAAAAGATATCAAAAGAGGCTTTCCTCCTAGGACCTTTGTCCCAGGCATTTATTCTTCAAGGTTTCCAGGGGAAAAGAGAGAGAACGAGGAAAAGCAGGGGTTTATATAATTTTCTTCTCAGGAAGGGATGGCTGACTCCAGCCAATCAGGGAGAGAAAAGAAGGAAAGGTTAAACTATATGGTAGGAGGTTCCAGGGGGTTAGGAGGGGAAAGACCATTCTCCAGAGAATTACAACAGGAGGGGACATAGCAAGGACAGCTGGCACCAACCAACCATAGTGATATTCCAGCCCTCATGGCATCATTCTCAGCATATAAAACTGAGGGGTTATATTATTAAAACCACAAGGTTTTTTTCTCAAATTTGCCCTTCCAATTCTCCCATCGATCCCACCAAATGGGAAGTGAGCAAGTGGCTGCGTGGTGTGTATTTGCAAGCCTGGGTTAAAACACAACAGAATGAAGAACTGCATTGAATGTAGCCAGGATGAGGTTAACTTTCTTCAAAGTAGCCTGTGTGATGCTGTTTTGACTTTGTGACTAAACCAGTGTTGACAGCACACAAGTGTTTTATTGGTGAACAGGACTTGCACAGAATCCAGGTCTTTTCTGTCTCCCCCTCTGCTCTCACAGTGAGTAGGATAAAGGTGGGCAAGAGGCTGAGACACAGCTGGGAAAGCTGACCAGACTTGAAAAAAAGGGGTGTTTCATGCCATATGACACCATGCCCAGCAGTAAAAGCTGGGTGGTATTCTTTCCAAAGTAACTTGCTGTTTGGCTGTGTATCAGTCTGCCTTTTTGGACAGAGCAAATGATTGTGTCACTTGCTATTGAAAAATCTCCCCCTTCCCCTTCCCCTTCCCCCCCTTCCCTTAGTGAACTGCTTTTGTCATGACCCACAATTTTTTTCTCGCTTTTGCTTTTCTGGTTCTTCTCAGGGTGAGAAGGAGTAAGCAGCTGGGTGGGTACTTAATTATTGACTGGCATCAACTCATCACAAGAACAAAACCTTTCTAGTCAGTCCCCATTTCACATAAATTTATAGTAAAGGTTGTTTGTGTTTTAATATTAGAACAATAGAATGTTCAAAATACAGGTTAATATTATCACATTCCAGACATTAATTAAAGCTTGTAATGGACAATATCTTACAATAAAATTCTGGTCTAAGCTGTAAATAAGAGTATAATGGCATACCATAGTAACAAGAAAGAACTCTATCACTGTTTGAAAGAGTGGACCTACAACTATCTGTCTCTTCCTTTTTCAAAACTGGGGCTTTTTTCTTACTTTCTAAAAATTACATTTCCTTCATTTTCCCCATCCTTTCTGACTCAGTACTATTTTCACTGATGTACTTCTGTACACAAATATGGAAATTGTATCATTGAAATAGAAGGAAGGAATGAAATGTCAATACTCTCTTTGTAACCGATGGTTTATTCCTACCATGTGTTTCAATGGGAAGATTAAATGTCAAATATTGGCAATTACACAATGAATACATGACATTTTATATATTTGGTGGCTAAAGAAGGAAAAAAATATTCACTGAAATGATATTTTCATTGAAACTTCAGCTCAAGTAAGAACATAATTAGTCTCAGTTCAAATAAAATTCACATACTCAATACTTTGAGTATCCTAGTAAAAACTTAAATACATTATGTGACATCTAAGGAAGAATGAGTACCATGACTGAAGGGAACATAAACAGGAATTTTAATTTTTCTGTATGGATTTTTAGTGCTCAAGGAACTTGATTGACAACACTAGATACTAAAATCTCTAGTAATATCTATGGAATATATATTGTTAATTCAGCTAACCTATAGACTTTACAGCTATGGACTCACATTAATATTCAATTTAGATATTTTTGTCTACATTCATATACTTAGTACCAGGAATTCTCTGTCTCTATCTAATGTTCTAGTTCAGGTAATCAAATAATTTTCATTTGGAAATAAGAAATGTGATAAATTGCTTTTTTATACTTGTCAACTACATATCATCACCTTTGACATTTAGTCATCAAGTAAACTGCCACTTCTCGGAAACATTAAGCAGTTGATCCAATCAAGAGTCTTGAAAATAAAACTGAATAGATGTGTCTTTTCGACTTTTCCCAAATTGCTATACTCTCCTTCATATGTGCAGTAAAAATAGTTCTATGACTATGGTAAGAAGTGTTCACATTTGTACCAACAACAGGTTTAAGTTACAGTATTTTTCTTGAAAAAAGCTGTAAACAAGTGTTTGTACATTAGGCAAGGGTGCATTCCATCTACCCAGCACAATGCAATCAGCATTGTTACAGTGCCCTGCAGAGCCTGCAGTTATTGTGCTTCAAATCCATTGTGCTTGTTATGTAAGACCATATCTTGTTTTCTTCTTTTCATTACCTTGCTGATAATAAAGGTTGAATTAATGGTACTAATGTCTTGGTTCTTCAGAAAGCCAATAAAACCTCTTGTAGTATAATCAGGTTTCAGAGATTATGCTTTTATAAGTGGAAGCTTGGAGAATTTTTATCAGCATTGTTTTTATAAAGATTTTCTTAAATCCAGGTGATTTTTTTTTTTCATATTAAGCTATCTGATGTTACGTGGCTCTACATAAATAATATTGGGAATCTTGGGAAGACTTGTATAATTTAAATGAGATTGTTGTCTTTGAATGGGAAAATCAAGTTCAACTCATGGCAATAAATTTTATTTATACATATGTCACTGAAATGTACTTTCCATCTATCCAACAGAAAAGCCTAATTCAAATTGACCTTTTCACACATCCACAGCTAGAAACTTGGAATCTCTTCATATAAGTGATTGGTAAAAAATAAGTATGCTTTTCACATAAAGGATTTATTTTCGTATTTATTTTTGATGAGTGGAAAGTATCTTAGATTTATCATAGATTCCTTAAAAAATATTACTGGATGCAAGTTTGTTTTTTCTGACACCTTCTTTAACGACAGAAATTTGATCATTTTGTTTAAATTTATTTTCTTGGAGAATTAAGACATCATGCAGACTGAAATATTTAAAACACATTTGACATATTTTATTTATAGAGGATCTATGAAATAAATATTTGAAATATGATCCAAAATGTAATTCCACATTTTAATTTTTATCTGCTCAAAAAAAATATTATTTATAACCAACAAATTGGATGGCTGAGGTAAAAAGATGATTAATGTCTTCATATGTCTTTCATTCCATTCTAAAAACACTTCTACAACATAGAATAAATTTTAGACAGGAATAGAGTGTGGAACACCATTCCCTGCATTTTAACTTAGTGACTCCTCAAAGCACTCATGAAAACCTTCATTAGCATTCTAATTATGATTGTGTAAAAGTGATGGACTGCTGGCTAATGCTGAGCACTGAATTTTCATCGGTGATATTATGATGATGGAGGGTACTATTATGTAAGTGGGAAGATTTTGTTTAAGTAGAATGAATTGGGAGTTTGTGTTGAATCCTGGAAACATGTAATGGCACCTTAAAGATCGTTTATTTCCAAACCTCCCTCTGTGGGTAGACACATTCCACTAGACTAGTCCCATCCAGTATTAAACACTAGTCCCATCCAGCATTAAACACTACCAGGGATGGGGCACTCACAGCTTCTCTGGGCGACTTGTTCCAGTGCATCAATCACCACCTACATGGTAACATCTAATCTAAACTTACTTTTACTTAGAAGATATTCACTCTTGTCCTGTCACTACATGCACTTGTAAAATGTCCCCTCCATCTGTTTTGCAGGCTTCCTTCAGGTGCTGGAAGGCCACAATAAGGTCACCCCACAGACTTTCCTTTTCCAAACTGAACATTCCAAATTGTCTCAGCCTTTTCTGGTAGGAGAGTTGCTCTATCCCTCTATTCAACTTGGTGTCCCTCCTCTGGACTTGCTCCAACAGGCCCATGTCCTTCCTGTGCTGGGGACCCCAGAGCTGAATGCAGCACTGCAGGTGGGGTCTCATGAGGACAGAGCAGAGGGGCAGAATCCCTTCCCTCACCCTGCTGGCCACACTGCTCTGGATTTCTAGGCTGAAAATGCACATTGCCCAGACCACATCCAGCCTCTTTTGCACCAGCACACCCAGGTCCTTCTTGGCTGGGCTCCCGTCAACTTGATTAACATATATAATAACATATATATATATAACATATATAATAAGTGTGTCATTGAAAAAAGATAGACTAGTCGTGGTCACGGCTGTCAAGAGTTTCAGGTTAAGAGTACTCAATATAAGGCATTTGAATGTAAAAAAAAATGAAGCTGAATTATCTGCTTAATTTAATCTCAAAATTCTAAGGTCTAGGCTCCATGTTTGTCTAAAGTTATTTGAAATAGTTAGAGAAGATTAGATGAATATTTGATGTGCCTTGAATTCCTGTTATAAAATAGTTGCAGGTTGCACATACTTGCTTGCTCATCTTTGTTTCACTGTGAGCTCAGTCTTCCCATTCAAAGTTGCCATCAATAAAAACCAACACATTCCATTTGGTTTGTGGTCCAATCTATGCAATTCCAGTAGATTTCTGACTGTTAGTGTCACAATATGGATGAAAATGCAATTCACTTCACTGAGTCTGGTTCCTGCTTTTTGTTCTTAACATTTTCCATAGCCCAGGTCCATTCCTGTTTATATATGCATAAATGTATTTAATATAGTGAGTCCTGCTTCTCAATATGTTGAGAAGCATGTTTTACAAATAATTTAAATCTTCTCAAATAATTTAAATTTTCTCATACCAGCACTTCATGCTACAGGAGTGTAAATGCTACAATTTTTATGGGAGGCACAAATTATTTATGGAATATTATGTGTGTATCTTCAACTTAATCTATCATGATTCTCTACTTCATTGTATACTTGGAAGAGAAGGAAGAGGCTATAAACAATAAAAGGGTAGTCAGGGATTGCAGAGATTGGGAAGGTGGGGAAATGTGGTTTGATATAAATAGGATTATACTACAAAGTTTGAGAAGTCAAGTCTATTAAAATGCTGATTCCTAGCAACAAACTGGTTAACTTATTTACGATTTTCAAAAGCAAGGTAAATGCTCAAAAACTTTTTTCCTACAAAAACTATGCCTCTTCTAGCAAGCATTTTTAAAAATCTTATCATGTTTTACTTTTGTCAAAAATAGCTTCTTTTAGGAAGAAAATCTTGCTTAATGGAATCATACCACTGTGAATTTTTTCACTAATTGTGGGATATTTTCTGTTAACTGTCAATCAACAAATTTGTGGCATATAGTTTTGTAGGCTGTTGGAGTCCTTTTTGTAATATATATGGACACTTCTTTTTTCATTATTTAATCTTTGAACAGATCATGTAACTAACCTCATATAATATACTCATTAGAAATGCAAGGTCTGTTCATGCCAGAAAAAATTATAGATACGACTGGAAATATTCTATGCCTTAAAATAGCTAAATCATTGATGGATAAATAAGTTTTCATAAATATTGTGCAAAGCAACTAAGTTTTCATAAATATTTTGTAAAGTAACTCACTTATTATATGCTTGTCTATTCTCACAGTCCTTTGTTCATTACTAAAATAAAATTACCTGCTTTGATTTTCATTTGTATTTGATCCTGATCACTTCATACAATTGTTTCATCACCTTACAGATTTTTGATACACTCATCACTCAGTTCTTCTCTGTTCAAAAGAACAATGGTCTATTATGTAAACCAAGGGGTTTTTTTCTATTTTTCAGTTTCTTCCTAGAAAACATTATGACAGGATTCTATTTCAGATTAATTCCTAACTGCTTTTGGTTGTGGCATAGTTTAAATTTATAGCATTCATATCTTTTGGGTTACACTGTTTTTCTGTCCCCTCTTTCTCCTATATGCTTGTTAGAGACTGAAATGTTATGGTTCATGGCTTAACCATTGTTATGAAGGACTTTTGGTCATTGTGGCAAAACTGTATAAAGAAGCTACAGCCACTAAAGCTCTCGCCTCCCTGAAGATACCTCCTAAGGGGAACTTAGGAGTGTGAGTTAAGCTGCCTAAGGAGATTCAAGATGAGACATTATTGGTCAATCATCTCAGGTTTAGGAAAAAACAAACCAGGCTGAGGGAAAAGAATGCCAAACAAGAAAGCTAAACCCAGCAGCTGCACTGAGGATCATCTCTGACTAGGTTTGGGGTGGGGGAGACCACAGCCCACAGACCCATTTGCTGAAGGCAGGTTTGCACAGACTCCTCCAAATGGAGTGGTGAGGAGTTTTCAGGTGTGTGGCAAAACCTCTGATCAGAAGCAGTGAACCCATCCTCCATTACACAAGCTGGTTCAGTTATAAATGCCACCACTCTGAGAAGGCCACATCCACGGGGCACTCATGTGAGAGGCAGCTGAGGGGTGCTGTAATCCATCAAAGACCCCCAAAAATGCTATCCAGATTCATTCCTGAGGCCTTGCACCACAGGACTGCACATAATGCAAAGTCATGCAACATACCCAGACTCTGTTGTGAGAGACAGTGTCAAACTTGCCTCCTCCAGGGAAGGTACCTGGGTATTCTCACCTGGTCTGAGTGTATTAATCTATTGGATCCTATGTTTTTTGGGGGACCTTCACCACCAAGCAGAGCAGCTATAGAGGATCATTGGAATATCATTGGGATCCATGGAGTGGTGATATTGTCTTTAATCTGGCTCTGCCACTGTATTTCTGTTCCCCCACCTCTTCTCTATTTCTTTCTTTTCCTTTCCCCTCTCTCTCCTTTTTACTATTAAATAAAATCAATACTATTGACTCTGGCATATGATCTCATTTGCACTATAATTTGAGCAGAGACATTTCTAATACTTTTAATAACCAAACCGTAACAATGCTTCACTAGTATTTGTTGCTCACTGTTAAAAATCATGAATAGTCATAGAAACATTTGACATATTAGCCTAATTAAGTAATTGAATAATTTTTATTTAGAGTGTCATTCTTTCTTGCCACATCCTGCAACCTCCAAAATCTCTCCCAAGTAAGCTTCATGCTTCTGCAGAGTGAAATTGACCTTCTTTTTCCAGAAAGATAATTGTACAAATACGATACAAATAATTTAAATAAAAGCAATGAATATCTACTGCAAGTTGTTACTGTCCTTATTTCAAAAATTCTATTGCTTTCAGATACTTTTTTCGCCATGTGATTAAATGGTTTGCTCTTGGCATTCATTCCACATCTCCTGTACTCTAAAAATATGTATCACAGTTTTCAGGAGTTGAATGACTTGGAGCTTTTATTTGTCATTTACAGTACAGAATCTTCACAAAGTTTATTAGCTTATGGGGGTTTCTGAGCTCTGCAGTATATTCTGGGCCCAAGACTGCTTCCAGTAGAAGACTACCCCTTTCATTTGTGACAGTATCAGCCTGTTAGCAAGACATACAGTAGTATAAAATACCCTAGGATGCCTATTAGCCCTCAGAGTGAAGACATAAAGCTGACATGTGTTAATTTTGCCTGCCAGTTTGCATCAGTTGGTAATGAATGGATGTGATACATTGTGGTGACATGAAGACAAGCATTGGAGTTTTCTATCAATAGACACTTAATCTGCTTTCTTAACAGTTTAACTGAACAGATCCTCCTTCGCTTTTCTCATCTAGAACATGATAACATGAGTGTTAACATCGCTCAATAAAGGAAATGCCATCAAAACTCAAAAAACAGGACAACATTTCTTTTTTCAGTTCATGTGGGACATTCTGTCCAGGGACTTCCTAGAAAACACAACAGTGCAAAACATGACCTCTTTATCACCTCTCCTGTATTTTACATCACTTGCTTCTATCTAAAGATATATACTGTCTTCAAAACTGCTTTTTAAAATGCAGCCACGGAAAGTAACAAGTACAGCTCTTGTTTTACACATGGCATCTAATTTCTTTCACACCTTTTCAACATTATTATAGACGTCTATAAATATCATTATATTTTTGAGTACCTTTTCAGATTTGGTTTACTGTAATATTTTGACAAAGAGTAGATTGAACATCTTGTAAAATCTGTTTGTTTATTTTCCACTGAATGGTTTTTCTAGCCCAGAAACCTAACATAACCACTAAAACCTAACATAATTTTGCCCTGAGCACAAACCTTTCATGAATTTCAGCTAAACCCAGGCCTCTGTAATACAGGGCATTGTCTCTAGCCTTTCTGTCTCCTTGATGCAATTGTAAAAACCCATCATATTACCACTAAGGTCTTTGACTGCAAATAATTTTATCTGTTTTATGACCTTTATTTGCTTTCCACTTGCAAGACTTAATGGACTGTACACTCTTATTTTCTTGTCTTTTCTTATTTTTCATATCCACCCTCATTCATCTTCTGACATCTGCTTGCTTCAATGCTTCCTTTTTCCTAGTTATGCCTTTTATTCTTCTGCAGACTATTCCTTCTCTTGTGCTCCTTCCCTGAAGTCTTTTATATTATAACTATGTGAATTCAGTAAATTCTCTGCATGTAATCCAGAAACAGAGGTTAATTATTTTCAGTTGCATAGTTTTCATGTCTCGATTTCCTTACAGTGAGGAACTGGGGAATAGATGATCAAATATTCGCATCCACTCCCTGTTCAAATACAGCTGGACTTGTCGGCATTAGAAGAATTAAACAGTTTGTGAACCTCCCAAAAAATAATTCTGTGAGGAATAATAATTCAACAATATTTCTTCCGTGACCAAAAAATGGTTCCATGAATTCTGATGATCTACAGATCTACATGTGTATTTAACATGAGACACTGAAGCTATGTGGCATATACTGAAATATTCAATGAAATAAAAATTGACTTGTGCATTTACTCAAACAATGTATTTATATTCCTGTATTACCGTCTGTATAGTATTACTAGTATTAATTATATTAAATATACATGATCTTAAAATGTATACTAGATTTAATACCTAAATATGTGCTAAAGATTGTAAAGGAAGTCTTACAATGCAGAGTATAGGTACTCAGATTTAGGTACTTTAAAAAGCAAATGTATTTTTTCCAAATAGGTTAGGTCTCCTGAATTGGATAGAAAACAATGGACAGGAAATTGTTCAGTTCTGAATCCATCTTCCATATTAGATATACATGCAAAATCCTCCATTTTAATTTAAATATTTCTCACCAAGTTATAAACATGAGCTTTGTGGTATTTTCAGCTGGGAATATCTATTCATGAAGGAATATGACTGTTTTACCTCTTTTAGTTGCCAGAAACTTTTGTGGCTAAGTAGATTCTTCCAAGATCAGTCCTAAGACTTGGTCTTTAGTATTCTGTTTCTCAGTACTGTCTGATTTAGTCTCCATGACAGAGAGACTTTTTTATGGGGGTGATCAAATTGTAAAACAGTGTAACTGACATGAACATAAATAAATAAAGCAACGTGACTGCAAAAATCATGAATGGAAGAATTGGGGGAGTGATATTCACAGGTTTTTTGTAATTTCAGCCAGGGAATTTCAAACTGATTTCTTCTAATATTTACAGCATATTCAAATTTTCCAAAAATTTTAGTGGTGATTTGCAATTTGATTCAAGTAACTAATATCTAGAGATCCCTGATGTACCTGAATCTTCAATATCAATGTTTCAGTTACATTCTGGGAACATTCTGCTAAATTATTGCCACCCCTCTCCTCTCATCCCCCTTATGATTTTTCCATGTAAATACCAGGAATGACTATAGACTATTTCCAGTGAAATAGTCCTAGAAAGTCAGCAAAGAAATGGATCCTAAAGTCCTGGAAAGAGTGTCAGGAGATTGTCTTGCTCATCCAACTGCCTCAAGGCATGAACAACTGAAAACTAGTGAATTCTGAAAGAGGTTTGTGTAGTTTGTTCTTATTTGAAAAGATTTTTCCAAATGTCTAACCTAAATACCCGCTCTGCACATCTGCCATGTATACAGAGAAAATATTTTTAGAGGTCTTAAAACTGTTCACATTCCCTTGGTCCCTCAAATATTCAGTCTTGGATATCTTTTTCAGACTTCTGGATAAACTAAACACATTTTCTATACTTCTCATTATTTAAACTTACTGTCCACTGGCCTTTGCCAAAGACACCATTGTCTTTTCTAAAACCTAAAACCATCTAGAAGCTTAAATTTCTAGTTTATGTTTTCCAGTGTGCTCAATTCCTGAACAATATCATGACCCTTGTTTCACTTGAGGTTCAGTATAGCTCATGGCTGCTACCTAACTAGACAATATTTCTTCTATATTTAGGCAGCTGATTAATCCTACTAACACGTAACATTTTGTACTTTTCTCTCTCAAATTCCATCTAGGTTTTTTAGTTCATAGGTTTAATTTGTGAAAATAATTTTCAATTCTAATCTTGTCCTTCAATATACTTGCTGTCTCTCCTAGCTTGGTATTGTTTTCAAACTTACTTAGTACACCCTCATTTGTCAATTTCTTCTTCTAGCACCAGTCCTCTGGATCCCATTCCTTATGTCTGAAATCACAAAGTAAACACTAAAAATATTTCGAAAATATCTCATGGGGTAAATTATATTCTTATCACAATATTAATGCATATTAAGGTCAAAGGCGAGTAATGCAAAGGAACCACTTATGCACTTAAATTATGTTACAGCTTTACACAGAGGACATTTATAAATACTGAATAATGCTAGAAATTTATATTATAACCTTATACAAGTATTAAAAATAAAAATATTAAATTATCTAGTCATTACATTAGAGATTTTAAACAAACAGTAAAAATGTATGTCTTTATCATTGTTGCAAAGTGAGTGCTGTGATTTTTAGGCATAATTCTTTATTAACTGGTTCTATAAGAATATTCAATATTTGCTTTTGTGTCATATTCTTAACAGTGTGAGTGCAAAGTGTATACAAAAATGTGAACTCCTTAATTGATGAGAATGAAAAACTAATTTTAGAAAGAAATTAATTACATTCATCAGGTGTCTTGAAAGTATCTAATTTTTCAAGTGTTTGTTTATATCATGCAGCATCATACTGATGGTCCAATGTTATGGTTTAATTTAGTCTTGTTTTTTCTTTTCTTTTTTTAATGCTGTTTATTTCAGTTCTTACATGACTTCTGTCCACTTCTAAAATTGCCCATATGTGCACATGTATCATAAATATCTCTAGTGTGATATCTCCTGTCTGAGATTAGCCAAGATTCCACCCTCACACATTTTACAGTAATGTTAAATAATGGAGTCATCTGATTTTAAGAAAGGTTTTTTCTTCCCCATTAATTAGAGTGTGGTGTTCCTTTAAAGCATAATGTATCAAAGTATTTTCTAATTTCATCTAAAGGATCTGTGGACATTCTCATCCATGTAAGTATCTAATCCTTTTTTCAAATCCATATAAAATTTTGGCTTCAATTATCTCAGTGTTAACACATTATGTATTTCCTATTTGTCATATCTCATGACAGAACATCTCTGGTTAAAGTAGATGATGCTTTAGAGTCAAGGAAAATATTCTTCTCTATTTTAGCCTACCTATCTTAAAACCTATTTCTTGAGCTACATTAGTTTTTATCAGTGATTCTGTGATTCTGTGATTCTGTATGATTCTGAGCCACATCAGTTTTTATCCAAAGGAACTCTGCTGCTCAAGTGAAGTCTTATGTAAACCAGACAGTGAACAACAACCCACTGCTCCAAAAAACATCCCCCCCTTTCTTCTGACACCTTTTTAGTACGATTCAGGTCTTGGTCTGTGCATAGTTTGCTGTTCCATTAGAATGACCTTTAATATAAAATACAATAATGCAGTAATAATGACCTCCTATCCAGAGTATACAATAGTAAGGAATGTTACTCAATTAAACAAACAAACAAACAAACAAACAAAAAACACACTCACACACTGGAAGAAATAACTGTATTTTTATTTTTCTAGACATCAGGAAAATTATTCTAATACAGAAACATGTAAATGGTTTTAAACACATAACTGTTCCTAGTTAAAAATTGACTGTTTTCATTTGAAGTCATGGAAACAAGATTGGTTAGAGCTATAATGAATGTGCATGAACTTTAATCCAAATCTGTGAACTACCTGCTGAAAGAAACGAAAGAAACTGAGTACATTAAATTCAGAATGATGTCTGAACTGCTGATAAGTCCAATGAACAGCCAGAGTCTACAGAAGGGTTATTATCAACGACCTAAGCAAATTAACAGACATCCCCTGGGAGGGGAGACAAGGTAATCAGTTGATTGCCATAGAATCTGGGTGAGCACTCTTTCCATCTTCAGTGAAGGACAAAATTAAGTAGCCAGTCAGTAGGTATGATGTTTCTGACAGAAAAATGGCATTCTGAGTAACAAAAGACCCAAAACAAGTCTACCAAGGCAACTACCCAACACCTCTTTCAGAAATCACCCACAATAAAAAAATCCACAAAATGGCATCATTTGTTATGATCATCCAGAAACATACTTGGAAGAATATTTTTCCCTGCTGCGTGTGGTTTCCTCCACCCCTCAAATTACTTTAGCAATCCAGTCTACCTTTTAGTCCAACATCCACAACAACAAATCTTGTCATAATTTTTATTTATTACATGTAGAATCCTATATGGAGTTATTTCCGTGTTTCTGCAGAAGAGATAATTTTCTTTATATTTTTCTCTTTCAACAGAAACTTCTTATGGCTACTTTTATTTCCAAATAATCATACTCAGTTACAGAATTTACAGTAACTGAAGTTTTGTACATTTACCTTTCTGAGGTTGCATTCTAAAGACACATTTATCCCATTTCTTCCCACCAGTATCTCTAAAAATTCAGTAGTATGCTATAGCATACTAATTGAATTGACACTCATTTCAAGTTTAACTACTGTGTTTAAAACACTAGCAAAAGTAATGAAAAATTTAATGTAGCTTAAAATTTTGAATAGATTTCTGTACATGTACATGGTTATAAACTGCACTGCACTGCACTGCACTAAAGAGATATTTACAGGAGCAGCTTCCATCTATAACAGTATATTTTGAATACAATTTTTGGTGGTTCTAAACCCTATGTGATTGATTTTTTTCAATTTTCTTTCAAGGAAATGAGATGGACTTCATGGATTTTGCAGAGTTTTTTCTTTGCAGGTTTTAGCAAGCATATTTTGGGTCAAAATTTTGCTACTGCTCTATAACATATAGTTTCATTGAGTATGAGTATGTAAGCATACAATCACGGATGTCTCTGAACAGAAGGGAATTAATTTCTGAGTTGTTTGCTTTTCTGTAGTCTTCGGAGGTGGAATAGGACACCTGAATTATTAGCAGTATGTACATATTTTTTTAAAAAGTTAGATTTTTAAAGAAAAAAATTGAAACTTCTAAATGGTGTGGTTAGTATAGATGCATTTGCTATTCATCCTATTTCCTAATAATCTCACATGCAAATATCTCATCTAAACATATAGAAAGGCAATGGATGGCACCAGCAAAAGGAATAACACTCCGACCCCAAGTGTCCCTTAAACCTGAAATGGAGAAACATAAATTTTCCCATGGACTAGGAGACTGAGGAGATATCTATTTTTTTCACCATTTGGTGTACTGAGTATTCTCCTGCTAGACTCTACATGATGGTCTAACTGCAACCCTCATAGTCACATATTTTTTTAAAGAAGACTACATATCATAGGTGTATGATGTTAGTTTTGCATATTTCTTAGGACTTGTAAAAGTAGCAGTTCAATAATAAACTCAGTCGGAAACCAGGCTCTGAAACTCAAACATACAAAATCAGGATAAAGGAGAATATGACAGGTTTCTTTCAAACTTATAAACTACTGCAACAAAGCTCTTATCTTAAATTGTTGTGGTTTACCTGCCTGCCATTTTGATATGGATCTTCCAGAAACACCAGAACAGCTTTCCCAGCATACTGAGGCCTCTGAAGACTGCCCAGCACAGGGAAGATAATGTGAATGAACACTTGTCCATGCCCTCCTACGGCATCTTGTGCAAAAAGTAAAATGTTGCCACAGAGTTTTCCAAAATGAGGATCTATGATGAAAATCTTCCTTCTATCACAGTCCTCTAAAACATGCCAGATAAGAGCTCCTAGAACTGCTTTTTTTAAAGTATTTTACTCTTTCTTCAAGTTATGTCATATCAGACAACAACAAAGGAGAAAAGTAAGTCTTGAAATTACTTCCAATTTTAATAACTTCATGTGTCCTATAGTTGACATTATACTGTACTCTGTATTCTCAAGTACGCTCTGCGAAGAGCAGCAAAGGAATGCCAGATCTTTATTGGCCTCACATCATTGGAAATCTGTTTTAATTACTGTAAACTAACTAATGAGCAAAACCCAAAGTCTCAGAAGTTCCCTCTACACCACAAAGATGAGAAATTATGGAGAGCAGCCTGTGGTAAGTACTCATAGTAAGTTATGAAGTGGCATCAAAGCTAAGTTGTAAGTGCCAGGGAAAGGAAGAAGGCTAAAATACTCTGAAATAACACCGCAGGTTACTGTTTATTTGTTGTTGGTTTTCCTCCTCCCACCCTTAATTATCAAATTTTAAGATCTGACTTTGATCCGTTGCCTTGTCTGGAGTAACTTACAGTAACAGAAGTCATGAACCAATTTATTTGCAGGAACATAATAGTGACTTGGAATAATAATTTCAGCAAAAAGGAGAGAATTTTACAACAGCTATAGGGGAAAAAGCAGGAACAAATCACTTGCATGTCCATAAATCTTGAGCTTATTTAGAGGATGATGACCTGCATCAAGTGAAACATGGATCCACCTTTTCCAAACAGCTTCTTCAAAGAGGTTTCTTCTTAACAAAGACAGAAATTTCAAAATAAGATGGTGTATTGGTGATGTAAATTCTTTCTCCTCCCTTGCTGAAGCATTTTCTCAAAACTACAAGTGGGGCTTCATCTGCCTTGCTACCATCCTTACTTATTCAGAACATTTCTGAATGGGATGATCCATTTAAACAGACTGAAGTTCTGACTACAAGTTTTATGCATAATGTTTCTAATGATAAGATGTGTGACAGGGAAGTTACAGGATTTTCTCTTTTTCCTCCACAATTAGATGGTAACTACAGAGTATAAATGAATATGACCTCATAGTTGTTATTTCTCTCCCTTCCACAGATAAGCACGTACAGTTGTCTCTTGCTGCATTATAATGATACAAATATTAACCAAAATTGGAGAAGAATTTTTTTTCAGTTTGAGTCATCATCTTGGTGATATTTTTCTTAAACACAGACTGAAATTAGACTCTCAAAGATCTTAGTGTAACCATGCATCTGTTCTTAAACTTTTCATATCTCCTGCTACTTTCATTAACCAGATTTCAATCTATTTTTCCCCCATTAATCAACCAAAATTAATATATTCATTTCCTTTCATATATTCCAGAATATATCATAGTATAAAAGACGAGTTATATATGGCAAATTGATTTTAAAACATTTTTGACGTACACAAGGTGTTTTTAAATGGAAATATTGATCTGCATCTATTTTATGTAGCATACAAATCCTGAGCACATATTTCTTATTGTTTCTTTGATCTTTATTGCTGCTGAGAATAAAAGATAGAAGCTTTACATTAAGCCTGAATCATCAGATGCAGAAGTGAGCCATAATATGACTGCTTTTACAACTCAAGCAAAATGCTACTGACATTGGCAGCCTATATTATTTACCTAGGGTGGTTTGGGGAAGAAGTAACCTTTTGTCTGCCAAAGTAAAGGATCTATGTTTTGTTGAGTTCCTCAGCCTTAGTATTTCCACAGCTATATTCTCAAGTGGATAGGCATAATTTATTTTTGTGTGTATGAAATGAGAAATCAAAAGCTCACAAGAGCACAGTTGAGAGTGGGAGTAATCAGGTCTTCAGCCTGGTGAGGAGGGTGCTCACATGGGAGGTAAGGAGGAGAGGCTGGTTCCGGACCCAGTTCCTTGACACTGAAAAAAACCTGGCAAGATACATGCTAAAGTCATACTACTAAATGCTCTCAATCCTATTCAAAGCACCTTGGCCTCTTTTATCTCTCCAAATGGTGCCTTGGATTGTCTTGGGTCAAGCCTTGGTCAAGCTTGCTCCCTCAATTTATCAGAACAGATGATAGACTACAGCAATCAGAAATATTTTCTACACTCTCGGATTTTTGATATTAATTACGATGTAGTATTTAAATATTTAATTTAATGATTGTTTCAGGTAAAATTAATAAAATATGCATTTAATTAAGTCACATCCATACAACTGTTACAGATTCTATTATAAAGGGGAAGCCGGCAAGTACATGCTTAAATAAAGGCACCACTAAGACAAGAAAGAAAATTATGATTACATTAATGTTTCAATTAAGATTACATTAGATTCAAAATATTTCATCACCTAAAGTATTATAACTGGTAATCAAAACAAGTTATGACACTAAAGGAGATTATTACAATGTAGGCTCAACTTGGGAAATTTAAAGAGGAGGTTTATGAATCTCATGAGGTTTAACAAGATTAAGTGCAAGGTGCAGCAGCTGGGTGGTGACAACCCCTGGTATCAATACAGGCTGAGGGATGGAGGGATTGAGAGCAGTTGTGCTTAGAAGAACTTTGGGGTGCTGGTGGATGAGAAACTGGACATGACCCAGCAATGTGCACTTCCAGCCTGGAAACCCAAAAGTATATTGGACTACAGGGCCAGCAGGGCAAGGGAAGGGATTCTGCCCTCTGCTGTTCTCTACCCCTCTGTCTGTGGTGAGACACTACCTGAAATACTGGATCCAGCTCTGGGGTCCTTAGCACTGGAAGGACATAGACCTGTTGGAATGAGCATAGAGGAGGGACACCAAGTTGAATAGAGAAATAAAGCATTTCTCCTACAAGGAAAGGCTGAGAGAATGGGGATTGTCCAGTCTGGAAAAGGAAAGTCTATGGAGTGACCTTATTGTGGCCTTCCAGTACCTGAAGGGAACCTACAAGACAGATGCAGAAGAACTTTTTACAAAGGCATGTAGTGACAAGACAAGGGGGAATGGCTTAAATTTAAAAGGTAGATTTAGATTAGATGTTAGGAAGAAATTCTTTACTGTGGGAGTTGTGATGTAACACAGAGGAGTTGTGGGTGCTTCATCCCTGAAGTGTTCAGTGCCAGGTTGGATGGAGGTTAGTGCAGCTGGGTCTAGTGAAAGGTGTCTCTGACCATGGCTGATGGGTTGAATCTAAACGATAGTGATAGTCCCTCCCAACCCAAATCATTAAGTGATTTTATGATTTTATATCCCAGACAGCGCTATAACTAATGCAGCCTTAGTTACCTGACTTAGGTAATCACAAGCAAAATTATCTACAGATTGCCAGCATCTCTGCTTTTTCTGAGCTTCACCATTCTAGTTTGCTCAAGGCAGCAATTGTATCTCCTTTATTTTGGAAGAAACCAACTGCCCTAGGTCACAATAAGAGTACTTTTGTTTGCTTGTTTTCCTTCCATTCACAGAGGTATACAGATTATTATCTCACCCTGAACTCAAAGGTGACTGTTAATTTTATGTGAGAGAAATCTTTTAAAAAGCACTATGCTTAACCCATAAAGAGCTACTGACATTGTAGTGATTGACATTTAGTGTTCACTTTGCAATACTGGATGGCACATCTCTATGCTCTAACATATCTGGCACATAAAGATAAAAATCAGTGTAACTGGAGATTCAATCAGAAAACAAGTTGGTTGTCAGGATCTTTAACTCACAAAGTTATTATTTACTAGATGTTGAAGGCTTAAAATACAGGTGATTTTTTCCATCAGTGTTTGAATTGGCAAAACACCTGATTTAACAATTTCTCTTGCTGTCCCAACACCACTTTAGAGAAAAAAAGAGTAGATAGGTGCAGCTGGCTTTATGACAGAGAAAAAAATGGAGAAAAGAAAATCTAACAACTTTCACCATTGCTGTTTTATAGGGATTATTCCTCGTTATTTCTGCTTCAGTAATAATAATCTTCCATGAATTTGTTACAAATTAGATTAGTTGAAATATTAAATTACAAACAAGTCATCCTCTTAATATATCACCTAAACTTGTAATAATAAGAATCATCATCTTGTGATACTACTGCAAAATACCTCTCTGCTCAGAGTTCCCTGCTGATTCTTTCTGTCTCCGTATATGCCAGTTGGCTACCTCTTATACCTCCTATATAGTAAAAATTTACCATATACCTATACTAAATTCTACAGGTGTGTGCTTTTTTTGGTGAGTTTTTTGTTGTTGCTTGTTTGCTTTTAATTTTTGTTTGATTGGATTTTGTTTTGTTAGGTGTTATTTTGTTGGTGTCTTTGGGCTTTTTTTTTTTTTGTTTGTTTGTTTGTTTTTGGTTTTTTGTGGGTTTTTTTTGTTTGTTTTGTTTTGGGTTTTTTTTTGGTTTTGGGTTTTTTTGGTTTTGTTTTTGTTTGTGGTTTTGTTTTTGTTTTTTGTGTTTTTTTGTTTTTTGGGGTTTGTTTTGTTTTGTTTTGTTTTTTTGGTGGGGTTTTTTTTGGTTTTTTTTTTTGTTTGTTTGTTTTTGGGTTTTGGGTGGTTTTGGTTTTGGTGGTTTTTGTGGGTTTTTTTTGTTTTTTTTTTTTTCTTTTTTTTTTTTTTGTTTTTGTTTTTGTTTTTGTTTTTGTTTTTGTTTTTGTTTTTTTCTTTCCAGATTTTGGCACTTTTTTTAATAAAATGTTATGCAGTGCAAAGTCATAAATCTCAAAACCCCCTAATTTATTATGTTTGATCACTTTCTTTTATAACTTAAAAATTCGCAGTCAAAGGGGAAAATCCATCTGGAAACAATTTTTTGAAATAACGTTAAAAATCTGAAAGCAATTACATGTATATATATATTGATTTTTTTAAAATTATGTACTAGAATTAGCTCTTTTTTACTGTTCTACATGGAATATATGTCAGACAGCCAGAATAACTGACTTTTCCTTTTCCTTTTAAAGTGCCTTCAAATTTCACACAAACTTTGTTGTATGATCACTGAATCTCATATTTCAGTAGTCACTGTGGAGATGTTTACCTTATAATTTTGTAATCTTGACCAATCTCAGATGCATCTGTATTTTATAGTTTGTTCCCTAAAGACAGGATGACATTCTATTCTGTGTTTTCAATACTCCAATCTGCTTTGAAAGTACAGAATTGCTGATGATGATTGCAAAAGAAATTTCTTAATCATTAAAGAACATTTCATGGCAGCAGCTTTCTTTCATGCTCCAAGATTATCAGATGTGTCCTTTTTAGCTATTCCTTCTGAAAAAGACAGACTTTGTGTGACTGATTTGCTGTTTCTTTTTTCTGAATTCCATATTTAGAGAATAAAAAAGCAAAAACATGAAAGGATTATGTAGACAGTACTGCAAAGATCATTTTACTTGTTTAACTACATTTACTATCCTACAAATCATCCCTGTATCCATATAGCTTTTTTTTTCCTCCTAGAATCAAGCATAAAGGCAGATTTGCTTTTTTCACGGTTTTATTTTAACTTAGCATACTGCCACAGCTTTCAAGAGCATTACCTTTTGAGTTCAAGGCGTTTAGCTGCAGCAGTTTTTATAGTAAAAGCTGACTTAGTAATTTCAAAACTCACATTTCCTTTTAATATGAAAAACATGAAAAGTAAATAACTTTGTAATTATTGTTGTAATGAAAATTGATAGTTTTGTGATACACAGATAACCTTCTCCTTGTTCAGATAAGCCTGAGAAATTTGACAACATTTTTTTGTTAAACATTGCAATTTCCAATGGATTTATGCCTGAAACTTACTCACATACTCCTCCAAGAAGAGATTATTAAAAAAATAAATTTTAAAAAAAATTCCCTTTTTGCCAGAAATATTTCAATGTAATTATCATTGCCCACTTGAAATTTCTCCTTCCTTTTCAGTAGGACAAAAACATGCTTACACACAAGTATATAAGTTCTTCTTAGAGGCTTTATATACAGCTGCATTTTAGTGTTGAGAAAAGGGATGTGTAATGTAGAATAAAGTTAAGGTTTTATTCATTGTCAGTAATAAATATATTTAATGTTTAATATGGTGATGTAATCAACATATATATGTGAAATAAATCAAAATTTCACCCACTACCTAAAATATACACAAAGGAGCAATCAAATCAAGGGTTTTTGTAACTGTGCTTTCATATCCTTCAGAATGAACATATGAAAAAATTTAAGTTACATGAAAGCAATATTTAAATTTATTTCTTTTCTAAAGATAATAGATTGGTCTTTGTGTTCAATATGCCCCACAGGTACAAAATGTTTCTGTTTTTTAAACTGAAACAAAAGTTATAGCCAGTAAGTAATAACTCAAATCTTACAGAATTCTATAATCTCTATATAATGAGCTTAATCTTTTAAAACATCTTTATCTAGACCTGGTTATCACTCTATGATTTGATCAGAGATGTATCACCTTCATCATACTAGTATGCATGTGATAAAACTAGTAGTTCTATGAAGAGGTAGTTCTCATTAAGTAAATCAAAGGACTTGAGAAAAGTCATTATACAAATGTGACATTATGAAATATAAATAAGTAAAAAAAGTAAGGCAGTGAGAAAAATAGTGAAAGTAAGCTTGAAAGCTATTTGGAAATCTTTATAAAAAAGAAAAAAAAAGTGGCACAAGGAAGTATATTAAAACTAAATTTTGGTAGGATCATATTTTTTGTTCATTATTCAATCCTGAGTCTTGCTTTTGTTTGACTGTTTAACTGAGTATAAAGAACTATAGCTCTCGTCTTTGTTTGGTCCTTTTCTCTATGGCAACACATGCTAGACCAAGATTTAAAGAATCTCTTAAAGATCAGTGGAAGTGAGATTATTTTCTGTCAAGTGGGTCAGAATTCCAAAATATGAGAGGTTTATTATATACTGTTTAAATTAAAGGAACATAGTCTTCATTCATTCTGCTAATTTCTTGACCTGAACATTTTTCTAACCATACATTTTTTATAGAATCCATTAGTTAAGCCTGGCCTGTATCATTGCACAGAAATAATATACTTTTTTTTTTTTTTAATAAAGCAATGATCTATATGCCTCATTTTTTTTCCAAGATTTATTTAAAAATATATTGCAAGTCTCAATGTTCACCTTTCCCCCCTCCTTTTAAACTATAAAAAGGTTTACAAGGAGACAAAAAGACGAAAAAACCCCAAGAGAATGCCTATTCCTATGACAGAGTAATGAAAGCACTTCATTTTCAAAAGTACAGAGAGGAAATGTATGTACAATTTAGAAGAACTTGAGTAGAACTTGTATGCAAAGCTTAACATGTTATTTGCCCCACTTTAAATACAAAGCAATAGAAACTACTTGGTAAGCCAGACGTTTGACAGAAAACTGACAAGTAATAAAAATCAATGCATGTGCTTGGGCTCCATGAAAACTAGTTATACTTAAATCCAAATCTTGGAAGGCAGCAAGTACATTTTTAGAGCAATGAACACTAATATTACATATAAACATGCATACATTCACAGACTTCTGTATTCCTGTGCTTACTGGTTTTGAGCATTTTGCAGAAGCCCCTCAGCACCCTGCTGAAGTGCAGCCTTGGTAGCAGTGCTGCAGCTGTCAAATGCAAGAGCTGGATGCCTGCTATTCTGTGCTAAAAGCTATGAGAATATGTGCTGGTATTTACAGTTGTAAACTCCTTTCTTAAAACTATTGGGAAACAGGAAAAAAAAAAAGGCAGAAGATTAATTCAGTATTACTGTAAAAATTGTAGCTTTCCCCTTAAAAATCATATTAGAACAGATTTAATTTTCCCTTCCCCCAAAGAAAGTGTTACAGCCCAGTATTCATTAAATGCACAAATGGATTCTAAAACTAGAATTCGTTCTCAAAGAAAAGAACAAGATTTTTTTTATCCAACAGCATGAAGCAAATGGAGCTCTGGTAGATTGATGGAGTCTCAGCAAAGGAGTAGATGCATGCAGTTCTCTCATTTTCCTCACTTGATACTGTGCTGTTGAGCTATAATCAAGCTTTTTATCCAATTTGAGTCAACCAGGACCATAGAATCAAAGAATGCTCTGGGTGGAAAGGGCCTCAAAGATAATTTAGTACCAACCCCCCTGCCATGGGCAGGGATACCTTCCACTAGACCAAGCTGCTCAGGTTTCCATCCAACTGGATATGGGAGGAAAAGAGGTAGTGTTCTGTGAGCAGAATGGGAAACTTAAAAACACTTAAAAAGATGAGAACTTAGGATAGAAAAATAGATGCATCATGATCCCCAGCCCTGATGGGGTCCAGAAGTTCATGACAAGCACATCAAAAGCTCAAAGTACAAGCAAATTTAAGTAAAGGGCGTCTGGGGAATGAGACCAGAAGAAAAGAGTAAGAACAACGGTATCCCAAGTATTTAGGAAAACAGGGATAAAACCAATTCGAATTCTTAGTGATTATTCAAAAATGTAGGAGGAGAATTGAGATGTCAGACTTGAAAATACTCTTATAAAATGATGAATGTCTAGAAGAAGGGGGTTTTCAGTGTTGATGAAATAAATCAATAGAAAGGCATCAGGTCACATCAGAAACACAGACTAGAACATTAAGCCAGAAATAAGAGTTAGAATGTGTCATAAAGGCAGTTTCAGATGGAGTGTATGAAATGGAAAATGAAGTAGTATGATCCGAGTACAAAAAAAAAAAACAAAACAAAACAAAACAAACAAACAAACAAACAAAAAAAAAAAAAGAAAAAAGAAAAAAAAAAAAGCTTTTTATTTAATCCATTATTTAGAAATGGAAAGAATGTGCAATGTTGATTGTGGAGCAAAGAGGGTCAGCAGTCACATGTGAGACAGGAGAAATATCTTAAAATTACTGACTTCAGATGCCTCTCTGTTTATAAAATTAGTTGCCTGTACTTATTTGCATAGTCATGCAGTCTGAAGCTCGAACTACTTTCCTACACTTTGAACATTTTATTGCCAATATTACAGGTTAATATAATGCAACCATAGCACACTCCATAATTTTAAAATCAAGGAGTAATGGTAATATGCTATTGTATTTTATTTTCAGTCCATTTCACAGCTTTTTCTTTTTAGCTTGAGTATTCCTTGAAGCTTATTTTTAACTGGAATGACAATGCGGTATACAACTTCTTGATCATCTTACAGTGGTGATGCTTGCTTTAGTTGAATTTATCAGCCGAGTTTATTTTCTCAGTTTTCCCTCAAAGAAACAAACATGTCCCTGATCTACAGATAACTAACTCAATGAGCTGATGAAATCTTACTGATGGTTTACTTGCACATTAACTTTCAAATGTGATTTTTTTACACGGCTTCAAAATACGTCTGAAACTAGCTAATATCTTAAAGGAAAAAATTATAGGAATAACCAGCTTCATGAATTACACAATGTCCCCAATGAAGAACTCCAGATCCTGACCACTCAGAACAGCGAGCTCCACCACCAACATCAGTGTGAAAACATTGACTCTGTGACCTAGAGGAGAAAGGGTGATTATAAAACCAGGAAAAGTGCTAGAAACTAGGAAGTGAGTTGCAATTTTAATTGCATTATTGCTACTATTATGACTGTTTCTGAATGTCAGTACTCTACCTGCATTATTACTAATATTTTTTTTTTTTCATCTGCAATAATTGTATCTAAGATATTAAGGTTTTGATAACTTGTAAATTGTTGGTTTAAGTTGTATATCTGTAAACTGAGCCTACTTTTTTACCTTTGAACAGTACTTTTGAGTGCAGCTGCAACACTTTTGCAGTGAAGCTTTTAGATTCCATATGGAAAAAGAATATTGGCAATGTTTGCATTAAATATATAGGAATAAATAAAGTGTGTAAAGTTCTAATTAATCACTTATACATAATACTTCCTGGAGAATTTGAAATGTTGACATGTGACTTTTTGGCTACTTTCATTTTCCCTGTACTCTTTTTTCCTCACAAAAAGCTGCAGTTCTAGATTATTATATGATATTGATGAAGTCATCTGCATGACTATTCCACTGTAGATTCTGGATATATTTAATTTTGTGTTTGGTTGTCAAATCACATTTTTTATACACTTCTAATACCAAAGCAAAAACCAGCAAAATTAAAAACAAAGGTTGGTTAATTAGTATTTCACTCAGCTGCAGTTGCACTTTTTTTTATCCTAATTTTGATAAAAATCAAGATCATGTAATCAAGCTCACATGCTCAATAGATGTCTCTTTTTATGTCTTTTCAATGCCATTCTTCTTCTTATGGTCAAGAGCCTCTGTAGACAACATCAAATATTTTTATAAAACACTTGGTACTCATAGTATTTTTCAGTTTTGATATTTTAGATTATTAGAATGTTAGTCAATCTGTTTAAAGCCTTTTTTGAAATATGTTCTAGTTTGTAAAGCTAAATAAATCATCAAGAAATTTTCCAAAGAAACAGAGAGAAATAGTGTGAGGTAATATTTGCATTCCAAAGTTTCATGATCTTGCCAGCTGAATAGCATCCCACACAGAAAAAAAAGAAAATAGACATGATAGTTCTACAACTTGCCATGAAAGTTATTTCTTCCAGTGAAAAACAAGGCCAAAAAGGAATGCAGAATTATGTTAATATCTGTACACAGAGACACAGAAGAAGGAGAGGATAAATTGAGACCAATCACATGGTAAATGTAGCATTTCTGAATGTAAGACTATTGCTTTCAGAAGAGGAATACTGGATGCTTTTCAAATTCACCAGAATTTAAAAACAGAAAAATACAATAGCAATCTGTCTTTACCTTGCTTTTATTGTATCAGTAGGATAGGAATTAGCATAAATCTTTAATAAGGAAGCTACCAGAGTAAAACTTATAGCTTGTAGTACAGGGACTTGCTAGCCCAGGGAGAGAATGAGCAATGTGTTATGTCTGGGAAGCAGACATGGGATTAGTCTAAAGTGGCACACTTTCATTTTTCTTCACCATTTAGGAGACAGAGCAGCACATCTTGTATCCTGAACCTGTAGGTAATAGAATGCACTTCTACATATGCATAAGTCTACATGTGTATGGCTTATTCCAGGATGAAAGTTCCTCTTCCTCTAAGACTGCTCCAAGTGGAGTTTCTTACTGGGTTTGAATCTTCATGGATATTTAAGATAGCAGGTTAACAGATCCTCTTCAGCTGGGAAAATAAAAGATAAAAAAACCTTCAGAGAACTGCAAACAGTATCTGACAATACTTCCTGAGAAAAATATGCATTCTCTGGAGTTCTTTTCCCGCCTGCTATATTTCAGGTGTCTGTAGCAGTTTATAAATATTTTGTCTCTTCATGAAAATGGAAACAAAAAAAGGTCATTTATAGTGATTAATGTTAGCCACACAAAACAAGAACAATCAGCTTGCCGTTTTACATAACACCAATATCACACAGCTCCATCTCACAAACGCACTGCAGCTGTTCTGTAGGTTAGTTAAGGCTGATTTAGATATGCAGTTAAGCAGTAATCTCTAATTCCTCTCAAATACTTTGATTTAATCCCAGATCACATATGGATATTACTTTTTTCAAAATGTATTTTTGCGGTCATAAATAGAGACCATAATTTTGGTTTATTTTCTTTTGCATTGACATGATGTATTTAGGTGCCACAAACATAGTTACTAGAAGTCAGATCTGGTCTCTGACCATGACTTTCCTCTTTTTTCTTTTTTCTTTCTTTTTTTTTTTTTTTTTGTTTTCGTGATTTTTTTTTTGTTTTTGTTCTTGTTTTTGGGGGTTTTTTTTGTTTGTTTGTTTTCAACTGATGTGCTATGAATTTTCTACTCAGGCTTGGAGAGTTCAGCAAAGAAATCTGAGTCAGGGAGAAGTATTCAGGATGGCCAAGAAACATGAATATCACCACAAAGCAAATTACAAGACTGTTGTGGATGACATTTTTTTGATATATGATCACGAAAGAAACTCTGTATTCATGTTGCCTCCCTAACAAGAACATGCAGAACATCACACATAATTTACTGTTCTCATGTTTGCAGATGATATTCTGTAAGTGGGCTATGGTAGAAGCTGTGGCTTTGCATGTGAGTGTTATTTTTATCATGTTTTTGATACATATAGCATTTTTCTTCTGTATTGTATCTAAAGGTATTATGAAAATGGAGAAAAAAAAAGTATTTCAGCACATCAGAACCAAACACATTCTATTTTAGACTAATGATTTGTTTACTTTTACAGTTAAAATTCATGAAACTTGATCCTTTTGGATCAAGCTGTTGATTTTATATATCTATTTATGTCATATAAATAAGCAGCTATATCTCTTGATCTGTACTGCTACTATAATATCATCATGAAGACTTTAGTTCTGTAAGATATTGAAGTAGAGATTACTAATTTGAATATTTAATGAAATCTGAAGTATCAGCATTGTCCCCAAAGTAGGAACTATAAAGTAGAGATGTTGATACACTCTTTATTTTGTGTTAAATATTCTTGACTGAGTATTTATAATTAAAGAGTATGCAAGATAATATAAAGACAGCCTTTTTTGTTTGTTTGTTGTTTT
Organism: Zosterops lateralis; assembly: GCF_965231275.1. Taxonomy (NCBI): domain Eukaryota; kingdom Metazoa; phylum Chordata; class Aves; order Passeriformes; family Zosteropidae; genus Zosterops; species Zosterops lateralis. Next base: position 74,312,596 of record NC_139762.1, read on the forward strand.
TTTGTTAATTTTGTCAGCCAGTGGTAACTCCTGGACTTTGTATCACATTAATCCCAAACATGTTTCTTTTACCCAAGCATGCTGTAAAAGGAATAATGTTAGGTTAGGAAGGACATGGACCTGCTGGAGTAAGTCCAGAGGAATCCCACAAGGATGATCAGAGGGCTTGAGCACCTCTCCTATCAAAAAACAGCTGGAATTGTTTAGCCAAGAGAAGAATCAAAGTAGTTATTGATTTATTCATTGTGCATATTATACATAAACTAGTCCAAACTTGCATCATAAAAATATTTCAAAAAATATATTTTACTTTTAAAAATGTATCTATGAATTCACAAATTGCTTCAGCTTCTTCTTTATTCCATTTATCAAAATAATAATTTGCATTCTTTCATTACTCTGCCAAGAGATGGTTAATACTCCATATCTATGATGAACTTGTCTGAAATAAGTGCTGAAGTCTTCTGAAACATTTACAAGAGTAAAACATATAAGTGGAAACATGTACTGAATCTACATATTTTGCTGTATTTTGAATTTTTGCTGTTACTTGAAAACTTAAACCAAAAATTACACTGAAGAAATTTGTTCTATTGGCTACATTTCACCTTGCTTCACATATTTTAATTTTTTTATTTCTTCCTGATAATCATTATCATTATGATTATCATCATTATTTCTTCTGACTGAATGTAAAAAGTTCAAAGTCTTATATTCTCAGATTTAATGTATGCCTATAGAAATTGAATCTGTGTGAATAGAAGGTTATTTGTACATTTCTAACTGGATTGTGGTGTGCTGTATCAAGTTAATGTTTGCTGTGAAATATAGGAAACTGTGGCATTGGCTTCAGTATGTGTTGAAAAAGACACTAAAAATCTTAGAAGAGAAAGAACCCTGACTGGAATATTTTCATTATAATTTCTATCTAGATTTCTATCTAAATTAGTGTTTCAGATATGTGTCACACCTTTCTTTACAGTTCAGGTACAGTTCTGCAAGCAGAATGCAGCAGCTTCATATTTCAGTTCATTACTTAAGTCAAACCCCACGGTAACTCTACAAAGAAGGTTTCAATTTATTTTATTCAGTTGATTTCACCTGTCTGGGGAATTCTCTTTGGAATTTAAAACAAGCCCAGAGGGCTGTCTTACTGAAAGATAATAACAAAAAGAGAAAAAGCAGAAAGTTCATGTGCTGAGCAATAGTCATCATTTACCCTTTCAGCATATAACAATATAGTAAAGGAATACGATAAACTGTTTCCAAGCAGCAGCAGGGATTTGATAAAATTTTAGAGAAAAATGATATTACTATTTTCTACTTCTTAAGTTGCTAACATTTTTATGGCCTAATTCTTTTTGACAAATGCAAGGCAGAAATTCTCCATTAAATGGGAGAGTAGGCAGAGGCACTATTTCAACAGTTAAAAGAGTTTTCTGATCTCACAGGATGTTAAAACCATGTCCTAAGAGAAATTTCCTTGACTTATCTATCTTTTCTGGTCATTTTACCATCTCACAGAGTCCTCTGGCAATTGCAGCAGCTGATGCATGAAAAGCTCATACTCAAAATGTCTTTAGTACATTTTGTTTTCTTGGCTTACAGTTTACCTCAAAGCAAAGAGAAGCAGCAAGACTAGGAAGCTCTCTAGCTCTATAAAACTGTGTGTTACAGAATAACCAGGTTTCCTGGACCCCTGTTTAAAAGCATCTAACACAATGGTCCTACGACTTCATTTACTCATTCTCCTTTGGAACATAATAGAAAGTTCTGAAAGGCTTACCATCCTCTCAAAGCACCGTGAAAAACATAAAACATCATCTTCACATCAATACCTATGGCACTGTTTCTTCATAAACATATTCCAAGACCGAATATTCATTGTTTTAAGAAAATCTGGATGTAGTACAATTTCTCATTTTAATTCAGTGTAAATATAATAAAGCCAATTCTGCTCTTACATTTGTTAAACAGCTTTATTAACATTATTGTCACAGGCTATCCATATTGGAATAGTTACAGTTATTTGTATTAAGCCAACAAACAAAGATTTTTTTTTTTTTTTTTTTTTTTTTTTGTATTTTAAAATTTCTTTAGAAGTTTGCTTAATATTCTGGACAGCATATCAATGACACCTCATTATATAAATATCCCTGTATTTCACTATAGTGATTATATGTTATAATCACTATAAATAGTTACGTAGTTTTCTACCTATTCATTCTAATATACCTGGATTTTTATTTATAATAAAGGAATAAAACCCCAATAGATGTAATGTACACTGAATCATGAGTGTTTTCACATGCAATCTTTGAAGCTGAATAACCAACCTGTGACAGTAAAATAACAGTAATGATTTATTGAACCCAAAAGCATGGGGTTTTGCCTGTGACTACTGGTCTCTTTAATAAAATAAACAAAGTTTTACAGAGACAAAAGACAGAGAAATTTTCAGAGAGATTTTGTGTTAAATGTTTTGACCAAAATGTGTCAAAAAAGTTAAACAATAAAAATGCTTTTATCTGACAAGCCTCATTAGAAAGGATTTGCTACATTTGCTTTAGTGTTTTGCATATGGTATGTCACTGGTATCAGGTATTCTCAGCAATCTTAAAATGTTAATAAGAGGTAAAATCTTTCTATACAAAAAAACACCCTAACCTGGTTCTTGAAGACAGAAACTTTTTCATTTTGCTCTCTGTGAGTGATAGGTTTGCAAGGGTTTTTAATCTTTGAGTGAAATGTCTTGGATATTGTGTTCAGCTTGTAATGAGTCAAGATACCAGAAATGAAACCAAGGAAAAAAGACAGGAAAGCAAGCAAAGCAAGAAAGGAAAAGAAAACATAGAAAAAAGAAAGATAAAGATAAAAATCAAACCCAAAGTTCAGTATGAAACAGACAGGGCTTAACAGTGTGTTACACTGAAATTATTTTGAATATATGTGACAATAGGAAAAAGATTGCGTCCCATTACCTTAGCCCCTCAGAAGCTGCAGTCTGAGAGTCACACTATAAAGACATTATACACCTCAGGTGTATGAGGTATAAAGACATCATTGAATAAATAAGAACTTATGGTGGTAAACTTCTTATTGCCTTAAGGTTCTTGAACAAAGAAATGAATTGAACAAAGTGATTTTTTTTAAGACTACACTCTAAATATGTCATTATCTTAATATTGCCAGCATTTGACTCAACAACATGTGCATATTTCTCAGACTAAACTTTTTTTCTGACTTCTTTGGCATCTGAATGTATTTATAAAGAAATGATAAGAGATTATGAACTTTTTAATGGAACAGAAAAATACTTAAATTGAAATTCTGTTCATAAAACTCTTGTTTTCACTCCAAATGTGATCATATTTCTGGTAAATACAGGAAAAAAATCTGTTTATAACCAAACATTTCATATTTTGAGGGCTCTAAGGAAATAAATAATGAAAAATACTCTTGGGACCTTGAACATAATGGAAAAGATTTTATTTTGTTTGGAACACATTAACAAAGTGGGATATTTTTTAACCGACATTTAAAATTATTCATATATTTTTTGGTTTAGTAATGTGCAGAATGAACAATGTCAGACAACAGAGACACTTCTTTACACGGGAGGCTAATCTAAAGGTCACCACTTATGGAAAAGAACTTGTGAAGGTCAAATTCAGTATGAGAGAAGATTCCAAATAAAATGAACCTTAGTCAAATACAAATACTTCTTTGGACATTTATTACAGAATGTTAATAAAATGAGAAGCCAAATACTGAGAAACCTTTGAGGTTAGACTTTAACGGGCATAAAGATTTCACTACTCTCAAAAAATTTCTGAGGACCTCATCTTGTCTTGAAAATATTCAGAGTTTTGCTATTTGATTTAAATCTATCAGGGAATTCAGAATTGACTGAAGTGTTCTAAATGGTGATCTCAGCCATTCTCCATTAGGTAGCAGAGTTCACACTCACCAATTCAGTCTTGAGGGAGTTTCTAGTTCCATAATTATTTGTGGTCAGAAATACGCCACCAGTTGTACGCTTGTATCACTTAAGCTTACTGGGAAGGAGAGATACATTAGAGATTGCCCAAAAGAGAAATGGGATCCTGAAACACGTTTAATTTCTACTAATAGCAATATATCATTCTCTATGAAGTAGCTATTTTTATTCTCATTTTTTCCTTAATGAAATCTCATTTATAGAGAAAATAGTCCACCGTTATAGTTGTATAAATCACAAGTATTGCTGGGATTGCTAAATGACTCTAAAGCCAGATGTAATTGCTAATTAAGTATCTTGTAAACACTGAAGTCTCTGGAAAAATTCACTCAAGGGGTTGTTTTTACAAACTCCAAAACATCTTGTATTTCCTGTAACAAAGGCAGATATCTGCCTAGCAGTAGTACATATGCTTTACAGTGATCACCATGAAGATACCTCAGGCAACACACATTTATTTAATAGAATTTTGTGTCTGACTTTTTTTTAAGGTAGTTCATGTCAGTTTTCAAAATGGCTGTCAATATGTCAGGCATTACATAAAAATTCAGTAAAAGAAAGTACATAAGAGTTTCTTTTATTTTGTGAATATTTTTTGTATGCACATCACATTTTCACTGGTTATTGTTATTATTCTTTTAAAAAATAGGTCTTTCACCCACAGAAAAAGTTGATTTGTCAGAAATTAACTTGCTGGCAATGACCCGTTACGTGCGACTGTACCTTCTTCTAATTAATGCACATTTCTCTGTGCTTGTTTTTAACAACTACCATTAGCCAAGATTATATCTCTGAAAGTTTAAATCCAATTCTTATCTACCTGAGAGTGACTTTATAAAGTCTAGCTATAGGCAATTTCTTCTTCATTAAAATGAACTCTGTAATAAAACTAATTTATGGTGGTAAATTGAGATTATACCTTACGGTCACTGTTTGGATGTAATATCTGCCACAAAGACACCAAAATAATCTAATAGAAATTGTTCCTGGGAATCAAACCTTTGTTCTGAATCATCAAAACTAACATACTCGAAGTGAAGTCCTGCAGTATCTTACTCTCCTGTCTGTATTGCATGGTAGCAGTAATACTGTAGTAGCACAGAGTGCTTAAACTCCCTCCTCCCCTTTCTGTTGTTATTTCAGGGCACCTTGGAAATCAGTGCCAGTACATGCAAGGCATGGTACATTTTCATAAGCATGCAAAGGAGGAATTTGCATTAGCTAGCAAAAATACCATTACACATTGCTGCTGGGCACGAGTACCTGTCTTTTCAATGAGCACTGTGTCCAGCCTGACTTGTCACATGCAGAGCTCTGCAAAGACTCAGTTGAGCATAAGGTTTCTTTTTTGCTGGGCAGAGACATCTACCAGAGATAGAAACGTCCTCTGTAGAAGTGGGTACAGTAGTATATTACCTCTCAGCAAAAATAAAAGCTTAACTAAAAATAAGTATGGTGGTCACTTAAAGAGACATGTTATGAGGTGGCAAAGACAGAAATTATAGTGACAAGAAAAGAATTCACTCACGATTGTTGGCTGTTGCTAGAAGGATAAATACTGCTTCGGTCAAGGCAAGTCCAGGGACTATTCAGTTATAGCTCACTGCACCAACTCCTGGGGATGTGGTTACCAGTTAGTGATGGCTCAGGTTGATTATGCTAACAACACTTCCCTGCTATAGAAGCTCAGCTGCCCTAGGCACAGACAGTAACTAAGTTTTAGGAGTTATCTATCTTTGCCATATCATGTCATTTTTTTTCACCTTTGGTACAGGATACCAATCTTCAGTACCAGTTACAGTGCAAAGGCTCCAAGTTTGGACCTAATACAGGCCCAGTGCTATCTGATGGCTGTTGAAGTTTCCCTGTAAAAACAACATGAATGTTTTCCCTGTTTCCATTTTCTCTGTGTTTTTCTTGCCCATCAGCAACTGTTCTTGATGTCAAAATGCTTTGCACTACATCAGAAGAATAAGTCTAACCTTACCATGAAATGACTTTTGCATAAATAGTCTTCTAGGACAATTCTGTCAGCAACGATATTTGTATGTTTAGCAGATAGCATTAAACCCAACATTTGGTCTGACAATTAAATACTTTTAATTTTGAAATCTGCAACAAATTAATGTTATTTGCAAATGAACTAAAACAACAGCCTGCCTTAAGGAATACTCAAAAAATTGTATCACCCTGTTTTGAGTTGTGGGAGAACTAGGTTTATTATTGCATGGGAACTTTTCAACTTTAGACTAAAACCAGTTTTTATCTTCTTCTAATACCTACATGAACTGCAAGGGAAGCTTCCTAAGATTTTGAGCTTAGCTTTCTTATAGGGTATAAAATACTTCAATCTAATTCTTCTTCCTGAATAAATTTAGAACAGTAACACACATACTTCCAGTTATAGCAAAAGCTTAGATGGGATGGTCATAGTGCTAAACTGGCTTGCCTAGTCTACCTAACACAACTACCCTTTGTTTGTCTTTGCTTCTTTTCTCTATTTCATTGCTGTTATTTTTTTCTTTTACTCAATTTTTGTGACCCTCTAACCTGTGTTTCTTTTATCCACTCTTCTTCTGTCAGTTTTATCCCTCACTGATGACTCTAGTGCTTTGTTTTGCTCTCTTGTAGCATCTGTTCTTCATGTTAGGTCTACTATACTGTTGTCCGGTGCAGCTTTCCCGGCTGGCTCTCTCACCAGTCACAATATGAAGGGTACAGCCTTGTACCTTTGATGTTTGGTGGGTCTGAACCTCAGACTGAAACGTGGTTACAGAGTGGAAGAAGCAGGACTCTCACATGGGAAGCAGATCGGTTTATTCAACCCCAAAACCCACCTGAAGAGAGAGTCTCAGGGGCTCAGGTTGCCCATTAAGTACCAGGGGCATCTCCCAGGCAAGGAGATACTCAGAACCAATCCCAGGGAAGGGGGGATTTACCAAGAACAGGGGACAATTGGCAAGGTCATCTGTGGACAGAAAGGGGAGTGGAGAACTTGATACCTGGCTGAGTCACCCTGAAGCTCCACCAGAACTCTCAGGCTTTGGGTGTGGTGGCAGTGATTGACAAGATCCATCACCAGGGAAAGACCACAGGGAACTGGGGATGGAGTTGAAGGGATAAACCATTACAAAAGTAATAACAAAACACACAGAATTTTAGAAAACCCCAAAATGCACACCGCAACAGCCTACCATTCTCTAGTTTATATTTTTGTTTTGCTCATTTGTTTTCTTTCATTTTAGAATATTATAATACTGTACTGACCCCCTATATCCATCACAATCCACAAATGAAAAGACTTATTCTTCCTTTTCAATATTTTGCCCTTCTACTTTATAATACAGAAAATAATAGTAATGGCATTTTGTTTTCTTACTCCAGGACAAAAACAAGAAGATCTGAGAAGGGGAAAAGTGGGAGGGAGGGGGGGAGGGAGGGTGTCACTTGTAAGTTTTTCTAACATCTCATGGGTTTCAGGTGAAGAAAAGAATAGAAAATGGGCTGCACAAGTAAAAAAAAGAAAAAATAAAAAAATTAGTAGGTCAGAAGCAGTTCCTGGGGAGCTGACAAGCTTTCTGTACATGTTGGCTAGAAGTAATTGCAAGTCATTTGGGCCATAAATTGCTCCTTGACTTTCTTTTGAAGCTTCTTTCAGTTACTCTTGACATTCATCTTACCATTACAAACCTGAAACTCTTCTTTGAGGTTAGTAGAAGCAATTCAGAAAACTGATGCTTTTTCACACAACTATTGCTCTACTTTTGCTGTACTTCTGGCAACTAATGTTGTTCACAGTGGGAAACAGAAGAAGCTATTTATTATTTTTAAGCTTTTCAGGTATTAGAAATAAACCTCAATCTGAAGATGAACTTTCCTATTGGATTAATTTGATATAAAATTTCCTTGAACAAAACTCTATGCATATATAGGGAAAAAAAATAACATTTACTATACTTTGATCACATGAATACAACTAAATATTCTTTAGGGAGGAAAATGTAGCAACTTCTCACGATGTAAAAATTTATGATCTCTTTGAATTAAAAGACAAATGGTTTTGTTTATATGCATTCTGAAAGAAAAAAGAAAAAAATACAGTTGTGAAATTGCCTGAAACAGGCCATGATTTGTGTATGTTGATATGATTTTGTACAATTTTGCCCAAAACAATAATGTATTTGGCTGTATGTAAAAATAATTCTGTATGCACCTGACCTCTTTGAATATTTCAATGATTGATTGATCAATCGATTGATTGATTGATTACTGCCCAGGCATTTGGATTTCATAGAATCTGATATTTCCCTTTGTATTTTTACTGACATGTAGTATATATTAAAGTCTATTAAAAGCAAGTCTACTTATGTACTTGGACTGATTTATTTTCTACGATTTTTTTCAACATTTTGTGATTTAAAATCCCCCTTGAAGCCCTTAATTTTTAGATTATACACTGTATAGGACTTCCTTTATTCACTTGTCATCTCCTATATTATGCTGTGCATAAAATGATTTTGTGTGTGTGCACTGCATTTCCAAAGTCTGTTAGTACACTTAAGAATAGCTGTTATATATGTAGCTCTAAAAAGGTACTGTTGGGAGGATATTAATCTCTTTCCTTGTATGTCAGGCCTTCAAAATGGAATCTGAAATAATTTGCAAATAAATTTTCTTCACACCTTTAAAATCTGTGCTGTGCCTGAATGTGTAGAGTCTTCATTCATGCACATATATATAAAAATATAAAAAAAGTATACACTTATCCAACAGTCACAGAAGTTGTGGTACAATCATTGTATTGGTTTAATCCTCCATACTGACCTTAATTTTGGTGATTTTCATTTGAAAGATATTATGTTAAATTTTGTCTTAAATGCCCTATTCAGATGAAAACTTGCTCTGTTTTTTTGGGGGGGGGGTTTTTTTGGTGTTTTTTTTTTGTTTGTTTGTTTTGTTGGTTGTTTTTTTGTTGTTTTTTTGTTGTTGTTGTTTTGGGGTTTTTTTTGTTTTTTGGGGGTTTTTTTGGGGTGTTTTTTTTTTTTTTTTTTTTTTTTTAAGATATCAGTCAGCTATAAAGATATCAGTCACTGATTGATTTTTTGAGTGCTGACATGTAATTTTGATGCCATCAGTCCTCAATCATGCAAACACTGATATAGAGATTGTGAGTTTTTCTGGTTTAATAATGACTTTAGGAGGGTGTAGCTTAACTCATCATTTTAATAGAACTAAATAGAATTGTTGATATCACAAGTTCTTTTACAGAAATACTAAATTTGTAAGTAAAATGAGTGCAGTCCATTGGAAGCAAGATGGTGAATAAGCATTTAAGTACTTGCATTATAAATAAAAGAATTAATTATCTTTCAATGAGTTCATCTCACTTGGCATGTGGTTTCAAACTTTGATCAGCTAGTTTAGCTAAAACAGTTGCAGAACAAAATCTTGAACACTGTAGGTTATTTAAGACTACACGTAGTGACTAAAATGAGTGGGTTTTTTTAATTCTCTGTAATACTACATGTTGTTGATAATTTGAGAAAAGAGTTATTTATCTCTGCCTCTTACATTGAAATGAACAGTATGTGACATATTTGATCTGCTCTTTCTCGTATCTGTTTAACATCTGTTTAAAAATCTTGTTGTAAGTGAAATGTTAATTCCAAACAGTAACCAACAGAAGTCATTTATGGAGAATGCATAGGGAGGAGTTCAGATTGCTGTGGTGAACTAATTATGCTTCTGTGTTCAAGAGAATGACTATTCAAATTTATTGACCCTTAACATTTCTTGCAGGTTATGAAGGATCGTGTGATTGTGGAAACTCTGTGATGCTGCTATAAATGGGGTCTAAAAAGACTGACTTACCAAATTGGGGAATTCATGAATGTGATACAATTCGAACGCTGATTTTTGTCTGTTCCACTTGGAAGAAGAGTTCTGAAGATGAACCTATTGTTTTCTTGGGTTTTTTATGCATGTGTAGGTACTGCAATTTAGCTCACCCTAATATAATTAAAAGAAGTTAGCTTAAAACTGAAATTACACTTGACTAACAATATTTCTTGCTCAAGTTAAAGAAATAAAATTAAAAAAAATACAAACCAGCTTAATGATCACTGAGCTGTTAACTCTTTTTTTTTTTTAATAACAGAATTTAGATATTATTTGAGGTTTGTTAAGGATTACAGAAAATATGAAATCTGTAAGTCCAATAGCTCTAAAAATATAACCTGAGTTGAAAAGAAATCTTGCAAAACATAATTATTGAGAATGTATTATTTCCGTGGGATGGAATAATTTACTTTAAGTTTTCTCAGATGTCTACCTTGTATTGCAGTATTTGTTTTTTTTTTTTCCATTGTAAGTACTTCTGTATTACGAGCTACGTCCAAAGTCATATAGTGCTTCTTACATCACAGTGTGGTAAAGATTGTCTTTAGCTCTCACTTTTGAAAACAAGACTATCATTTGGAAACTTGAGAAATAATGAAAAGCAGATTAAAGGTATTATAATAAGTGTTGAGTATTTAGAAAAATGCAAGTCAAAAGGCATTAGTTAAGGTAAGAGGTGTTTTCCTAAGTCTACACATTCACATTTGACTTCAGAAAATGTACTAGCAAGTACCAAAAGAAATTGTTTCACTTGTAAGCAGTATTTAAATATTGCTGTAGAAAATAGAAGGTAGATCTACAGTTCCTGAATGGAGAATCTCAAGAAAGGTACAATAGGGAAAATAGTATAAGGAGAAAGAGAATGGACTACTAGCTTACCCACACTCTGAGACAAAGGAATAAAAAGGCTGGGGTTACATTAGTACTCTGGTTATGTAACGTGGGACAGACAATTAAGACACAGGTCTATTATCAGTGCAAGTACTTTCTGTCATTTTTATCTTTCTCCACTACAGGCATAAAGACACCAGAGCTGACATGGGTATAGAAATTCAACACAACCTTAAGGTTAACTGTCTCTAAAAGACATTCTGCCTATGATTAGGGGTTATAGCAGCTGTAAAACTACTGTTTTATGAACAGTTCATCACCTTTTCCAAGCTGGCAGATGTGTCCACAATGGGATGTTTTTGGAACCCAGAACTGTGATTTCTTAATTCTGGTAAAGAGGAGGAAATGCTATATTGTCCAAGTGAGAGGCAAGTTTTCCATTCACTACCTATCAAGTTGTTGAATTTATTCCAGTTTGCTGCTGTTTCAGTCACAAGGCTCTAGCCCTTTTCTGTGCAATAAATAGCAGAACACCATTTTCACATTAAATATCTTCATTTCAAACCACTTGAAACAATAAAATACTCTGTAAGACCCTTGGTTCTCCTGTGCCTTTTCTTTAGCGTGAGACTGGATATTCTCCTTCTTTATAAAGATGTGATTCAGAACACATCTTAAATCTTTGTGTATTATGTTCAACCTGCAAGTCCTGCTTTATGGATTTAGACAGTGTGATGTGCTTTTTGCTACAGGGCTCTTAGGCACAGTTTACTGCTGCTCTGTGCACAATAAATATATAAATAATTTACTTGCTCTAGTCTATATAAATGATTTGTTTGCTTAATGTGTTGGAAATAATTTGACATATTATAGTTGCTGTTGTTGTTGCCACAACATTACTACAAATAAGCAAGATCTATATCTCGTTCAGTCTTGTGGAAACAATTTTTAAGCTCTTTATTATAATGTTATTTTTACAAGTTTTCTGATAATAAATACACAGTTGTGTTATGGCTTGAGAAACAAAGATTTAAGAAGAAAGTATTTTTTGAATAATCAGTCTTATTCCCATTTAAACCACTATTTTCATTCGTATTCTCAGTAACACACAGCGTATAGAAAATAATCCATGCAAAATGCATAAAAAATTATTGCAACTCCCCCCATCTAATGTCAGAACTGTATAACGCAATTATTAAACAATTTCACCATTGTCATCTTCATGCATCCCAGTCAGAAAATCTAAAATAAGCCAGGAGACCTTGCCAAACTTGCTTCCTGTGAGAAATATGACAGATTTTTTTTTTCTTGCCAAGAGCTCAAGTCTCATTTTCACATTAAATACATGGAGGCATGGAGATTTCTCTCATAATTATGAGCACTGTATTAACCTCAGGAAGATCAGAGAGAAACTTTGGTGTGTACAACAGCTATTTCAGATTAAAATACCTTTCAAGTCTACTCCCAACTGGACTATATAAAGTCCATCATTCACTTATAATTCACTTTCTTTACTCTCTTGCAAGACGGGTCTTAACTGTTTGCTTTCTCCCTTTGAGTGTGTGCCTCCTGGCCTTAGCAAACACTATTTCAACCCTGCTCCCAGTTAGACTTACTCATTTCTGCATGGCTTTTCTGTGTAAACATAAACAGAACAAAGCAATAAGAAATATTTTCATGTTTTCATATCCAATGTCGCTGCGGTGTCATTGTGGTGTCACTTTTCTGCATGGATCTTGAAATCAGAGAGACAAATTACTTTCACAATGAGTATGAACAGATCTTCTCACACCAATAATCAAGCTGGGTTTGGAGGCCTGTGTTTAAATTTTCTATCTCTTTATCATTGGTCAAAAAGTGCCTTCTCAGGTGACAATGAAGCTGACATTGTTTCACCCATAATTTCTTTTCAAGAAGATGACTGTTAGTGATATTCTGGAATGTTTTTGGACTTTATTTTGGTCTTGTAGTCAGGAGCACCTCTTTCAATGTAAAATCTCTGGCAGAATTTTTTTCCTATTTTTAAAATTACAAAGGGTACCAAATAGATACTTTTTCAAACTGCTGATTTCCCATGGATTTTGCGAACGAGCAGAAAAAAAAAAAGTTACCTATTTTCCTAAAGAATCAAAAAGCAGTTTGCTCATCTCTGATATGACTGTTCTCTATTTTTAAAGATGTAAAAAAGAAAGTCTTATTCTAGAGCTATTGCTGAAATGTACTTCTTTTGAATTTATTTTCTTACTTTGTTTGCGTATCTTTTCCTACGAAGATAAGAAATATTAACAATATTTAAGTTCATCAGATGTTTACTTGGTGGAAAAACTTAGCTTATGTCTCATCACATTACACAAATTTGCAATACTTACCAGAAGAATGCAATTCATATACTTGAAGAGAGCCCAGAAGTTTGTAGAACTGTACAGTCATTCAGTTTTAAGTTCACATGCAGCAAGTACCACAATGAACTTTTACTATTTCTAGGCTAGCTAAAGTATTAATGACAGACATGCAAATGCTTGTCTGTGGGTGCGTATATGAATTAATCTGTCAGGAAGGGGAAAAGTAAGAAAGGGACTATTGAAGCTCTGGAATTCTAGAACATTTTTTTGACCAGTAGTAAAACCTATGGTATTCTATTTTTATAAAGCATGATATAAAGGCTTTGCACTGGGAAAAAAATACAAAGTAGATTCAGAGCACAGAGACAAAAAGGTTATTAATGGATACCTTACTGCTTAATTAAAATCTATTAGAAAACCAAAAAGGAGTATCATGTTGCAAGGCCATTTACTATCTGTTACAGCCTCCATGACATGAAATTTTGCATAACAATTTCTTTTATGGTTTCTGATTCATAAAGTTCAACATTGCAGAAATACGTGAAGCCACATACATATTATTTCCAGGTACAAGTGGGGTTTTTTCAAAAAGCACTCATGCTTTATTTTTTTTTCTTTCCTTAATGGAAGCTTAAGCTCAGACATAATTCTTTACTGCCTGTTCTAGAAGAATATGCTTGACACCTGCCTGTAATAAAGGCAAGATATTATAACCAAACCTGTGGCCTTACTGCTTCATTCTTCTATTATATGGGCCTTAGAACATCAATTTATCTTCTGCTACATCCTCTTTCAATTTTTCTGGATTTTTTGACAGTAAATAGGTTGGATTTGTGATATGAAACCTGCTTGTTATCTGTATTTTAGAAAGCTTTTAGCTAATCTTCAAATGTCAGTAAATACTGAGGATAGATTGTAGAGGTGTCAGTGTCTCTCTGCCTTGGCCAGCCCTGACACCTCGACAGTGAAGGGCACAGTTTGGCAGCAGGATGAACCTCACCCATCCCTTGGGTTCTGGTTTGCCTGAAGGAGCCAAGTAATGACAACAGGAAGGAAAGAGGGAGTCTGCTCAGGGTTAACTGCTGGCTTTATTCATCAGGGTATCTGCCCCAGCAGACACCCCTCAGCAGAAGTGACCCCTTTGCAGAAGCAGCAGGAAAAGGAAGCAAACTCTCAAAAGTGACACCTTTTATTGGGGGGAGGAACTCAGAGATGGGTTTAACTGGGGACAAATCAGGGCCCAAGGGGGTCTGGCTCTGCAGGTAAATGACACACATTGTAACAAATCAATACCTCAGGTGGGGAGACAGCTGAAGTCTTGTCCAATCACTTGGGGTCCTCACTGGAACTTTCCAGACTTTTGGGAGAGACCCCAAAGTGACAGACAAGACCCAAGGGCTGGATAACTTATGACTGACACATAACTGGGGTTGGGGTGAAACCAAGAAGGGCTGAACATGGGTGACATGGGGCAAACCATTACAACTTATAAAAAAACAACATAAAACAAGGAACAAATACATACATAAAACTGATAAAACCAAAAGCATACCACTACAATATACCATATGAGTAGAGAGACAGGAAGCCTGAGCAAATTCTCTTTCACTCCACAGGAGTGGACAGTTCTCTGTCTCAAGCAAATTAAGCTCAGGTAAGAACACTGGAGGAATAAATGCTAGATGGGTTTAAAACAAGGGCAAAAAGGGCTGGGAGGCAGTATGGCTAGAGGAATGTATCACCCCAAAAAGAACACAGTCTGTCTTGGGCTGCTGAGTATAGTGAGCAACTCTAACTTTTCTCTCTACCCACCCTCCTTCTCTCATGATATATCCTTTAATTGTTTGTGGGTTTTCTTTAAGAACTCCATGATCAGCAGTAGAAAGGGAGAGAGGCAGAAAAGAGACATAAGGGGTGACAGCTGAGCCCAGCAAGCAGAAGAGCAGGGCACTGGTTGCTGCTGCAACTCCTCGGGGAGGAACTACCACTCCAAGCACTCATTCCCCTGAATGATGCTGAGCTGCCCCCTGCCTTGCCTGCCACCCTTCTCAAACTGCTTCAGGACAGAATACACTTCATGGAAAACTTACTTGTGTGGATTTTTAAGCATTTGGATCATTTCACATCTTTAAACAAAATTACCTCAATCATAAAAGAACTGGTGTTCTACTATGATAAACTAAACTAGCCATGACTAATTCACGTAATTTTCACATAATATCATCCTACTTTGTATTATGACATAAGAACAGCCACAGAGGGATAGAATAAACCCATCATGTTGCTCAGTATCATGCTTGGTACTACCCTTCCAGTGGAGATAAAAACAGTCCCTGAGAAGGTAAAAAAAAGAGAGTAATGATAAAAGCATAGTGTCCATCTCCCCCCTTCCTTAGTACTCCAAACTCCAGCTATTTTCAGCCCAGGGAACTTTCTGAGCAGAACATAGTTCCATATATGTCACAGCTTCTAGAGATTTCTCTTCCCTTTACTTGACCTGTCTCTGCTTGAATTCTAATGGGTCATGAACTGGTGTCTGCTTGTGTATTAAAAATAGAATTTGGCCTATTATTTTCTTCTGGGTGCACACAGACTTCAGCAGCATTATATGTGCATTTTTGTCTCCCAGCAGAACTCAAAGTGAAAAGGCTCTTCCTTTCAAGTATGTTGCACTGGGAGTTTGAAACTCATAAAATGATAAATTTTAAGACCATGGCCTCTTGAAATGTTGATAAATCTGCCCCTGCTTTGTAGACTTAGGTTAATATCTGTAAGGAACTCTTTCTGTGGACTTTCAAACAGAAGTATTAACAGTACAGACTGTTCCAATGGTACACCCTGATTGGCTATGGATAGAAAATATCTACAGTTTCTTTCTTATTCAGTCAAACTTTCAGAAGTATGAAGCTATATATTCGGATTTATCCTACAAAAAATTAATCTTCATTAGAATCAAATGTAAAAATATTATAAATCTTATTTCTTATGATCCCTAATTAAAGATTCACTACTAGACAGAATATTGAAGGAAATGTACCTGAAAATATTATTGATGATATTATTTCAACTATATTTATTACCCAGAGAGGCTGTTAAGCAGTAGGCAACTTGACCTCCAGATATCTCTTTAAACTTGAATTGTTCTATAATTCTGTATGTCTAAGTAGAAAAATACTAACTAACAACTAACTAAGCAACAACAACCAACTAACAAGCAACAACAAGAAACGAAAACAGACAAAACTTCCCCAACCAACCAACCAACCAACCAGCCGACCAACCAACCCCTAACTAAACCCAACTAAATCAATTTATAAAGTGGTCTAAAAATGCAGATAACTGCTATGACACTATCTTGTATTTTAAATTACCAGATTTTACTCAGGCAAGCTAGTCTTAAGTAGTGAAATTGAATATGAAGACATTCTAAAAGAAAAGGTTTATTTTGAAGTCCTTATTACTCTACTCAAAAAAGACCTAAATTGTTGTAGTTTTAGCAGGACACAAAGTGATGAACTGAATTAATCAAGTGTTCAAAAGCAGAGTCAATAAACAGAAAGCCTGACACTGTTTTAAACAATATTTCCTCTTGAATTTCTTGGAAGACAAGAGTGTGCGGATGTCAGTGGAACAATGTAAATTTTTTACTTTAGGAATTACTGATTTTTACACTATAGAGTTATTTAGTTTCTTGTCCAGAGAGGAGAAAGAATTTGAAATTTTGAATTATTTGTTTCACAGAAAAGCCACAACAAAATAAAGAAAAAAAGAAAAATGAATGGATGTAAAATGCAGAACACAGATAGACAGTCTTATCAACCATATTTACAGATTTATTTGTAAATTTCTTCTGGTTTGTGAAAACAAGCTCAGTGTAACATTCAATAACTAGCTGTAATGAATACTTCCATTATTCAGTGTCACCTTCAACTATAATGTGTGGTTTGTTATAAGACATTGTGTTGGTGCTTCAAATTGGCTGAGCATTTTAAAATGACTACTGTATGAATAATCAATAGAAGTGCATGCTAACAGTGGAAAAATACCTACAGGATACATTTTCAGTATTGCAAACTTGTGAGTATTTTCTGAATGCTATTAGTTGTCCAAATATTATTTGTTGGAATGAAACTGACCCAGATCTGTTATGTGCCACTGCTCTCCAAGCTAAACCTTTCTTTGAAGGATTGTATGCAATTTAATTGGTGCATAAATTTCATGTTTACTGTTAATAAAGGTGTAAATTGCATGTGGAGCAAATATTGCTCTTAACACTGTTACCTCATTCAATTACCAGCTGAATTAATGATGTTGTTCTTCCTTTTCAGTTATTAACTTACTGTTTCTCTACCACTGCTCCTGATAGAATGTTTTCCTATCTAATAACCACAAATTTCAGATACTTGATGGAAATTTTTTTGTTTAAAACCCCTTCTTTGGCACAAAAAAAATTGATATTTCTTGCTTGTCATGAATCAATATAGCTTCAGGGCTCTCTTCCCTTAGACCACTTTTCTGTACATGTGTAAGTTAAAAAAATCACTCAAGGAATTCTACGTGGTGTTTACTTTTGTTAATCTGTGCAATAAATAAACAATATGTGTTTTTATCATGTTAATCACAAAAAAATATTTTTCAAAAAACACTAGAGAAAGTCTCATATCTAGTTATAGTACATAAGTTTATTTTCTACTTCATAATTTTATTCCATAATTGGCAAGGAAAGATGTGCTGAATACTATGATGTTTTAAAAAAGGAAGAATAACCAACCAAATTTTATGGGAAAGAAAAAAAGAGATAAGATTTCTGAGCATTTTTCAAAACACATTTTAAAATGTGAAAGCCTTTAACAGTAATGAATCATTCTGAAACTAGGAGTTCTGAAATAAAGCTGGTATTTTCCTTTCTTTTGCTTTTAATTTAAATGTGAAAGTAAATAACCTCTGCTTGTTCTATTTACCTTGTCTGTCATTATGAGCTGAGTTTGTAATTGTCTTTTTTAATTTATACTATACACATTCCAAGCAATGTGTTTTGGAATTACATTTGTTGATTTTTTGTAAAGAGATTTCACATTACTTTTTATTAGTTATTAGAAATCACAAAACATTTTCTCCTACAGAAACCAATCCTTAGCTTAGAGCAGCCAAGTTCTTGCAATTTATTATGCAACTTTTTATGAAAGTGAGTCAACTATAGCTATCAGAGATGGCACCTACTGTCATGTTTCACTTTACAGATATCCTAGCACAAAAAAATAAACATATGAGTTATGAAAAACTAAGTCAAAGTACTACTGAATAAAGCTTAAAACTTAAATTCTTTTTATATAAAAAATAATGAAACAAGTAAAAAATTAATGAAAGAACTAAGGAAGTTGTTTAAGAGAATACTCACTGCAAAATTCAGTTGTAAAAGCTCATTGCATCTTACACACACTTTGTATGGTAAAACAGCATGATGTAAACTTGCAGCTCATTAAATGCAGAAAGTCATGGTGCTGAGTGCACTGTTAGCCCTCACTCCCCCTGTCCATGTCTTTGTGGTTCCCCCCATCTCTGCCCACAGCCCAGTTTGGGATAATCAGCAAACTCATGAATGTTGCATTCATTTCCTGCAACCAGATCATTGATAAAACAGATAATAGCACTCTTCCGGGAACGCCACCCTGAGAAACATCACTGGTGACTGGTCAGCAGTCAGATGTAACTTCATTTACCACAGCCCTCTGAGCTCTGCCCTTCAGCCTCTTCTTCACCCAGTGCAATGTGAAGCCTCACATACATCCCGTAGCTCCTTCAGAATCCTGGGATGAATCCCATCAGTCCACATGGACTTGTGAGCTTTCAGTTGGTACAGCTGTTCCCTTACAATTTCAGTGTTTGCAAATGGAGTGTCACTGTTCCCACAAATCATGGTTCTCCAGCTCAGGACCAGACAGCCCAAGCTCTGCTGCCATTGCAATAGAAAAAACATTGAATGCCTTAAAAAGCCTGCTACTGGATCAGCAGCTGTGGTGAAATCACTCTCCATGGACAGATGCATTCCTCTTCCCAAGGTTATCTCAGATAACCAGTGAGATACCCACCCCATCCCTTACTGAGTAAGAGACATGGATAAAGTCAGTAAAGCTCCACCTAAACATAAAGAAATAGTATAAAAGTGAATTAGGGATGGGGAAGAGTTGGGGAAGACTCCATCGTAACTTGTGGGATCAGTCAACAGGCTAAACTTGTCTTCTACCTTGTAGGAAGAGCCATTGGATAAGAACCACACTTTGTGAGCATTGAATGATCATTTCACACCAGTTTTTATTGGGTATTAGAGCTTTTCTGCACAGTGCTTTGAATTGGAATATTACTTTAAATATGTTTTTCTAGTCAGATGCTATCACCAGCAGTCTTTGAACCTTAACCTGTCACAATTTTGTTAATTAAGAGCATTATTCTGTACACTATTAATCCAAGTCCTCAAAGAACATTGACAGTCTCTGGCAGTGGGTAAAGATGTGGAGACCCAGGAGAGGATCTCTGTTTGGAGTGTGACCCTGAACAAGTTGGTCAAGCCAACCTTTGATGCGATAAATTGGTCAGTGAAGGGTCCCCATAGTGGGACATTGACAGAATGGTTGGGCACAAGGGTCTCAGACTTCCTGGGGCTCTGACAGACTAATCAAACACTAAGGGTTTAAATTTTCACATGACAGAGCAATCAAAGTAAACTCAACTGAAACAATTGTCTTTAGGCTCATAGGCAAAGCTTCACTGACTTGAAATAACTTTAAAGGAAAGATTTTGTCCCTTTCCTCAGTAATTTAGCATTCTGTCAAAATCTCTAGACTATCAACATATCAGTTTACAACATTAAGTCATATCTCAATAGTCTTGACTGAAAACTAGTAGCCTCAGCTCTTATTTTTGTTACACATACTGTTCCAAAATAAAAGAGATTATTAATAACAGTCATACTGTCATAGAATGTCTTTAATCAATGAATATAACTGAAAATATGTGAAGCTCTCATTTACTATATCTATTAAGCTCTCTAAGAAAATATACTCTCCCACATTTCATAAAAAATCACTTGTCAAAACTCTTTTCACATTCAGAATGCAGATAACCTGTAAATGCACATAATTCAGATAGAGGACCCTCAATAAAGTGATGAGAGAGCCATAACTATTTCAAGAAGCTACCATTCTTTCTTGCTTTTTCCCTCTTTTCTGCTACAAATAATCATTTCTATTAACAAACAATTCTATTAAAACAAAACCTTATTATAACAAAGATAGCAAAGTTTAGATATATTTCTAAATAATTTTTAGGAAGATTAACAAAATTAGTATCAAGAGCACTGAATTTTTTCTGGTTAATATTTGCACAAGGGTCACTATCTACCCCCACAAGTATTGAATTCTTCATGATTGAATTATATACATTTTATTAGAAAATTCACAACATAAAAGGAAGCGCTAGAATTCTAACCTTGAACACATACATAAAATACATTCATTGAACTCATTTGAACTCCAAATTGATTTTTACTAAACATCACTCAAGGCTAAGTGAATTTTCGTTAAAGAGTTAGTGTGGCATCATCTGTCCCTCTAACAAGGATGTCAAAAATAGCCTCTGGTCTGCTTCCAACCGAGCTCTTATCTTTTGCAGAAACCCATCTGCTGTAACATCAATGAAGATTATTTTTTTCCCCAAGTATTTTTCAAATGCATTGATATTTATCTTAGGTACCGTAATAGGTATGTGTGTTAAATTTACCTATTACTTCATATTTGTAAGTTAACTGTAGACAACAAAAATAATCTTTTTTTCTTTTTTTTTTTTTAAGGTTCATGTAATTAATTTAAGGAAGATTTTTAAACAATAATAATTTTGAGTATTTCTTTCCTTTGATATCTGAATTCCTTTATAGAGTGACTAGTTTTTCTAGTGAAAATTATAAGGGAGGAAAAGGATGCTCCTGAAGATACTGGATCAAATTTAGACCAGCAGTAAGAAAATACAACTTTGTTGTGTATTATGTGCCATTTCATCACAGCTGACATGATCTATATCTGTGAAATTTATGGTTTGTAAACACAACAAAAAAATCATGCCACTGTCACAACCAGAGGCAATGGGCACTGAAACTAAAACACAGGAGGATCCATCTGAACACAGAGGAAAAGTTTTAGCTGTGAGGGTTATGAACATACATAGGGGTTACAAAGAGATGTTGTGGAGGCATTTGAAAGCCATCTGGACATAATCCTGGACATCTGTCTCCAGATGGCCTTACCTGAACAGAGGTACGGTTTGAACAATATGACCTTGATGACTTTCCAGCCTCAACCTATTCTGTGAAACGAAGCGATGATGACCTAAGATGTCTACATAAAGTAACATAGAGTAAAAACCAGAAAAAGATTACAGCATACTTGTCAGCTACATTGTTGGGCTCAAAGATCAGCAATGTAGGGATAAAGTTCACTTTTTTCCCTAGGCTCCGTGACCATTTTTTAAATGAAATAAATTCAGAATTATCATCTGTAAATTAGGAAGACTTTTGTCTCTCTTACTGGTATGTTGATTAATTCATCCACCTGAAGATATTATACAGAAGTAGCTGAAAACCACTAAATTTATTAACAACAAAATTAATACAAAGTAGTTGTAGTAAAACTAGGAAAGAAGTTAAAGTAAGGGAGCTGGAATGGAAACAGAGATTGTTTTGAAGATTTGATTGTACAGCTGAAAACTTTCTGCACTGCTAATTTGAAGGATAAGTACTCCTTATTTGCCATTGTACATACATAATCTATCAATATAGGTCTGGTAAGAGAAGTTAATTCAGGATGAAGTACCTCTACCCTCAGCATTGAAAAAAATAATGAGTCATGCAGTACTCCTAGGGAGGAAGCAATAACCATTTCACACTCGAGAAAGACCTGACTATCTGTTGCCTTTCTCTTTGGATAAGACAATGTCTGCAATACAATGCAACTGGATGTCTGGTTCATCCTTAGTATCCTTTATATAAGTTAGACAAATACAAAGATCCCACCTTGAGTATATTTATAATATACTGCATAATGGAGTCACATGCTGACTTTTAACTGTGTGTTGATTTTCTGCCTTAGTTTTTAAGTTTTTTAAAAATTCAAGCTTAGGTCCAAGCGGTAGATATTTATTAGGAAAATTAAAAGAATAAAAACTCCCCCCTCTCATTATTAAATATCTTTTTTCATATTCAAGGGGAAAAAAATGGCTACACTACTTCAATATAATTATTCGTCAAGGTTTCTCAACATTAGAAGGTCAGTAGATAAAAGAAACATTTCAGATCAACATTTTTACCTAATCCATGGCAGCTGTCCATTTGTCATAGAAAATGTAATGTAATTAAGCTTACCTTAGCCTGCCTCTCACTGAAGAGAACTTCAACTAGCATCTGAGAGTATGGGACTGCACAGTCAGAAAAACAGACCAAAGATTAAAAACAAAGGAAAAAAATGCCATTCTAGGGGAAAAACAGCATTACAGGGAAAAAAATGTTTCTCTTCTTGTCTTAACAAGTACTTGTGGTGTGACACTTCATTGGGGTGAGGAACAGGTGCATAGGTGAGGCTGGATGCTTGGAACGAAAGGGAATCTGTGATGCAGCAAGTGTCAAATACTAATTAAGCCATTGCTATCAAGAAAAGGAATGGTACTGGCAAGGCACTAAACCATAATGTTTTTAAAATGGAGTGATTATTTCATAACTTGTTACTTTCAAAATAGTAAAAGTTCATTTAAGAATAGTCCATTTGCATTTACCTCTGGATAATTGATATCCTATTTGATCCTTCCACCAATAACAATCCATTGATTGTTGGAGAGATCCAGCTAAAAAAGTAAAGTAAGGTGAATTTTGCTTCATAAATAGTAATAAAAATTGATAATTTCTCTGCATATTTTTTAAAAGTGCACTTATTATTTTGACTTTACGAATTATTTAAAAAACAAAAAAACCTCTAAAATCCTCTTCTATGCCTCAAATGAAACAACTCAGGAAGTATTCCTAACAAAAAAGGGTAAGAAATAGGCTGAGTAGAAGAAGCTTGGCTCTCAATATATATTTTAATCCCTATTGTATTCAATAGTAAACTTAATTTTATACTTAATGTAATAGAGCAGGACCAGACTGCCAGGGACAGAGATGCAGCAATCTGAATAATTCAACTTTTTTCTATTGCTCCACAAATTTTCTAGATACTTACAGCAGCCAGTTAAGCCTCACACTCTGAGGAATCACTTGTCTTCTATTCCAGTGCCCAGTCAACTGTTTTACAATGGAAAAAGACAATCTGGAATAATGGATTACTCCAGCTGCATAAGTATTAATGAGCCATTTGCTTTATGTTCATACACCTAGATTTCCTTTTATGACATCAGTAAGGAATGAGTTTTATATCATTGACATTGCAACTATATACAGGAATGTAGTAAAACTCCTGAACTAGGGATAAGGGAATCATAATGATGAATTTGAATACTTCCATGCATGTACACGCAAAGCTTCCAAACTACAGATACACAAAATCCTTACAGAACATTCCTATAATATTTTCAATAACTCAAGAGGTTGAAAGGTAAAAGGTTTTACCTCCCCAATTTGTGGGAACCATGTAACACAGTGGGAAAAAGAAGAAAATGCATAAACCATACAAACAAATTTACAAGTGATGAGGTTTATATTGTTAGAAGGAATACGTAATCTATTGGCAACTCTAGTAGCTGCTGTTTTCAGCAACTGACCACCTTTATTGCTACAGGAAGACAGCACAAAACTTCTGTAGTAACAATGAAAAAAAAGTCATAAAACATGGACTTAAAGACTTACATCTAGTAAGATTATGGAGAGATATTTTGTGAAGAAGATGATGGTGCTTTTTCAGCAATATATGGTGGAGAATATCTGTGCTGTGATAGGTATGAATAGTAAATAAAAAATCATAAAAGCAATGAAAAGTGAGAATTTTTCTTATACTTGAAGTTGGGTTTTATTTGCCCAGAGCAACAAAGCTTTCTAAACATTGTTATAGAAAGTAGAATTCTGCTTTTATATCCCTTTTGCTCAAGGTTTAAGAGAATAGTTTGCACTTCTTTAATATAAATTTTATTAAGGATAACTCATTTACTGCATTGGTCATAACCCCCCTTTTTCTCAGGAACCGTCAAATATTCAGAATGCAAAACTGTAAAGACCTACTGTCATGCAATTGTAGTGCAAAAAGTGGGGTAATGTAATGTGCTCAATATTTTAAAAATTTTTTTAGGGTTAAAAAGAATATTTAAAAATATTTTGCAAATACTGAGATGTTTGTGCATGTTTTTCAAAAATATATCAATTTTTTGTCATCTTTCAGTCTTTTAGAAAGTACTTAAACAAATAATTATGAAAACAGCATTTTCTGACATTGACATTAGAGGCCATTTAGTACTCACAAATGAAACATCTGTAATAGTTGGAATTATTAAGTGACTACAAGAGAAAATGAATCATTGACACCACATAGTGCTTCTTCTGACTTAGTTTCTGTTAAAGGCATTTTATACTTAAAAAAATAATTTTTAAAAATCAAAGATCTATTTTCACAAGATACTTCAACTATTGACAGTTGCAATCAGTGTATTTCCCTAAAGGTTGCAATAATTTATCTCATTAATTAGAACTACCTCAGTTTTCTTAAAATGGGCGAGCCAGTGTTTCTGCTCCCGTACATTTAGCTTCTGTCTTAATAATGTGTCTTTTTGTCAACTCTTTAAATAACTATCCACATATTAAATTGTTGATGTTGAAGTTATGTAAATATTTCTCTTGACTAAATAATAGGATTCAAGTGGTTTGTTGCTGTTGTCATTCCAGGTCAGGTTTCTGTTTTCTTATTTCTTTTTCTTATAATATCAGGTTATCTTATAGTAAAAGAATTCTTAAATTCCTATTTTTTTATATATATTCCCTCCATCACACACCTTTTTATTTATAAAGCTGTCTGCAATACATACCTGTTTAAAGACTTGTTGTTCATTGAATAATGACAAACCATGAAACTTAATGTAGGTATAATAGTATTCTTAATAGTTCTATTTATTACCCCAACGGTTAGGTTTTCACAGGAAACACATTCACTTATCTATAAAAATGTCTGAAAAACGGAACTGGACTCCTCATTCTGGTCTAGTGACTTCTGAATCCAATTCAACTGGTTGTTGAAGCTAAAAGCAGGATATTGCAAAGTTTTAAATGCAGATGGAGAACTTCAGCATTTTTTCTCATATTGCCAGAAGTATGAATTTCTGTCTGTTCCTGTAGAATTGTAGCTTCAGGAGTCATCTACAATTAAGGTACAACTCTATCACTGTGGGCTAATTCCTGCCTTCATATTTTATCTCTCCTAAGTTGTGTTTTGTCTGGAATGTTTAGTACAGATAGACTACTGATTAGGCTAGCAGAATTATTAATAAAAAATAACATACCACTACATTAAGAGCACTCCATAATAGTAATTAATAAGTCAATGTAAATAAATGCAGTAAAGACTGTGCCCTACTATGATAAATCTTTTGATCATTGACTATTAATGTCAGAACAGTTAAAAGATTTGCATGTAGGGTATTAAATTTTTTAAGACATTTGTTTCATTTTTAAACAATTATCTTCCCAATCTTCACAGTCTATGTTCTCCAAGTAACTCTTTGAGTCTAGCCTGTATAGGTGCTCAGAAGTCAACATTCTAAGATTTTCTCCTCTTATATAGATGTCAGGTATTTAATATATTCAGATATCACGTTTCTGATAACTCCATTGCTTGAATATATTTTTTTTCATAATATTGCATGTTCTTTGCCATTTACAAAACAGATGGGAAATTAAGTAATGCTTTCCTCTTTTTTAGTGTCTCCTCTTAAAAATCAGATTCAAAGTGGAACTGCCTTCCTACCTTTAAATAAGAGTGTAGTCTTATCCTCAAAAATGTTTTGAGAGGGAGATTAATTTCCAAATTGCAACTTGTTGCTTATAATATATGATCTGTGTCCCAAAGTCCTCTTTCAATCACTCAATTGCAGTGTAATTGAGTAACAAAATAAAGGCACTCCTTAAAAAAAAAAAAAAAAAAAAAAAAAAAAAGCCTTCTAGGTTAGAATGCCTATTGAACTCTCAGAAAGGAGGACAGTAAATGATCTACAGTTATTAGCCAATTTTCATCCTGAAAATTATTTATCTTCGTGTTACTTTTCTTGGAGATTTTTCTGTTCTCAAAGTCTTAAACACAGTAACACCAATGGAGTCAGCCGTCAAGTTGAAGTTCCTCACAAGTACAAAGAGGATTGTGAGACTTCTGCCAGCCTACTGTAGACTTCATGATCTGCCTGTTCTTCCTAGTTAAGTGGTCTGTAATAGACAGGACACCCATCCTGCTGGCATTGCTCTTGATCTTTACCCAAAACCACTCAACCCTGTCATCATTATCTTTGATTCCAATATGATCAAAACCCTCCCTAACATACAGGACCATCCCACCACCTCTCCTGCTTCAGCTATCTCTTCCAAAGAGCTTATAATCATTCATTGCAGCACTCCAGAGAGGGTGAGAGCCATGCACCACATTTCTGTGTTAGCAACTTCTATGTCAGTTTCCTGATGAACCTGGCTTTACCATGTTTGTTGCCCATGCTGCTTGCATTGGTGTAGATGCACTTCAATTGTGCTACCAATTTTGTCTCCAACATTGGCATGACACTCCTCAGCTTTTCTCCAGTAGACCTGGTTGTATTTCCATCCCCCTTCAAATGTAATTTAAAGTTCTCTCAATAAGCCCTGCCCTCTGTTGGAGGCAGGTGACCACATCCATTGTCAGCTGCTGTTGCTGCTGTGTAAACTCCACTGTGATCAAAAAAACAAATTTCCACCTATAACACTATAATCTAAAGCATATATTAATCAGTCCAGTTTTCCCATTCCTTTCAATATTCACTTCACCCCTGGTACTGAAGGGATTGAGGAGGATGCAACTTATGCATGGACTACTTTGGCCAAATCTCCCAGTGACCTGAAGTCTGATGAGCCTCAGTTCATTTTACAGATGACTTGTTTTGTACATACATTTCATTTACCTTCTAAGCGGTGGTAGTTAGCTAAATGCACACTATTAAATGGTATTTTATACTGAAATTAGCTTATATGGAAGTGGCACAGTGACAAATTCAGTGAAAATTTCCTAGAAATATGGGACAGTTTCTGGAGGAGACTGGACAGAAAGGTGGATATGAATGTTTAGAGGACTATAGTCAGCTGGCTCAGAAAAGGGGATGCCTGGGATGAATTAACAGACCTTTTGATAGCCACTGATGTTTTTAACTGCAACTCCTTAAAAAAATTCTTTCTTTAGAAGGAAGGGAACCAAAAATTGACAAGGTCTCCACTGAGGTATACCATTGTTAGATTACTAGTCCAATTACTGTTAAACACCTTTAGCTAAAAAAAATGGTACCAGAAAGCCCAGCAATCAAGACATTCTGGCTGAGCTTTGTCTTTACAAACAAATCCTTTTACATGACATAGTGTTTGTGATTGTTGATAGTTGCATCTCTAGCTTTGAACACAGGCTGCTCAGTCATCAATAAATTAGACTTTCAAGCTCCTTTTCATGTAGTCTTTAGATGTAACTTTCTAAGTGTCCTTGTCAAAGGAGAGGGAATATTTTTGGAAGGACAAAAAAATATGTAAATTAAAGCGTCTTGGATGATCCTCTGGATGTCACTGGGGCTGCATAATTTTTATGCATTTTTCATTCCATTTCAAGCTAAGCGTTATAACATTTCTTTGTAAAAATGCTTAGTTTAATTTTGAATCCATTATTTTCTATTTGGTCAGCACTGTCTACCTTTCTGGGATTTAACATAAAGGCAGCTGAAAAAATAATAGAGCCTTTTTTTGAATCCCTGAAATTGTAACACTGCTGAGCAAAGTGGGACAGTGATTCAATTAGTGTTCTTTTATCTAACACAAGTCAAGTAAAGGACAAGGAGGTTTGAAAACCAAAACAGTAAACATGAGTAGTGCTAATTGGAGAGAGTTATTTATTTATAACATAAAGGTATTCATTAAAGCCTGTGCATAATGTAAGCCACAATTCAAAAATCTGTTTTAACATTCCTCTAAATATTCACCATGAGATTTAGTATGAAACTGTAGGGAATGAAGTATCAGTTTAAAAAAAAAATAAAAATCATAAACTCAGAAGCTACAATGCTCCAAAAGCAAATTTTGAAAAGGCAGTGCTATCCTACTATCCTATAAAAAATGAAATACTAGTAAACTGCCAAAACCCATAATTTTTATCTCAGTAGAGGTTCAATGAAAACACTTTGTTCTGTTACAAACACAATTTTCTGTCAAAATTATTTTTAGTGGAAAAATATCATCCCTTTTTACTTCCAGCTTGGGCATGCTTTCCCTGCTGAAGACACAGAAGTATAGACATTGCAATTCTAAACACTGAAAGGCAGATGTAAAGGAGTTTTCACATTCTAAAGGAAATAGAGGGTGGTATCTGGAAGACTAGTGATCCAAAATCATAAAATTGTATAATCATAGAATATCCTGATTAGAAAAGGACCCACAAGGATTGTCAAAGTTCAGCCTGACCTGGCATAGGACAACTCAAAGAATCACACCATGTACCTGAGAAACACTATTCAAGAGCTTTTTGAAGCCTATCAGGCTGGTGCTGTGATCACTTCCCTGAGGAGCTTGTTCCAGTACTCAATCACCCTCTGGGTGAAGAACACTTTCATACCATCCAACTTACACATTTCCTGACTCAGCTTCATGCCATTACCTCGGGTCCTGTCACTGGCCACCACAGAGAAGAGATCCAGGCTGGTGCCTCCACATCCCCCCATGATGAAGCTGTAGACTGCCATGAGGTCTCCCCTCAGTCTCCTCTTCTCCAGCTGAACAGACCAAGTGACCTCAGTCACTCTTCATATGGATTCCCCTCAAGGCCTTTGCATTCTTTTGAGTCCTCTTTTGGACACTGTCTAATAGTTTAAGGTCTTTCTTATATTGTGGCACACAAACTCACCCCCAGCACTGGAGGTGAGGCTGCCCCAGCTCAGAGCAGAGCAGGACAATCCTCTCCTTTGCCTGGCTGGCCATGCTGTTCCTGATGCCCCCCAGGACAGGGTTGACCCTCCTGGCTGCCAGGGCACTGCTGGCTCAGATTCAACTTGCCACTGACCACGACCCCTAGATCCTTTTCTGCAGTGTTGCTTGCTAGCATCTTTTTTCCTAGTCTGTACATAAATCCAAGGCTGGATGTAAATACAAAATGTACAAGAGGTACTAACATAAAGAATTGAATCATTCAACTCTCCAGACCATGACTATTTTCCATTCTTTTAATTATATTGTTTCAGAATTACTGCTAATATATCTCAGCTTTGTGAGATACCATTGTCCTAAGCTTCACCAGGGAACCACCTATGTTGCCCTGTCTGAAAGGTAACTTCCTGCTTTATTATTAAATGTGACTTTACCATTCATACTTACTTAATACTAAAAAGACATTAAGTTAGAGGAACAGTCTCTATTGTCCATCTTGGAATGCCCATTAAACCTTCTAATGGATTTTAAGTTTCAATATTTCATTTAGAATTGTCAGTGTTTGAAAAAATAAAGTAATTATGTGTATTATGGATAAATAATAACATGGAATATGAAAGATAGCTTTATTTTTAGTTGAGATGTATTTTACTAAAAAATTCACAGTACAGTGTACATTATGTTACTGGCATAATATTTTGTCTTCAGTTCTCAGGTTTATCTGTGGCTTAAAATAAGTGTAAATTATTATCTAACACATATCCTACCCTAAAAACGTTGAGACATTTAACATTAGCATTATTGTGGGAAAAATGTTTTCCATTTCTGATTATTTAATGTTATACAGCTTAGTTGGGTATAATTGCTAAGAGTATTTACTCACATGTATAGAAAACAGCAGCAAGATGGTATGGATCATAATAATGACTGCAAATTTTAACCATGGAAAACTGCTTATATTTTAATTTTTAGAATTTTCAATATTAGTTAGGTTGGAGTAGACCAATCAAAATTTTATTTCATTTTGCTCATCTTACTTTTTGAATAGAAGAATTGAATATCAAATTGACAATAATTTTCTGCCTTAATTTTGGCTTAATATTGTTTTCTACTAAATTTTAGATCTCATGTTTTCGTGTGTAATAACATTTTTACCAAATCCAGAGCACTGAACAGTACAGATCTCACTGAAAGTATAAAGTCAATTGGCGACAAAAATCACAAAACTTGAGACTGGAGAGCACTCACATGGCCCAAGTACCATCTGATCACCCAGACATCCTAAGAAACAGCTCCAAATTTCCAGATTTTCCGGTCCAGTACTATACACAGGCTATAAAAATAACAGATCATAATGTCAATAATAATTCTAATAAAGTAATGTCTTAGACATTATTTTCTTTTTTGTTTTTTCTATACTTTTCTCATTGGTGAATACAATACAACTGATTAGTTTAGTGATTCCTCTCTTAAGTCTATTAATAGATTTTATTTCCTTTTCCTGAATTTGGACTTTCTGCTTTTAGGCTCTGTGTATTCTTTTATACATTGTTATATTCTGAATAGGTTTGTGCCTATTCCAATTTCAAAACATATTTCTAGAAATGAGTACCTGGAATTATATTAAATATTCCACGTGGGAGTTCATTAGGCTTTTTTTCACTGATATTGCTTGCTTCAACTCAAAATACTGATGCTGATGCATTGCCTTTTATAAAGATGAATCAAATTTTTATGTTGCAATTTTGCAGTGATCAGTTCATCCATCTAGGTTGTTTTCCAAGCATATAGTCAATTTTATTCTTTTGGTTTGGTTTGGTTTGGTTATTTGTTTAGCCCCTAAACACATGGTCATGACTTTTTTTGTTGTTGTTGTTTTTACACTGCTTCCCCTTTCTATTCCTCTTTGTAACCTCTCTCCAGAATCTTTTCTACTTTTAGTAGTATTCATTACCATCTTCTTACTTAGCATACAATTCACTGATAGTCATCAGTTTTCCTGTAAAATAAGAAGTTATTCACAGAATCACAGAATGTGCTGAGTTGGAAAGGACCTGCAAGAATCTTTGAAGTCCAAGTACTGGCCCTGCACAGCAGCATTCCCAAGAGTCACACCATGTGCCTCAGAGTTCACTTCTTGAGCTCTTCCAGGTTTAGGGCAGTGACTATTTCCCTAGAGAGCCTGTCCCAGTGCCCAACCATCCTCTGAATGAAGAACCTTTTTCTAATATCCAACCTAAACCTCCTCTGACACAACTTCAGGCTATTCCCTCAGGTCCTGTCATGAGTCCCCAAGAGAGGACATCAGTGTCTTCTACTCTTCCCCTCATGATAAAACTATAGGCTACAATGCGGTCTCCCCTCAGTTTCCTCTTCTCTGGGCTGAACAGACCAAGTGACCTCAGCTGTTTTTCATGGAGATGAAGAGCGTTCTTTCTGTGGCCTGGTGTTTGACTTGTTCAGTTTATGGATATTCTCAAGAGACTTGCAGATTCATGTGCCACTTTCTTTGTGCATGGAGGTAATATAATCATCACAATTTGAGTGCATTAGGACATAGACAGGCACATCCTCAGAGTGAATGAAAGTCCTTGAGCACTTCCCCACCACATTGTTATCTTTCAGATTCTTGTCTTGTTAGGTTACAAAATAAAGAGTGGTTTATTGCACTTAGTGCTATTTAGGGAGCAGCAGATTAAATGTGGGGCAGAGTTGATCAGGGGTTGAAACTGCATCTGAAGATGGAGCTCCCTGAATGTTTCCTTCACTTCAAAAATGGAAATTTCCATGTTCATTTCCATTCTACACTGGGCCTCTGCTTATGCAGAAGGTTTTAGAGTCCTTCATAAAGACTTATGTATAAAATTTACTTTGCTTTTATTTTCCATTTTACTTTCCAATTTTACTTTCCATTTCTAGCATCAAAACTCCTCTTTCCCTTACCTCGTCTGGTTGTTTTTTGTAAATATTACTTTTTTCATCAGTGAATTCTTAACAATTGTCAATATGTTTTGGAAATTATAATTTATTGTAACTTTGAAATTTCTATTTCACATATATCTTTGACTCTAAAGATTAAAATGTTTGTTTTCTTCATTCCTTAGGGCCTATATTCAGCTTATGTGGCTTCAGACCAACACAGAAATATCATATAACTTCTCTGCTTTTCCTCTGTGAAAGATTCCAACCTGAATGAATATTTCTGTATTTATGAACTCCACAAAATGATAGATGACTGTAAAAAAATTCACACATTACCAGCATTTCAAACATTTAGTTGAGAAGTCTCCTATATATTAAGAATGCCCCTCCCTGGGAAGTGTTGCTTGGGGAAGACAAGCAACATTATCTATGGATATCCTTCCTTTCTCCCTGTTTCCCTCCGGGTCGATTGCTGAGAAGGACATCATACGTTATTGAAATATCCTTTTGGTCAATTTAAGCATGTCTCAGCTGTCTCCTCACAACCTCTTGCCTTTCCTCAGTCTTTTTGCTTTGAAAGCAGAGTGGGGAGAAGGCTTTGATGCTGTGCTAGAACTATTCAGTAACAGCCAAAATACGGTGTGTTATCAGTGCTGTTTTGAACACACATGGAAAACACAGCACCATATGGGCTGCTATAAAGACAAACCCTGTACAAAAGTGGAGAATATCAGTTTTTGTTAAGATATAAACTCCTTTCAGGCAAGAACAGTTCAGGCAAAATATTACAAGTGCATCCTATCAAATAATAAGAAAATAGCTATGTGTAACTGAATGCATATCTTTAATCCCCTACAATATCCCTTAAACTTATTTATAAGTTATACAGAAATGGTCAGTAGTAGACTAGATTTTCAAGACAATTTAAAGACAGGGCTAAATCCAATGGTGTAATGATTCAAGGAATCTTTAGTTTCCTTTAGAAAATGCAAGATACGCAATTCTGTAATGAAGAATCCAGTGCAATAGCGGGTACCACACAGAGTTTGCCCTACTTCATGATTCTTTCTGAAATCTCTTTTCAGTGGCACCTGTACAACAGTACTACTCCTTATGGTTTGCCACTGTGAAGCTGTGAAGGGGCAAATTGGTGAACTTCCATGTACTACTTCATTGACTAGACAAATAATTTGGCACTACAAACTCAGCTGGATTATCTGAAAGATCACATGTTTATCTCATGTTGTTGAAACTCAATAAACTTACAGATTTATAGAATGTCGAGTTACACAATTGGAGAACGACTTCACCTTCAAAATTTTTTTTCCAGTTCCATGCCCTTTTCTTGCCGTATTTATTCATCTGAGAGTTTCCACTGGATTGCAGTATTCAATTTTTGAAAATCTTTGTTTTACCAATTTTTTCTATGCCAAAGAATGGTTCTGTAGGAGAAACATGACTGAAGAGTAGAAGTAAAACTCAGCAAAACCTCAAGATTTATTGTTAAGTAAAGAAAATCAACCTCTTTAAAATCAATATTCAGAAATATCTACAGCATCAACACAAATGCATGTGTACACACAAAATGAGCTGTTATAAGAAAAAAATAAGAATAATGCTATTAATGAAAAGCTAGACCATTATAAAAATTAAGCTGTAAGTCTCTCTCTTCCCTTTTCCTCTCCTTAAACATGCAAGTGGACTTATGAGAGCAACCACAAAAGATCAACCAGAAGTTTTATCAGTCTCTATAGGTCTTTGATGAACATCAAAGCATAAAAGCCTTTACCAGAAGGTTGCAAGACTTAGATGAAAATATATGAGATTAACAGTAATTATATCTAATATTCTAAAAAAATCTAGGACACATACACACACACAAAAAAAAAACAGATTCATTTTTTTTCCTCAAAGTTATTCTTTTTCCCCTCAAGGATTCTATTTTTCGCTGTTCACTAAAGAGACAAAACAATATGACAATATGATGAAAGATGGGTAAATATTTATTCATGTGGTGTGAAAATGCCCATTACAAGGCTAATTTAAACAGTTATCTGAAAGAGTGTTACAAAGAAATACCTAAATTTTGAATTATCCAAAATGGGAAGTGAGAGAAGATAGTCTGAAATAAAATTACCTACACATGGTATTGCAGAGCCTTGATCTTCACAGAGTTGTTCAGTTTCTTAACTTTGGAACCCTGCAGATTTTGGAAGTATTGATTAAAATACTCAGCAATTCAGCTAATACAACATCTCATGACATTAACTGACTTTCTTCACAGCAATGCTATATTCCAGCATTTATCTGTTTCAGCAAACTGGTTGCATAGTTCTTTCTGTTTGATCTCACAGTCACGCATTTAATATAATTCCTCTAATATATTTTAAGATATGACTTGTCATTCTGAAGAATATTATTTTATATTTCTCACTAATTTGTTAGCAGTTGATATTTACTGGTTCTTGTCTTTCTTCTCTTCTGCTTCAGCAGCATCTATGCACTCCATGTAGTGATGGTTTTAAGAGAGTTCAATAATCTTTTTATCCTTAAAACACATTTACAATTGAAACTAAAATCTCAGTTATGGTAACAATAGTAAATATAGGTATTGTAGATATGTGTTTGAAAGTTGGCAGAATAGCCAGCTAAGAGGAAGTATGCTGGGCTTTGAGAGCAAGGAAGCCTTTCACCTCACCTTCCACTGACTTTCATGAAGCCCTTTTGACCACTCTTTTTGCCATTACAATCCTTTCATTTTGTGCAATCTAAAAGGAAATATATTATGGATGTGAATTGACACCCCAAAAGTCTCTAATAGAACAAATCTAAATCAAACTTTCACTAACAATTAACTCCATAGGAGACATGATAACACCGGTATTTATGTACCAGCATCTTTTTGAAAACACCTGCAGGCAACAGAGCAGAAGGTGGGAAGGTCTCTAATTCTTGCTCATCTGTAGAGAAAAGCTGTTTACTTCACTTGCATTTATGTGGATTAAAGTTAAACTTAGCATTAGCTCAGGTTAGTCATGGGTAATTATGTTGTACATCTGCCCCCATTAATGTTTCTGAACTGTCATTTTTAAAGTTTTCTTGTTCTGATGCTAAAGTAGGTGTTTTAGATCACAAGTTTGCAGAAAACCAGGCAGCATAATTAAAGTCAGATAGTAGCAAGTCTGGCATTTAAATTTATAAGTAACAAATTAATTCTTGATTTTCCTTTATACTGAAAGGCTGAAGTTTCCTCAAATTAATATTTTATTTAAAGCCAATAGGCCACATTGTTAAGACAAAAATGGTTTGTTGTTTTATTTTTTTTAAGAGTTATGAAAATATTGTTAAGATGTTATAGAATCGAGAGGAAATATCATAGTTAAAATCTTCATTTAGTACAATACAATTCTGCGATGTTCTTAAAAAATACTTAATCAGTTTCAAAATTCCATAATTGGATAATTTAATTGTCCTTTATGAGTTCTCACCAGTGTAATTTATACAGCTTTTTCCTGATTGCAGCAGGTATATTCCCCTGAAGACAAATATCTTAATTATTAAATTGCCTACAACTTTCTAAACAAAAATAAACACATAAATATATGACTGCATATAAATTTCTTATGTGCCAACCAAGATTTTTCAAATTTCTGAAAATTTGATAACAGAAAGAGTAAGGAATTAGAAGGTTGATTTTCTAACCAGGTGAAAAATTAAACTCAATCTCCAGAGTGAATAATAAAATTTGTGCTACATACAGTGAGAAAAGTCCTGAAAGCCTAAGATTAAATTAATGTATTTGGTCTAATTTGATAGTAAGGAAATTGTGTGAATAATTGTGGAAAAAACAATCTATTATAAAATTTTAACACTTGCAAAACTTTTTCTCATACAAATTTGTACATGAAAATATTGGAAGTCCTTATACACAATTATCTCTGTATGACATTGTCCTCCCCTATCTTTCTTATAAAGTGTGTCTTATACTGATTTTCTCTAAAAATTATTTGTAAGGTAAGGTTCTTGTAACATGGCATATCTTTGTAGAACAGTAGAATAAACCCAAAGTTTTATACCAGTTACAATAAACAGCTTATCTATTGTTACACAGGATATATCCCCCTCTCCTCTTCATTTCCCTAAACTAGCAGCAGATACCAAAGCCTTGCAGAGCCATCACAGTTACCACATTCATCCTTTTGACAGTGCATTTGCAAGATGAAATCCTTTAATATTTCTGTTTGGAGGCTGTATTTTCAAATGGCCTGAAGAAGTGATTCACTGCATGAGAAGAGAAGTCAAGTTCAATGAGAAAATAACATATTTCAAAAGGAAGAGACAGATAACCAAGTTACTAAAAAAAAAAAAGGAGGGCAAGAGTGAGGGCAATTTGCATACATTTGTAATTGATAAACAAAAAAAGATTCTTTTCTTTATTCTTGTCAAGTTGTGAATGAAGACATTCAGCTCCATAAGGATAAAGGAATTCCAAAAAACTGGTCTCAACTGGAAAAATTCTATTCCAGTTCATTTAACAAGTAACAGTTGTTTCCAGTACATGTGTACCTAATATGTTTTAACAAAAAAGCTTTAAAGCATATTTGGATTAAATAGCTACAGTAACTAATATCTCAGCATTACACTTCTAGAAAAAATTGTGTGTTCTGATCCTCATAAAGTCCGGTGAATGGTAAGCTCCTTTAATTATAATCCACTGTAAGCATACTATCTTAAACCTAAAAATACAATGGTTAATATTTTATTAATTTTAATAATTTCCTTTTATCACTTTTTAAAAAATTAAATTATAATGGGTTATTATCAGTTTCTCAATAAACATGGGAATTTTTTCTTAGTTCTCAGTATTATATAATTCCTAGATATTTATTCAATAAGATTTAGTTGTTTAAACTATGTGTTTACCTGAATATTTGCTTCATTTAGACACAACTCAGGTAAAGATATTAAAATATGCTACAAGAAAAATATATTAAAAAAATATTTTTAACTATCTTTGTCTGTATAAATAAATTTAAGTGAGAACACATTCAATCTTTTTTCATATACAAAAGACTGTATATATCTTCTCAGTTCTTCAAATAACAATAAAGTTCACAAACACCAAATTAATATTAGTATTTTTTTAAAAAAGCATAACTTTTCCATAAGTTTGTCGTTTTTAGGCTAATGATAGAGAAATTAATGCCTGATGACAACCTTAGGATGGAATAGAGAACAGGGTTTATTCAAATTTTGTTTTGGTATTTCTTACAGATTTTTAATGGGATTTCCTAAATATTATTATCCTTTTCATCAAATTGTTTATTTTAAATTGTTTCTTAGTTTCAGTTTTAGGTACATTAGCTCAAATAGCACAGTCATTTTCACAGGTTAGGAATAACAACATTTATGTACCTTTGAAACATCTATTTCATCTGGGTTTTTTTCATATTCTAATTACACTCACAATATTTCTTTTACGCTACTGCTGTTTACCAGCAAACAAAAAAACTGCTGAAAGGACTAAGTTTATAAGGAAAATGGTGCTTTTGCTGTAGATAAAATTTTATTGACTATGCAAGGGGAATAAAGTAAGAGTAATTAAATTTATATTTAAAACTTTTATTAAGATTAATATTAAATATTATTTGGAAGAATAAAAAGTATATTAAAGAAGTGTTACTTATTCTGTCTAAAAATCCTTTAAAATATCTTATTTATGTTAGCTTTATTCTACCAAATTTTTTGGCAGAAGATACAATTTACACGTCTTCATAGCAGTTCACAACAACTTTCCATAAACCCAGGCAAATAAACCCTTATTTTTACTCTCCAGGTATAGAAACAAGTGACTAAAGTTTGAGTCCCGAAATTTTGAAATAGATAATAAATTAACTCCCTTCAAAACATGAGACAATAAGGATGACCTCTGTGGCTAAAATGTGAAAGAAACAGCTGCACAATGTTCATAGTTTAGTTATACAAAAGAGCCTCAAACTAAATAATTTATTCTTTTTCCTTGTTCAAGACAATGGAAGCAAACTGAAAATTCCCTTTCTCCATTTCATAAAACAGCAGTAGCATGTAGAGGAAAAAAAAAAAAACAAACCAAAAACCAAAAAACAAAACAAACCCATGCAAAAAAACCCAACCAACTAACCAGACAAACAAACGAAACAAACAACAATCAAACTGACAGTAAAGGACATTATCAACAGAGTTAAAAATGTGCCATTCTGTGTGAGCATAAAGCTTCAGGACAAAAAATGACTTAAAATCAAAAACATTGCATCAGTTTATTGTGGCTGTAATATCATCATAATTGAAGACAGAGTGTAACAGATATATGTCTCCAATAGAACATAAGTAAGAATAAACTTCATATTTCTAGGTCAAGAAAAATAATGTCCAGGGTTTTTTCCTTACTGAATTGAAAAGAGAAATCATAAAATCACTTGTAGTACATCTGCTCTACTACCTATGCTCCAACACCCAGCACTTCAAGTTGGAAAGTTGCGGGTTCTTTAAACATATCCCAACACATCATAGCAACACATCTCAGCAATCAGAGGTAAAAAAAATATGACGTTTAGAGGATGTATGGAAATACTACAAGGGAAAAGTTGTCTCCTTATAGACATCAGACACAAACATTACAGTATTTGTGCACTATGTTAATAGCTATATCCCTGAATACATACCTGTTGTCAGAAGACATTGTTTGAACTGGCTCTGTGTGTTTGGTTATATGAAATGACATATGTCTGAAGCCAGAAGGCTGTTCAGTAAGCAATGCCCTGTCATATGATATGACATATGTGTGTGCCTGGGCTATGGAGCCGCCACATTAATAAGGGCTTTTCTGACTTAACAGATGAGCTCTCTATTTATATGATACCTATAAAAGAACATTTTCTGCTTCCTTAAGCCTGCTTGTAATAGGGAAGAAACAAAAAGCTGTAAGAGTAGAAAGTAAGCCCTTTCTTACCTCTGCCTTCTTCCAAGAAAATGTATGTGATACTTAACATGTCTGAATTTAATTCAACAACTCTGTAATTATGGTTTCCTAAGAGATGCCATTTATATGGTACTCTGCCATTTTCTGAAGTGATGCAGTTAAAAAGTTAAGTGTCTTGCAGAAACTTCTGGTAATGCAGGAGCTGTGTGAGCTAATCTTATGCAATTCTATCACTCCCATGGAAATACATATCAGTGCTGTTAAAGTACTGCAGAGAATATTTATTTTGTAAGCAATGACTGAAACAAAAGAGGAGGTTCTGGATTTAAATACGTGTACTTTCTATCTTTTTTGAAACAAAGTTATCCAAACTAGAGTAATTCTTAACAGTTAACAATGTAATTTAAAAGTAACAAAATTGTGGGGAAGCACTTACAGTGCCTATTAGGAGCTGCAAACTCCTATAAGCATGTGCAGCTTCCAGCTGTAAAGTACTTAACACACCCATAAACCAATCTTCCTACAAAACCATTTAGTCTTTGCTTTACAAATTAATTATTCTGAAGAGAGTACAAATGTCATCTGTTGGTATGTTTACTGCTGGAAGGAAAGAGTTAAAAGTGAAGAATGGTGAAGCCAATAGTAAATTTGCCCAAATGAGATTGCAGCTGGGAATGCAAAGAATACCAGGGTGGGAAAATTCCATTTATTATTCCTAGTGTTGTTTATCTTCTGCCTGTTTTGAGAAGTAGAATTCATATGTACAGATATTACACTCGCACAAATATGCTTGATCCTCCTGCTGGGAGAGAAAGAGATCTTGAAAGCACAACCTTGTGTTAAACTGTATGTGCACAAAGGCCTTAGATTTATTGCAGACCCTCACAGGTGTGGGAACTGTATCTGCATGGTTTTGAACACACTGTCTGGAAGTGCTGCCTTTAACTTCAAGAGGCATGATAGAGAAATCAAGGTGATATCAAAGTTCATTATTGTAAATTTATTTTTATTAAATATTTTTAAAATTATGATGAAAGACATTTCCCAAGACAGATTTATATATATCATATCAAATGCATGAGTTGAGTAGTATCAGGAGAACATATCAGAGAAGAAGTAAAGGACAATTAATCAGGGAATTGGAAAAGAAGAAATAAAATGAGTATAGAACTAAGGTTTATTGGTTTGAGATTTCTTGTTTTCATTTTTTT
Organism: Zosterops lateralis; assembly: GCF_965231275.1. Classification (NCBI taxonomy): domain Eukaryota; kingdom Metazoa; phylum Chordata; class Aves; order Passeriformes; family Zosteropidae; genus Zosterops; species Zosterops lateralis. Next base: position 74,352,908 of record NC_139762.1, read on the forward strand.
GCTATAATTTTTACTATATATTTTTTCATGCTCAAACTTAGAATGTAGAAGTGGCCAGCTTTTGGAGAGTCTGTGGAAAATTTTATTTCAACAAGACATTAAATGTTGAACATGCTTAAATTAAGATATTCACTGTCCCATGTATCTTATGACTAGCTGTCATATGTCACATGTCCTGACCTTTTCCAGGACAAATGCATTGATTTAAAATAAATCATTCAACACATTAAATTGTTTCAGTTAATTAATTATTGTCACAGTTATGTGTTTGCTTCAGCTACATTTGAATCTATTCAGTTCAGGGTCCAGCTATTGCATTTTCTTATGTCTTTGCACAGTAAAAGGCACAGAAAATTGGGTCTGTTCAGGATGGTAAAGCAAGGGCTTATGAGGACCTTATTGATGTCTATAAATACATGATGGGAAGGGATAGCGACAAGAGCAATGGACTCTTTTCAGTGTACCCAGTGACAGAAGCGTGGATGCAAGGAGTATGAACTGAAAAACATGAAATGCCTTCTGAACAGTAAACAATGCTTCATTACTGTGAGAGTGGTAAAACACTGAGAGGTTATGGTGTCTCCATTCTCGGAGACCCCAAAATCCAACTAAACACTGTCACTGCCAATCTCTCTAGCTGACTCTGCTCAGGCAGGAAAATGTTGGACTAGATGATCTCCAGAGGTCTCTTTCAACCTAAATGATTCTGTAATTTTATGTAATAGTTATGAGAAATCTTTTGAAAATAGATTTCTCATAATCATGACTACATGGTTTATATGTCCCATAGCAGAAAATTCCTAGTCTCTGATTGTCTAGTGAGAAGGTAGAAGAAGAGGAAAAGGAGGAAACAGAGAGAAAAAAGATTTTAAAAATGATGAAAAGTATAAGTTTGGAAGGAACTAGAAAAATACAAGAGATGAAAGAAAAAGTCAAGAAGAAATCATGTAGAAACTCCTAGCAAAGACAGGTTTAATTGTATTGTGTGATGCTAAAACAAGAGAAGTAAGATAATGAATAATATAATAAGGAAACATAGTAATAATAATATAATGAGGAAAAGCAGGTTGGGAACTGAGTATTTTGAAAAAGACAACAGAAACTTTTCAATGCATATTCCTTAAGTACTAGAATAGACTGTTATAGACCCTTATGCTTCCAGCTCCTGCAGAGAAATAAAACGCATTCTTCTTACTAACGGTGATTTGGTCTCAACATAAAGAAAACACAGATGGTGCCACATCCTGTCTTTAAAATTAAGGGAAGAATGTAAAGCTGACAACCATCTTCAGGGAAGAAAAGACCACCTTCCCTCTCTCCACAGATATGCAGACAAATAAATAGGGAGGAATAATAAGAGGGATAATGGAAACTTATATAATCACTGATATTATAAGCATCCTTTTTCAGTATATTCTCATTTTTCAGCATCTCTAATTAACATAGTTTAAGCGTGATAATCTTAAAATAATATAAAAGAATAATAATTTTTGTGATGTATTACTGACTGAATTTAGATTAAATCTGAGAGTAAAGATATATAGCTAACAGTACAGGACCTAGGAGATCAGAAGCTGTGGGTCCTCATTAAAAGTGAGAGTCTGCCTGGTTTCTTCCTGATATGTTGTGGAAGGGATCATGCATTTTTACCACCACATTTCTAAAGTCTGCTTAGGTAATAGTAAACACCTTTCCTACCTATAGATTTTGGAATTCGTTTGTTTAATGAGGCATGAAGATAATTATTCATCCCTTATTTTTCCCTTCCCCTCCTTATTTTATCAGTGAATTTATCATTGAATTTGAGGTGGAAAAGGTTTATTATGTATGTTATATTATGCTAAGTTCTTATTGAAACCTTACTGCTGCTTTCATGTAGATGAATAGCCATAATGTTGTTAATAGATATATTAATCTAACCATGAATTTCAAGGAGGCATAGTACAAGCCTCTTGCTGCCAAAGGTCTACCTTACACAATAGCAAGGAAGCTAATATAAATAACTTGCATCTTATTTTTGAGTCAAATATGTTGTCCAAGGATAGTTTATTTATGCATAAGCTAAATTTTTAATAGTAGCAAATATCCAAGGTTAGCTGCAGATCCCTGAATGTCATGACCAAATAAGCCATGAGACATACCTTGAGTGTAAATCTGCTGAATACTTTATTTGTAGTATCCTGGTAACTACAAGTTAAATGAAAAATGCAAGATGTTACATAATGGTCAATTCACGTTCATATATTCACAGTAGAATTCTTTCCTTTGTTTTTGTCTAGTTGGACTACATCATTAAACAGAGAAACGCAAGGTATCAGGTTGAAGGCTGAGGTACATACCACAAAGGACAAAGCTCCAGTGTATTGTAAACATCTCAGTAAACACTACTCTTGATGAAAAATTCTGGAAGTCACAGGTTGCAATATGAAAAAAAAAAAATCTATAATAGAACGCATATGTCAACACAGCTTGAATATGTTCTGAATATTTTCTTTAAAATATGCATGTTTTAATGTAACTAAACCAAAAACAATACAAAGAAAACAAATAAACAAAAAAAAAAACAAAAATCACTTTCATGTTATTTTTTAGGAAATATTTTAAAATTTGACTGTTCCAAAATGGCTTTGCTGACATTTCTTTTACATTTTTCTGATTTCTTAATGGCAAAATGAAGCCATATAATGTATTAATTAAAAAAAAATTCAAACCTACAATTCGTTGTTCATCAAACTACCCTACTGTGATATATTCACATATGTCATAGCTGAATGTCAGAAGATGGCTTTATAGATATATTAATTAGAGGAAACTAATTTCAATAATCCAACAGATATAACACTGAAAGTTATTACCTAGTGAGTACACAAGTAGAAATTTCTCAAATCATGCCATATTCTATGTTACATTAGAGTCTTACTTTAAAGGTTACTTCCTAGCTAGAAAATATATAATTGCTCCATCTGCCAATCCTACAGCATTGCAGTACTGTCAAAAGTGCCATATGTGTAAAAGTCAGACTGTTGGTCTGTTTATTTAATAAATATATATCCTGTAGAACCTGTGAAATCAAATGGCAACATCTCTCAACAGATTTCAAAATACATTGTGAATGTTTGTTTTTTCTTTTTCCCTTTTAAATAAGTGTAGGTGATATGGAATTGTTAGAATGGGCTAATCAACTGTACTATTGCATCTTGGAAGACAAGTTGATTCTGCTCACCACGGTAGATCTGAGTTTTGTGAAGAGATGCACACACTGAAGAAATGTAATTTCTTATAAATTTATATTTTTGAAGCACCATGAGGCTTGGACAAAATGATTTAGGCAGATACCATACTTCTTATTTCTATCTTGTAAACAAATAGATGCAAAATTTGAAATTTATGAAGCTAATATTGGAAACTGGTAACAAAGACTGTTTGTATGAGAAAACTGGACTGAAAGGAAATGTTAACTTTAGTTGTTCTTTGGTCACAATTAATGGATAAAGAGTCTTTGTGTTCATCTTTTTATTGTCCCAAACACATTACCTCATTTCCAAGGGAGCAGCAACAACTCACACCCTGAGGGATGGAATTTCCATTTTTGATTCTAGTTTCCACTAATTATGGAGTTGGATGGTATCCCCCAAAGGGCTGGTTGCTGGTTCCCCTTTCATCAAAACTTTATACTATTTTACACATTTTAACAAACTAAGGCCTCAGCATTCACTGCTCATTTGAGTCTGGACTCCATTTTTGAGGAGGTGGTCTGTGAGTCAGTATTTGTGAACTCCCACCACCAGAGCTGCTTTTCCCCCAGTTACTGCTCATTTCTGCTGACTTCATTCCTGCCCATTAATCTTGGGATTGTCTTCCCTTTTCCATAAAACAAAAAACTAACCAAACATACAATGATCACAATGCAATTTCTTAATCATAACTATCCAGCTAAATCTACTGATTAACAACTAAAAGAAGAAGTTTTCAAAGTTTGATTCAAATCTTGAGAGTGTCAACATCATTTTTGAGTGTGCAAGAGAATAGAAAATAATAAGTGATTACCATCTGAAAGTCTGATATATTTCTTAGATTTTGCATCCAGCTCTATTGTAAATCAAGTTATTAGGACAAAGTGGTATTTGCAAAAAAGAGTTCTGTTTCCAATCTTTATTCTGGAAATGGAAGGAAAGAAAAAAAATTGATAAAGTTTCCAGAACTTCTACTCTAAGTAGGTGGTTTCCTGTGATTACAGTGTCTTTCCTCAAATACAACCATTACAGAAACACGATGTCATTTATTGACAGCATGTAATGCTGCATTATAAGTTATAATTCAATAAAGCTATTCACTCTACACAAATATTACTTTCCTTTAAAAGAAGGCTTATAACCTAAGGCAGCAAGTTAATACATATTTGCCCTGCTAATATATTTACAAGCCATTTCAACTACTTTGTTCATGCATGAGAGAGTCATCTGAATAATAACTTTGTTTAGAATGACATTATGAAAAATGCTCAGTTAGAATCAAAGCACTTTTAGAAGACATTGAAAATAGAATCAACTCTAAATTTTCACAAGACTGTCTCCAAAGCAGGAGGAAAAAAAGAAAAGGAAGGTGATTGTTTAAAGCTTCCTTTTTTTCTTCTGTTAATTCATTCTTTTCAGTCTTCTTTCCATCTTTATGAGCTGATGTGGATGGTGTGGGTAGCTATGAATCAAAAGGTTTTTATATCAGTATGAATAAAAGCCCAACACTGACCTGTATTTCCTACACTCCACTTGAAATGGACATCTGCAGTCCATGCTAGTGGATAATCCCCTGGGTCCTCTCAGAAATCAGGGTAAGGACAAGAAAATTTGTGCTTGGTGTTCAGTCCAGTGTGTAGCTTTTCTGGTGAACACCTATTGCATTGTTATTGCACTTGCTAAAGGATTTCAACTAAGAATGCACATCTGACTATTACGTGGTGCTAATTCAAAAGATGCATGAAGTAAAGGAGCAATACTTCCTTGATTTGTTTACCAATTTTTTTATATCTATTCTAATAACACTGTTGCATACCAAGAGAAGAAATCCTGCATTACAAACTGACAGAGGACGTATTTGTAAGAAAATTTCATGAATTTACATTTCATAATTTTACATAAAAGGTATCTATGCAAATGCACACATGCCTACACATATAGAGAGGAGCAGTCTTAATTCTTTGACAGGGTAGGGAAAATTTTTCTACTCTCTAGTAATGGAAAAGTTTCTTCCGACTTCTGCTTTTTAATGCATCTGTCCATTTTCTTGGTAGTGCAGACCAGCTTTTTCATAGGTATTAGAGATGAGAGTGATTTGTGCTGTATTCTTATGAAGAATAAGCAAGCATTTTCAGAACATTCATAGTGTTGATGACATATCATGGTCTATTTTTTGTTCCAGGCACTATTTACCAAAGGGTGGAAAGACCAATTTTCTTATTTTTTCTTCCCCCAGGCCTATTTTCTCCTCCCTGAAGACAATCATAATTTGTTGTCAGTCTTGGTCTAGAAATTAGAGCTCAATCACATGAAGGGAATCTCCTCCATCCTCTCATCTGTTTTGTTATCAACTCCATAATTCCTTACCGGTATAACCAACAGGAATGTATTTTTCAATGTACAACTAATATATCTCCTATAGAAAATGTGTTGTTTAGAGCAAAGATTTTATTCTGAAGTCAGAAAAGACAAACAGGAACCTCTGAGTAATACTTTGGAAGTAAAACAGTATGACTAGAAATAGAAAAGAAAACATCAGAAATTCAAACATTTTGCTTTGTATAATTCACATGCAAATATACAGTCAATATAAATGTGAGATAAACAGAGAAAGTTATATCAGTATGAAGATGCTGATTTCCCTGACATAATACAAAGATCTGTCAGTTTAATAAAACAAAAAAAAAAAAAGAGAGATTTGGCTGACATCAAAAAAGTCTTTTTTTATCACCTTCTCTCAATTTCTACTGGGTTATGCATTACAAACTTCTTTGATTATTTATTTTTTTTAATTTATTTCTCTATATTAAAGCATCTAGTGTATTTCCTTCTCTGGTGACAGCATTTCATTTCCTTTGGGATGTGACTTTTTCTATTCTCATCTCTCCTGACACCTCTTCCTTCCATCTAGATTTTGATAAATCATCAAAAGGAGTAATAGAAAATTGCATGGAGGAAAACTTGGGGAATACAATGAAGAGACAGCTACTGCTGCTGATGCCGATGAGATTAACATAAGCAAAGCATTAAATACTCATAAAATGCAGTTAGAATTAAACATTTCTCCCTTATTCAAAGGGGAGGCTTACCAAATCCAGATCTGAAACACTGCAGTGGCGGGAAGTGGTACAAACTTGTTCCTCAGCTAGCAGAGCTGGGATCCAGACTGCTAGCCAGAATTTACACGTGGTTCATCTGCCTGGCTAAGCTCATATCCTTCCTGAGTGGTTCTGTTTTGTTTCTCCAGAACAAAGCTTTTTTTACTGTCTGGTCTCATTAGTGTATCAGCAGCTAAATTTTCAGTGAGTATCAATTCCTTCCTACTTCTGTTGTGTGGACTTTCACAAGAACTCTTGTAAGTTCTTCTAGGGAAGAGAGAAACGATTACAGAACTTTACCAGTTGTGTCCCTGTTACCTTTTTTCTGTTTAGTAAGTCCTTGAAGACAGAGCAGGAGAATTTTCATTTGATTCCTTGGTTTACAAGGACAATGTGGAAGAACATATTTCTGTTCTCCCAACCTTCTCCCATTTTCCATGAGGACAGAAGAAACAAGACAATCAGACCTGCAGACACTGGGCTGTTTCTGAATTATGAGAGAAGTTGTTTCCCTATCTATCTGAAAATATGTGCAAGTCTTACCTGTCCCTTTGGTTTTCCCCTTACATAAACTTCCCATGTTATCCAGAAACAAGATCAATAATTGGGTCTCTCCTTTTTCTTGGCTTTTCAGAGAAAGAGAGGGAAGAAGCAGCCCTCAGCAGTAGAGCAGAGATCAGCTTTAGATTTTTGCAAAAATTTTAGTGATCAAAATAGATTCCTACCATGGAAAAAATTTATCACTTCATGCTTCTAAGTTTGCCACAGGTCCTGCATCAGGAACCAGGATCCCTTCCCTTCTTGAACCAAATCTCAGATACAGCTCATCCTCCTTAGACAATCCAAAAGAAGTCATGGCAGTGTTAGAAACCATTTATTTTTTGGAATAGACTGAGGAAGGATAATTCTTATGCTTTCCCTGTCAGCCAAATTTATTTTATTACTGTAGGCAGGACCATTCAAATGCATTTTAACCCATTAAGATAAGATATCACCATCTAGAAGAACACAAGTATTTCCTTTATTGTCTAGTGACTGCAGACTGCATCACAAACTTTGCATGGAAAAGTTGCCATACCAAATGGGACTTTTAAGGTTTTGACTTACACTTTCCCCTTATTCTCCTACTAAACACATTGCAATATTTCTTTCATAAACAAAGTAAACCTAAATAATTTAAAGAAGATCTGGTTTTCAGAACAAGACTTCCTCAAAGCTATCTTCTATATTTTGTGTGGCATGAAGAACATTTCTCCTGTATTTTCAAGTCCAAATATTTTCCTTAAAAATATCTTTCAATAAAAATTTACTTTTTGAAAAGCAGTATTAGTTATAGACTAAAGTAAGGTTAAAGAAACTTAATGCTAACCAAGCAAAATGGAGAACAGTGAGATCAACAGCAGGTGAGTGTAAAATGGCTACTTTTACCTTGTACTTGTGTCCCCAAATTTAATTTTAACTACTTTCCCTCTTCTTCTCTGAAAAAACAATTGTGGCATTTGGGACCTTCTAATGAAGTCTTAATAATGAAAAAATTTGCTAATCTTTCTTCAGAAGTAACTACATAAAAGGAGTACATTTAAAATATGCGGTTTACCATATCATCTAGTATTCCCTCCCATCGAGATTTTATTACACAATATCAAGTCATCGTGAAGTTGAAAACATTCACAAGTAAGAGAATTCTAGAACATGGATTTTCTGCAAAGCAGTAATTTAATACCCCTGTGTGTGTCATTATGATAATTTTTCAGATATATAATTACCCTGTACTTTATTCCATATTATTTTATGTAATTCTTGCAAGGAAAGACTGTACTTGGTTAATGATCAGATAGTCCCATTCAGCTCCATTCTTGTGTGAAGGAACAGTTACTGCACAGTATTCAACCCCTGTTCTGAACACAGAATTGTTAGTTTTTCATTAATTTTTCTTCAAGGATCATCCATATAACAGAAATGCATATAATAAATTAAAAATTTTAACATCATTGTTTTTTTGTGAGTTAGGAAGGTTATACAGACAAGGGACTAAGACTATAAAATCAACCAATTTACTATATTCACATAGCAAACCTAAGAGATGTAGAACCTAAATTTCCAGATTGATTTGCATTTTCTAGATTCATGTACTTAAAATGCATTGAATTCTGTTGTATTTATCAGTTTGTCCAAAATGAGCAGTCAGAAAATTAGTAATACACAGCTAAAAATTGCCTTTTTATTACTGAATATCTCAGACTCTTTGACAGTGGTGTAGATGGACATGAAGGTCTTCGGATCAGTAATTAACTATTTAACTGGACAGTCTTCTTTTTCTATGCTTGCCACTATAAGAAGCTAAGATATGCACCTGAGTTCCCTCCAAATTCTGAAATAGCAGGAACTATGAGACTGTGCCACTCAGGATTGCTTTGCTCTCATCTGAGCCTTGGGAAAAATTGCTTTTCTGGTATCCCTGTCTGGGAATAGAAGCTTGGGCTGATGGGCAGTTAAATCTTCGTTACACCCCAGGATGCTTCTTGTTATGGAAGGCAAAGTTGTTCCTGAAAAACATGAGAGAATATGAATTTATTTAAAACAAAATTTTTGACTGCTTTTTCTGTTGTGTATCTTCCATGATCCCAATATTGCCTGTGAGTTAGTCCATATCCAATAAACTTGTCACAGTAAGTTTTCAAATAAAGGAAATTGCAGAGCAAGCAATGTTAAAGTCCAAAAGGATGTATGACTTTGAGTAAAACACCAGTATAAAATCAAGCAAGAGTGAAATGTCCTCTGGCTTAGAATTGACCTTATATTGGTTTTATAATGCTTCTTTGAAGGTGGAATAAAGACTTGACACCGAATTCATATTAAAGAAATTCACTTTAAGAAAATGGGACGTCAGACTCTCTGAGTTGCAGTGATTGGATTACAATACAATTTATTTAAAAGGTAAACTAAAATTTCTGAATATGTCCTGTAAATTTCATTCTACCAGAAAATGTTATTAAATTAAATGTTTGAAGAATTTTTGCTTCCAGGCTGAACTAAAATATTTTTCCTCAATTTGGAATTGAACTGAAGCAATCATTTTGAAGTATATGTTGAAACTTGTCATCAAACAAAAAATTAAATTATTTTCTATTTTTTTACATATTCAGAATGCATATTTAACTAAAATATTATTTGTACTATTAAAGATTTATTCAATATATGGATCATTTGCAGCTGTTAAGGACTTCAGGACAACAACAAATAGCAAACCCTTCCCATGTCTTGTTTTGCTATCTTTACTTTGCAACCTGAATCAACACTTGCAGTCCACACATGCTTCAGAATCATGACTCTCCTGTTCGGTGTTCTGTTGATTGGAGCACGGACCTCTTTAGAAAATTAAATTTTGTATCCATCTGATACCAGCACTAGCTAAATAGTTACACAGCTCAACAGATCAAAAAAGGAGGGTGCTGTCAGTATTTTTCAGGTTTATATCTCCACAGTTATCTCTCTGTTGCTCCAGTGGTGATCTCCCCATGTGCATATTTATATGTGTTGATATATCTCTCTCTAGGTTATGTGCAGAATTAGTAGAAGGAGAATAGAAAATATTTCTCATTAGTCCCATAACGTCAGCTGCACTGAGGAAATTCTCACTGCCAGGGAAACACAGCACTGCAGTCTCTTCCCACCTTCTTATCTGCATATGACAGTGCTAGGGTATTTGGATGGAAATTGAAATGACAAGCTAGAAATGCAAATGATGTGTAAGCTCTTACATGGCCACAAAAATGTGAGATTAAATCCTTTCACCAGCTGCTCCACACTGTCAGATGACCCTTCCCATTATAAAATGTGGTCTTTCTGAAATTTATTGAAGTAGTACTGGATGAACCAAATCAACTTCATCTGTAACAGCTAAAAATATGTTGGTGTTGTTCTCTGATTTATACAGACCATTATTCTGATCATTCCTTCTCCTATAGGAAATATCAAGGCAAAATTGCAAAATATCATGCGGTATCTATAACTAAACAGGGTGCATTTTCTCCACTAAAAGATAAAGCAAAGCTGAGCATTAAAAACAAGCAAAAAGCAATGTATTATTTACTTTTGAGAGAATGCTTTAAGTAATTGTATTTCAATATATTTTAGCAAAATGTCCACTAGTAAGTTTATGAGCAGAGAAAAAGGCTCCTGAACAATTACCATTTTTGCCATTCCTGTGATATTTCCCTTTTACTGCTTTAGTGATTGATATGGAAGAGTCACAGCCTACAAATTTTTATTCATATGTTGATATGGGAGGAAAAGATAGACTGTGACAGACAAATGACTTCTTATTGCAGGTCCTGAAGTGTACAAAATGCAGCCTTATTTTCTAATGTGATGACATGAAATGACCTCCATCTAGTTGCTCCTACTCACCTTTTCCAATATATATTTGAAGAACAGTGCAAGTATATTTAATACAACTCAGACTTTTACCATGCAGCATACTCTTCTCATCTAGGTTGCTTGTGTCACTTAGTGTACTGCAGGCCCTCTGTAGAAATCACATCCCTAAATACACAGGAGTCTGAAGAAAATAATTATTCTGAGAGAACTAAGGCAAAAGTGAAAGTCATGAAAATTATTTCTTTTTTGCACTATGAAATGAAAAATACTGTTCTTTCAGAATCTTAGTCTGGAAGTAAAAAAATTCCAATATCTTATCAGATAAAAATTAAATATATTCAATACAATGCACAAGTGTATAACTTAAGGCAGAAGGAACAGAATATCTCTCAATTTGTGCTGAACTATTTAGAAAAAATCCCCTTGGCACTACATTTCAAAAGAACATTTGTTTTCATAAATAATAAACCATGGCAGTTCCAAGTTGTTTTTTTATTATTTTTTTGCTTCTGTGTTTCAGGTTTTTTGTGGGGTTTTTTGGGTTTTTAAAATTAATTTAAAGTAAGTTCTTGCTTAGGCCATTACTTGACATTAGTTCTTGCTTGACATTATTCTGCATATTTGTAAAAACTATTTCATAGTTCACTTAACAGGAGAAATTTTAAAATCCATTAAAATCCATTAAACTGTACTGAGTGTCAGATGAAGACTTTAAAGTGCTTGAAAATTCCCTTGATTTAGAGATGGGATTTTCAATATTGTAAGTGAATTCAAAGCACAAGCTTTCATTAATGTATTTTTTTAAATTCTGCATACGTTTCTGCTCCTTATAAAACATGAAACATTACAATTTTCCAAACTTACAGAACTTACAAAACTTACTGGTCTAGAGTGGCTTGCACAAAGTCAGTCATTATCTGTTTGTGAAATATGTTGCATTTTGTTACAGGCAAAAGATAGATAAACATATGGGTGAGCCTAAGAAGGCATTGTTAATTAAAAAAGAAAAAAAAAAAAAAAGTAAGTCCAATAGACCCAAACTGTTAATTACTACAAACAAGCTTTGCTAATATAACAGTTAAAAACGGGATGGCAAGAAACTCCTCACTGTCCTACTATTGCCCTCTTCCTTGATGTTAGTGCTCATGCCTTGGGCATTCCTCTGGGTGTTCAGGGGGACAGTTTCATTCTCCCTTGGGAGAAGATCACAAGCTTCCATCCTCTGAGGACTCTGATGCTCATGAAGGGGGTCCTTTCTGTGTCAGTTTTAGGCTCATTTTAGTTTATTTTTATACATTTCTTCTGCACATCCTATATCCCTGTCAGTATCTCACTTCCCTGCTGTGCCCTGGGGAGGTAAGAACCACTCACCTGCGGGCAGCCAAGACAGCCAGAAACACCTGGACCTGAACTGGGACAAGGATATCCCCACAGAGCACAGACCTGCTCCCCAAAAGCACCCTGGGACTGGAGGCCTTCTGTAAGTGGTGTCAAATATCACATTTACTTGGTTACACATCTAGGACAAGAATGAGGAAATGTCAGATTAACTTGGTCAAAGTTTCAAAAAAAAAAAAAGTGACAAAAGGTTGTGCTTCAGAGGACACAACTTCTGGGAGACATTGTGAATACAAAGAAATTAATAGGGATCCTATAATTGTTTAGCTCCGTGATTCGAATTCATGAGAATAAAAGCAAACCTTTTAGCCCAGAAATAAAAGGCACCATTTGGAATCAGAGATTTAATGGGCTATAAACTAATGGAATCCAGGAAAATGTCTGTGTATTTGTACTCTGTGCTGCTGTTCTTACACTTTTAACTAATCATCTGCTGCAGACAACATCTGTCAAAAACAAGGCTGTTGCTTTGGAAAAACATGGATCTGACCCTCCTATTAAATCTTACAAACAAAAATTTAGCATGTTTTGTAATAAAACTGCTATTGTCATCATAAGCCTCATAAAATAATTGGAAATGCAAATAAAATATGGTCTTTATGGGCACTTTCATGGTCTTTGCCTTTGCATGTGTGGATTTACAGAATTCTGTAAAAGGTAAATGAGTGTCTAGGCTAATACAGGGGTCAAACAACTCATGAGACAAAAGCATTGGAATAATACAATGTTTAACAATGTGATCTGCAATAAGTTTAATAGAAAAGAAGAATTCTGAGAAAAATGAATCACACATCCTACTCACCCTAGCTTTCTACATTAAATTTCTATTGACTAATGTAGAAGAACAATCACCTCCATATACTTTAAATGAATGTGAGAAAATGCAAAAGTTTGTCTCAGTTTACAACACTGGAATCAATAATATCACACTGCTGAGAAATCAGCACAAGTAAGACAAGAGTTGGGACAAATATTTTAATGTTACTCTCAGTCTCCAAATGGAAATTTATGTTAGATTAACTCTATCCCCATTACAGAATATGCAGCTTGTGTGCATATTAATTGGCCTATAATATTTCAGATTTATGAAGACTTCCACTTGTCCTGGACTTGAGAGGAAAAGACAAGATAAAAGGATTGTGGTTTAATTAGGTTTCAGTGTATTAATTAATCTGAGAGCTGTCTGGCAATAACTCACACAGTGCGGGTCATGGTTCATTTTTGTTTCTATGTGGTCAAGAGGTTCTCATGAATTGCCTTTGTTCACCTGCCCACAATTTAAGTAATCTCTTCATACGAGGGCCTCTCATTACAAAGCACTTCCAGAGAACTAGTCTTTTACCTAACAGTCCAATAAGTTTTGATGTTACCAATTTCCCTAATAATAAGAGCAAAATATATTTATTCAGTTCCTAATAAGAAAGCATGCCTATGAGTCCTGGGAGAATTAGGGTTACAGTTGTGCTCTTTTGGCACAAAGAGATTATGCCTTTACCCTGCAATTCATGCACCTTTTGGATTGTCAGTGTCCTCCCCCATCCCTCAAATTAATTGTTTCCCATCTTAACATCTGCTGCAGCATTTCAGAGCACCTAAATCTGAGAGAATTTTTTCTATTGCCCTGAAATCGCTTTGTCCTACAGCGATTACAGGCATGTTAAGCAATATTTCCAAAGCAGAGCATGCATAAAATGGGTAATACTAAATGAGATACAATTAATATTTGCTATTTTGTGTCCAGTGAAAAGTGCACAATTGGTGATGATTTGCAAGGATTTTACAGCACTTTAATACCAAAACCAGCATTTTCTAACACAGCTGAGACATAACAGCAAGGAGTCCAACAGAGACTCATGGCACAGTTACACAAATAGGGTCAAGAAAAGACATGCAAGACATGAAGTCTGAAGACAGGAAAGATAGCTTGGAAAATTAACACAGTTCTGAAGAACAAGCAGGAAGGGCCTGTGGTGGAGTTAGAGCAACCCTGCAAAAAAAAGAGGAAAGACACCAGAATCCTATAATCAGAAAAGTTTAATTTGGAAGGGGCCTCTGAAGACCATTTGATCCAACTCCCTGTTGAAAGTAGATCCTTAGATTATTTTATCTGAAGAGCCATCAAGCTAAATGTTTCCAATGAGAAAGATACCATTACTTTTCTGGGCAACCACTGTTTATCTCTTCCCATAGTGAAGGAGTTTTTTCTTATATTCAGAGATATGCTCCCTGAAAAAACTTGTGAGCATATCCTCTTGTCCTGTCATCTCATTTTTATGAAAGCAAAACATACATCTTCTCTATTTCATTTAAATACTGGAAGGATATGGTAACTCACACGATATATACCTTTTTCCTTTCTAGGCTGAACAGATCTAATTCCTTTGACCTTCCCTCGTATTTAAGATTCCCCAACCCTCTTGTCTTTTTGATGCTGCCCTTAATGGTTCCTGAACCCCCTCCAAACTTTTAATGCCTTCTGAATTGTGGGAGACTACAACCACAATATCCCAGCTATGGACAAAAATTTCTTTCACTGCCATAATGGTGATTTTATAGTTTATATTCAACTTGTCAACCAGGATTCTCAGGTCTTTTTCTGCAGCTGCACCACAGCCAGTCAGAGCCCTATCTTTACTGCTGCTTGAGATTCTTCCATCTTGAACTCCTTGCAGCTCTTGCTGACCCAATCTCTCAGCATGATTAGGTCTCTTTGAATGGTGGCCCCTCCTTCTAGTGGATCTATGTTATACTGTCATCCACATAGCTGACATAAATGGGGTTCTTTCAACTCTGTCATCCAGATCCTTTTTAAAGACATTAAATAGTGTCAAGCTTCTAAGGAACTTCATCCATTACTTCCTGATAGTCCCTCAAGGATTCAATTGAATCAGAAGAATACTGAAGAGTAAGGGAACCTGAACAGGTATTGACTACAAAATTGGAATGTCAGAGGCAGATTAAATCAACCCCTTTGTTCCCTAGGGCTCCATATTGGGCCCAGTTCTGCCAAACACTTTCAGCAATGATCTGATTGAGAGTATCAAGGGCATCCTCTGTCAGCTTGCAGATGACACTTACTTAGATGAAAGTGTTGATCTGCTAAAGGATAGGAAGGTTCTGCTGAGGAATATGGACAGGCTGGATCAACAGGATGAGATAATTTGTATGATGTTTAACAAGGCCAAGTTCTGAGTTGGTGCTTGGGTCACAACAACTCCACACAATGTTACAGGTTTGAGGGAGAGTGGCTGGAAATCTGTCCAGCAGAAAAAGACCTGAAGTGTTGGTCAAGAGTCAGCTGAATATGACCAGTAGTGCCCAGGTAGACCAGGAGGCTACAGTAATCAGAATTACTGTGGCCAGAAGAGCTAGGGCATTAATTATGCACTTCTCCTCAGCACTGGTGAGGTCTCACCACAAACACTGGTGAAGGGTCTGTAGCACAAATCTTATGAGGAGCAGCTGAGGGAGCTGGGGGTGTTTAGGTAAAGAAAAGAACGCTCAGGGGAGACCTTAGCACTGTCTACAACTGCCTGAAAGGAGATTGTAGTGAGGCAAGTGTCAGTAACAAGTGAGGAAATTGCCTCAAGCTGCAGAAGAGTAGGTTTATATTAGATACTAGCAATAAATTCTTCACAGGCAAGATTGTCAAGCATTGAACAGGCTGCCCAGGAAAGTGGTTGTGTTACCATCCCTGGAGGTATTTTAAAGATGTGTAGGCATGCGATTTAGGGACATGGTTCAGTTGTGGACTTGACCATGCTGCATTAATAGTTTGACTCAGTGGTCTTAGACGTCTCTTCCAACCTGAATGATTCTATGATTCTATGATTTTCTTTTCAGAATGGTGCTGGCACAGCACTGATGGAAAAGAAATAATCGAAACATAAAAATAGAAGGAGGCCTGTTTAGATTCTGGCTTCTCTTATCAACAAAATCTCAAGCTTCATCGCCTTGACCTTGGACAGTGAAGGGCCACAGCCATCACTTCTGACAATACTCCCAATATTTCATGGTATTGTATGTCAGCAAGTTTGGGAAAGTTTATAGACATCAACTGTTTTGTAGATGTAGTGATAATGATTGATAGACACTTGGTAATGTACTCAATCCAGTAAAGAATACCTTTGAAGCCTGAAGCTATCCTGACTTAACTGGTCTTTAACACTCTGTCACAGCAATACCTAATTTTCTGCCAGATATGCAGATCTGTGTATTCAATTGCAACAGTCATCACCCACAACTATGCAGTGTAGTTATATTGAGCCTGAAAAATGCAGGCCTTTTTCACAGAGTAATTTCCAAGCAGATCAAGAAGTAGTACAATTTTTTCTGTTTGTGATAGGGACATAAATGCTATATTCCTTGTAGACATTCCTACAGAATGACAGTCCTATACTGTCCCCAAGACAATTTTTATATTATTCCCAGACAATTCACAACCATTCAACATCTTTTTTTGTCACAGATTTTGCTTACCAATGAAACCCCAACTTAAATTCATTAAAGCTTGGTCTACCATGTCTGTGGACTCATTTCTTACAGGAAAGTTCTCTTTAGATCTTCATCTGTTTGGCTTTCTAACATATTCTTTTAACTGTGTTTAGTCAGAAGAGTGTCACCACTTAAGTATGGGTAAAACGTAAACAAGCCTGTATATATGTTCATGTATTCCTGCAATCCTATTCATGTGAATGTTACACTGAAGGAAAAGGCAACCAAAGATATATATGAATCCTAACATGTATAAAATATTTTTTAAAAAAGTTGAGTAGAAATTTTCCTACATTTTAAGGAAATTCCTTACAGCCCCCTTACATTCCCACATGAATGTGGATATTAATGTTCCTAGATGCTCCTCTTTGTAATGCTGTTTTAGGGCTGTAAATAAACTGAGTGTGAACAAATAAGGTCCTCCTTCACCAAGGTACCTTCAACAGTAAATACTTTCTTGGACTCTTATTTCAGTTTGATTTCATTTCTCTTCCCTTCCCTGTTTAAAACTGTGAACTAGGAGTACCAGCAGTCTCTGCAGATCACTAAGCTAATTGGTACTTGCTTGATCAGGGGTGGTGACAATGAGGTGAGAGCAGGCATACATAGTTGCATGCAGGATTTGAGGAGAAGTTAATGCACAGAAATATCATACTATAATTTATCATCCCACAACATATACTTTTTACCTACTAACCCATCACTGCAAAACATAAGCTATAGAAGCTTCTCTCCCAGCAGCTTGAAGAGAAATTAACATAGAATTTATATGAATTATTTTCTGCCATACATTTGTTCATCACTAGTAGTTAATTCTCTTGTGTCTCAATACTCTTATGTGCATGCATTAGTGTGGACACACATCTGTGCCTTGGTTAACTCTCCAAGTATCACTGTCCAAATGTATTCTGTCATAAAAGCAGATACACCGTGCAACCACAGGTTTGTGGCTGAGCCTATCTATGGTAGAGTAGATGGTTAAGCAGTATGCATTCCCAAGTTTGGGTTAAGGGAAATGGAAAAGGCACTCAACTCCTACCCCAAATAATAGTAATATGACCTGGAAAGCTTAAGGCAAATCTCATTCTCCAAACCACTTTTTCTTGAGCTGTTCATGCTGGCCATCTGTCCCTATACTAGCAGACCTGTTCAGTTTCAGCATCAGGGTAAGGAGTTAATGTCATTGCAAAAGGCTCCTGCTGTTTCCAAAAATCTGACTAAGCCTTAGGGCTGTGAATATATGAGAAAACATCTCACTTCTTTAGAATAACCTTCCCCAAAGGCAGATTCAACTCTCTCTCTTACATATTTTAATCTAAATCAACTTGCAATATCTGGAACTACCTTGTTGAAAAGCACCTTTATTCTAGTTTATTTGCTTGCCTTCAGGTTCTTCCAGGCATAAATAGATAAATTATTGTGTTCTTAAAAAAACCTCTTATCCTGTGGTCACTCTTTTCTTTTTTGGACCACAAATTCACTCCCATTTAAAGGAAAGACTATTTGTTCTATTTCTGTGGAAATTTTGTGAATGCCTGTTTCATTTTTCCTCTCCCAACTTGTGGAATTGTCTTTTTCATAATATTTTGCCACCATTCCTTAATTTTCCTCTGTTAAGGAAAGGTGCATTCTGACTACACCCTAAGATAATCACAAGTAGGTTTCTCTTTGCTCAACATTTTTCAAGTTTGTAGATACTTAGTGGATATTTTTTTTCCTTCTTTAAAGAGATTTTCCTTTCAAGAGTACACATAGTTGGTTAAAACTGTAGTAAAGTTTGCCAATTGAAGAAATTATT
Organism: Zosterops lateralis; assembly: GCF_965231275.1. Lineage (NCBI taxonomy): Eukaryota > Metazoa > Chordata > Aves > Passeriformes > Zosteropidae > Zosterops > Zosterops lateralis. Next base: position 74,371,309 of record NC_139762.1, read on the forward strand.
TTTAAAAAAATAAAAAAGAGAAATTAGAAAAGTGTAATGGCTTTTCTTTTTTCTCCTGATAAGTCACAGATCCTCTGAGTTGTAAACCATCTTGCAGAAAGTAGTAATGTTTACTGAAGACTAACTTAATCAGTATGATATGCGTACAATTGACTTGAGCCTGAGAAACTTAGCTAATAAAATAATCCTAAACTACATTTCCAGATGTATGTAAGACATTCTCCTTTTGTTACTGTTGTGTGTATTCCTTTTTTTTTTAAAGCATTGGGCTTTTTTTCTTTTTTGATAAAAGATATTAAAGAACAAAACACTGAAAATATATGAAGAATTTCTATTTAACAAAAAAAAAAAAAGGAGGAAAACTGAATATACTCTTTTAGAGTAATGTACACTCTTCTTTTTCTTTCAATCTACCTTAAAAATAACCCCAAAAAAAGGGAAAAAAAAAAAAGAAAAAAAGAAGAAAAGCATCCACAGTTTTCTAGCAGTAGTCATCCTATAAATGCTCTTTTGAGCAAGCAAGAATGAGTCTGCTAAAATTGTGTGGCAAAGCCTATCAATTCTGATCCTGTATTGCAAAATAATACTACAAAGAAATATTTTGTTTACATTCACTCATACTCTCCCAGTTGAATTTTATAGTGAATAGTAATAAGGAAAAGAAGTGAAAGGGGCTTATGAATTAAGCAGCCCACTGCCCTTTTCTGCTGCTTATAAGCTTTATTTTTAAGTACTTCAGTGATTTTTTTTTTAATTTGACAATGTATATAAGACATTAATTGGACATATTAAAGAGAATCAGCATTTAGAAACACCTTCAGCTAGAGTTTTCTCAGTTTTACTGCATGCTGAAATAAGCGATAGGAAAGAAAAGCATCACAGAGAAAAAGGAGGAAAAAAATCAGAAAAAAACCAATATTAAATATGCCAAAAGAAGCAGTGTTCTAATGTAAGAGGAAGCATAATCGAGTATTAATCTTGTTGTATACCAAGAAGGAAAGGAGATGGGAAAACAACAAACCATTACCGGCCTTTTTCTTAATTCACATTTAACTAGCTTTTCAATTATTTTTAATCTTGCTTTTAATTAGAAATCCCTGCATTCATTGAGATACTGTAATTTGCAATTTTTTTTGTTCTTTGGATATAAACACATAATCTATATCCAATATGGAACATAAGGAGGCCTAGTATGAATTCACATATCTCCAGGCAAATGTAGCATGAAACACCAGATATAGGAGAGGGAGCATAAAAGCTATGACTCTCTTCCAAAACCGAAATTTTAAGTTATGTGATGACATACACCAGACTGATTTAGATATATCAAAGTCTGCAATGCAGCAGCCCACCTAGACTTTCTTTGAGGGACTTAAATCAGAAAGAAAACTTGCAAGACAACCCTATTCAGGTTCTCCAAAGCCTTAAACCTGCTGTGCAGTTTACATGCTTTCCTCCCTGCTAACCACCGAATGAGATATATGCTGCCATCTGCTTCTAATTCGCTTGACATTCCAAATCAGCAAGATGCTTGAACTGACAATATATATGCTTAAGTCATTCCATTGATTTTAGCACTCATGCTCAAATATAGGATTGTTTTTAAGCACCTTGTTGAATCAGGACCTGAAAGTGCATTTAAGGAACTCATAAACACAGTTAGCAGTGAAAGATATTATTAAATGTATTGGTAAATTAGAAAAGATCAGATTCTTCTTTAATATCACACTACAGAGCAAAATATTTCTGTAAGCTTACTTGGTCCTCAAAAGAGATGGGCTGAAAGAAAATGATGTTAAATAGTAAAAAATTATATACAATTGAATTCACTCGGAGAAGCTGCCCTGTCAGACACGTATTCCTTGAGCAGAATGGGTGTAGTTTTATTGACATTAATGGCTAAAATATTGCCCACTAATGTGGTTTCATTGCTCATGAAGAATCCAATTTCTATTTATGCCTGATGGAGGTTACAAGAGGTGTGTATTTACTGAAGCCAGTTCAATAACTGAATGCAGAAATGTATATTTACATTTACTCACAGTAATCTATCATTTAGCTGCTTGTACTGCAGCAGAGCCCTCCTGTTGAAATATATTACATTTTCTCTATATAATTTTCTTCTGTCTCACTTCATGTCGACTTTCTATTACATTTATTTACCACTCTATGCCACTCCTCTAACTGCTTTTCTTTCCAACAGACTCAGTGTTTAAAACTAAGTAGACTCATTTTGGTCAAGAGATTCTGCTTTTGCTCCTCTCCTTGTTAAATATCTATAGACAAAAACGGAGAGAGGGAGGGATTGAGAAGACATAGCTAACACAATAAATAACACTATAGAAAGAACTTCCTGTGATGTTTAGAGCAAGATTTTATATCAGTGGAACATTATTACAGGAGCTCTTGGTTCTCATGGGTCAGGATCCAGCAAGTATCAATTCAGAATCTCGCCAAGAAGGTTTCAATCCTCCCTGGAGTTCTTGACTGCCCACAGAAGGCAGGAGAAAATCAGGGTTATCAGGCTGCAGTCACAGAAGAAATCACTTTAATCATATGTTGAGATTTGAGGGGAAAAGGGTAAAAGAGGCTTTTCAGAAGAGTAGCCAAACTCTCACTACCCTAAGTGCTGACTTTAGTGAAGTATGTTACCAGGTGTAAACATACTACACTCCTACAGTTTTTTACTTTTTTTTTTTTTTTTTTTAATGATAGCACAGCACTATTTTCAAGTCAGCTTAAACTATCATAACCATGTATAAGCAAAGTTATACATTTAATAAAAAAGTATTACATTAATTATTTCGATTGATCTTCTGATAGTTCTAGAACTTTTTTGTAAAGAACCTCATACGTGTGTGTATATATATATATTCTGTGTGTTGTTCTTTTATTTTAAGAAAAGGGATTTACAATATTTTAAGCCCATAAAGGTAGGGTATTCTCACAAGCACTGTTATTTTTTATGGCCCAGTCACTCGATATTGTGAAATGAAAAGTCAAAGTGATCTGAGCAGGAAACAAACAGGATAAAGAAATGAAATTTACTTCTGAAGCTATAATATAAATGTCTAGAATTCTGCAGCTGAATACAAACAAATTGCTTTTAACCTTCATTTTATATGTTTGGTCATTTCCTTTGGTGATTCTTATTGTTATGTTAAACTTTTGCCCTTTTTGTTGCCTCTAGCTTTGAGAACAATCAATGAAATTTAAAAAGAATGTACATAGAAGTTAGGTTTTGAGCATAACAAGTGGTATTTAACTTGTACTTTTCCTGGATAACAGAACAAGTGTTTCCACTTGTGGAGCGAGGCATGTTTACAAGGGAAAAATCCACCTTTATCTGGGAAGGGAAGATGTCCAATTACATAATCATATTTCATACAGACTAATTAATTAGGTTAATTAAATTATTATGTGGTCAAAGCAGACCTGGATTTTTTTACTATGTTGTCAGTGATGAAAGAACTCAGGGAAGTGTTGAACTCTGTCACATTTTTCTATGACAACTCATTGTTTATTTTCATCTAAAACAGGACTGACTTTCTACTTTCTCAAACTGGTACAAATTAGGAAAAAATCTACTTAGTGGACATAATTGACATAGAATCACTTAATGCCATGAATTTCTGGTTGAAATGCTGAGGTTTTTCCGTATTTCTAATTTAATAGTTCTAAAAAAGGCAAGGAAACATGGTTAATAAATACAAAATGAAAATTAAGATTGTATTTTAGGTAAAATTTTTCTGGTTGGTGATTGACATTTTGACCTTTTGAACAATTATTTTTCTTTTTGGTAAAATTATCATATAGGTTCCAAACAAATGTGTGTTTTACTGACACAAAATGCCAGCACAGTAATGATTTGTCAGGCTGCTCTTAGATATTCCCATTTGATTTTCCTTTAGCTATTACATTAACTAATAGTTTTCTTGTACTATGAGCTTCTAGCTTCGAGTATGTGTTGATTAAAGATCAGCATAGGTAGCAGTCGATCACCTGCTTTGTAATTACATCTCTCGGGTTTCTAAGTTGAATGAACAGAGCCTGCTTCTAAATATTGCAAGGGCTTTTTATTCTTCCTCATTGGTATACAACTCTCAAGGACTGAACTGACATCCAGAGACAGATGTGGTTTGTTTCTAGCAACAAAGAGTGGAGGAGTGGTTTTGGCAAGAATCAAACTCTATGGACAGGCAAACAGGCAAATTGGGCTCAACAACATAGCAATTATAGGGATTTACATCTCTGAGAGCAGTGTTATAGCATGTCTTACACTCCTAGCAGAGCTGTCTGATGAAAGCTACCAGTTTTGATGATAAAGTCTTTTTTTTTTCCTACTAGCTGCATAATTTTGTGAATTCGCAAGTCCCCCTCTACACTGAATCTGCTTTTTTCCCCAGTCATCAATGCATCAGCATGCTTTTTTTACTATATCTGCTGTCATGAATACTTAGCATAAACTTGTAAGATTTTTATCTTCCTAAAATTTTAATTCTTCTTTAAGTGATTCCCAAGTGGATGCCGCATATATTAGAAACAGATGAGACTGGAATATTTGTGAATAATTTTCATCCCAGTCTAATCTGTTCACTGTTTACCTGCTGGAACTCACTAGCCATAGTTTTAAAGGGAAGAATAGTCATAACTTACGACATTGACATACTATTCTTCTTTCTGCTTAACATCAACACCACAGGATTTTCTTCCTCTCAGTGCAGGCTTTAACTTTGGTTGTTTTTGTTGCTTAAAGAGAATTCTTAAGTTCATGTGCTTCATGATCTATTACTTGTATGAATGAAAATAATGCAACTAATATCTAAAGCTGTGAGGCTGCAGACAGTTATCCAAAAGTGAATAGATCTACCTAAGAAACTTCTAATTCCATTGTTATATCCAAAGAAAATTAAAGCAAAATCCACTCTTATCACTACTGGAGACAAAAAAATCCATATAGAAGGCTTAATCAGTCAGGACACTTTCCTTAACAAACTGAAACTCAGCAGACAACTCCAGGATCACTTTAAAATAGGAATCAAGAAAAGCGTCAGACTCAGAGCATTGAGGGTTTCCAAAATGTCCATCACAATTTGCCAGATTTTGCTGATGTTCCATGAACTGCTAACTGAAATCAGCATACCTAGCAGGCAGAGAGCATTGATATGATTATTCAGAAAATCATATTTTTAAATTAGCAGAGACTAAATTAAACTAAACTAAAAAATACATTTTCAAATTTTTAGGGGAAAAAAAAAAGGATATTTAGGTGCAAAATTCATAACAAAATTGAAGAGTTTCAATTTATTCAGAAGCATAGCACTGGTTTTGTCACTGTGGAGGGAGGGCCAGCTGCTCCGTAAAGGAGGGGAAGCTTGTCTGAATGCCACTGTGGCCAATTCTGTTCTACAGCTACAGGGACCTCATAAGTTATAATTTAAAAAATGTCAGAATTTAATTTGATGCAGTTTTCCCTAAACAGGAAATCAACACAAGAGCAGCCAGCAAACAGTAATCTTTTTCAAAAGGTAGATACAAATATTTCTACTTTCTCTACTGTAACCCTAAAAGATAAATATACCTGAAAGTTACTCAGTCTATCTACATTATGATTAAAAAATCTAAACAAGGCAAAGAAAAAAAGACATGAAGGCCATATTGCCATATCCACAAGATATTTAGAGTGATTTTTTTTTTAAAATGTTGCCTCCCAACTTCTCTATGACTAACCTATGTTTAAAACAAACATCCTTTCTTCTTCGGGCACTTACACATAACCTAAAAACATGAAGGTGATATTCACGCATGCTTTGAGTTATTTCCTGAAAATTTCTTATAATGCTAAAAATTCCATAAAATTATAATTTCTGTATTTTTCAGTCTTTGTCTTATCACTTGCTATGTACCAAGTATGTAACAATTAAAATAGATCAAATACCATCCGTTTCTGTTTAGCAACAACTAGTGAGGAGCTGCATAGGCTTCAGGTGTATCTCCATTAACTTTACAGTTCAATTTTGCAATTTTACTACTCTAGGTTACTTATGAAGAATCACCAAAACAATTACAATCTGAAAGTTACTGAAAAGGCAGTTATTTTCCCCCCAGCTGATCATGTCTCCTCTGCAGCTGAGGCACCTCCTTTATCAGCTAAGGGGAAAGAATGAAATTATGCCCTTAAGACAATGGCTGGTTCTTGAAAGTTTTAAAAATGTACTGTTAGAGTACATTTTCAGAGCTATTCAGCTATTCAGCTTGTATTGTCTCATGTGGCTGTCAGATGAGAGATACAAGTATATGACAATGTGACAAAAAACTTAACATCTCCATTAGGTGCAAAAAAAAGACTGAAATGAATTGACTAGTAAAGTGCTGAATGAGTCTCTAGCTATCAGCTCATGATAATCACATAGCTGCCAAGGTGTAAAATTTAGGAAAAAAAAACCCCACATAATTTTATTCTTCATGTTATTCTTCATGTTGTAATTCCACTGATTTAAAAATGTGTTAGACTATATGGTATGATACTGTGACCTTGTTTGGGGCACTTAAAATCTGAGAAACTCACAGATTTATATGGAATTCTATCAAACGTGCATGGGCCTGATACTGCCTCACTGACACAAATGAATATTATTTTTTACATTACAAACAAAATCTTACAGGTGCTAATAGTTTCTCTATTTACTGGTACATTTGACTTCATCACTAGATTTTATCAGAATATTAAAAGAGCTATGCTTAGTTCTGAAATTACATTCTTTAATATCTGACATACGTAAGACATCCTTTCAAACGCCAGAGGTGAGAGAACATATTAAATCTTTTCCTTTCAAGGAGTGGATCTTAGCCTAGTAAAGTCAGAAATATACATAAAGCCTAACTTCAAGAAAATAACAGGATTTACGTACAAAAACTAAAAGAAAATAACCTGAGAAAGATTAGCTATTTTATTTAGAATTAAAATTACCCTGGGAAAAATAAAATATGAAATAATACTGTTCTGTAACTACTACAGGGAAAAAAAAAAGTCAATAATAAATATTTTTATAATATCAAGATGTCACACTACTTTGTAGTTTTATTCTTATAATTTAATAAACACTGAAAAAAGATTGCAAGAAACTTCTTGAGATTTTCAGAGCACCATAAAAACTTGCTATATCTTCACTGAGTTACAGTATAAATAATGTAAGTTATCTGAAATAACTCTTATTTTACATGCAGAAAAAAGTTTACAAATTATAAATTTCTGAAGAAAATCAGTTTATCAGAATCCTTGATAAAATGCTTCACTGATCAACATGCTTTATTATCAAGAATCTGTATTTCATTAATTGTTAAAACTTTCCAAACTATGTGTTACAACATCCTTGAGGGTAGAGGGATTATTTTTAATGTAGACTTACTGACTTCAACCATATTACATGAGTGAAACTGGCTTTATTACAACAAGTTAGGCTGTTTCTCTATATTTTAGAAGCTATTTTCTTCCCCTTTAGAGTTAATTTGTGTTCTTTCTTTTCAGTTTACATTTTATCTGGATTTCATATGCAAATTTTTAGTAATTTCCACTATGTTTCATATTATCTATGGTATATATTACATATTTAATTTTATATATTCATTTGTTGTATTGTACAAATTCATTTCTAGATCTGTATATATATCCTAATTTAAAGCATACATTTAATCATCAAGATTGGTGAGGAAATCTCAACACATGTTAAATGTAACTTTGTGCATAAAAAGACTTTGGTTTTGTGACCTTCCATGGCTGTGGCACATCAGCCATTTCCTTGCCAGTTTGCTATGTCAGCCTCAGCCCCAATACAGGTGTTACCAGTGGCAGCTCTTATGTACTCAGTTTTTAGAATAGACAATTAATGCACAGTCAGTGATTATTCTGATTCAAAAATGGAATATGATGAATATCAATAATGAGAATTCAGTTAAGGTGACTTAGTGATTCAGAATATTCTCTCCAGAATATTCTCTCATATACTGCCATATTCTGCTATTGTTTGAGAAGTAATCTATTCAAGAGAGCTCATGTTTGTGATATCATGGGAAAGGAATCAGAAAACTTTTAATTAAAATTTAAAACCCCATGGGTGCTGTGTGAAAATCTCATCAAACAACATGCCAACAGAAATGAGAAGACAAAGGTTTACTTCCTTCTCTCTAATTGACTTAGCTTTTCCTTTTTAATTGATTACCTGGGAACTATTAAAACAAACAAACAAAGAAACAAACACAAGAAGCAAATTTAAAAATAAAGTCTCTTACGTATACCCTGCTAAAATTGACTGATAGTTTCATTTATCAGTTTAAACTGGGGGAACACACTTTCATGTCTGGCTTCCTATTAGTATTGAAAAGGTGGTCATTTTGGACAAGGCTTGATGCTTATTACATGCCTTCTCTGTGTGACTGGAAAGGGAGGAACTTGGCTGTTTCTAAATCTATTCCATTTAAGCTTATTTTACCTCTTCAAACACTTAAAGAATAACTCAATCCTCAGATGTAATGATGCTTTGATAATATAAGTATCCATGCTGGATAAACACTAAGAATGTTCACTCTACTAATGAAATCATCAAGCTTCAGTAGTTTTCTGCTATATATAAGATGAAAACCTCCTCCTTGAAAAGTAACCTATGCAGAGTGTCCAATTATCTTTTGGCAAAAGTGTATTACCTTTCAAAATTTCATTTCACTGGCAATGCTACATAACCTGCTGCCTGACAGTTTTTGTGAGCTCTATTGTGGAAGCAATTCCCATCTAGATCAGGTCCTAAATTTTACTAAATAGAAAACCATCTTTTTTCCACTGTATTAAATTGTCAACGTAAGCAGTATTTTGGCAGCAAGTTATCAGAGAGATTCAAAATACTTTCCCTGCAATTCATGATTAAATTTAAGGTGACTTGCAAGTAATGTTTCTCAGCTATATAGAAAAAGAAAAAAAGCTACAGATTTTCTTAGTCTATGAAATATGGTACATTTGTGGGTTTGCAGATGGTGAATGAACATTTCTAAATAAATTTAATATGTCATACCAAGAAAGTTTGAAAACTGACCACATAAAATTAGGGTTCTGTATTGATATTTTCATCTACAAGACACTAAATACATACTCTTGTACCAAACTACTGAGCATGAGGATTTGAATTGAAGAGAAATCAGTTGTAAGAGCCGAGCACTTTGAGCAAAACAGACTTAAAATACCTTTTCCATTAAGTAGGTACAACATATAATGCAGTACACTTAAATATGTATGAAAGTAACTTTAAACAAATATACTCTTAAATTTTTGGCTGACATTTTCTAACAAAAATATATTATTTGCATATTTAACTTTCTTTAGATTAAGGAAAAAATCAGGAGATAACATTTACATTAAACTGTTTCTCAAATATTATTATTTCTAATGAACTCATATATTGTATTAGCTGGCAGTAATGTTTTAAAGCTTAGTACAAACATTGACAAACTAATGTCTTGCTATTGATGCACAGGGAAACAAATCCTTTGGGTCTTATATTCTTATGGAAATCATAAGATGAAACTGATGATTCACTGAAAAGAAAAGACAAGAAAATCTCAAAAAGATGGGATTTGATTATTGGGTTTGTGAAAACCATTCCTCTGATTTAGTATTGAATCCCCTACTGAAGATAGTGACACACAACATTTGGATCAAGGGTAGATGCTGACTAATTAAATTGTATTTACTTAAGGACAACAAGTAGTTTCTGAAAATCTTCCCTTAAATGCATATTCATTATCTCCAGAGTATCCTGTTTGTATCTTCTCTACATAAGCTCATGCATATGATGTTTCCTCGATATCTATTCTTTTATGCCTATTTACATTAAGGTTAGTTTTTCATAAAATTCAGCTGTGAAATGTGGTCAGGTGTTTGAGGTGGCATTCTTTTCCAGGCCTGGCCAGTTAAGAGGTAAAGTTCAACTAAGGATATGAGCTCAGTTGGATATGACACATCATGAGAGGGTAGCAGAGGATACTGACAACTAGCACTAGGGCTAAGGGCATAGCATGAAGAGCAAGGCAGAAGTGACAGTGACAGGACAGAGCCACAGCACTTCTTAGGGGCTGTGCAATTAAGCTGGAGAGGAAGTGCTGCCTAAGATTGCACTATTTGTGGCAAAGCAGAGACTGAGAGAAGTAATTTACATTTTTTCTCACTCTGTAATTTGAATCCCACCTTGCAGATGTTTGCTTCCAGGGATCCAAGACAAGCTGCAACCATCTCTGGTGCCCTGTGACACAGAATAAAAAGCAAGATTTCTGGTTCTCTGGCAGTTCTCTGTTGCATTCCTCTTATCTTTCTTTATCAGTGTCTTCCATCACGATGTCTTTCAGACAATGAGACATTGTACGGAAGCTCGAAATCAATGGGATTCCTGGACACCAGACATACTCAGCATTTCTCAGGAATTACACCTTCCTAATGTAACCTCTGCTCTGATGATGATTGAAACATTTTCCCTGGAGGAGAAAGGTTAGATCCCTTGAAATATGGAGGTAATGAAAGTAGATTTTCAGGACAGTTTTACCAGGGTCCACAGAGAATAAGGGAGCTCAGGAATAGAACAGTAAATTGGAAACTGTGATGTGAGGGCCTGATTCTCTGCAGTGAGGTAAAGAGAACCCACATTGGATTGAGGGAAGCTCTGCAGTAGGGTGACTGGGGAGTGATTTGGGAGTACTACAAACTCTGAATTGGAAACTTAGCTCATGTACCACCATTAAAGACCTCTCTACTTAGATACAGGTTCAAATAAGTTAACTTTCAGTGGAAGAGTAGGATTGAGGGAGAAACTATTTTCCTGAACTCAGTCTATACATTTTTTTGGGGCCAAATGGACTACATCCATCAGTACTGAGAGAGCAGGCAGATATTTTCATCAGGTGTGCTTTCTAATCTTCATTTTAAGGTCGTGGAGATGCGGACAGTGTCCCTAATGTTTGTAAAACACGAATGTTGTAACGTCAAAAAGCCAGGGCACTACACGCAATTTCGTCTCCCTTTTGACCCTGAAAAAATCATAGAAAAAATCCTCTGGCAGCATGTTTCTGAGCACAAGGAAGACAATAACGTACCTGGGAGGAGTCAACATGGATTTACCAAGGGTAGTGATGACTGACAATGTAGTTGCCTTCTGTGATAGTATTTGGGACTGATGGCCCTAGTGGTGCTGAAATGGGTTCCATTGCCAAACAGGGGTAGCAAGAGCTAACACTGCCCTCAAGGCCCTAACATATTCTTTCCTTCACTCAGTTCTATGCACCAAGGTGAACTGCATTTGTGTTCCCGTTATTTATTTATTTATTTTATTTCATTATAGTATTCCAATTTCTACTGCACATTAATTTCATCTTTTATCTTGTTTCTAATACATGTGCCTAAAGTTACAAAGCCCCCTATGTATCACAATTCGTAAATAATGAATCAAAATCAAGTCACTCACCAATTAAATTTTAGTCCAAGAGGTAATAGAAGTTATGAAGTTCCATTTTGCTGCACTGCTACAAACGAAGAAAGAACAACTGTATCATCTGGATGTTCTCACTGGGAAGACTTGAACCTTTGAAGGACAGAGATCTTTATAAATATTAATTTTTTTTTTAAGTTCACACCACTGTTAACTAAATCTGATTGACCTTAAATGGAACATGCTTTTACTTTTAATTTGTATCATGTTCTAACTGCTCCTCTGTACATATTTATTCTAGTTGTTAATAATCTGTTCCTCAGATTAAGATGATGTGATGCTGACGAAAACACAGCACGGTACAGTAAGTGAAGGTAAAGAATGCCACACAGAACCTAAACATTGCTTAAAAAGTAATTGTATCCTTTTGGTCAAAACAAAAAAAATCACTCTGGAACAGGGTGTGTGTTGCGTGCATGAAAATACATTTTGCCAGCTGGAACATTGAAAATGTTTACAGTATGTTCACAATATGATTTATTGGAGTTTACAGCTCTGGGATGGGTACATTCTCTAAGGTACTATATTGCCTGGAGCCTACACATTTCTCCATGTTCTTAAATCACTTTCAAACTACTTTTAAAGTGTATTAGCTATACTTGCTAAGCCTCCTTGTTCTATGACAGCCAGAACCACAAGCGCAATCTGTGAAATCTATGTGAACAGATGGATGTTTATAAAAAAAAAAAAAAGAAAAAAAGAAAAAAAAAAAGAAAGAAAAAAAAAGAAAAAAGAAAAAAGAAAAAAGAAAAAAGAAAAAAAGAAAAAAGAAAAAAGAAAAAAGAAAAAACAAAAAAGCAATCTTGCCTATGTGAATTCACCCCAAAGAAATGACCAATGACTTGTAGATATGACTTCCTTAAACAACACGAGTGGGGAGCAATTAAAAAGACAATTTTACAGCATTTACATTCAAACATTGTTTGAAGCATTTAAATTAGCATTTAAAACAGTATTGTTTGAAGCATTTAAAACAGTATTGAGGTCATGGCTATCCAGGAGGGGTTAAAAAGGCATGACCTTGAAACTGGAGTTATTATTTGGGTGAAATAGGCACTACTGCAAACAGACATTTATGAAAATAAGCTTTTGAAAAGTTCTGATAAATGAAATATTGTAGTACTTAAGCACACTTTCTTCATAGATATGTTTGCATATTGCAACTAAGTTTTTCTTTAGAAGTTAGAAATTGTTTTCTGCCCATCCTTAAATGAAATTTCTTCACTTAGAGACTCATTTTCATGGCACTTTTATGAATCACTTTTTTTTCAGCACTTTCTTAAACTAAGGGTACTAGAAAAACATAATGTCCCAAAATCCATTCCAAAGATTCATGTGTGGAGGTCATCAACAGGTCAGTAAATCCCTACTCATAAAGCTAACTTCTCCTATTTTTCTTTTTTCCTTTTTTTTTTTTTTTTTATCATCACATTATCATACAAGGTCTTTACTATGTCATATTCAGATTTGTTTGTTATGACCTCTACATTCTTTTCAGAATCACTGTCAGTCCACACTCAAACACTGTAATATTACTCTGTATTTTATTCCCAGGATGCATTATAATAAAGTTTCTTACAGAATGAAATCCATCAGAAACGGGCCATTTGCACAGACACTAAGACTGTTTGCAAGGTAACTCTGCAAATTAGATGGAAACCTCCTTGTCACAAGTGGCAAAGGCCACACAAGATAAGGTAAGGAAAGAAATGCATGGCCCCTCATGATTCCAAATAAAATAAAAAAGAGTCATGTAATTGTGATTTACTTGTTCTAGCATCTACCAAGCTTGTTCTAGTCCATCCTGCTGTACCAGTCTCTAACAATTCATGGTTTACTATTACATTAATTTTACCCTGCAGATGGGCTACAGAGCCATAAACTGCATCAACCAGTTTTCCAAATCCTTCTAAGAAAGCAAATTCTCCATATAAGAAGCAGTCATTCATTCAGTAGGTATGACTTGCATTCCATCTTTGAAGATTTATAATTGTAATATTGCTGTACAGAGTAAACGCTATCTAAGTGCATCACTTATCAAATAATCCAGACAGGTTTTTTCTGAGTGTGTTTTCCACATTACGTCTCATTCCACTAACTTTTATGGCACGTATAAATCTTCCCAGTGCTGGTTTTCATGTTTATTTCCAGATCACGGATTAAAAATATTAAATCACACTAGTTCGGATCCAGCGGAAAATGTTTGAAATACACTCATTTGATTATTGCATACTTCACCTAACATTTGTAGAGATTTGAGAATTGCTCAGGTCTTAATTAATCTTGTAATGACCAATGAGTTCTCTAGTTATTAGCATTTACAGGAGATATCCTAGTTCCAGTGTAAGAAAATGTCACATTCTGCTTTTTGTCATAAGTGAAGTGTGAGCCATTCTTACACAAATGTCTACAAACCTTACTATAATATCACAGAAACATGGAAAGGTGTGTTTTGGAAGGGACCTCAAAGACCATCTGGTTCAATCCCCTTGGTGTGAAATAGGGACACCTTTCACTAGACCAAGTTGTTCAAACCCCATCCAATCTGGTCTTGAACACTTCCAGGGATGGAACATCTTCACCTTCTCTGGGAAACCTGTTCCACAGCCTCGCCACCCTCCCAGTAAAGAATTTTCTGTGCCATCTAATCTAAATCTACCCTTTTCTAGTTTGAAGCAATCACTCCTTGTCCTCTCACTACATGTTCTTGTAAAATATCCATCTACAACTTTCTTGTAGGTTTCCTTCAGGTACTGGAAGGCTGCTAGAATGTCCTCCTAGAGCCTTCTTTTCTTCAGGCAGAACAGCCCCAAATCTCTCAATCCATCTTTACAGGAGAAGTGCTCCAGTTCCCTGATCTTCCTAGTCACTCCCCTTTGGACTTGCTCTAGCAGATCCATTCCCTTGTGCTGGGGCCCCCAGAGCTGAATACAGCACTCCAGGTGGGGTTTCATGAGTGCAGAGTAGAGGGGCAGAATCATCTCCCTTGATGTGCTGGCCACGTCTTTTGTTGCAGCCAAGACAGAGTTGGCTTTCTGGGCTGCAAGCCAACATTAATAGCTCATGTCCATCTTTTCATTCACCACAAACCCCATGTCCACCTCATCTGGGCTGCTCTAAATCTCTGCCCAACCTATATTTATGTTTGGGATTGCCCTGAGCCAAGTGCAGGACCTTAGTTATGGCAATCCCAACAACTTTACGTGTGTTCACGATTTGTATGTGTGTTCACAAAGTGTACGCTTAGTAATGCACAACAATACTGAAACAATGAGTAGGAAAAAAACCCCTTCATTAATTCATTATTAAGTTGTTTTTACTCACTACTTTTAAAGCTTTTATACTTTACTTATTATTATTTATACACCACTTATTATTCCACCATTTTTCCACAAAATCATAGTCTTTAGCTAACAAGTAATCTATGTCTAGGCCATCATGGTATCTGAATTCTTAAAAATCACCAGTACCTTTGTTTCCTACCCTCCTTCTCAGTTGTCTGAGGAGTCAAAGTTATATCACAGTAACTTGAAAAACAATTATTAATAGAGATTTAGAGAAAGAAGTCTTTCATTATTTCTCATTATTTATATTTTCTGTAGAATAATTGGCAACTTTGATCAAAGTAGCTGTGTTCTAGGATACTACATTGAAGTGCTGTGATCCAGCATACCCAAGTAACTGAAAGATAAAGCATATTTCTAACGAATTTTAAAAAATTAGTCCACTTTTACTTCCTGTGTCCAGTTTTATTTCTTAGAACTGTGTCATAACTATGACATACATCTGTACAGATATTTTTATTAAAGGTGAAAAGATCATGTCAAAAATGCAATGATAACTAATTCAGTATTTGGCATACATGCAGTCCTAAGAAATTTGAATATTTAATTCTTGTTAAAGAATAGGAAAAAAAATCCAATCTTAAGAAAGAAACTTGCATTTTATATGACTATAATATATTAATTCTTATTTTTTAGTTCTTAAGGCAAGTGATTGTAACAAAATAACATTTCAGATTTTAGTAATTCCTATACCTATTTACATATTCCTCTGTCAGCTACAATAAGTCAAATAGGCTGACATTATTCTCAAGGAGAAATTTGATAAGAAATTCAACTTATGACCCAACAGGATACCACAACTGACTAAATTTTCATATACTTCCCACATTCTGTTTCGCCTTCTCCAAAGGCAATCACCTTTTCTCTGAAGGTGGTATAGCCACGGGCTGGAATTATAGAGTAGAATGAGAAAGTTACCTTAGGAAACATGGATAATAGAGTGAAAGTACCAGTTGTTTACACATTTGTTTTGAACTTTTATATTTCAGTGCCAGGTGATACATTTAGGTACAAAAATCAGATAAAGCATAAGGGATTTTTGATTACATGATATAAACTATCACTGAAACTCAAGGTACTTCCATTGAAGAACATGAACCTGGATTTAATTTTAGGAAATAAGCAGGTAATAATAAGCTGAAGCACATAAAGTCATCTTAGCAACTTGATTTTTCAAGTGTATATAGAAGAATGGAATAAAAAAAATCATCAAGGCTGGAAAAGACCTTTAGGACCATCAAATCCAACAATCAACCTAGTACCACCACCATGTTCACCACTAAACCATGTCCTTAATTTCCATATCCAACTCCAGGGATGGTGGCTCAACCACTTCCCTGGACAGGCTGTTCCAATGCATGTTAGTCCTTGCCACATAGAAAAATTTTTAACATCCCATCTAAATCTCTCCTTGAACAATGTGAGGCCATTTGTTACCCAGGAGAAGAAACTGACACTGACTTTATTACAATCTTCTTTCAGGTAGTTCTAGAGGGTAATAAGGTTTCCCCTGAGCCTCCTTTTCTGCATCTAAATAGCCCCAGATTCCTCAGCTGCCTCTTGTCAACCTTGCACTCCAGACTCGTCACCAGCTTTGTTGCCCCTCTCTAGACAGCCTCCAACACTTTAATGTCTTTGTCAGAGTGAGAGGCCAGCAACTGGAAGCAGGATTTGAGGTGAGACCTAACAATTAGTTCTTTAGTTACAGGACAAGGAATAAAGGTTTTAAACTAAAATAAGATTGATTCATACCAAAGAAAAGGAAAATTTTATTTTTTACAGCAAGGATTGTGCAATATTTGAACAGATTGTCCTGGGAGGTTGCAGATGCCTCATCCCTAGAACTGCTCAAGGTCAGGTTGGATGGGGCTTTAACTAATTTGATCAATTTGATGACACTATTTCAGATCAGAGAGATTGGAACAAGATCTTTGAAGGTTGCTTTCAACCCAAATCATACTATGACTCTGATTCTATGATGTATGTTTGTTTTGATAGATAACACTTTGTTATTTAATTGTTTAGCTCTCTTTGTAGTTATTTTATTTTAACTTTAAACTAATAAAAGAAGAAAATAATTTTATTTGAACAAAGAAATATGCCTATTAAATGCTATTCCAGGATGGTTTTATAAAATTCTTACATTTTAATCTTTTTGACAGCCTCTTAAAATAATCTGGTTATTGGTAGGGTATAATTATATCAGTCTTCCATCAATTTTCACTTACACTGCTGCAGTTCACCAGAATTAAATGGATTATATGTGATCATTAAGAACTGCTAAATTTAATGTCATATTGGGTGGTAAATTACCTTAGTCATATTCTAAACCCTGAGATCTTTAGAAATTGTGCAACTATAAAACTATTCAAAGTATTCAAAGCATTGGTGAGAGCTCAGTGTTTTCACCTGTAAACATTGCTGGCTCATTTTCTCATTTTAATTTGGTTTGTGTCTCGAAACTGCCTGTGAACATTTCCAGACCCTTGTTCGTTTCACTAATCCCACTAACCTTCTCTCTTTTTTTTTTTTCTTTTCTTTTTTTTTTTCCCTTTCCTAGCTGCTTCTGGTGCATTTTGAACTTGATTCAATGAGAAAATTGAAAAGACATGTGTGGGAATGTGATTTGCAATTCCAGTTGGACTGTTATTATATTCTTTGTTCTCATAGTTATACACATGAGTTGGTTTTGTCCGGTTTCCCCCTGTTCCCCTACTTATGGTTTTGCCTGAAGTTGTTTACCAGTTTTCGGTTATCTGTCAATCATTCGTTACATAACCCCCGGCTCCGTCCATCATCCCAGGCCTCTCCTTGTTTTCCCGAAAGTTCTCTGCTTGGCTGTAGGTGATTGGACGGGGTCAGGAACCTTCCTCCTCCCCTTATTTACTTATTGGTTATTAATGATATAGTGGTTCATGGAGCCACGCCTTGCTGTTACCCCATTGGTTCATGTTATACCCACCCCTATTGTACCACCCCCAGTTAAAAGCTCATGCAACCTGAGGCTCAGGGTCTCTTTGGGACCTTTGGCCCAGGGAATAAAGCTCTCTGTGGTTGACCCCCAAAGAGTCCCTTCTCGTCTTTCTCCGCTCCTTCGCTTCGGTGCTGCTTGCCTGGCAGCAAGAACCCTAGGTTGCGGGAGGTGCAGGGCTGACGGACACCGGCAACGGTTGGAGAGCTAGCCGCTCCAGAGGAGCCCAAAAAGGGAACACCCCGCAGACATGCCATAGGGGAAGATGTTGCAGTCCTTTTCTTCAGTATTTTTAGATAAAACCTACTAATCTCTGTTAGTAAAAATGGTCTTCTCATTATAGATTTGTCATCAGATTTCAGCAAGAAATCATATTTCTTTACAAAAGAGATCACATTTCGTAGTTCTACTTTACAACAAAAGTGGATCTTTGGCTGGGAAAAATATCCCAGCTTCTCTTAATTTTACACTTTTGTTAGATTAAAATTATCACAGTTACGGTCATGCTTCATGATTTTCCAAGCATAAATTATTATGAACATAAACTTTGTCTTTTTATAGACATTCTGTATACAAAAATATAATTAATTAATTTAAACCTTTCTATGAATTTGGTGCAAGTTCCACTAGGTTTATAAAATCATTTAACCTACATATGGAATTTCAATGAGCAGAAAGAGTGGAAAAAATGAAAAATCAGAAATCTAAAACAGGCTTAAATTTAAATTCAAAGAAGATGTTGAGAGTAAATGTATTGTTTTTTGGAAGGAAACTTGTCAGAATTTTTTATGTTATCATTCTAAAAGCCTCTCTATGTCACCTGCATTTTATTCTTAGACTTGCATTCTTGTCTCATTGGGATTCAGAATCACAGTTTAGCCCAATGGTGATATCGTATCTCAGTTCTGTGCTGAGAGAAAACATTTTCCTTTTACATTTGGCTTAATGATTCTTTCTAAGTTACTAATATAGAAGTATTCTTTCATTAAACTAAGTTGGAGAGAGAGTTATACTGACAGGATGTATAATATTTTAAAACACTTGTTGATGCACTGTTCTAATATCCTAATATTAGAAAAATTGAACAACTTTGGATTAGTTCCTTACTAGTCGGGTCTTAATGTTAGCAGGGCTTTCAGGCTGTTTTCCAATAGTCTTTCATGAACATACTGAAAAAATGCCTTTGATGAAGTGTAATGAATTCTCTACTGGATATTAAATAAGTTCAGTGACTTTAATTATTGATTTTAGAGCATATAATTCAATGTAATATACTTAGAGTTAGTCAGCTAATTGATATTAGCTGGAAATGCTGAAATAAATGATGAAATACTGTGTAGACTTATTTAAAAAAGGTGTGGATTTAATGCTTTTGAAAAAAGAGGGGAAGAATTATTTGCTAATTACAAGCTAAACAGGATGTAAAAGAATGTTTCTGAAGTATTCCTTCATTGTACTATATATTTAATTACTTTGAATATAAATGTAACCTGTATTTTAGTTAAAAACCAAATTGAGGGTGCCTTGTCCCTTTATGATTGTTAATAGTGGTGGAAAAATGAAAAGGGCATAGAGGTTCTGAAAGAGGGCACAGTAATTGGACAAACTTAGGAAGACTATCTGGTAGTGGAAGTTTGTATATGCTTCTCACACAATTGTTTGATCAGAAGTTAAATGTTTTTAGTTTAATATTCTGCATGAGATCACAGTCAGTGCTATTTGTAAGCAAATACATAAGCTTACATGTAAGCTTATTCCAAAGCTTCAGAGAAAGAGAAGGCACAACATTTTGGGGTAAAGGGGGAGAAAAAAAATATTCAGAAATTGAAGTACTCCTGATTATATGGATTCTTCATGCCACCATTCATAAACCACATCTAGTTTTTAGAACAAGTAAAGTACAGGCATAAGAAAATATCTACAGACTCACAATGATGTCAAGTGACTTCAATTTAAGTCATACCACCTTGTGAACTCTTGTAGTGATCTCTTTTAATAATTCCACTATTGATTATATTCCATAAAATACACTGTGGTTACTTACAGTGGCTATTTGTTTAATATGTATTTTGTTTACAATTGATAGCCTTTAGACTTCAGTCCCAGAGAGAATTTTTAGTTTGAAACAGTCTATTTCCCATCAGCACTCTTAATCCTTAAAACTGGAAATGGATGCTGTTAACAGCCCCCAAGAATCCTTAACATTCACCCCACAGAGGGGCAGAGATCTGGAACAAGTCTTTCTTCAGCAAGCTCAGCTGTAGCCTAAAACAAGGTTCTTTTAGAACATATTTCTCTCTGGACGAGCCCTACTGCTGAAAATTTACTTTGCATTCTTTCATATTCACCTGGGATAAAAAGAATTTCTCAAACTTGTCAACGCTTTTCTTTGACTTTGCAAGCTGTTAAATGGCCTCTCAGGCTGCAAACTTCCTGAAACAGTTAAAATAATATATACAAGGCAATAGAAATTTAGAATTTTAGGCAGATGGAAATTTTTAGCAATGCATAAGACAGCAGTTCTCCAGAGGACTTTAATAAACACACCACCCCTGATTGCTAGTGCTAGGACACTTTTACAATACTGAACAGGATGGAGCAGTAGTACTTTGAAAAAAGTACCCAGGTACTATTTAAGAAATTCCCACTGTACACAATGTAATTTAAAATCATTTTTTCTCCAACTTTTTGCCTTCAGATTTGTTAGCAATTACCATTTCTTTCTGCACACTCTCTGAACTTCAGAAATCATCAACAATCTGTTAGCACAGCAATTAGTGTAAGACCAAAATCAGTGGATGACAAACAGCTGTTGCTTGTAGGTGGAATTATCCTATAGATTTTATTTGAGCAAAATCTTCTGCAGAGTTTTAGTGTATCTCCATGTGGGATTACACTGTCGTTTCAGAAACCTGACTTGGAACATTAGAGGCCAAGGCTGTGACCCATGTTAAAATCTCTTCATGAGCAGATCATCAGTGAACTATTAATGATACAACTGTCCACACCAGTGTCAAAAATGAACATTAGAGATAGAATTTTATCTTTGTGTTTGATTTTTATCTTTTGTTGAAAGCTTGCTGAGGTTCAGAAATATTCATACTTTCAATTTTTCTGCATGATTTGAGCTTCTGTGTGTTCATAGACAAAAACTCCAAGGGTCGACACTTACTTATGCAGTTATTTCAAAATTGCTTAATGATGCTGAGTGGAACTACTGGTAATAAGGACAGCTTGTTTATTTATTCATAACAGAATTATTCTCATGCTTTGAAATTGGGTATATTGCACTTTTCTGTGATAGCTTACTGTTTATTCTAGCAAATGTCTGGTTTGTTTCTGCTATTTTGAAAATGTACTAAAATGTTTTCTGAAATTAATATCTCATTAGAACCTTGGCAGGTAAAAAAGTGAAGTGCTGCAACAGTTCTGTGCTAATAGCATAATGCAAAGTATTGCAATAGGTAAAAAAAAAATAATAAAAAAACATTGGCCAGTTTAAGCCACTGGTATTTGGCAGATTTTGAAATGTTCTAATTATCTTGCCCATATGTTTAAATGTTTCTTGGCTTTAGGCCAGAAAAAAATACATTGCAGCTAAAATACTGCTAAGTTGAATGAGATGAATATTCTTCAAAAAAAACTTGAGCCAATGACAGTGAAAATTTAAATTCTGCCTCTGCCAACTGATAGCCCATCAAAACTACTTAGGGATAGAGTCTGTCTATGTCTGTGTGGAATTGGAGCATACATAGAAACAGACAAAAAACCACACAAATAAAAAAGACTGAGTTTTCCATACTACTTAAGAAGTCCATATTAGGTCTAGAAGGGTAGCTGTTCCTGAGATGGGGAATACTCTTACATAACTAATTATACATGAATTTCTCCATAGCTATAGGTAAATCCAAACAGGAAAATGCAGGCAAACACCAGTTTTACTTTTTGCGGGGGTCGGCTTCTCCGAGACTCCGGCCAGCCCTGCCGCCTCCCACAAACCCGGGGATCTTGCTTGCCAGAGGGCGACCAACTCCTAACCCTGTAGGCGCGAAGATGAAAGAAGGACGGGACTCTCGGGGCAGCTTAACCAAGGGGATGCGGATCCACCAAGGCGGCGTCCCAGAGAGACACCAATCCTTGGCTGCACCGGCTTTTTATTTGCAAGGGGTGGGTTGTACAAATGGGTGGTCTCTCTGCAACAAACCAATTAGGAAACATCGAACCATGGCGTGATCTCAACTTGGTCCAATAACAAGTGACTGGGAGGAGGAATACACAGTTAGGTGGGAGGGGAAGTTACATAACTGAGGTAATGGACAGATAACCGAAAAGGTGTAAACAACTATTATGGGATAGGGAAAACCATGACAACCGGGAAAGGCGGGAAACTGTAGGGGAAGGGAAGCCATTTTGAACAACTGTAAAAATACAGAAATATAACAAAGAACTTGGAATAAACGGTCCAACATTCATCAAAACACCTCCACAACTTTTGTTATATAGAGGAAGGAAATCTGCTGTATTTTCAGTATGCAGAAGCATAAAGACATATAAACTACCATATAAATATTCAGGAATAATTTAGAAGTAGAATGTTGTTTAACCAAATATACAAAAAAAAAGAATTACTACTCAGTTATGAAATCTAATGTTCTCTATTTATAAGAAACTTTGTTGCAGTTATATCTTTCATATTTGTGCTTTGTTATTACAATGTAAATTGATTTTATTGAAATGCAAAAAGGAAACAACATAAAGTTTAAGTCAAAAGCAATGTAGTTTCTTTTATTTGAAATGGTACTAACTAGACCTCATGAGGATTGGGATTTTCACATTGTGTTACTTTTGCACTTTTTCCTCCAGCAATGCCCATTACTGCAAGAATGAGATTTTTAATTCAACAAACACTGTGTAAAAAGTGAACAGTATTGTGCTACTTTGACCTTTTCAGTGTTCTTTTTCTAAAGGCTGCTCATGTACCCTGCTACTGTGGCTATTACAACCTCTGAGGATAAAAGAAAAAGATGGCCAACAAATCAAAACACATTACATCTAAAAAGATAGAGTGTACATGAAGGTTTTATGGTATATTTATCTTGCAAATGTTCATTTTAAAGAAAACGGAAAATTGAACAAACTCACTAAAAAGGCTGTTCAGGTTTTTCTTGGCTTCTTGCAAATAATGTGAAAATTAAGACATAAATTCTTGCTAGGAATTTATTCATTATAATGAAAATATTAACATGATCCATTTGAAGAAGAAATGTGTACAGAGGAGATGCAAAAACATTACACATTGGAGATTACAAAACATAAAAGCATAAAGTGAAACTCAAAAGCTTGAGGTCATGATTGAAATTTGACCTTTTAAGCATGGTTTTTCTGTTGACTTGAAAAACAATTAAATTATATGGTATTTCTGACATTACTATGTTACTATAATGTAAGGAGGAATATTTCATTACTATGTATTGCATTTCAATAGTCCTTAATTTTTTTTGCTTTTTAAAAATTAATTGATTAGTAATAAAAAAGCATGATTTTTGAGGATGTAATTTCCTCTTAAGGAAGACATTCAAAATAAATAAGATATTTAATAAGATATTAATAAGATATAACTGTATTTTGAAAAGCAGTGCCTGCTTTTAGTCATCAACTGAAAAAATATTTCATATTGTTAGTTTAGATATAGATTTCAACAATTCTGGCATAAAATTTGGGCCTGAAACCCTAAGTAGGATGAATCTTAATTTTTTTTTTTATATCAAGGTTTAGAAAATAAGAACATCAAAGGTTCTTAAGATCATCTGCAATATTTACTTTGTACTAAGTCCAAGTTTCCTTATGGGAATTAAAATTTCTGTTTGTTAAAGCATTGACCCGCCTTTAGAACTAGTTTAGAAGTGCCACCAAAATAATCCACAATATATCTTTTTTCGAGTGTTTCTGGCAGCATTACCTGAGTCCTGTGATAATTTGGCAAGAAACATTTAAATTTAAAATATCAAGAGGCCAGAAAAAGATCATACCTGTTCTCCTGAAATCTTCAATTGGAATCAGGGGTAAAATGGGAGAAATATAATCTTCATGGAATCAAGTGTTGTACGCATGAGATGCATATACATGTGTTATTGTATCTACCAAAGAGCTACAAATATCCTGCAGTTGACAAACAGCATTCCCTTAGAAAGACACCTTGTTTTTAAGGGGCAAAAAAAAGAGTTTATTATGAAAGAATGCCATGAAGTATTTAAAATAAAATAAAAAGTTCAAAATTAAATTAAAATAACATCTCATAAAGTATGGTATAATACAAAATAATGCAATAGGGCTTTCAGATACTGGAGTTTCAGCTTTAAATATGAATGTTGCTTCCAAATTTTACAATATGATGAAATTTCAAAAAATTTTAACATGCTTATTAGTCTTCTGAAGAACTATAATTGCTTAATAACTGCAGTAGCCTCAAACAGACATAAAGTTGTCTGATCTTTTATAATTACAAAAGATGGAGAAGATAAAATGAAAAAATAGTAATGAAAAATTGGCCAGAAAAAACCACTTACATTTGGCTTTCACTTTAAAGTAAGCATTCAGGAAAAAAAATAATATAGCAGAATACAACATTAAAAAGGTACTCTAAAACTATGTTATGCATGAGCTGTTTAGTCTACAGACTAAAGACTAGACTGCTAGACTTTTAATGGACTATAAGGTCAGTTAACGTTTTATTCATTAAGAAGTAGAAATTCAGCTTTCTTGTTTCTCTCCTTTATCTTAATCTGAATGTAACAAGATCAAAGCTCTTTTAAAAGCTCAGTGCATATCTGAAAAGAAAGGCAAAAAGAGCCATCTGCCCAAGTCCCTGTTTTCCTTCTGAAATTCATTGGCAATTACTCATATCAGAGGTTCTTTGAGCCAGGCTTCAGACTAGGGTTTGATTTTTGAAATTTACCCCAGTACAATACTTTATGTCAAAGTCGCACACAGATGGTGCAGTAATGATTTTATATTCCCTTAGTGTAAACTTAGAGGCACAATTGGCATTAAAGAAAGACATGGACTTACATTTGAAACTTTCTAGGACTGAAATTAATTGCCAGCTCCATTTAGTTCATTAAATCAGGTCCATAATTAAGGTCAAAGTCACGTCAACATGTATTTTCAGGGACCACCAATTATTTCCCCCACTCTGAGCCAGTGGTTACAATACAGATTTCTTCTATTCAGAATTGCTCCATTAGAGATGGTCTCATATATATAGTGACTTTATTTTTAAGTAGAAGAACTGAAGGCCGTTACACTTACTAAAGTGCAGTGAAAGAAATAAAGGCAGTTTGACTAATCTCTCATAGAACATACACCTGTGCTATTTCATTGCCATTTACAAAATATATCCCTGGAATGTAAAGTGGATTATCGCCATTATTGACAGCTTTCACAAATTATATTCAAGAACTAAATAGGAGGAGCATTGTCCTCTTACATATTCTGTGTATTTGGCTTTGTTCTTTACATTTATTCTTTAGATATCTAGACTTGAAATAATGTTTCAGATTGCTCAGTACCACAGAACAGGGGCAGCCCATGTCCAGGGTTCTACAAAGCCAGGGAAATAAACCCCACCTATTAAGTCTGATTAAACACTGAAGCTTTAATATCTACTTTTAAATAATTTAGATAAATATTTTATCTAAAAAGTAATTAAAAATATTTTTCAGACAAAATAGTTTTTTGAATACCGAATGACACCCAAACTTTCAGCTTTGATACTAAGGTTAATGTTGTGCCTACTAACTCTAAAAGCTCAGTGAATGTGTTCTGGGTAGTGTGGGAACTGAAAAAGCAGAGGACTTTCACAGCATTGCAATAAGCTTATGCAGATAGAGGTTTGAAACAGTTGAATTTTAGGCCTTGAAATATTTGGAGCATAGAAAGTTTCTGAGCTGCAAAAAATATAGAACAAACAACTCTTATATGCTGTAAGGTGCACATTTAGTGTCTATTGTTTGGCTTAAGCATGTGCTTGTAAGCTTTTAGCATTTGCCTATTGGTTAAAAAATGTCTATTTAAAAGACCTTGTCACAAAGAGAACTTTTGCTTCTGTTTGTTATGGTGTGACTTTAACCATCTTTTATGTCTCTGCCTTCCCTGAGACTGATAATGAAATAAAAAACTTGTGGAACGCCTCTCAGTCACCCCATCAAGTTATTGGTGATTAGATCCAGCAAGGTAGCAGTGTATTAGCTAACATATATTAAAATGACAGCATGACTTTGCCTGTGACCACTGTAACTGAAATTACTCAGAATGTTTTATTTCCTAGGCTGGATATTAGCCTGCTTTGTCTTTTGCAATTACAATTCAAGAATGAGAAGCTTATGTAGGACAATAAAAAAAAAGAATTTATTTTATTTTATTATATTTTTATGCAGGTCTGAATGGAAATAATGGAAGCTTGGTCTATTTCTTGATGTATGATATGTAAGCATGCTAAATAATTTAGAATAGGGAAATAATTGAATGCATTTTATTTTTTTATTTTTTCTGGAATTGTATGGCAAAAAAAATTATACACAGCTTTTTATTCTGCAGCAGGTAAGTGATTATGTTTGCAGGTTTTTTCTGCACACTCAAGGGAAAAATACATAAGTAGAATTCCAGGATATCCTCATGATTTCTTTAATGTGATTTCTTCGATTGTAACTTTCAATTAGCTTGCCATGTGTTTGTGTATGTTTACAACAGTAAACATAATCTTTATGTTTTTCCACTATTAGATACACTTGGTAACTACTTAATTTTTAGCTTGATTGTGGTCACACATAAGTGAGGTTATGATATTACATCAGAATAAGCCAGGAAAGGACGGCATGTTTGATGACATCTGTCTGCTTTTCTGCATAAAAGAAGGTATGATATCAAGTAGATTGCAGTGCTATTGTCAACACATAGTTTAGAAATTATGCTTTTTATCATTGCTGCACCATAAACCTTATGATAAACTCAGATGAAGTAACTTTCAGAATTCCTTTTAATATGTAAAAGGAAGAGAGTGTTTGAAAATTATACATGAAATCAAATTTAGACCTTAATATTCTCAGAAACTTTTCTTTCCCTTCCTTCCCCATGCCACTTCACAATGCTCTTCATTAGCATACTTGATCATAAGGGACAGAAAATATTATTTTTGAATATTATTTATTTTACTGACTGTTGAGCAAAGATGGAAGTATAATGGAGAGGGTATTACTACACTTATTAGTACACATTATTACACACTGTCTTGGATGAGTCACTCACTCTCATGGATGCTCTTTATCAACCTGGCAAAAAAATCAAGAGATTCTTGAAGTCCATGTTTTTAAGAGCCTCTGTTATCCAATAATGGCAGAAAGGTTGACTTTGGAAGGAACCTCTGGAGGCTATCTAGTCCTCATTTCAGCAATAATATACATCAATCCAGGTTTAGGTTCAGCATCAAATGTTGTGTTTTTCTATATGAATTAAGATTGTTTTATCTGTAAATTTATGCCCTCAAAGATCTTAGAATTACTTCCGCATAACACTAGTTTAAATTCTTCAAACTTCTCACTCCTTTGGAAAAAAATCTTATGTTTTTTATTAATTTCAACTACTAATTTATTAATCCATAATTAAAATTAATAAATTATCAGTAGGAACTAATGAAAAATTATACATTATCTCCAGGATTTTAAAAATAGCTCTGAGACTTTAAATATTCCATATCTCTATGTAATACTATGGAATGGCTTTAAAAGCCTGTCCAATTCTGTTAAATTGTGTATATAATTTTTTAAAGAAATTACTCACATTAGTAAATGTATTTCCAATAAAGGCCTCTTCAAGTCAAAGCTCAAAGGAGAAAATATCTGATTCTCCAGAATAATCATAGTATATGTATTTATTATATTAGTGGTTGGTGGATAACTCAGGCATCTGAAAGAGGTTTTGCAAAATTCACCACCCATTTTTCCTTTGTTGCAGAATGAGGATTAGCTGCTAACAAACTTGTACAGAGAATTTACTTATTATTATTGTTACACTTTATTATTATTTCCATCATTAGGGTGTTTTATCCCCAAATAACATATAGTCAATAGAAGGAATATCTCCTTTTATGCAGTAGAAGACAGTTACTTTATTTGATATGATCTATAATTCAACTAACTCACTGAGTGAATCATAAATTTTGATCATATGCATTTTAAGAATTAAGATAAACTTGAGTAAAAAAAGCTGAAGTTCCCACCTTTTTTTAAAAGATAAGGTTGAAAGGACTGAATACCTTCCTGTGATTAATTTGAAACAGGAAAAGAAGCATAAAAAAATGTTTATAAAGGTTGCAGCACGTACTCATGAACACTTATTTCAATGTGGTTTCTAATTCAATACTCCTAGAAAAATAAGATTTTTTTTTATATGTCCAGTTTTTATTTCTCTGAAATAATATTTTTGATTTCATAATAAAGATATTTTTGGATCTTAATATCCTGCAAAAATAGAGAATTAATTTGAGATGATATGACATTTTATTTGAAAACCTATTTTAAAAAAACTATCTCCAAAATTTGCTCCGTTTAAAGAAAATGTAATAATATGAAATAATTATTATTATCATCACTATTAATTGAATTCCCATTCAAAAATAGAAATATATTGTAGGCCTCTTGGTTAAACAGGATAAATATCACTTTTGCAGACAATAAAAAACCTCACTTATATGCAAAATAGCAAACTAGTTGTGTCCATCTCTCATTGCTTCTGTTCACTAGAATATGATGTAGCAAACAGATCACTGATTTTCTGTTTTGTGCTAACTGGGTCTGCTGATTGCATCCATACTCTTGGCATGAACATTTAGAATAGGAAAGAGGGCTAGCAGTTAGGCTGCTGAAGGCTCTCAAATCTATGCCTAAAGTACCACTCACATTTCTTAACTTCCCAGCATTGCTGTGACAAGACTGCAAAACTGAAAACTGGCCCTCCATGCAAATGTGATGACATTATCTTCCTAGCAGAAGAGGACAAATATGGTAATAACTCCTGTGGTTTTGGCATTGATTGCCTAAAGCACCAAACCAGTCTTGGTTTTAAATATTAGTGTAGTTCGTTTGCTCTTGAAACTGGAAATGGCTTATCCGTACTTCCCATTGGTAGGCAGCAATACAATGCAAGTAAATAGGAAACAACCATCAGGAAAGAATAAAGCTTTTTGTATTGGGTACCAACATTTCTTCAGTCTAAATGCAAGATATAATAAATGGCTTTGATGGAAGTTACACATCTTAAAGGCAGGCATAACTAACTTCTAGCTAAAGCATAACTATAATAAATGTGAAGACAAATTATGTTATTACACAAGAAAATCTGACATGGGATTTTGAACTGGCAATATCATTTAAAATATTTTAGTTTGCATGCAAAGATGTCCATTTGGTTTCCCTCAAATGTTTTTTATAGGTGTAATGAATGAAAAAAAAATCAATTAAATTCCTTTAGAAAAAGTTCTATTGATTTGTTTAAAGCTGTTTATAAGAACATAGTAACTGCCACACCTATGTCAGACCCAGAAATATAAAATTTAATGTATCCTATATTTCTTGTAGGATTGCAAGCTGAGGAACATTATATCTTGATTTCTGATGCCAGTCTGAATTAGTTTATTGATCTGTACTTCAGTTCATTTTAAAACTCTATTTCTGTTTGTTCCCTGGAGGGTCAAACGTTTTCATCCAGAACTGAAAAAGTATTAATGTTAAAGAGGATTTTGGTCTGTTTTACTACTCCAGTATGTATTTGGCATGTCCAACCTATATCCTATATAAGAGGCAGTCACCTCTATGTGACAAAATATTACTGTGATTGTATAATAACAACAACATTGAATTACTTTCAGTTGGGAAATATGTTCCAGTGATTCAAATACTGTTCTTAAATTCTTATAGAGTTGCTTAGTGTAATTTAGCTTCAATGCTATCTAGAATATGATCTGAAGTATCTCCTTGATTAATGTTTCTTGAGGACATTATTTCTAAAGATGGTCAAAGTTTTAATGAATTAATTTGACCATCATTATGGGTAATGTGCTGGAAACACATTAATCTAAGTGATATCTTATAGCCTATGCAGAACTAATTCATCTGAATGGGAATTTTGCAAATTAATCCAGGTTCCAATAGGGAAAAGCAATTGATGCCCAGTTTTGAATCAAACAATGAATGCAGTCTGGCATATATTTTTCTGTTAAGGATTTATGAATTTGGGGGTGGGGTATATACCTCACGGATAAATGTAGTTATGTCCCTTAAGTGTGCAGTTTTAAGGAAATGTATGAGGCTATGAATTTTAATGTGTCATAAATTATTCTTTCACAAGGATTGAAAAAAAAAAATCTGCAGATTACAAAAGATAATCATGTCTCTAATTATGTAACTATTTCCAAATCATAAATAATGCCGTATGTGTCGTATTCAAATCAGAAAGCAATAACGGGATTTAGAAGTATCTCCTGAATTAATGGTCTAGCACAAAGTTCTGCTTCTGTCCTTTCCAGCAGATTGAGATGTTTCACCCATTAGCTTGCTAACGGTATGTTAGATTTCCCCAGTTCACAATCATCAGGGGCTTTCAGCTCAGAAGTTTCCAATGATGTAGGCTTTGTGAGGGACAGAAAAGGACCTCTTATCAGCAAGTTATACATTTTTCTATATTTGCTTTTTCAGTCTTCTGTGACATGTGCTAGCAAGAAAACAATCTACAACTCTCCAAACCATGGAGAACTATAGGCAGGGATATGCAGGAAAATTATTCGGAGCTTCACAGATTTTTTAGACTAGAGTGAAAACGCCTACAGAACACTACTTACTAACTGTATACAATGGCAGCTTCTATCTAAAATACTGCACAAAATTACGAATGATTTTCAGTATAATCTAATTTGCTTTACTTTTATATATGAAGCAAAGTATAATACATATAATACATATATATAGTATATATACGTAGTATAGTATATATAGTATATATATACTATATATATACTATATATATGTAGATTATTATAGAACATTATAGAACAGCTGTATGACAGGATTATGTTAATAACATTGGGTTTGTTTATATAAGTCAATATTCTAATAATGGAGATCTCAGAACATGTATGACAGGAATAAAACTCTAATGGGAGTTTTTGAAATATTTTTGCATGTTTGACTGTTGGGGTTTGTCATTGTTTTATGCCTGTTTTATGTACATTTGTGGATGTTTTATGTACATTTCAGTTTAATGTACCCCAGTTTATGTTCTCCAAAATGGCTTCCCTGGGCCCTGTCCCTCAGACTCCATTTTGTTGTTTACCCTTTATGTTATATAACCCTCTGCTTACCCTCCCCGGAGACAGTCCCTGATTGGCCCGTCCTTCCCGCCACAGGCCCTGTCCATCACCCTCACCCCCCCATGTCAATCTCCCTGAGGCCTGAGCCTGGGGATTGGCTGGGTCCCTTCCCGCCTTTTCCCTGGTCTCTCCTAAATGGTTCACCCTTCAGCCTTGCCACTCCCTGGTTCCCCCTCATTGGATGTCCTGCGCTTTCCCCACACCCACAGATTGTTCTATATAAGCCGGTGCACTGAGTTGCTCGGGGCTCTCGTCGGAGTGCCCGGGCGAGAATAAACTTCTCCGTTCCCAACCTCCCCGAGAGTCCCTCTCTTTCTTCAACACCGGCTTCGTGGCTGCGGATCAGGTGGCTGGCCTAG
This sequence comes from Zosterops lateralis, assembly GCF_965231275.1. Classification (NCBI taxonomy): domain Eukaryota; kingdom Metazoa; phylum Chordata; class Aves; order Passeriformes; family Zosteropidae; genus Zosterops; species Zosterops lateralis. Next base: position 74,402,922 of record NC_139762.1, read on the forward strand.
GTGGAGGACCCCAAGCGGTTGGTGTACTGCCACGTTGCGCACAGGGCTAGCCTAGCGGGCAAGCGCACGGCGGCATTTGACAGTCTGGGCAACCTGTGACAGCTATTGGAGTGTGCTGATCATTCATTTTGCAGCTTCTTGTTTTCTCTTGTGCTCCATATGTGCAGAATGAAATGGGAAGTTAAATTTCATTGTGCCAAAAGGCTGAAAACCTCCTACTTCCAATAACTTTTAACACCAGTAATTTTGCTGACTCCATCAGATTCAGTCGCCAGCTGTGTTTTATTGGAATCATTCTCCTGTATGGAAAATTGGCAGAAGGTTTAAAACCCATTTTCTGAGCTGGTTAGAGCACCATGAATGAGAAGCCAGACAAGATGATCAAAAAATAATAAACTGGAGGAACACCAGACTTGCCAGATATCAGGAGCCTTCATGCTTCTGTTGAACTTTCCAATCCTGTGTTTACTACTGTAAAACCAGTGACAAGTGCTGCCTCTCTAAAACAGGGATTTAGCAATTTGTATACCCAGACCCCGAGGGCATCTCCAGCCTGACTGTTCTTGCAAAGTTCTTTCATCCTGTCTAGAGCCCAGGATCACCTTTTGACCCCCTGGAGCTCCCATCTCATCCCACCCATAGATCAAGACCCCAAGTCACCCTCCAGGGCCTTCAGTATATGTCTTGGTTATTCCGCAGCAGTGTGTGTTTCCAGCTCCTCCAGGATCTCTAGGTAATGCTTGGAAATAATGATCCCTCTGAAAATCTGACATGCAATACTATTAGTTTCAGGACAGCTCAGCCTCTCTATCTAGGCCAAAAAAATTTCAGCAGAACATGAGACCTGTACTACCAGATAACCAACTGAATGTTTACCGGCTCAATCAGCAGCTTCTTTGGTGTGATGGCAGACCCTGTGTTGAATGATAGTGGTTAGAGTCCTTTTCTTTCAAGCTACAAAAGTTAAAATCTCTCTGTACAACTATACTGATTACTTTTACTAACTTCCTGGCATATGTGTCAGTCTCTAAAAATCTGTTTACTGCTCTATTGAGCCTATTTTTTAAGTTAGCGAAAAGATGATGCTACATATGTTCTGGTAGTTTAGCAATACAAATAAAAAATTCTTTATTTCATTTACAGTAATATAATGTTTTTCTATTAAAATTCATACAATTTTCAAAAAATATTAACTTCCAAAACGGTTCTTTACACCAGAAGTTTTACAGCTGGTACAAAAGTTTTTCCTGATCATTTGCCACAAAAAAAATCTGGCTTGAAGATTACAGAAGTAAGAATGTTTACAAATTGAATAGAATACTATTATTATTATTATTATTAATAGTAATAACAATAATTAAGAAATGGCAATAAATGTTAAGTAAAGGGCAAAGTGTTGCTTAAAAATTAATTATGATCAATAATAATAGTGTACTTTTGTAGATAGTTGTAGATAAAACCTTGGTATTCTAATCTCAGCATCATTGCTTTCATCTTTTTGAAACATACACCGAAATATCATTGACACTACATATAGTATTTACTTCTACTTCTAAACTGGACATTATTCAGTTAATAATTGTCCTGGTTTAGGGCAAATTTTGGGAGGAAACCTCCAAATGTGTCCCTCTAGAAAAGCAAATTCAAGCGGCACCTCCCCCAACTAATTCCGGAAAAGATTTCCTTGGGGAAAAGTGGAAAAAAGTGTTTATTTAACAAGCAAAGTGTTCACAACCATAAAAAATGAATCATGTTAAACAATATAACCTCTCACTGTCTGGAAGAGATGACAAATTCAGAGAGAGTCCTTGTTGTGGACTGTAGCTTAGCTTTCTCAGCCTCTTATGGATCCCTCCTGCACTGGAAAATGCCGCATTCTGGGTCCCAGTGGGCCACAGGTGTGAGCTCCTGGTGTTTTTCTGGGTTTTTGGTCCAGAGAAGTACTGCTCAGTTCCAAGAAAAAGAAAAGCCACAGTCCAGGCAACTTCTCTGCCTCAGCTAACTAAAAAAAAAAAATCTAACTAAATAACAAGGAGAGCTCTCTCCCTATGTCTGTCCATGCTGCAGACAAACACAGTCCATGTGAAGGAATGCAAGGGAGTAAATTCAGTTTCTGAAGACAGACTGCACACTTCTTATGTCCCCCTTCACTCTCAGAACCAGGTGTAGAACTCAATATCCAATATAAAAAGAACAGACAATTGGGGATACAAGCATCATAAAGTCACCCTAAGACAATAACTTTGGCAACAACTTGGAGACAACCCAAGAGGCAATAACTTACCTCACCTCATCAAAGAAATCTCTTAATTGATTTCAAAAGCAAAGGTGGGGAGGGAGAGGGATAGCTACTTTTGAAGGAATTATAGATATAGAATGAAGTACAATTATAAACAGTTTTAATTTTTATATTCTAAAGCATTCTGTTTCCGGTTCCTGTAATTTTAATAAGAGTCTCCTAACAGAAGAAACTGAGGCTAGAGAAACTTCCTAGAGGGAGACAGACAGGTTGAAGGACTGTGTCTCAGGAGCATAGAGAGTGCACCACAAACCAACAGCAGGCCACTCTTCAAGTACAACTAAGGGAAACAGTTTTCCCAAGAAAATTGGAGAGGTCACAGTGGAGTTTGTCTTCACAATAACATCACTGAAATTTGCTGGACCTGGAAAATGAAACTTTAAGAAAACAATGAGGAGGGATATTTTTACAAGCCCTGTTATTTCAGATGGTCTTATTTTGATCTTTAAATCTTAAAAAGAGCATCATTTGTTATTCTGATCAAATTAGTACTTTTTTAAGGTGCAGACAGATTTGATGTGCTCAGGGTGTTTACTTCCAGGAAGGTCCATGATAATACAATTATAAGCTCTGGCTGCCAGGATTACATTACCAAATTAAGAGTTACTGTCAATGCATCAAAAATATATATTTGTTATGAATAAATGAGATAGAGACAGTACTAAACTTTTCACACTATTACTTATGACCATTTTTTTGTAATTCTTGATTACAGACAAACTCTGTTCTTGGAAAGAATCTCACTTCAAAGTAGGTGTCTTCACACGATAAAACAAAATAAATAATTTGAAAACCAAAGTGTACATCATCCCAGAGGCTTTTGTAAAACAATTACTCTGTAAAACATCTATAAAAATTAGCAGTTTTAAAAATTTGATTTAATAATCATACAGATTTTTTAGCAAAATTGTTAAGCTTCTTAAAAAGTGAGACTATATATTTTTTTCACAAAAATTAAGGAATACTAGTTTAAGAAAAATCTGTGTAAGGAGAAGGAGAGTATATAGGCAGTACTACAATATATGTATAATTCAATTATTTAGAACATATGAGAAAGTAAACAGATAAGTTACAAGTAATACCCTTTATATATTAAAATAACTAATTTTCTACTTGGATGGCACTAAATTAATTGTTTTGGAATGCATCCTTATCAGTTGTTCATACTCTGGAGCACATACCAACACAAGCCGCCAGAGAAATATTTTGTGTAATAAAACCTTCAGCAGCTGGATACTACTGTGATTGGAAGAGCATATAAAAATCTGTGTAATAGGCAGTAGAGATGGAGAAAAGAACACGAGCAGGAATCCAATTAAGACAGTTTACAACAACCAAAAATTGCAAGGCTTTTTTTTATAAAGTAGTTGCAGGAAGAATTCTAAAAAAGGCTGCGGGTTGTAAACTGATATAATGTGGATTTTGGAACTTAGAGTGAATCATTCTTTTAGCCCATACAAATTAAATTTCCAAAGATAAAAAAGTTGCATGCCATCATCACAAAACTCTTAAAACACTGGGAAATCTCCCAGAGTGAGTAGTGGGCATATTGTCAAATCCTCTTATATAATACTTATTTTAGTGTCATTAGAAAGCAAAATATAAGCTAATACCCAACTTGTTTCCCTTCAAATCCCTGACCAATGATCCTTAATTAAAATACTTAGCAATTAAAAGGAAACAATAATTTAAAAAAAAAATCATATGATTTGGGTTTTTTAGGAATTAAAGTAGAGTTAAATTTAAGGTTAACTTTGAATTCCATCAATTAAGTGCTTTTGTTCACTTCAAAATAAGTTTGAACTGTAATTGTTAAATTTGTCAAAAAAACTCTGGATGATGCACCACAACTTCTTAAGCAGAAGCATCTATAAAAAGGGATTTTCCTTTGTGTTAGAAGTTTCATTAAATTTTATTCTGTCAGATTGTGATGTCAACTTTCCCTGAGCACTGGTTGCCTAAAAGTCTATATGATCATGCAGATTTAATGTAGGAATCAACATCCCCTGAAATTTTCACATCACAAACTGTATCTTGTGGTCTCTAAAAAAGTTAATTCAGGATCTACCAGTTTATAAGTGATATTATGTTCTTAAAATCATGTGAGAATCCCAGATTTTTTTCTTTTACCATAGTAATTTTTTTAAACTGTACATATGTCAAGAGAAACTTAAAATTTAGTCACATTTGATGTGTTTTACTATGTATATGTTTCTACATTTCTATGCAAACATACAAATATTCATTTTAAATTATAGTTATTTCTTTCTCTTGTGTTTATCTGATAATAATTTCAAGGCTACCTTTACACACTTCTGATAAATATATTTTTCTCCAAGAGGCTAAACAACTGATGTTGTATAACCTGACCAAATGTAAACTCATTCTTTCAGTTCAGCATTCCCTTTTTATAAATATTTCCAAGCTTGGGAACTAACTAACAGCTAAAAACTGAACAAAACATATGTATTAATATATATATATTTGTATATGTGTGTGTGTGTGTGTATATAAATGGATATATATATAATCTCTGAAGCAGCTTGTTTAGTATATTTAAAGCTGTTTAGAAATAATACTATGAAATATATCTTAAAATATAAAGAAAAATATTCCAATTAAAATGGTTGCCATAAAGTTTAAAAATTGCAAATAGGTCTGATGCTTTTTAAAGTGGTGAATCATTAAAATTTAAAACAAATATTCTACTAAGCCTTTTTATTTATGTGTTTATAACTTTCACATTTATGTTGTTTGACAATTTTAAGTGATTAAGTATTAGTATATTTCTACAGAGTAAGAAATTTGTTTCTATATGTAAATCTTTACTGTACATGAAACATTATAGTTCTGGAGAGCTTAGGGATAAGGTTTGTGTTCAACAGAGAAAAGTTTATTATAGTTTACAAAAAATTGGAAAGTATAGGCATACGACTTACTGCTGGACAACCTTTTTCATTGTAAATGTTTAACTGGTTGTACACAATGAAAGTCTGAATGTGATTTCATATATAGAGGAATCTAAATCAATGACAACCATTTTTGCCTACTCCTAGTTCTTCCCACATCAAAGGGTCACTTATTACCACTCCAGGAGTTTCTACTCCACCCTCACTGTGCTGACAACAGAGCTCGAGTCTTCTATCACCTTTAAAACATTACAGAAATGCGTTTTAAAATTGCTTACATCAGCTATTGGACTGTATGAAATTAATTTAATGCTGCTCATTAATGGCACTTCCCACACCTGTCTCCAGAGACTATCTTTTTTTAATTGATTTTATGTGACAATGCTATACCATGAACATTGTGTAGATTCAATCCTTGTTCCAAACAAAAGGTGTGGTCCCATAGGTTTTACCTATCCTATCCATTTCTCAGAACTCAGCATATTAGTATACAAGAACAATAAGAAGATTAAAAAAAAAAAAAGTTCAGAAATTTGTTTCATCAAGGTAAAAAGTTATAGGATTAAATTTTTTCTTCATTTTTCCTATAAAAAATTTTGTCCTCATAACACAGAGAAAATGGTGTTAAAATCGTTAACTAATTTGGTTCACAGCTGAGTAACATAATGAAATTAATCCCAAATTACACCAACACCAAGAATTTGGTGTATGTTTTACCTGTTATTTGTATAATAATTCTAACTTGTGTCTGAGCATGTGAGGCCTGAAGCCAAGAACTATTAGACTATTAGTGTGATTGTCACATTTTCATTTACAGAGGCTCCATAGTTCGAATGATAAAGAAAAGGAAAAAGAATTCATATAATACCAAACACATTGTTCAATAAGACACTTCCATTAGCCAAAGTCATTCTTTGGGCAACATTTGAGTCAAAAAAAAATTAAGAGCACTACACAGAACTTAGAAAATCCAACAATGACATGAAAGGTGCCTTATCCATAATGGATCTATGCACTATGATCTGCAGTTTCATGAAACACACCTGTCACAGGAAAGGAAATACTACTATATTTATTTAACACATGAAAATATTTTTGTAGCTTTTGGTCAGAAGAGAGAACTGAACAGATGAGAGTTAGATAGACCAAGGATAACATGTCAACAGTTGCTGTTTACCCTGTTTGTCATTACAAGCTTGCAGCATTCTGAACATTTGGATTTCTTTGTGGCATAGGTATTCATTTCTCCCTTTCCAAAATTTTTTTAGTTGCAAAAAGACACAACCTCTTAGTTTAGAAAAACAACTTATGTTTGGGGAAAAAAAAGAATAAAAAAATGAAGAAAAAAATACAGAGCAACTTCATGATATTTTCTCAATTAAAAAAAAAAAAAATAAAAAAAGAGCTACCATTGTCTCAAAATGCATATTTCATACCAATGAATCTTTGGCATGAACCTCAGCCATTTGGAGTCATCAGCATTAGAAGGTGTCACTGTACTGAAATTAATATTTTATTTCCTTTCTCAAAAAAAGATTTTGTGAACAAAATTAATATCCAAGGACACATCTTGAAGTGTGTAAGTCTTGGACAAAATTATCTGTGACATTCTCATAAAATATGAAAATGTGGTTGAAGAAAATATAAGATAAAATTTGACCCTGAATCTGAACTTGAAGATTACATTAAGGATCTGATACAGAACACTTCTAAGATGATATGAAGATGATATCAAGCATATTGGCCAATGATATAATTTCAAATTATTTTAGAAATAATGTGGGGAATCAAATTGAAATTCAGTGAAAACAAATGGGAAGTATTACACTTCAAAGGAGATGTCAATATAAAATGGAAAATTCTGAAACAGCAACACTGAAGAAGAGACATGGAGAAATATGGGGTAAAAACCTGTCACACTCTGTCACACTTCACAGTACTAAGGTCATAGCTGAAACATTGTATTCTAATATTTTTCACAAGAAAGCTTTGGTTAAACTTTTTTTTTTTTTTTTTTTTTTTTTCTCCAGAGGTGGACTGAATGATTTGAGAATATTGGCTTTATTTAAATATTTATTTAAATACAAGGCTTTAGAGGCCTTGTTTAGATACTATGTTAAGAGTGGAAGTGGAAAAGAGAAAGAAAAAAAGAAAGAAAAAAGAAAAAGAAAAAGAAAAAGAAAAGAAAAAGAAAAAGAAAAAGAAAAAGAAAAAGAAAAAGAAAAAGAAAAAGAAAAAGAAAAAGATCCTCTTTTCTAGTGATGATGAAAACCTGCTTATATCAGGTAATGTAGAGAAAAGATAAAGAATCTTTTTCTAATCCAGAAATAAAAGAACAGCTTTTTTTCATGCATTACTTCAGAATTTGAAAGAGGCAAAAGTTCAAACACCCTCTGTTAACAGAGAAAAAAAAAAAAAATTCTGCCACTGCTAACCTTGTTTTCCAGCCTAATTGAAACATATTGACTGAAACCTTTAACACAGTATAACATCACCCTTTTTTTCTTAGCCTAAAATGCCAGTAATCCTTTTGCTAACCCTAAATTCAATATCCTCTAATATATCCTCCTACAAATTCAGAAGTAACTCTTTAAATTGTGTATATTCTTAATAAATATCAATTAATTGTAGTATTTCCTTTTGTATTCTGTAATGAATTAAACTTTTTGACAAAATAAACAATAATGTAAAATATTTGTATATGCCAGCAATATTCACTGTTTAGACACATACATACTATTCATTCTTGAGGTACTGGATAAGACTAGGATGTGTTGATGGTCAGGCTTTGTGTCTCATGTCTTGTATAAGATTAACAAGACTTCATTCAGTTTACAGGTGTTGCCCTACAGGCACCAAGCAGTTTCACAGCAAACTAAGAAGTCTCTTTAGTCAGAGCATCATTATTTAATATGACAAAGCAATACACAGTTATATTTAGATTTTCTGATAGGTAAATTGAATTTAACTTAGGAAAATGGATTATACCATATTAGTCAAGCTACTGCTATCGTTATTCTTGGAGAGATTCTTCATCCTAGTCAATTTTTTTTATGCCACTGTGGTAGGAGAAAAGGAGTAAAAATAATCTGGAAGACTCCCCTCAGTATGAAAAATAACTAACAAAATAGACCACTTTCTCTTATATTTCCACAATACTCTGCGCAGGGAGATCGTCAGGAACCAATTTTAGGTAAGTGTGCTAAAACTTGGGCTTGGGCTAATGTCAGCTGCAGTTCAGCTGGGGAGATGCCAGTCAGGTGGGGAGGAATGAGTCAGCTGATACAAATTAATGCATGTCCCAGATTCTGAAGTGCTACAGCATACAGCTAATGAGCTGTAAAAGGAGAAATGGAGATAAGGGAAGGTAGCCAGGAGCGTTAATTGCAAGCAATTTAAGTCTACCTTTGGAAAGCGGAATGATACCAGCTTTTTGTTTGATAGACTTCCACATGAACACCTTATAATTGAAAAAAAGATCATGTTTCAAACCAATTGTATTCTGACTTCATTCTCATTCTCTGTTTTTTAATGTTGACCTCAAGGGCTGGAATTTTACCACTGGTCTAAAGTTCTAAGTAAAGCAGCTCTGATTAACCTTATTGTTTGATGGGGGGATCAGAGTTGCTTCAATATGACTACAGGAAGAGCTAGCTATCCATTTTTGTATAGACGTGGTTTTCTTTGATAACGTCAATAGGAAATTTCTAAGCAACTTTTGCAGTATATAATTTTTATACTGAAATATTTTCCAGAGTGTTTTGAAGTTCTATGACACAGAAGTCTAAAAGCTTTGCAATGGATATTCTTATACTACTAAAATTAGATAACTTATATGAGGTATTATTCTTATGGTTTTTATACCAATAACTAAACTTTTAATCTCACCACAGTTGGGCATTGAGTATGAGATTAGAATTAGTCTTTGTACATGCAATGCATTATTAAGAAATTAATTCTCATTAGTTTAGTAAATATCTAGGAATGGTAGGTATGTGAAAAAAACAGAGTGATATTAAAATACCAAGTAAATCTAACATCATTCTATGCTCCCTTGTGTCAAGTTTACAGAAATATGGAACATGTGATCTCACAGGAATTCTAACACACTAATTACTAAATAAACACAACATAAAATAGGTCACAATATCTTTACTTTTTCCTAAAAATCACACATTCTTTTCTATATGCAGTTAGAATAAACCATTCTTGTTTATTACAATTCCTTGCCATGTGCTGTATATTATACATAATTCTGGCTTATTAAATTCCTGAAGCATGCAATATAATGAACTTAATAGATTTTATGCAAATCATTATATAAAAAAATAAGAGCAGATGGTCCTCAACACATCAGAACATTTCTATAGCAGTTTCATATTTTGTTTAAATTAAATAAAATATAAAGTTACCTTTGTGACACCTAACTTAATTTATTCTTCTGCACAGTGTTTCTTACAGCTTTTCCTTCTTTTTGTAGCATTAGGGTAAAATATTTGTGCTCATGTTCCTTAGATATTTAGTTGTTTACCATTCCTGAGTTGTACCATCAACCTATACAGTTATTTATTTATTCCTACTTTCCCACAAGAAAGAAATCTTTTGCTATCAATAGAGCACATAATTCATCTCACAGAATTGCCTAAAGGAAAGAAGGCGAGCATTACACTGGGAATCTTAAACTAGTATCTTTTAAGCTCTGTTGCTCTACAACTGTATGACATCTTTTCCTTACAACTCACTCATTTTGTGTTCTCTCTGACACCAGCCATGTCAGAAGATGAATTGTAGAGCAAATAAATCTAAAGGAAGTTATAGAAACTAAACAAAACAAACAAATAAAAAAGTGCCATCAGAAATAAAGAACTAAGAAAATTAAGAGCCATACAATAACTTTGTTGTCTCCTGAGAGATTTAAACAGCACATCTAATGATGGGCTCCCTCTTGTTGCCATGTAAAATATGTGTCTTATGATCTTCCCCAGCTACTCCACCCAATGTTCCAAAATCATGTCTGATACACATTTGTGTCTTTGAACTTACTCAGTAAATAATTAGTCTTAAAATAAACAATTAACAGAATAGTCAAAAAGGCTATCAACAGCTATTGGAATGAAAAAAAAAAAAAACACTAACCCATTTTCTCAGTCATATTTTGAACAAAGATGCTTATTATAGATAAAAATATATATTATAGATTTTGGGGTTTTCACTTATACTATCATATATTCACTTATACTATCATATACTTCAACATTTACAAGAAAAAAAGAAAATTTTCCTTTAACTATATTTGCCAGTTCTAGAAGAGCCTATTTTTCATGAGACTCTATAACCTTGCTTGCTTTATCTTTTCAGTTTCTCTAAAAAGCAACTATGTAATTTAGGGAAATAAAACACTGGACTATATACTCTACTGGAAGTGGTTCAGTGGTACAAGAGTTATACCAACCATAGTTTAAATTCATTAACTTTCACCTCTCTTCCTTTCCTTCTTTCCTTTTTTTTTTTTTTTTTTTTTTTTTTTATTTTTTTTTTTTATTTTTTAATTTAATTTTTTAAAAGCCTTATCTAAGGATAGGACTATTTCAAGATATATGATCATATAATAAGTGAGGAGAGGAGAATGGCTCCAGACAGAGGAAGACCCTGTTATTGGTCTTGGCAGCATGTTTCATTTTCTAGGGCAACTGTGACACGACTAATTGAATAAGTTTTCATGTTTTATTTGGTTTGTTTTTACTGAAATTATACTATGTACTATGTATTCTGAAATAAAAGTTTTATTTTTTTCATCCATTGAAGCATAATTCAAGAATAATTTTCCAGAAGCTATATCTCAGCATTTTGGGTTTTCTGAATCCTGCTAGAAAGTGAGAAAACTCATTACCAACAGAGTTAACTAGCACAAGCTACAGAATTTAATTTCCCTTGTTTTCAGGAAAAAAAAAAATCTCTTATTTACTTAATATAAGGGAATAATTCATAACAAGTTCTGGGAAATTAGTAACACCAAGAAGTAATCATACTGTAAATTCTTATGAGGCTGCACCCTGTTTGATCTGCCTGTGTCCCAGTAGAGACACTGCAGTCCTTTTTCAAGGGTCACAGTTAATAGGAAAATAGATTGTGGTCAACACAAAACTAACAGTTTTGATTGCAATAGAATATCAGTGTCCAAAATGGAGAAAAATACATTAACAAATGGCTTCGTTCTTCAGAATCAGGTTAATTTTACCCCTCACATTAGGAAGAAGAGCCAAAAGAACCCCAAACAAACCATGGGGCCTATCTGGATACTGAAAATCCTTATGACTTTTCTGCTCCTAAATTCCAGAAAGCTATCAAATTTCCTCCCAGCCTGGATGCCAGAAGCTGGCCTCTAAGGTGACAGTGACAATATTGTTCCATCTATCTGTCCTTCTCATTCATTACGAATGCCAAATTTTCCAGCTTTCCTTTAAAATTGTCTGAGTTGAATTGATGGCACCTTACTGTAAAACAAATCAAAATGTCAAAAGTGATATAAAATACTTCAGGAAAGTATTCAAAGCAATATTTATTATGTAGAAGTTCAATGGATACTTTGATGATTGGGAATAAATCATACTTTTAATTAATTAGAATCCCACAAAATATACACACTGTGAAGAATAAGCAATGACATAGAATGATGCAGTCAAAGCTTTAATTTTTAATGTCATAAGTACGTTTTGAGCTATAACAACAAAAATGGTACAGCTCTAAGGTGGGGGGAAGTTTTGCTGAAGCTCATAAAAATAAAATGTGACATTCATAGAGACTAACAAGAGAAATAGTGTTATTCTGCTTAAATATAGCTGAACATGCCTCCTCAAAATTACCCCATACAAAAGATCAGATATGTCAAACACCTTAATTGACTTAAGTAATAGTTAGACATAATCATAGCTGTAGACATTGACTTGGTTCCCACATATTTTCTGTACTTGTCAGAAAAGGACAAATGCTTCCTAAAATTGTGCTAGCTAAAATGAGCAAGACCTCAAAAATGGGAGGAAAACGATCAAGAGCAATGATGATACCTGAAAAAAATATTGAAAGTGTAGACAAACAAAGTATCACCTATCATTTACTTATTAATCTCTAAAGTGACAAAGAAACAAATATTTTCTAAAAGAATATATTAATTCCATTAACAATATGATTAACAACTTCAACAAAAGAAGAAACAGTAATTTTGTTTCATTTTGAAGTGGCCTATTAAACAGAAGTTTGAACAACAAAGCAGGAAACAAAGCCAGACCCTTACTGAGTTTAATTATTTAACATGTAACATGACAAACATTTCAACATTTAGACATGTAACATGACAAAGTAAATATTTCTGCAACAGATGCACCACATACACCTGAAGAAGGCTAATTTTCTGCAGTACAGAAGTATTCATATTCAGAAGCTAGCATTCTTCATTACTAAAGATGAAACAAAGTATATGACTTTCAGACATGTTGATAAACTCTTCTTGACTTCAGCACAAGTAGAGAAAAATTAGCTGGGAGTATTTCTGAAGATTCCACCTCAATTTTTTAATTCTAAAAAAACTATTTTGTATATTTCTTGAGGATCGGAAGCACTTGTGTCAAACTATAGTATTGAGCCAGAAGAAAAATTTTATTACATTTCCTCACAGATTTGCTGGTTTTCTAATTTTCCTTTTGCTACTGATTAGCATCTCTTCTTCTCATGTTTTAATATTTTAATATATTTCTTGAGAAAGAAAGAACTTCTTGACCATTGAATGAAGCAGTGAATGAATTTCTTATTTTGCTTTATTTTTGTGTGCAGCTTTTTCTTTGCTAATTAAATGGCCTGTATCTCAACCCATGAATTTTCTCTCTTTTACTTTTCTGATTCTCTTCCCCATCCTGACCAGGGTGAGAGTGGGCAAGTAACTCTGTCGTGCTTAGTTGCCAGCTGGGGTTAAACCACAACACAACTTTATGCAATGCATTTTGAAAATTTTCAGGAAAACATCTATTTCTTAAAGCATGATCTGAATTTCCTTTAAAATTTTTAAGTCCCATCGATAACATTTCATGCAGTCTTTATGTCATTCAACCAATAACACTCCTGTTAATTAAAGGGAATTTTTTTTCATTTTTTCCTTGCAGACAAGTGACCATGAGAAAGAGTCTGGTAAATTCTGAGTATATAAATGACTATTAAATTCTCCTTCTGTTATCCAAATTTTAATTTTTTGTATAAATCCACAGAAAGTTATGTTTTCCTCCTACTTATCACTAAGTGGATATGTATCCACCTAGTGATAAGTATCCACTTAAGTTTTCAAATAAGCAAAGAATGCAGTGTTCTTATTTAATGGTAGGGACAAAGAGAGGAAATAGAGAAACTTATGTTTCATTGGTCTGAAAATGATGAACACACTTGTTCCAGTGTTTAGACTGTCCAAAGGCATCACAAGAGCTCAGGATAAAAATTTGGGCCTAATTAGTTCTGCATTCCCTTGCCTCAATTTGGCTGAGCTACATTAAATGATTTCTTTATCAGCCTGCTCTTGGAATTAGTCATGTATTCTCTGTAATTGTTTTGCATTCTTAGCATATATGTCCTCTACCTCGGTTTAATTTTAATGTGTTTTTAAATTATATGGAGCAGTTTGCATGTGCATGTGTTTGTTTAAGTAGATATGAACACAAAATACACATAAGGATGCACAATCCAAATATTTTGTTTTGAACAATATGCATAGTGCTAATTCTGTTTTATAGTTTATACTTTGAAAGTAATCAAATGTGCCACAGAAATTGCCATGATAGAACAAATTCTTCATTGCTTGGCATGGTGATGACATTCAATTGTATTCAGCACCCTCACAGTTCTTGTGTTCACCAGCTAAATTTTTTGCAACATTTTAGTTTAATAACTCTAAGAACACTAACTTTGAACATTTAAAGGTTACTGGTCAAAAAAAAAAAAAAATCCCCAAATCAAGCAAGCAAAATGAAACAAGAAGAAACTAGTACTTCTTATGAGTCATAGTCAAAGGTGGCTATAAAGAAGAACAGGGTAGATTTTTTCTATAATCTCTTACAATAATTTTTTTATCTAAGTGTGGGATTCTAATGATGTGATATGGATTACTGTAACTTATGGGTTCTGCCAGAGTTACAAATAAAAACAAAATTTTGCAGCAGCTCTCCATTCTGCTTCATCTTTCTACTATGAACTTAAATCTGTTCTTTCATTCTGTACATACATATAGCTGGAGCTAGTCTCAACAAAGAGGATATAAGTGGCTCTACCCTGTCAGTCTCCTAGCTTTTGTTTTCTCATCCACTAAAGAACAGTGAAAGTTACTGCTTAAGTCCTGCTCTACCCCTGAAGAGTTTTAAAGTACAATACTCAGTCATTCTGCAGTAGTGGCATATGTCAGCTATCTGCATACTTAAGTTTTAGAGGCTTGCACAAAATAAATGAAGTTACTAAAAAGAAGATGTCTAAAGAGTCTTAACTTAGCTCTGTTAGGCATACGTGGACTGAAACTGTTCAAAGTTTTGTGATTTAGACAAATGTTTACTGTTCAGTCGACTATTAAGAATTCAGCAAACAGCACATATAACTCCTCATCTGCCAAAGCCTTGCTTCAGAAAGGTCTTCTCAAGAATTAATTAGCTGCACACCAATTACGTTAAATTGCTAGTGATAATGTTACAGACTACAAAAGTGTATTTGCAGAAGCACATCACATGTGCTTCCTGTCCACATACTTTCTAGAAATACTAACACACATTCATACTAGAAAAAAACATGGAAGAAACATCAAATAAAATTTCAGTCTATGTAATTGAAATTTGTCACAGTTATCTGTAACTAAAAAAAAAAAAAAAAAATCATCTATTTCTACAAAAAAAATCAGACCACCTTAAATAGTAATGACATTAATAAATGCATCTCTAATAATGAAATCCTAGGTGTTTGTGAGACAAATAAAAAAGAAAGAGATAATTGACACTAAAAAGAAAAGAGGCAGAAAACAAAAGAGTTGATTTGCAATGCAGCTTTCAAAGGCCAAAAAGATTATCATAAGAAAAGAATAGATTGAAATAAAAACTGAACTAAAACCAGGAAGAAGGGAAAACAAATAAAATACAATGGCAAAGGAAAGCAAAATAATAATTGGACTACTGAAAGGACTCATTATATAAATAAGATGACATGAAAAAATGGAATGACAGACAATAGGTAGCAAAACCATCTAATTACCAGACATATTATGAGGGAATATAAAATATGAAAAGATTTATTCTTGACACTTTTTAAATTAAAGCATCTCAATTGTCTGGTCGGTTGATTTTGTTTTTGCTTTGGTTTTGTTTCTGTTTTTTGAGTCAGGAATCCAAGGCTGTTAAAATCTTTGAAAAAGAACTGCTTTGATTTTAAATGAGCATACCAAAGACAGAAAATTTTCCAATTTTCCTAAACTATATTTGATTACAACACGAAGAGAAAAACTGCTACAACTCAGTCTTTTGAACAGACTTGCTCTGATAAAATATAAAAGAGTTTTGAGAGAGATTTCTGCTCTGCCCACTGGGTCATCATAGAAAAAGAACAATTGTATGATTTCCCCTTTCTGCACTGATTATTAGGTCTAAGAAAATAAAACCAACATTTTTATTCTTAGTTTTCCTATCACTTTTAAACTGTGGCTTTTGGTGTGGTGCTTGTTGCTTTCAGCTTCCCCATTCATATCAGGAATCTCAGTTGAGATACTACAGGATCAGGGTACACTGAAATAAATCCAGTAGCACTCAGAGAAAGAGCATGCCCTTTATCCCTTCTTCCAGAAGATTGCCTCTGCTTTGTAATGCAGTTTCAAAGACAAGGTGACCAATCACATGTTTTTAAACAGAAGATCAGTCACACAGAAAACACACAGTAAACCACAAACAAGTCACTAAGTCTCCTGTCATACATTTCTACAAGCTATGGGAGTTTCAGCACAACAAAAATCATAATAACAGCTTTAGCTTGTCAGAGAAGGACCCACTGTGACTTAAGTAAACTCTACTGACGGAGAATAAATGCATACAGATAAACACAAGCTCTTTGCTGCCTAGAATTGATAATAAATAGAACTATCTCAATACTTACTGAGAGTGGTTCTGTATTTTGAGATTCACCATTCTGCTGTAATATGGTAGTAGGCCTATAAATGCCACAATATGGACTCCATTAATAAAACTATTTGTGAATTTAGTCTCCATGCAATGTCTCGTAAGGCCTGTGCTTTATAAGTAGAAGTCCTTTGCAACAATTTTTTTTCCTGGTCTGCCAAAGTATTCATACTACCCTAATTATGCATATAGCATTGTGACCTTATGATTTGCCATGACATATTCTCATCCTCATTTTCCTTTTACTTCATAGAATAAAGTGCAATGGTCACGATTGGGAGTAAAAACCCTTTAATTTTTTTTAAGAAAGAAAAGTCAAAAAAACAAAACCAAAAAAGATAACCCAATAGAAGCAGAAACAGAAGAGTAGGCAAGACTCAACCTTAAAAGCTTATGTGAAGAAATTTTATTTCCTACAGTTATGACACTTTTCAGAATTTTTGAAGTCCTGTAAGATGTTTTACTCAGTGAAAACTGCTAAATTTCTGCATAAATAGTACATGGCACTGTATTTCTTTTCAAAGTATAGTCAGAAGCATATTTTTTTTCTCTCCGTCATAATGAGGTTTATAGATTATTAAAACCTGTATAGGTTTAATTCCTAATGCAAAGATTTTCCCTAATCATTATAACCAAGTAGCCCTCTAGGAGAAGGACAATTGGAATTGCTGGTATCTGATTATATACTTTTTATGGATTTTGCAAGACCTCAAGATGACGGTGCCTTCATCACCTTCCTGTGGTTTTGCTTTACTTGGTTCAGGTGTGACTAATTTCTCTAATTCACCAGACATGTAGCATTAATTTGTTTTGCTTTTGTTTTTCTTTATGTGATAGAGTCATTGTTTTATATAGATAGCTGTAACAAGCAGGTAGCTTATGAGAATGTTTGTGATAAGAAAATAATGATAGGGAAATGCAGGCCTGTTACAAGAGCAAAGGTTTGAAGAACAGACACACAATGAGATGCAGAGAAGAATACACAAGGGAAGAGAGCAGACATAGGATCAACAAACATCTCTTTAATGGTCAATTTAAAAAATGCACACCTGGATCTAGACTAAACTGGTGTTACGGGTAACAAAAAGAACTAAGAAATTTTATATAATATATAGGAAAAAAATTTGGACACAACATGGACATGCATACCAAAGAAGAAAGAGAAAGCTGTAAAAGCCTGTAAGAAAAAAATTTAAAAATTATCACAAGTGCATCCTACAAAAAAGGAAGTAGAAAACATTAACATGAACATCACATTCCTCTTGGAGAAGGATTCACAAATGCTGACAACCCACCCAAGAACCCTCAGCCACCTACTATCACAACTGAAGCAAGACAACTCACCATTTAGAGGAATAGGGGAATTAGAGAATAACACCAGGAAAAAGACACAAACTAAGGAGTATGCATGTTATAATTTTAACTGCACTTTTATTTATTTTTTTTCTGGAAATATTTACTTTAAGCTAACAATTTATTTTGTTTACTTATATGTGATATCTGATTCCTCTTTGCCTGTGAACAATATTTGCAATATTTTGAATGCAACATTTTCAGCTACACATTGTGGTTAGGATTCCCCAAAGAAGAGTCCTATGCAAATACTATCTGTAATGCTCCAGAAAGTCAGATATAAGTATAGAACCAATATATTAGTCACCAACATTCATTGCTGCTTCAAAATTTTTACAGTTGTTATGGCTGGAACAGCCATATACCAGTTCAACAAGTAATGTTGTAAATTACAGTGGACATAGAGATTCGCAGATCTCTACTTGGCTGTCTACTGTAAGGGGTTGTCAGGATATCATGAATATTAAAACTTATGACCTGAGATGATTTTGAAACAAGAATAGCTGTTCCAGGAAAGAGACAACCTAGAATTCTGAAAGAATTTAGAGACATTTTGGAATAAAAAGTGAGGGTTTTTTCTGCAAAAGATGTACCAACAAAAGTAAAAGAGATGGTTTAAAAATAAAGATGAGGTTGAAAATACAGACTTCGAATTCACAGATCAGACATGAGCCTCAGGGTTTTCTAGTCCTGTGGTACAGCAATACAGAAGGCAAATGAGAAAAGAGATGGAAGCCCAGAAATCTGAGGTTTAGAAGCCAAGACTGGCAGGAACTGCAACTGTCTCTGTCTTATGAGACATTCAGTATGAATAATGCATTTTCTCTCTTCTCTCACCCCTCCAAAATCATATAATATTTTCTGAATGCAACCTGTGGCACTCAAAAACTTTCAGCCAACCCTGTTATATTGAAACTGGAATGGTATTTAAGCAACGCCATGTCTACCTTCCAGTATTGTGGTCTCTTGGTGCTGACTAGACAGCAGGTGCCCACCAAAGCCACTCTATCACTCCACAGTCTCAAACAGACAGGGGAGATGATATTATGTGGGTCAAGACAAGGGCAGGGAGAGATCACCCATGAGTTACCATCATGAGAGAAATGGACTTAATTGGGAAAAACAGTTTAATTTATTACCAGTCAAATCAGAGGAGGATTATGAGAAGCAAAACCAAGCCTTAAAACACCTGGCCTCCATTCCTCCCTTCCTCCCAGATTTAACTTTATTCTCAATTCTACTCTACTACATCCTTCCCCTACCACCAGCACAGCAGGACAAGGAATGAGCTTGTGGTCACTTCATCACATGCTGTCACTGCTTCTACTTTCTCCTCAGAGAGAGGACTCCTCACACTCTTCCCCTGCTTCAGTGTGTGGTCTCTCCCACAGAGGCAGCTCTCTGTGAACTTCTCCAACATGAGTCCTTGTCACAGGATGCAATTTTTCATTAATTGTTCAAGTCTTCCATGGGGTATAGAGCTTCAGGAACAGTTTCACAAGTCCTGCCAGAAAACCTGCTCCAGCATGGGCTCCTCCAGAGACTGCAGGTGGATCTCTGCTCCACCATAAACCTCCATGGGTTTCAGGGACCCAGCTGCTTTACCATGGGCTGCACCACCATGGGCTGCAGGGCTTCCCGCAAACTCTGTTCCAGCACCTGTAGCACGTCCTCCCCTCCTTTACTGACCTTGGTGTCTTGCAGGGCTGTTTCTCTCAGTCTCTCATGTATTCTCAGTCCTGGTCACTTTTTTTCTGCATAATAATTTTTTTCACTTCTTTACTATGTTGCCCCAGAGGTGCTACCTCTGTTGCTGATCAGCTTGTGCTTGGCCAGAAGCGGGTCTGTCTTGAAGCCAGCTGGCAACAGGTCTATTAGACATAGGGGAAGCTTCCAGCAGATTATCACAGAAGCCACCTCTGTAGCCCACTGCTACAAAAACCGTGTCATGTAAGCCCAATACAAAAATTCACTTTCTTTTCACAAATGGAAGTGTTCCCCTGGCTATTAAGGAAGATTTATTGCTGACAAATTATCCAAGTTTTATCAAAAATTCCTTTGCTGTTTTCAGATTGATAATACTTAATTAGTATGTCAGATAAATATATCCAGATAAATATGAAGGTGTATATAGGATGGTACAAATAGTATCAAAATTGTTTTAACACATCTGTTCTCTAGGAAAATCTCCTTACTTGTGATTGAGAGTATTTGTTAAAGCCTGCTCTAAGGAAAGATTTTGACTGGTTTTGAAGGATGATATGGGCTTTGATATACTATGGGATCAAGGGGAATAATAGTGAGGAAATAACCTGTTTTGTGGACAGTGTGTTCTGCCAACAATAATCAGCAGTCTTTTGATGTTTGCCCTCAATTAAATATTTCAGCTACTATATATCTACCCTTTTTTATCCAGATTTTACAGTATACTTATTACCAGACTGTCCCAAAAGAATATGAACAGATTAGCTCTGGGAGAAGACAGGGTTATACCAGCTACAAATGTCATACTAGAGAGTCTAAACTAATTAAAAAAAAAACCCAACCCCATGGAATAATTGTGGCAGGAAATAACACAAAACAAAACAACATCTTGTTTAGAATAAGATTTTTTATGAGTCCAGATGGGGACAGCCTAGGAATTCCCAACATTTAACACAGGAAAATAAGAGGATTTTGTGACTAGCAATAATTTTTATCCTTAATATAAACGTCAACAACTTTAAATCAAAATAAGACAAAGGTAAAAGAAAATAATTTGTTAAAGAATCACACCATGGGATTTGAGATTACACCTTGAGCCCCACCTGAAAAATTCTAAACAGAAAGATAGACATTTTCATTACATATCACATGGCTCTGAAATTTCCCAGAACCTACATGCAGTGACTGTCGCACCCAGAACACAGAGCTCTTACTGCAGCTGTGCAGTCTGTGTGGCACATGCACCACATGCAAGCAGAAAGTGTCTTGCACTGGGATGGCCAATGAGGGTTGGCAACTACTGCCACATCATTGTCTGTTGTGCACAAGATTTCCGCATGGTGAGATACAATTGCATTATAATGAGAGACTCTCCTACAGCCAAAATACTAATTTGTTGCTGTATTTAAATTATTTTAAAGCATTATCTGAATACTTTTATATTTTTAAGAGAGGAAAAGCTTTGGGGAATGCATGCAACCAACACCACCAGAAGAGGGTAGTTTCTGTCTTCCAACAGATATGGAGTATTTTTCTTGGACCCTTCAGTGCAAGAGAAGGAAAAAGGTCTCCTTAAGCCTTTCTTCACATCTCCACAATGGTGGACTCTGACGGGTTGACCTCATCTGGACCAGCTTCCCACCAAGCTCCTCTATCAGTCCCCTTTCCCAGGTGAAAAGGAAGAGAAAATAAGATGGGAAACAACTCCTAGGTGGAGGCAGGGCAGTTTGCTAAAGTAGAAACAAAATTTTGAACATGCACAAGCAAAGAATAAAAAGAGTAGTTTTATTTTCTACTTCCCATCAGCAAACAATTTTCAATCACTTCTTGGGAATTAGGGCTTCAGAACATGTAGTGCTTGCTGCAGAAAGGAAACATGGTAAATATTGAAAGCTCCCCCCACCCCTCTTCCTCCTTTCCTTAACTTTTATATATCTGGGCTAAAATAATTTAGTATAGAACATCCCTTTGATTATTTTGGGTCAGCTGGTCTGGTTGTGTCCCCTCCCAGGATCTTGCCCATCCCCAGTCCCTTGATGTGGGGAATACTGAGAGACAGCACTGATGCTGTGACAGTGCTGCTCAGCAGTACCCAAAACTCTGGTATGTTATCAACACCTTTCCAGCCACCAATGCAGAGCACAGCACTGTGAGGGCAATGAACTCCAGCTCAGACAGACCAATATATTGGCACCCTCTGACCTTCTGACTTTATCAACCTTTGTTAAAAATAGAAAATAAAGAGAGAAGAAAGGCAAGGGATGTGATGTGAGCATAGACCATACTTAACTTTAGACATCACTTGAGGAAAACGCTGACAGACACAACTGCAGCGGTTCTGTGCTTTTCTGGGACCTCGTGTCCCATTCCTGGCTAGCTCTGCACAGGAGCTGCAGTAATAGTTCAGTTTTGTATCCAGTGGGTTTTTGCCTCTGCAGGAAAGCGTGAGCAGTGGCGAGGAAGAAGGGAGGACCCTCATAAATTTCAATTGGTGTTTATTCAGCCCCTGTGGGACTTGTACACACCCAGAAGGACCCACAAAAAGTGAGATTTCCTTCTGATACCTTCTTAAGTATTGGGGTGGGGAAACGGGCTAGGGGCAACTTGGAACCAATGCCAAAGGGAGGGAGTGACCCAGAACATGAAGGACGGACAGTAGCAAAACTGAATACATAAAAAGGGAGGGGAGAAGCAAGGCCCTGCCAAATCACTCAACATCCTCACTAGAACTTTCCAGGCATCAGGGTGGGGCTGCAGAGTGATGGACAGGACTCTCATAGTGATTGTTACCTGCCAATCACTGGGGTAAACCAAAAGGGTTTAACACGGGGGTACAGGGAGAAACCATTGTAATTTAGAGAAAATAAAAAACAAAGAACACCTGTATATGGAAATTTGGGAAACCTAAAAATACATCACTACACAAAACAAAATGAGAAATAAGCATTTGAATACTAGGAGGAAATATAATAAGGGCATGAAAAAAGCGTCCATACCTGTAGTAAATTATGATGTATTTAACTGAGAAAAAGGGCAATAGAAATTGTCATAGGTTAAATTGGATAAAAGTATAATACTTTCAAGACCTATGTAGAACTAAATTTTATTACAAATATGCTATTCATCAAATGATTGGTCACTATTGTCCACCAGCTAATGAAGCACTTATTAGTCAAACATTTGATTAGTTGGTGTCATTACCTTTTAGCCCCCACACTATTTTTTTTTCAAAACGAACCAATACTATATGAATCACAGAATCACAGAATCACAAAATCAGAGAGTATTCTGTGTTAGAAGGGACCTAGAAGGGGCATTGAGTCCAACTCTTAGTCCTGCCCAAGAATCACATCCATGTGCCTAACAGCATTGTCCAAATACTTCTTGAACTCTGTTATATTTAATTCTTATGCTAATTTCACATGAGACAACTCTGGTAAGAATTAAATTTCCTTATGTGTAACCTAGACTCATCATGATACCTGTTTGAAATTTCCAAACTTCTTATTTCCTTTATAATTTTTATACTTTTGCCTACCACTACTGTTCTGCCTTGGTGATACATGCAGATCAAGATCATCACCTGCTTTTTCCCAAAAATCCTAACACAAAAATAAAAAAATGTACTACACATTCATAACCTATTAGTGAGGCTTCAATATTAAGGTACTTTCCTCAAATTGTATTGCAAAATCTCCACAAATACATGATTCCTTACACTTTTTTTTTTTTTTTTTTTGGTCCCCAGTTTTGCAATATCATCCTTTAGCTACTTATATGTATTTCTTCAGATGGCTAATGTTTAATAAATATATATATATATATTTAGTTGCTGTAATCTCCCCTTACCCTCCCAACCCAAATATCAGTTTGCAATTAGTAGGACAGCATCTATTACAGAGACATCTGTGAGCTCTCCCTTAGTGTTTTCATCTGCTTGTTTTCCCTTTTCCTTTCTTTCCACCACCATCTCTGCATCTCTGAGAGGAGCACTTTGGAAAGAGGAATAGCAGGGACATTGCCAGTGTTCTCTGTGCCATCATTGGCTTCTCAGTCCCAATATCCCTTAAGGAGAGGGTGCAGCCTGGAGTCATGCTCCCACCTTGAGGTCCCACCTCTCACCTCTCTGGCAGGTGAGTAGGTCATGGAGCAAATCAGTAGGTGGTTTCTAAAATTGAGGTCATGGACATACGAGTAATTGATCTACACAAAGCCATGTGAGAAAAGGAGCTCAGCAATCCCCTGGGTAGTTAACATCCTGAGAAATAATATGCTCTTTCTCCTGTCACCACAAGAAAAGGGGGTCAGGTGCCTTCCTTTGTTGTGCAGTGGGGACCTGAACCTCTCTTCTCGCAGACCCAGGGGTCTTGGGCAGAGCAGGGACTCAACGTGAGGCAGGCCAGCCTTGATGCCCTGACTCACCCCAGATCTATGTGGTAATCCCACTTGTGACTTGTCTCATCTCTACTAGAGACCCAGGGCCAGTATTGATCAAGTGTAATTCTGACATGGCAAGTGGAACAGAACCAGCGGATCTCAATAGGGAGATAAAAAATGAGTAAATTATGTACTAGCAGAAGTGGACGTGTAGACGGGGTAGTGAGGAAACATACACACACATCTAAGAGTGCTGTACAGCCTGCCCAGCTGTTTTCTGGTTGTAGCATTTCAAACTTGTTTTGTCATTATACACACAATATGAAGATATAAAAACATTACAGAGAAAGTGGATATTTGGACACAGTGCTAAACAAGCAATAGATGCCTCATGTGCTAGACTTGCCTGACATCATGACAAATGCTAACAGATGGAAAAAATTGACGATTAGATGAAGGGCTAAGTGTTCCCTTGTAAATTCCCTGTATAAGTTGATATACTCACATGTCCTCCAGCTTAAACATTTAAAACATTGTTGCGTAATTTGATGTTCGATCAACAGCTATCTCACAGTAGTCTGTATTTCCAAAAGGATCTGAGCTCTGCCTTTTTAATTAAGATGTCTGAAATAGACTACCAAATATGTTTTGAAAGGAGATTGACTCTATTTCCCTCATGTCAATAGATTTTCAATGTGCAAATATATGTAAAACTACCTATTACTTTAGCTATCTGTTCATCATTCTAAAGAGAGATGGGGTGAAGTGAATAAATGGTGCTGTGGATTTTTCCCTCTAAAATTCATTTAATTTCTAATTAATTTAATTCAAGAGGACAATATAACAGGTATTCTAACATGGAAATCAAATTCTTAGTTGGTGTTTCTAGCTAAAATAAAATGAAATAAATATATTTCTCAATTAAGTTATATATCTGTTTTATTTTGCAGAACATATAGAATGATTCCTCAAAGAGATATTTAATAAATAACGATTCAACATACAAAAACTTTGATCAAATTTTATATACATCTGATGGCTTTTGCTATGGAAGAAGTTGCAATAATAACGTATGTTATCATACTGCAGAGGAAGAATAAATATCTCACTATTTTAATTCCAGGATCATATAACAAATACTCAGGTTGTATGTAATGACTTCAAATCTTTGCTAAAGAAACTCTGAAGCAAAATTTTCTATCTGATATGTTTCTTACTTGTGAAGAAGTGTTCCAATGACATAACAACAATTAAATGTATAATGCATATTTTTTTCTACATTTAGAGGGCATAAAGAATATGCTGTTTGGAGAAAAAATAAATGGCCATGGTAGTTAATTGCCAAAGATTCATGCTGAAAGCATTATGGGGCCTGGATGTAAAAGATTAAATCTGGGATGCTCTGGTCATTTTAACAAAACAAAACCTCCAATGTTTTCAGAGTTTATTATTGTGTTGTTGGTTTGCGTTTTTTTACAATAGACATTGGGGATGTAATTTCTGATGTTCTGCTAACAGTTGTTTGTATCTTGGATTATTGTAAATAAACTGTCTTCATTTTATAGAATCTCTCACAGTTGCCTTTTTTCAAATTGAAATCTCAGTGGGGCTTTGATTAAAATGAAAAAAGAACCAAAATGAAATTTTATTAAGTGATACAGTGTACTTTTCTTCTCTGAAACCTCTTCATACTTTCTCTGATGATAGTTTGAGTAGTTCCTTCATAGTCAGAGGTAAAGATAAATTTGTTAAATGATGTTGTTGACAAGCAAAAAAAAAAAAAAAAAAAAACAAACAAAAACCCAAAAATTAAATAGATTCTGCTTCACTAATTTATGGTATATCTATGTTTAAACTGCAGCAATATATTTTTATCATATGTACTTTTTAGTTTATATTATATTTTAATTGATCTTATTGTAGCCTTCTTTTTCAATGGTAGGACAGGGGGGCTTGGTTGTGGCTGTGATTTTGTTACTGTTTAGGTTCATTTTTTGTTTGAGTGGTTGGATTTTTTGATAACACCAGCTATAGAGCATGTACACATCGTGAGTTAAAGTATGTTCCATGTTTCTCTCTAATAGTTACTATACTTGTTATGTACTTCTATACTAAAAGTTACTACACTTTTTATCTCACAGGGAAACATTAAGTTCAATTCTCTGGATTTTGTGAAATTTGTACATGTGATGATGACCACTGCAGAAAAATCCCATAAAAATCAGTAAATGGTAATGGCAGTGCCTCCTTAGCAGATATAATCATTCATATGGTAATGCTAAGGAGGCTCTAGTGTTGAGTCAGAAGATTCTTGGGAATAGTTATGAGAATTTTCTTATGAAAGTGGGATGTCTGAAATTTAGATACTGGCCCAGTTTTTCTAAGTAAATTTTGTGTTCTGAGAATGTGACTTAACCAGCTGCAGAAGTCTATTGATGACATGTACTTTGCCTTCATGTTTTTTGTCATTTCAGAATATTACAGAATCACAGAAATATAGGATTATAGAAATAAAAGATATGTAGAATCACAGAAGGATTTTCACTGGAAGAGCTTTTGAAGGTAATCTACCCAAATTCCCTTGCAGTGAGCACAGGCATCTTCCATTGAACCAGATTGCTCATAACCTATCCATCCTACCCATCCTGACCTTAGACATTCCTAGGGATGTGATATCTACCTCCACTTTGGGCAACCTCTCCCAGTGTTTCACCATCCTCACTGTAAAAGGTTTCTTCCTTAATTCTCCAGAATTAATTCCAGAATTTCCTCTCTTTTAGTTTAGAACCATTAGTCTATCTTATCTAAACCAGACCTACTAAAAATCTACCCCTATCTTTCTTATAAGCTCCCTGAAAATGGAAAGACTGCATTAATATCTCCCTGTACCCTTTTCTTCAGGCTGAACACCTCACCTATCTCAGTGTGGCCTCATAGGAGGGTTATTCCATCTCTGATCATTTTTGTGGCTTCTGGACCTGCTGTCCTGTGCTGAGAACTCTGGAGCTGGATGTAGCACTCTGGATGGGGTCTCATGAAAACAGAGAAGCAAAATCTGCTCACCCTGCTGGCCACATTGCTTTTGATGCAGTCCAGGATATGAATGGCTTTCTGGGCTGCAAGAACACATTGCAGAGTCAAGTCCAGCCTCTCATTCACCAGCGACTCCAAAACCTGCTCTCAATCCATTCATCTTGAAGCCTGTATTGTTGTTGAGCCTTGCTCCAGTTTAGGTGAAACACATTGCACTTGGCTTTGGTAAACTTCATGAAGCTCCCATAGGTCCACTTCACAAGTTTGTCCATGTCCCTCAGATTGCATCCCATCCCTTAGCTGTGTCAGTTGCACCACTTCAGCCTGATGTCCAAAAATTCGCTGAGTGAACTCAATCCCATTGTATATGTCATTGATGAAGATATTAAATAATACTCATCCCACTGGAAACCCCTGAGGGACATCACTTGTCTCTGATCTCCATCTGGATATCCAGCCAGTTCCTCACCCCACATTCCACTTATCAAATCCATGTCTCCAGCTCAGAGAGAAGGATGCTGTGGAGGATCATAGCGAAGGCTTTCTGAAACATCCTTCATGGTTATTTTTCCTAGTAACCTTGAGTTGATTGTCCTTCATATGCTACAATCTATTACAAACTTTGTCCAGAAAGTAACAGAAAGTAAACTAGTGAAATATTAAACAAACATATATGTGCTAAAAATTATGTAGACTCACATGCAGAAGAAAATAATAATGTGTTATTAAGTAGTTGTCTCTCTGGTTATGACAAAATGATCTGTGACTGTGACAAAGAAAGTCAATCTGAAGATAGAACAAACAAGCATAACCAATGTGCATTCCTTCATACGCTCAAGTTCTATGACATGTATAATTTATGTATAAACAAAAATTCATTCTTCTTGATAGCTATCCAGTACATGTATTTTATTTTTTTAGTTTTTTTTTGTGACACACCTTACCTCTATCACAGATACCCTGTTTAGCATTTTACTTAATTTTTGCTGTCACATTAATCTTAATATTTTCTTCATGTTGACATGATACGTAAGAATAATTTCAGTTATATGGTCGTTAGTTCTTTCAGCACCCGATGTTGTAAGAAAACAACAAAAACATTTAAATATGTTATTGTACTTAATTCTGGCATCAATATTATCCCTCAGGTCAGTTGCTCTTCTGCTGTGATTTAATCAAATTGTAAGGAAGAACTGTAGAGTCCAGGGATTATTTTTGTTGAATGAACATGTTCAGATACAGTTCTGAAATCAATGAACTGGAAAGATGTCAGCTCATGCTGGGAACACAACTTAGCTGTATGGTAATAAATGCACTGAGAAGGTGTCAGGCAAACAAAGCCATAGCCTGCAGCAGCAAATGACAGTTCTCTGAATTAGTATCCCTGTCCTTGAGCTTAAATTTGGATGTTTCAAATCTTTCTGATAAAATTCTTGATATTACACTGCAAAGTTATCAGATAAATACCTCTCTGGTTTTTCTGGATTAAATGATAAGAAGTGCTATAAAATAAAAAGAAGAGAGAAAAAAAGTTCACTCTATTTGGGTTTTTTTTCCCTTTGGAAACAAAAATGTTGCAAAAGTTATGGTATTCCATAGAAATGTCAGCACTGCAATCTGTCTGCAGAAGTCTGCATAATTGGGAGAACCTTCACTAAACACAATGTCGAAGCAGCACCAAGTAAAAGGTCATGTGTTATTATTCACTGTGTAGCGCAAGAGGGAAGAGCAATTAAGAAAGCCAGAGGGAAAGGCAAAAGCATCAGCACTGTTCCTCTAACTCCTTGCTAAATTTTAGAAGTGGTAGAGTGGGAGGATACCATATGTATTGGTCCCTATGGCTAGCATCTTTAATTTCTGGATGAGATGAATCAAGGCAAAATCAAGAGTCTAAGCTGTCAGCAAAACCCCCAATTATTAATTAGAAAAAAAAATAAAATAATAATAATAAGTTAAAAACAATTATTCAGCCTCCCCATTCCAACATCCCACTAACACTTCATACAAGCCCTAATATACTACTATTAGGGATAGGAGAAAGCTTTTTTTTTTCGCACCAGAGTGCATCTGGTCAGATTCACCAGCCCTGACGTTTTCTGAATTCCTGGATTAGAGTTATTTTCAGGTTTTAAATGCAATTTAAGAAGCTGGGGTATGCAGATTAATGAGTTTTGTTTATCCCTATGCTCATTTTTAATGTATTCAGTGCAGGTAATTTTT
This sequence comes from Zosterops lateralis, assembly GCF_965231275.1. NCBI lineage: Eukaryota > Metazoa > Chordata > Aves > Passeriformes > Zosteropidae > Zosterops > Zosterops lateralis. Next base: position 74,431,997 of record NC_139762.1, read on the forward strand.
CACCTTGGGTTACAGCAATCCATTGATAAAAACTTTTGTGAACGGTGATGTGACTGACTGTATAAACTGATTTTCTTTTCTCCTTGTTAACCTTTTTTATCCAGGAGAACAAATATGGGAACACCTGAAAAGTATTTTTTTATGATTGTTAAGACATGAAGCTACTAGACAAATATAACTCAGAAAGTATACTCACTGGAAAGATTGATTCAGTTTCCTGAGGTTCAATTAGTCTGGAGTTTCAATAATGTGCTGTAACTGTTTCGGAGATGCAGGGCTATTACGTACAAAATCTTGTTGTGGGCAAAAATGAAGCATATTATAGGTAAAGCCAATGCTGGTATAACAGAAAACTTAACAATACAATCAATGACTTATTTTTAGCCCAGATCTAATTATTATAAGAAAAAAATTCCTACTGCTGCAGATTAATCCCACTGGTTTTAGTGCTAATACTGTAGTTAGACATACATGCATATTTTATTATATATCTCTTTCTCGGGTGCTACGTTCAATATTCCTTTTGGGTCCTTTGTCCTTGGCCCTTGGGTTGACAGCTTCAGTTTTCCTGTGGTTGTGCAGCAACTTACCAGAATCTGAAATTCCATACCAGGAGGATTATGATGTTGGTGATTTCTTCTTCCTCGCCCTAGGATTCAATTTGGGTTACTGTTGTATGTTTTCCAATGTACTTTGCAGGTTCTTCTTACATCTTTTACTGTACAGAGTATGTGTTACATGTATTTAATACTTGTTTTCTTACCCCATGATTGGTTAGTCTTAGCTTTAGATCTGCTTTTTTAAAACTGATATTTATTGGGGTTTGGAGCCCTGAGATCTTCAATGCTTTGTCATTATATTTAAAAAAAAAAAAAAAAAAAAAAAAAAAAAACCTTAGGGCTAAACAAAGTAAAAATAAAGCTCTAAAATGGTCAATACAAGTTGAGAAAAAAAAAAAAAAGGCATTACAATTCTCAGTTTTGTAAACTCAGTGCAGTCTGTGGGCTGTTATTAACAATGTTAATATCATATGTATCAGTTCACTTTGCACTTCAAATATTCTGAGTGGTCTATGGGGAGGACATAACAATACTTTTGTCATCTCATCATGTGTACCTTCTGGTTGAGAGCCAATTTTATAACAAGACAGTCGATTTTAAAGTAGACTTTGCATGGCTTTTAAGCAGGCCATGCAAGGATGAAAGGTTTTTATACTCTTCTAGTTGTCTGACAGATTGGTCAGTGATCAGGCATGTTATGATCAGAAGCAGAACATGAAATTATCAGTTTTCAATTCTAATGGAAGAAATTAAAAGAATGGCAAGCATAGTCCAGCAAGTTTAGACTTTGAATGCATACATATATAATATATAAGCTAATATGTGCAAAAACTTTCTGTGATCTAGATTGTCTAAAAGTGAAATTTAGGCCTGTATAGCTTTAATGAAAAAAATTCCACAGGACATAGATTATTTTTCATTAGCTTGACTGTTAATTCCTGTAGATGCAATTACAGCATATTTGCTTTAATTGTTCATTAATATATTTGTTATGCTGCCACTAAATTATGCAAATAAAAATAATGAATTCTTACAAGATCATTATAGATCCTCACCTATAATTGAAATGTGAAAAAAACCTTTCCACTCTCTTTTTATTAATAATGTGTGTTGGTGGTAAGACAGTTTAAGTTACAACGGTTTTAGTGTTATTTGCTGGTCCATGTTTCTGTTAATTTCTTTGGTGTTTTGGTGGGGAGGCTGTTGTTTTTTGGAGGTTTTTCAATTATTTTTAAACTTCTAAATTGTAACATTTTTAAAATCCTGTTAAAATATTTAATTGAATAATAAATCCAAAACAACTTTTTTGGGTAAGTATATTGCAGCAACATTACATTTAGGTTTTTTTTCCTTTAACTTCAGAAAGCTTTAACGAAATAATGCTACCAAAAAAGAAAAAAAATTCTAAAACTAATCAAAGAAACAAGAAAGTTAATGTCCTTCCAGTGACTTATCAAGACATATATGAAATGTAAGAATGACAGTTTTTATAGTTTTCAGTAAACTGGATTGCATTTATTAATATTCCTTACTACTCCTTGTAGCAAGTCACTTATGTTGTGATGAGATAGACTACATACTTCAGTGATTCCTTTGTGCTTCAGTACTTTATTATTCATATCTTTCAATGCAATTCGTTGACTGGGTTGTTTGGGTTTCTTGGTGTTTTTTTACCCTTTGGTAAGGTGGGTATATACTCTTTGGTTATCTATTCTTTAATGCATAAAACACTTTCCAAAGAAATAAAATCCTGTATTTAAGCTCGACAGTAGCAGAAATGGTAAATTCGAAGCTTAAATCAGGACCGAAGAATGATGACAGGTATCATGCATAATGAACTAGAGTATAATAACTAAATCAATTATTATATTTGCATTTTAATTGACAGTGAATTAATGATTATTTTTCAGTAAAACAGGAGAACAAATTCTCTCTACAACATTGAAATTCAATACATATATGTCCTTCAATGACACTATATCAAGTGACAGTCATTAAAAGTTATTTTTTGTTCAATTATCGGGTTTTAGTAGTAAATGCTTCTTTAGGAATAGACAGACTGGTGCAAAATCTGGTGAACAAACTTCTAAAACCCCAACAGAATTTAAAAAAAAAAAAAAAAAAAAAAAAAAAAACCCAAACAAAAAAAACAAACCCACAAACCACAATTCCCCACAGAAATGCAAAAACACTACAATCTTGATAAAGAGCCTATCTGCATTTAACTTTCTGAAAGGCAAAACCTTTCAATAATCTGACATAATATTTTGGTTCTGATATTAAATCATCTCCAGTTGGGAAATATTGTCTCTTAGAAAGTATTATAATGATATAGTTTTAGATCTTTTTGTCTCTGACTTCAAAATATTCATAATCCACATTCCAAGCATCTGTAACTCGCAAGTATCATTTAAAAGAAGTTAAAATTCCAAGATAACAGACAAGAAATTAAAAAGAAAACAGAGTTACAATATATATGTGGTTCAAAGTAAGGAATGAGTATGTCAGGAGTGGTATTATGACAGCGAGTAATGATAAGAGACAAGTGATCATATGGTTGGGTTGCACAGATGACCAGATATCATATATACTGATTTAATTATACTTCCATAAATTACTTGTATAAGAAGATATTTGGATGGCTACCAGAAACAAATTGAATATCTACATGTTGTGCCCTTCACTATTCATACTGAGACTGCAAAAATCTGCCAAAGTCTGTCTGCTTTTCAAGAAGTTCAATGTAAGTTCATGTGCACAACTGATCATAAACAACAGACAACTTTATGTTCATGTAACTGCTAAATTAGGACCTTTGGGCTTTACTGTAATTTCACTGTTCCCTTGAATCTCGACAGTGCTGATATTGGATTGGTCCTGGTTTGTAATGCTGTGGATTAATAGCACATGGCTATGTGTGATTACGAAACCGCTATGAATGCACACCATACTTTATCTTGTGTATTACACTAGCACTACCAATGAATAGAGAGTTATAACTTCATCTGCCTGCTCCTGCTGAAACCAAACGTCCTGTGGGCCTGGTGTATTTTTTGTACAATACAAAAAACCCCAAACCAAACCAAACCAAAAAAATTTAAAGAAGATCAGATCTATAAAAAGTAAATTATCATGTTTCTAATATGTAATAAAACATTCTGATAGTCTCAGTAATTTATGTAAGGTTGCATTTTGTAATTTGTTCCAAGCCTACATAAATTTTAAAATGTATTTTTTCTTCCTTTTAGTTCAATTAGGATATTGATTAAGGTTACTATCCAATTTAATTTTCATTAAAAATGTGCATTTAACAATAAAAATAACTAACGAAATAGAAATGGACTTTTAACATTACTGGAAAATTGTAGGAAAAGAAATTTTGCAAACTCCTTGCATTTGTGATGATTGCTATTTTATCACAAATACACTTACTTTATACCAGTATGTAAATCAGATAGAGAAACCTAATTCTTGCCATTCCCTTCAGAGAAAAGCAAGAGCTGCAGATTCTCAGGATCATTAAGTGTATAATGAACTCTTCAAACACAAAAGAAGTGAGTCAGATTATTTTAATACATTTGTTAATGATGACTTCATATTATCAATTGGTGAAAACCTTTCTTTTTAATTTATATAAAAAAGAAACTGTTATGTGTAATATTACATTCATACACACTACTTCCCCTATACGGTGGTCTCCTTAAGAAAAAATACAGATATAAATAATAAATTGTATTTTATGTATAAAATATCTATTATATTATAAATATGTATCATGTAACACATAAAGTGTTTGCCACCTGTGTACTCTGCTCAGTCATTTTACCTTTTGACATGAAAACTCCAACATATCAGTCATTGTCAAAATTGCTGTCAATTTTTCCTGGTTTTATTAGAATTTATTCTTCTCTCCTCACCCTTTTTAACTTGATCCCCATAATACGTCAGTAATCCAAAATTCAGTAAAAGACAAAACTGATCTTTAGGAGGAAATTTGGGATGCTTGTGTTTCTCACATCTTTACAAAGCCAAAAGCAGAAGCTTTCTATTGCTAGAATACTTTCCAACATGAAGGGTTTGCTGTTATAGATCTGATATTATAATAAAATCTTCCTCTGAATCCTGTTCAGTTATAATCAAAATACAAGAAGAAACCTAGACATCTGTTTCATATATGATATTAGTGCTATATAAGCTTCTTCACAGCAGTAAGCAATCTGTCTCAGCTAGGTCATTTAGTGAAAAAAAAATTAAATGGCAACAGAAGAGTAAAATATTGCTATAACATTTCTGTGACATAGGGAGTAGAGCTTTTTATATACCTGTTTCTACATTTTGTTTGAAATTCTTGTTTTGTTATGCAGGGATAATGATACTAAAGAACATAGTAAATTTTTCTTGTCTGTTTTTCTTTTTGTGGTTTAGCTTTTTGTTTGTTTGTTCATTTTTTTTTTCCTTTGTGTTTTTTCTTTTTTTTTTTTTCTAAAATGAAAATTGTACAGCTAAGTGGTGAGGAATGAATCAAGGACCAAAGGAAGACTCTAGGAACTTTATGAGCTTTTTTTTTTTTTGCGATGCCACATTACAGTACATTGACTATTGGATTTATCTATAGGAATATTAATGAAAAACTCACATACTATGAGGAGATCTTTTAAGTTTGATATTGGAGATTTACTAGAAACATATTTTACTTCTTTTGAAGCCAGATATCATGAAATAAAAATGAAAGAAAAGTTCAGATTGAGACTACAATCTTATTTTAGAAAATACTTTTTAATTAAAAATACTATTATATAAAGGCATATTAACCTTCAAATTGCAAAAACTCTGTCTCACTGAACAAGAATATCTCAGATGACTCAGTGTAATGCAATGTTTCTTTTTTTCTTTTCCTTTCTGAGTCACATTAATAGTTCAGTATTTTTTGCTCTTTCTCATATAATGAATATTAATTGTCAGTAATTTGATTCAATTACATTAAGAATTCTAATTTGACACAGAATGCATGTTGTCAAGTCATTTCTATGGTCCTGTATCTAAAAACTGTAATTTTACAAAGTTATTATAAATTATACCTGAACAACTATGCATTTTCTGTGGCAAATTTTGGAATTGGGTAATTTTGGATGGGAGTGGAAACTTCTTAAAGTTGCTTACAATTAATAGTAGAAAAAGCCATGCTGTTAAAATGGCTTATGGTGACCTATAAGCGTCTTCAACAGACAAAGCTTTGATTCCAAACCATGAGAAGCAATGCTATTATCTCTAAGGGAAACCACATCCTGGAAGTTCCTTGGAAGTTCCCTCTTGTTTTTGTATCTACAGACCTGTATAGACAATATTCTCAATTCTAAAAAAACTCCATAGTCATCGTTTTGTAGCACAGATAATAAGGGACTACGTCTGTATGTAAAGTAGAAAAGCACAGGATATTCAGAGCAGAGCTGAGAATTCTGTGAAATCACCCTCCCTAAAATGTGAAAATGTCCACATTATTACTTCATTTGTGTTGGTAAAATAAATTATTATAGGAAACATGTAAGTATAATGAATCATAAACCTTTAAAATCATGATACTTGAAGAACTGCTGGCAGCAAAGAAAGAAGTCTTGCTACTGTGACATCATTACCAGAGGGTTTCTGATTAATGACTATCAGTTCTTCTAAAAGGATTCAAAGAAAAAGTAATGATTCCAAGTATCAAAAGGAAAAAAATACTCATGAATTCTTGAAGTACAGTGCTATGGAAAAGACTCAGAGGTTTTATTCATATTGTATTATATTATAATCCTTCGACTGATGTTGTTTTGGGAGTTATCTGCCAATTATATATAGTTTAAAGACTAAGTCATTGTGTTCTGTAGCCAAGAGGTTTAATGCCCATGAATTTCAAATGGTTTTGCCACCTACTTACTGCATACAATTCAGGTTTTCCGAAGCAGTATCTAGCAGAACGTTAAGCTACAATTCACGGACTATTTTATGTAAAACACATAAAATTAGAATTATCTCTAGGGGGAAGCAAGGTTACCAAGTGAGTTTTGATTCTTTTTTCAGAATTACTTTTTTTTGTACACTTCAGCAAAAAAAGTGAAGTGGCAGCTTCATGCCATTCCAAATATAAATTGTTCAAAAAATAACAATCATTCTTAAAATACAGTAAGATTAGTTTGACAGTACCATGGTATATGATCTTCTGAGAATTTATTTCCCTGATTATTAATTTAATTTTATTTTCAGGACACATGTAGAGTAAATATATGCAGATGAAAAAAGCATTCAGAAATTAATAGAATAAGAAAAGCTTCAGAAAATTTCCATGATTTTGCCCGTGGTGGAAATCTTAGGTATCTAAATCACTCCTACACTTAAGAACACTCTTTGTACAGTAGGGTACAATAAAAGCTTTGTCTTAAAACAACAATAACAACAAAAAACCACAAACAAACAAAAATTAAAAAAAAAAAAGAAAAAAAGAAAAAAAAAGAAAAAAAAGGAATTTACTCAACAGAGAAAAGGAGGAAAGGACATGCGTAAATATTATTTTCCTCTTTAATATTTGATTTGAAATACCTAATACTACTGTTTGAGGAAATTAGATTGCATTAACGATTATTGAGGAAAGAAATAAAAGCAAATATATTTTCAATATTCTTAGAACAGAGAAGAATATCAGAACAAAACCTGTATTGAAAAGTAAACATTTTTTGTATTTAAAATGAAATTGCCATTCAAGAGGTATCTGGCAGCACCGAGTTCAGATAGTCTTACTGGAAAACATGATTGCTGTGTAATGAAGACAGAAGATGAGGAAGAAAAACTGCACTTATGAACTCTTGATGTTTACTAAGCAGAATGAAAGTCTTCAGTAGAGCTGAGACACCAGTTCCCCTAAATACAATTACAGAGCCTCTTTCAGAATTTTCTTTGGTCTCACTATGAAGTGTCATAATTTACTTTTTAACTCTCAGGAAAGAAGTTTGTCTGATGAAGATGGCCAGGACTGGACAGCTCTTTTTCTGATTTGTGACTAACCCAGAATCCAGCAAGTAGGCATTTTTCATGTAAATCTTCAGAGACTTTACATCTAACAGACAAAAATAAGGCTTAGGAAACCTTAGTTTGTCAGTGAGTTACAGATTAAGGGATTTTTTTTCCTTTCTTTCCAAACAGATCTAAAGAACTAGAATGGTGCTTCTTTTTCTTAATTTGTTTGGTTGGGTTTGGGTTTGTTTGGTTTCGTTTTGGTTTTAATCTCATGATTAATTTAATAATTGGAAAAGAAAAATTTAGATAGGTTTTTGTCTGGAAAAAAGCATTTTGAGTGGTTGTTACCCACTAAGAGGAAAGATGTTATGTATACATAAATACACATGTACATATTAACTAATTTTTAATTAATTACTCATCAAGTGAGATGATTTTGAGGAATGGAGATTTGAATTGCTCCATTTTAAGAGAGAAATTACAAGATGTCTGCTTGAGGATCCAAACTATCCAAGCACATAAATATCAGCTGCTTCTTTTTCTCACAATTTTGTTTTGCTAGGAAACAGCCTTCTGCAGTTCTTTGAAAGAGCAGTTACAGGAGAGGCTTCCAAATCCTTGACAGAGTTACTTGAGCCTCAGAGAAAATCTCCATCAGACAAGTTGATACAGCTTTATACATACAGTTTTTCTTTTACCTACTTCAAGTGGCTCACTGTTCAACTAAAGGATTTCTAGAGCTGCCATTTTAAAGCACCTGCCTCTCTCCAGAGACTGTGCACAGCTCAAGGAGCTTCACTCACAAGAGAGTTATGCCATTAAATAAAACAAAGAGGCTTATAAACATTTTCTGTTTCTACTTATCTTAAATGTATGCATACAGAGAAAATGGCTTACTTAATAGAATTTAAAATAGAAGATGCTTATCTTCCCCTCTATGACTCTCTTTTTATATAGCTGCTCTTATTATTTCTGTGATTATTTGATTATTGAAATCAGCTGTGATACTGTAGTAGGTGTAGGTACAGACAATTGTTGGGCTCATTTCTTGTTTCTTGTTCCTATTCAAATTGAATATTTTTTCTTATCATTTGGTAAAGGCAATGTCATTCTGCTTGATTTGCAACCACTATTTCTATTGGTATATTGAGCTTTTTCTTTTAATTGAAGTTAATTACATAAATATCAAGCCATTTCATTGACTTTTGGTCACTACTGAGATAAAGAAAGAATGTATTTCTTGTATGCTTTCTTACATATATATATAAATTTTTTTTTTTTGTTCTCACATATCTGTGCTTGATGTGTCAAGTGATTAAAATTAAAGTGCCATCAGGGATTAGTGGTTTACTTATATTCACATTAAAATTAACATAACAGTTTCCTGTGGGAGTTAAAACAAAAAGAATTACTCTATCTTAAGAAAGAAAAAAAATCCCATTGTATCTGTTTCCATCATTTTTGTAATCTAAATGCTTACTTAAAATTGTAAGAGGGAGTATTAATAAATCCAAGACTATATGGTCCCCTTAGGGCCATACTCAAGATATTAGATAATAAACAAAAGGGAAGTAGGTAGGCAAGTTCCTCTGTCACAATCCACAAAAGATTGATTCCTACATACTTGCCTGGGTTTTTTTCTAATTTTTCTGAGAACCTTATTTTACTGAAATAGTCCATTGAAACTTTTTAACCATGAAGAGATGTCAAACAGGTGAAAAATGGAGGACAGTTAAGATGTAATTTCCTTTTCCCTCCTCTCCTCCTTCTTCAATTACTTCTTATTTCTGGTGATTCATGTATATGGGTTGTCCTCCCTAAATATGTTATATTGAGCTATTTTTCTGTAAGTTGTATATATTTGTGTGTGTGCGTGTGTGTTTGTGTGTGTGTAGCATTTAATAAGGGGTTCACAGAGTGAGTGAGCTTGTTGTAATAATTTTGAGGGAGATTGTTGTGAGCTATAAGCCTACTAACACCTAATCTCTTACAGTAGGTTAGGTATCATTTGGTCATTCTTTTTGGGGACAATATGTCTTTGGGGTGGTATATTTTCTATTTTTGTCTATATGGGGACTACTAATTTTAACTGCCTGCAAATTTTCCCAATGGTTTCGTTTCTTTTGAAGTAAATCACTTGGGGTAATACTTTGAGGAATTTGGAGCTATGTTTGTCTACCTTCTTCAAACAGACAACTCAGGAAAAACACGATGAAATAGGATTAGCATCAGATTTTAAAGGGGACTGAGGAAAAATGTAGATATGGTGTCAGTTAAAGTTAGAAATGAGTGTGTAATTTCTTCTTGGATAATTTTTGGGGGTTAATTTTTTGAGTTATGAATTCTATTAACTCAGTATGTTTCTTTCCCAAAGAAACAATTGAGTGCAGAGAAATGTGAGAGGGTTTAGGTACAATCCAAGCTTCAGTTTAAGGGAAGTGGTAGAGATAGTCTTGTAATATCAAATTCCTAATTCTCCACTCATCTAGTCATCATTTACTACTTATAAATAGGTATTAATCCAAGTGAAGAGATCCTATTTACTTGGGAAGGAAATGGAGAGCTAAGGTGGACCAGGTAGACTCACAGGTGTAAGATAGTGCCCTTCCTACAATAACAAAAAGTGGTTATAATTTCTTATTTTCAAAACTGCTGAAAAATGATTTTGAAAATTCAGTCTCCTAATGTGGATGAGGAGCATCAGCATGATTTAGAGCTCTTGTTATTATTATTATTATTATTTAAATAAAAGAAAAATGTTGCATAGTCTAAATTTTAGAAATTACAACTCCAAGAATAAAATTAAAAATTGTTTGTTTGTTTGTTTGTTTTGTGCTGTTTATTTATAGTGAGCTGAAGGGCTGTATTTCATCTTCTAAATCATCTGCCATTTGCCACTGTCAAAGGCTGAGGTTTATTATCAATAATATGCAGCTAAGTCAACATTCAGTTCAAAAGTAGAAGGAAAAAATAAATCTGTTTATATTTACCTTTAAAGTTTTAAGCTCAAGTTCTAAACAAATTTTATTTGTCGTGTTTTTCGTTTCTGCAACCAATGGATTTAACTGGCATAAAAAAACCTCAGACTGGAGTTTGGCTAGGGTACTGAAACAAGCATTTTATAACTTCTCATAATTAGCATTTCCACTACAATCTCTTTATATATTTGGGTGTTCAGTTTTATTTCCTTGCACATTTCATATCTTTAATATGTTTCTCCGGGGTTTTCATCAAAGAAAATATTTTGATTAATTTTTTCTAGATGAATATACTGAGTCTTTAGTGGATGCTTTCATGCGTGCTTGTGATTCTTCACCCTCATAATTGATCTGGTGTTTGCAAACCATAGAAAGTGCCTCAAAGGAAAATATGATAGAGAAACAGTCTTGAACACTGTCTTAATTTGTCTGTTTATGATGAGAGTTTGAACATCTGTTTTCCTTTCAGCTGGTTTTTACAAATATTTTGAAGTTCCTCAACAGCCCTGTTGTTTAGAGTATGCTGGGGCCAACAAATGGGAAATGAGCACAAAGCAGGAGAGAAAAAGAATAGAAATGGGAAACACGGTGACATGAAAGGTGATTATAGAAGAAAAATGAGAGGAAAATAAGAGTATAGACATCCATTTTTCCAATATCTTTGTTTTAATGGCCCTCAACAAACTTTTAACATAATCAGAATGTAAAATGATGGGAAAATACCAAGTGTTTATTATATGTCTGATACAGTTTGATCTGCCTCACAGACAGATCATCCAGATGTCATGATAAATAAAAGAAGTCTAGCAGAAACGGAATAAGTTATATTGCTTTGCTTTGCTGTCTTGAAGTTTTCTGATACTTTTCTTCCAATGATTTTTCATTCCAAGTATTTGTATATGTTCAAGTCCAGAAGTTCCTGTGTGCATTGCAACAGTCACTCCCACAAAATAAATTTGCCGTTTTATTGATTATGAGTAGAGAAAAAAGATAATACTAAGCAAAGCTTCATAATGTCCTTCCAAGAAAAAAGAGAATTTAATATGTATTTTTGAGGGAGTGATAATCAGAAGTACACACTCTCTGCAACCAGATTAGTAATATTTAAGTAAAATTGTAAAACTGTAAAACTGTAAAACTGTAAGGAAAATATGTTTGAGTGCACAATTAAATACAAAATTTAAGCATGTACATTTAGATTTTGGTCGTGTTGTATGCTGGTTTTCAGGCAGAATTTTCATTTTTCATCTTTGTAATTAAACATTCCATAGGTGCCTCTGCTAAGCGATGCTACAAGGGATCAGTAGCTAGGAAACAGGTACACACGCAGATTTGTATAATAGTTTCCATGGAAAGGTATATCTAGTTCATCCGTGGTTCAACTTAGAAGGCCAAGAAGGAGATAATGAAAGTGAGTTATTGATAAATGTGAGCAATTGCTGGATAAAATGGTATGGGGAATCTGGGAAAGACATCAATATCTGGTTTTGCCTGGATCACAGCCTATTTTAGGATGCTGCTTTTTAAAGTTATACATTTTAAAGGTGTCTTTGCAAGTAGTAAATACAATTTCTTCCTGACTGAGAGAAAAGGTAAATCAGGCAGTCTTAGCAGATCAAACATGATGTGAAATTCTTAGTAAAACCTGACAATTATATGAGATGAATGTATTTCCTAAAATACAAAATAACTATTTCTTCCCTTTAACTAAGATTGTATATTTAAATATTACCTGTACTGGGATATTCTTTTCCCCCTGTTTTATCATTGTTTATGTGCTAAATCTGCTAATAGATTTCTGAAAAAAAAGCTCAACCAAAGCATGAATTCCTGCAAAGGAAAAAAGTGAGATTAAATTTTCCCTTTCATATTTGCCAATGAAAAATGCTCATCTCATGATAATGTAGTGAGATCTACACCACTGTCTGATGAAAATAGCAAACTGTGCTAATCCAATTTAATTTTCATTGCCACACACATTTGCTGCCTTTCCAAAATGTTCATTGCTTTTTTTTTTTTTTTTTTTAAAACATGAAATCCAAGTTGGAGAGAAAAAACGGGGATTTTTTCATGTAAACTTGCAACAAAAATATTTACTTAAGGGATAGGATTAGTGTCCCTTTGGATAGATGGTCTACTGTTTTAAACTATAACTGTGACGAAATATTTGATAAGTAATGCTAAATGGTACCATGTCTACAATTTTCGTTGCAATCTTAGAAATGTAGTACCACCCCCTAACATATGAAAAAATTAAATGAGAAGAACAAAATCAGCTATACAATCAAGAGTTGTAAATTATCAGGCAATTGATTTACAAATAAAAAGAAAATTTCTTATTTTAATAGGCACTAGAATGAACTTTATACTATTGCAACTTATATAGCTCACTGAGAGCATATGTCACATATGTAATATTCTAGAACAGTGATCGTATTTTCTCACTAGCTCGTAAATGATCCTTTTTCACAAAAGCAAAACCTGAATTCTTCCTTAAAAAGAACTTTTGAGACAATTCACAATGCTAATGAGTGCTTATAAAGCACAAACACTTTACTGTATTAAGATGTTTGATGATATTTTATTATCATATTTTATTAGGTAGTTTCACAAGAATAGAGGCACCTGAGGGAAGGTGCTCTGGTGGCAAACAGCGTAACATATTGTTTCCCTCTTGGAGGATAATTTTGAAATGTAGACTTAGAGGTAGGGAAGAAAAAAGAAAACTAAACCTTTTTCATAGTCCAAATTATATATTAATAGTTATCTATTTCTGAAGAAAATAGACAATAAATTTTCTGAGAAAGACAGCAGGTTTGATAAAAAACAGACAATGTAGATTGGCTACACTCAGTCTGTACTCATGATATGGTACAATGGTACCCTAAACTGTGAAAAGGTCTTCAAGGTGACCAGACTACCTGTGGAAGAGTCTGGATGACCCTGCAAGGAGGATTAGCAGAAGCAAGGCATCTGTCTCTAACTCTCTGCTAAACAAATTCTTTTTACAAGAGAGACTATAAAACTATTAGAAAAGAAAGGACATACTCTCCATGAAAAATGGAAATCTTGAATAGCAATAATGAACTCTTTCAATTAATAGTCCATTTGGACAATTTGGTGATAACGTATTTAGAGAGACAAACAAAATTCCAACAACTTCCATGTATAATGTAAACTGAACACTACATGCAGTCTCCCTGGACAAAAAAAAAAGTATTTAAATTTCTCTGATGCTTCCAGCACCATCAAGTAGGCACGTGATAACACATTTTCCAGATGCAGAGTTACTATGAGTGCTTCATTATTAATTCCAGGCAAAATCAACCAGATCAGTTTGAATAGTTTGCACTGATATTTTGAGCACCTGGATGAACTTCTTTGTCATCAGGATAGCATGGATGCTTCTGTGTCATGCTGGTAGTATACAATGAATAAAGACAACAAAAGAAAACCAAGATGATATATTCAGATGTCACTAAACTGAAGACCTAACATATACCAAATCTAGCAATATATGAAATAAAGTTTCTGCAACACTCTGGCCCACAGCTAAAGCTTATATTTTGTCTGATTCTATTCAAAATCTCTTAGTTTGCAGTAAGAAATGAGTTGCTGACAATAACGCATACATCAGTTATAAAAACAAATTAGAGAAATTGAGTTGTATTGGTTAGGATGTTCTACTTTATTACTCTTTTAAAAATAATTCATTTAATGTATCTGTCACCATTTTCCACCTTGAAAATCAAGATTGCATCAGCACACTCTGAACTTCTGAAGTATCTATGTGGGAAAAGGCCCTTAAAACATAGGTTCATAGATTAATTTAGTTTGGAAAAGACCTTTAAGGTCTTTGAGTCCGACTTTTACCCCAGATCTACCATGTCCCTAAGTGTCATGTCTACACATCTGTTAAATACGTCCAGAAATGGTGACTCTCCCACTTCTCTGGACAGCCAGTTTCAATGCCTGGTAACCCTTCCAGTGAAGACATTTTTCCCAATATCTGACCTAAACCTCCTCTAGTGTGAAGTGATGACGTTTTGTTACTTAGGAGGAAAGATCAACTCCCAAATCATTACAACCTCTTTTCAGGGAGTTGAAAAGAGTGATAAGGTCTCACCTGACACTCCTTTTCTCCAGGCTAAACAACACAAACTCCCTCAGTTCCTCTTCATGAGATTCATGCTCCAGATCCTTCACCAGCTCTGTTGCTCTTCTCTGGACAGGCTCCAGCACCTCAATGCCCTTCTTGCTGTGCGGGGCCCAGAGCTGGACATAGCACTGGAGTTGCAGCCTCCCCATTGCTGAGCACAGGGGGAAAATCACTGTCCTGGTCCTGCTGGCCACACTATGGCTGATACGGGAGAGGATGGCATTGGCCTTTTTGGCCACCTGGGCACAGGCTGACTTATGTTCAGCCACTGATAACAAGCATTTTCAGGTCCCTTTCCACCAGACAGCTTTCCAGCTACTGTTTCTCAAGTCTTTAATATTGCATGGAGACACAAGTGCAGAATTATTATGCCTAGGCAAAGCAAGGTATGTGTTTCTTTTAGGATCAAATGCAGAGTAGGACTCTGGAGCTAATTTTTTTTATCTTTGTTTTGTTTTCACAGTGTGTTATTGAACTTCTCTCACCACCATGTACATGCACCCCAGGGAACATGTAAGGAAATATGAAATGTTTGATAATGATCTGTATATCTTTGGGAAAGACCGTGTGCCCATTACAATTCTGATGACTCCCTTGAAAACGTTATCTACATTGTTTCTCTCTGGAGGAGTGCATAAGCAACTGCCTATATTATCTGTCTGTGAGAAACTATACCTCTCTCCTCTGCCTTATCCAGGCTGACATTCTTATCCTTCACAACATAAAGGGCACAATGTGATAACAGGATGTGAGGTGATGGAATGTACTCTACTTCTGGGAAGGGCTTGCTGCCAGCATGGCTAAGGCATGATGTGATTCATCAAGCAATAATCTGAGTGTGGATTGTATCAGGAGTGATTTCTTAAGTGATAAATTGAGCTGAATAAATGGCTGTCTCCTATGAAAACCCTTTCCATTGTTCTGAATAAAGTAGAACATTGTGAAATGCTTTGATTTAATCAAAATTTGTTTTCCTAGGTAGCAGGTCCTAAGAAAGCATTTTCATGGAAAGATCAATGTTTATTTATTCTATTGTTCTGTACTTTAAATTTATTCTCTAGATCATATTTTTAATCTTTTTTTGATGATGAAATATAATGGATTGAGGCATTTGGACAAACTACTGAGATACTAAAGAAGAGAATTTAAAAACATGTTTATTTAGATGGGAGTTTTTCCTTTTTCTTTTTCCAAACAAAATACTACTCTCTTTCACAGCTTGTAAAATTCCCAGGTGCCTGGCAGGTTTCATGCAGAAACCTGAAGTTATCGTAGAGGTCACTAGTCAAGTATAAAGTTTAAATTTTACTCGGCTAATCCTGCTTAGATAATTTTAACTCGGTACATAGGAAACCAGGAATGTCAAAGTATTATTAAAATACATTATTTTCTATATGTGAGTATCTAATAATGGAAAGTATTAATGGTATTTTCAATTTAGTTTATTTTTTGTTGGTCTAAATACCTATCCAATTTGTTTTATTACTCTCCTTCTTAACAAAACTGACTTACATATCAATATGACCATTAGCTCTTCTGATTAATTAGTCTGTACAAGTACCTACTTTACGACAAATTAAAGGAAAGATAAAAGGCCACAAAACACCCTCTAGGTTTATCAACATATTGATACTTTCACTGACCTTCCTTCAACCCTTTAAGTAGGAGTGGGCTTTGGAGAAAGAAACATTTTATTGTCACATTTTGCATTACATGCTTTCATAAAGCATTCAAGTGAATATTAGGGTTTTCTACTCTGACACAGATGGCAGTGACATTCTTTCCTGTGTTTTAGAACTACAATACGGTATACCTCTGTCCTGGGGTGACTGTATGGCTTGGTATCCCCAACCATCTGTTCAGCTTTACTGCCACATACTGAGTTTTGTGCCTGTAAGATTGGTTCTGAGACTGAAGTGAGGGAGACACGGCGCACGGTTTGTCTGCAGAAGCTTCAATTTACTCCCCTGGAATTTCTTTCTCATGGACTGTGTTGTCTGCAACACGGGCAGTGGGAGAGAGCTCTCCTTTGCTTTTAGTTAGTTTTTTTCTAATTAACTAAGGCCAGAATATTTCTTTGGAACTGTTCAGCTATTGTTCAGTCTGGGAACCCCAGGACTATCTCCCAGGAGCCCAGGACAGAGGACCCCAGCCCTGGAGAGACTGAGAGTGATCCAAGCCAAGACACACCCATGAAAAGGACTCTCTGACTACAGAAGGACTTTCTGAATTTACCATCTCTTCAGAACAACGAGAGATTTCATTGTTTAATATTCTTTTTTTTTTTTTTTTTTTTCATGTTTGTGAGTACTTTGTTTGTTAAATAAACAGGTTTTTTCTGCTTTTCTCCAAAGAGATTATCTCCCAAACTGGTTGGAGGAGGGGCTGCTGAATGGAAGTTCCCTTCCAAATTTGTCTCAAATCAGGACAAATAATTTTGGCACACAATGTGGGGCACATGAAAGTGGAAAAAAAAAAACTATACTGGCTGCATTTTGGTTTCACTTACTCTGTATTGGGATTAAGCACTCAGTACCCACCATGTTGCTTGATGTTATAATGTCTCTCTGGGTGGAGCCCTTGATGTCTCTCTGGTCCCGAGGCCTGTCTGAGGTGTTAATACCCTTCTGGCCCCTAGGCTTATTTTCCTATCCACAGATAGCTCCAGTGCTGTCCCTAAAATGTAGCATTTACAGTAGAGGGACATGGATTTGCGTTGTTATTTTGCTGAGCTAGGTAATAATGGTTTTTAGAGAATTTATAAAAATACTGGGGAAAGGATGGAGATTATCACCCTGGGGTGGGCTTTGTTTGAAATGTGCATGGTTTGCTGTTTGTACATCCTAAACTCCCAATCTGGCTGGGGGCGGGGCTGCTAAAGTCTGCCCTTTAAGGAAACATCCCTTTGGGAAGTTCCCTTCCAAATTTGCCCCAAACCAGGACAACTTCAAGCCTGATTTAGACAAATTTAGAAATATGTTGTATTACATAAAATGAAGAATATGTCCTTGTGAAAAATATTTTTATTTTATGTTTAGCATTGTTTTTCCTCTTTCTTGTCTTGTATTACAGTACAGATATTTAATATACAGTACATATATTACAGACTTAATTGAGAGAGA
The DNA here is from genome assembly GCF_965231275.1 of Zosterops lateralis. NCBI lineage: Eukaryota > Metazoa > Chordata > Aves > Passeriformes > Zosteropidae > Zosterops > Zosterops lateralis. Next base: position 74,449,806 of record NC_139762.1, read on the forward strand.
GGAAAGCAAATGATATTGCATAACCTAAAAGAAATGGACAGGGATAAAAATAACAGTTGTCTCTCCCCTGAATAACTAATATACACTGAGTATTTTAGATTTCTTTGCAGAATTATTTTCAGTCTTATACAGAATAACTTGATAACCTCTGCTTCTTTACACCTGTTACCTTATACCAGATGAAATGCTTCCACAGGCCTAGTTTATTCCACCTCTGTATTTTTGCTCAAAGTATCTTCCTTGGTAAATTAACATAACAGAAATCTTCATATGACATAAAACAGATTTGGAAAGTAGCTAATTTTCTATTGTCAGCTTCAGGAATAAAAGGTAAGCATAGAAGAATGAATTTCATTTTGTTTACTAAGGCCACTTACAACTGACTATAAGCTATTTGTGTGAATTCACAGTAGCATCTGTGCACTCTCATTCAGAGTGACCTTTATTTTCTTTATACAGCACACTGATCTAGTTCTACAGCTCACATATGGTAAGTAGGTAGGTAAGAAAATGACACTCAACAATAGCATGAAAAATAGTTACAACAGAATGAATTTCTATGTAATTTAGCAAGAAAAAGGATTTTAGCTTCTTAACACTAAGAAGCTTTAAATGTAGGACTGTTTTAAATGGAAAAATATTTTGAATACTTTTTACTGAAACTATCTCCAACTTTTGCAAAAATATAAACCCACAATTTTCTGAAAATCAGTATTTTATGTCAACCTAGTTGATATGTCAGAAGTGTTTTTTTTACTAGTCTCATTATGCATTCTAATTATGCTGTTCTCAAATTTACTTTATTTTCCCCACAATTCTCTAAAATGTGAGTCATTTCAATTGACCCATATTCTTTTTAGGACCATCAAGGTCTGTCTTATTCCTTTAGTATACAGTATGCTTTTGTTGGGCTGCATGGCACTTAACTGTTGCATACATGACGTCTAATTTAGTGTTACTACTAGCACTATGACATGGCAAGAAGACATTTTTCTCAGAGTTGTCTAACTAGCATCTATTACATGAAAAGACTTTGTAATATCCTGAGAAATGGTAAATAATAACTGTATCTTTGAATCTCTTAAGAAATAATTTTTTGGTCAGAGCAACAAGACTACAGTATCTCTTTTTCTCTATTTTAAGCATTGATACTACAGAAAATACAGCAGTGTCTTGTATTTTCTCTACATCCTCCAAGTATTCTTCCAGGGCACAGTAATCAATGGATCTGTGGTAGTTGTTTGGTGTCTGAGGCATCATACACAGGTAATGGGCCCGATTTTTTCTATGAACTTCCTTGGACTGATGAGGACCACTGTGCTGAAAATTGGAAAGGTTTCCAGTGGTATCACTCTTCTCTCTGACAGTGAACCCGTGGGTTCTGCCACAGTGTTCAGTGGCACAACCCAAGGGCATGGCCCGAAGTTGTGTCAGGGAGGTTTAGGTTGAGTATCAGAGGAAGGTTTTTCACCCCGAGGGTGTTTGGGCACTGGAACAGCTCCCCAGGGAAGGAGTCACAGCATCAAGCCTGGCAGAGCTCAAGAAAAATTTGGGTAATGCTCCCAGGAAGATGGTGTGATTCTGGGGGTGTCCTGTGCAGGGCCAGGAGTTGGACTTCAATGATCCTGGTGAATGCCTTCCAAACCAGCCCATTCTACAATTCTAAGAGGATCTTTTTAATTTGTTAAAAATGTCTTAAAAATTATTTTCGCTAAAATACAGTCAAGATCCAAGTTTCTGCTTTCTTTCTTTCTTTCTCTTTCTTTCTTTCTTTCTTTCTTTCTTTCTTTCTTTCTTTCTTTCTTTCTTTCTTTCTTTCTTTCTTTCTTTCTTTCTTTCTTTCTTTCTTTCTTTCTTTCTTTCTCTCTGGACAGATCAGAACACTTCCATGAAAAAAATGTAGGTTTTAAATCTAAAAGTGAACTTTTTGTGTATTTGTGATATTATATTCTGATTTGAATTTCTTAAAGCCTAAAACACCACTTTACATTCAATAGCATGCAGCACTTCTGCAGAGTCAGTTACAAAAAATAACTGCAGTGTGAATTGGTAATGGGACATTCAATCAGCCTAAACCAAATTCTTTCTACACAGAATATATTATAAGGTAGAAAAGAATTTCGAAGTCTAATTTCAGCTGCAGCTCTTTGCTTCAAAGCTGTTTTGAACTATTCTTATTGCAACAGTTTATGTACTGGGTTGTGTAGTTGATAAAGAAAACTGGAACTGCCTAACACTTTTACAGAAAATTATTAATACAGAGAGGGAAAAACAAACCAAATCTGGCTTCTTGATTTAAGAGGTCACTTGAAGGTAATCATATCAGTGTTTGAGCTCTATTCATTTAGTACTAATGATACTCTGTAGATTAGCAATTATTGTAAGACATATTTTGCAGGTTACTGAGCAAGACTGTTTTTTATATGAAAAGAACAACATGTAGATTCATTATGTGCTAGAAATTGTTCTATAAAATTCTGCAATATAACAGTCTTTTATCTGAGGCAATTCTATTTAATTACTCAGATGTCTCTTAAACATACAGGAAAACTTTACCTATCCCAGATATTTAGTGTAACATTTATGCATTGATATTTCAGCTGAAAAATCAGGCACATCATTCTTAGTTAAATTTTTTAATCTAAAATGCCTACCTTTATTCAGCTTTGAGATCTTGTAGAGAAAAGTATTCATCTATTGCACTGTAAAGTTATTTTCACAGTAAGCAACCAAGTAATGATGGTATGTGAGTAACATAATACACATAGCAATTTTACTTTTAAAGTTTTTTTGGGGGGGGTTTAATATTTATTTTACTGTATGTTGCAGTTTCCTTTATTTTCTCTTACCTCTAAACCTTCGTAAATTTAGGACATGCTAGTAGCATTCTTCAAGCCAAAAATATATGGTAGGACAGTTTGATGTTTGCATTAATAACAGCTAGCTAAGTGGTTATTATCTTTCTCTGAACATGAAAAGTCTGTTCTATTTTCTGACTGGGGAGATGTGATCCTCTGACTATGTCTAAACTGAACAGACTTGAATACTACAAATTATCACCATTCTACCACATTTTCCTTTCCTTTTATTGCAAATATATGAAACTCTCACCTCCCTCTGTAGAGGATTGTATGGAATATATGTTGTATGTCAGACCACATGACTTACTTACCCCAACAAATATTTTTCATACCATTTTCATAAAGAAACCAAAAATAAAAATAAATCATTACTAATGGATAATCATTCTTGATATTTAAAAACATTTTTTGAGAGAAAATGTTCTTCTGTGAATTCTGAAAGCATAAATAAGATAAAATGCTGAAAATATAAATGTGTGTTGAGGGATTAAATTAGTTTCTTTTCAAATTATATACAGTTGGAGATGATAAAGGAAACAGAGGGTCCTCCAGCATTATATTAATGAAAGATTACAGTATTTACACTGGAAAATGAGCTTGAAATAAAGGAATTACACATTTTAAAAACCCCAGAACACTGAAGGTTTGATCAGTGTGAATGACATGGTTCTTTATATTTTTCTTCGAATTTGCAGAGTTTTGCAAATCTACAAATACGCCAGTGCTGAGTGGAAGGTCTTAAGTCTACAAATTTAATGTATTTATTGGATAATAAATTGTACTCTAAGCTGAAAAGTAAACATTAGGCACCTTTAAGGAAGTTTTTACTCTGTTGTGCTAATTTTTCTTTTTGTTCATGTCAGCTTATATTCAACTGCTTTAACCATGAGGGTGACCTCCCTTTCTTCAGACACATGAAAATGATTCATGTTTGTGTGTTTCTGTTATCGTGTGCTAATCTCTCTGTTATGTAAGACCTACATGGCCACACACTGGCACACTACAAAGCTGGCAATTTCAGGGGCTGGATTTGTGCTCCCATTGCTTTCCCTTTAATTTTTCATCTACCCATCTGGCAGGAGCACTTAACATCTTCCTTCTCTTGGCTCTGGGAGCAACCTACACCTCTGTGCAATGGGGAAAGAGGTGCAAAGGAGGAACTGTCAGGGCACTGCAGAATTTCAGATCTACAGGAGGACAATTCAGTCTCCTGGAGGACGATACTAGCCACTGATCTGTCTTCTCAGCAGTAACAACATATTGTCCTTTCCAAGCTGTGAGCAGCTAGTAAGTAAACAGGTATTCCTTTTCTTTCAGGGAAAAGACAGCAGGCCAGATGGTAATGGATCTCCAGGGTGCTGTTTGAACAGTGCAAGACTAATCTGGGTCCTATTAATCAGTTTGATTCTTCTTTGTTACCTGAATGCATTCATCTACTGCAGAACACTTTAACACCTAGATAGCCTGATTCGTGTGGTTTGTGGAATGTTAATACAAGAGACTGTTTAGGCTGCACTGTTAGGAACTCAGAATTCAAACCAACTCCAGTTGCACCCTTAATTCAGCTGAGCACAAATACTTTTATTTATCAAAGAAGCTGTAGGATGCAGGGGGACTAAGACAAGAAGATGACACATGAATGGTGTCTTTAAGAAATGCCTCCTTTTTGTTTCTGCTTCAGAAGAAGTAGTGCAGACACTCAGTTAAAAAAAATACAATTACTGTTTATGAAAGGACTGAATGATCAGTGTTGAGAAAGGGCGTCATTCAAACTTAATTTCTTGTTTCTGTTCAGTGTATTAGCTATCTGCTGAAAGCAGATTTTATGTAAAATATTTGATTGTGTCACTTAAAAACTGTTCCACTGTTTCCCAGTTTCTAAGATATTTATCTGAATGTAGATAATGTTAACGCAGACATTTCTAGCTTGCGAAGGCTTTGTTTTGCAGGCTGTAACAGTGTCTTGATATGGAAAACAAATTAAATATTTCTCTATTACTATTTACTCATCTTTACACTTTGAACTTTTTGAGTGACTGCCTTGCAACACAAAAACGTTTTATGAGGGTAAGGATCATTTTCTTGTAAACATTTAAGTCCACAGAGTATGGAAGGGAGAAATTTGGGGCAATTTTTTAATTCATATTTCAAATTATGACTCTAAGTTTGTTCTCATCCATGTGTCAGACAGTGTCAAAATCGATTCTGTCATATGAAGTATAGGTATTAATGTGAGTATTATATAAAGATTTCAATATATGTACAAGTATGTGCGTACTGGAAATGAAAATCAAGAATCTGGTAAGACACTTTCCAGGTTTTACTTGTGCATATAATCAAGAACAGGTGTTAACTCCTACTCAATATTTAACAATTTTGTAAGGCTTGATATAGATTATCTACTTGTTAGCTTTGTATTTATTTTTTTCAGCAAGAACAGTAATAGTAAATTTCAGTTCAGAAAGAAATCTCTCTTATTTTATTATAATATCAATAATATAAAAATTTATATTATTGGAAGGTATAGAATAGTCACATAGTTTATTTAGATCTATATTGAGATCCAAGTAAGATGAAGAAAATATTTAATAGAATCTTTCTCATCCTTCTGTATCTATGCCCAAGTTACTAAGATCTTATATGTTTGATGGCCAACAGAAAGCTGACCCTTCAATAACTTTCTCTAAGGGTACAGCTGAAAAGGATTTGTGCTCACAAGTTTACAAGGAAATTCTGGCTATTGTGAATGATTTAGCAATACCCTGACAAGCCAAATGATAAAAATATTATGAAATAGCAAAAATGAAATATAAACTAGATCAAACCTTAAATATTACTTCTGTAATTTCTTAAACCAGAATTTGAGCCTTTATGAAATTAATGTGCATATTGAGTGGATCAGTACTCTCACAAAAAAAATGTTACATTATAATACATATCCTGTGTTATGTTTCAGTAAGGTTGGTTCTCACTAAAGTGCCCCTCTCCCAGCCTGGACAGTAAAGATGAACTTGCTTCATATTAGTGATTTGAAAACCTGGACATCTGATTCCTGCTGCTAGCCATTAAAGACAAAGTTGCTATTCACTCCAATTCCTACTAGTGTTACTTTTATCCTGGTTAAATGTCTTCACTAAGACCTAACCAACAAATTTTAATGGTCTTCCAAATATTAAAATGCTCACTTATTTCAGGAAGATCCCCCCAGCAAAAAAAAACCCCAAACCATAAACTCAAAAACCAAAAAACCACAACAACCACAAAAGCAAAACAAAACCAAACCCAAACAGAATAACAAAAACAACCAAAACCCAACCACCCTCCTTAAAAAAGAATTTACCTCCAGAAAAAGGCAATTTTGCCAATGTGTATGAGAGATAGTCAGCACTCTAGCTGAAGAAACAAATTAGTGACTCTCTCCTTTTCCACCTTGTTCAATATGTAAGAGAAGAGTATAGAAGAGTATATTACTGATACTATTACAAAAGCATTACAATCATTATTTCAGACTTTTTGTAACATGGCAAGATATCACTGCATTAACTTACAACTGTGCTCAAAAGATGACTCAGATAAAGGGGCCAAAAATATTGGTGTGGTAAAAGTCTCAAGTGAAAACTTAAATTCTTGAACATGAGAACTGATATACCTCTAGAGGAAAAATTCTCAAACATTAAATGCTAATGCATGAAAATGGAACAACTGGGTTTTGTTTTTTTTTTTTCCCTCTATGAGAAAAGTACTATGCAGATTTCTCCCATGTCCTTTGTCTTAGATCATTTCTATTATATACTCCAGGGTCATTTATCACTGTAGCCAAGGACTCTGAAAACATATAATGCAAATTTAGACAAAATTACCATTGCATTTAGATGGTTCTTATTGGGCTTTTCTAAGTGTACAATGACTTAAAAAACAATGGAGAAGGAAGTGTAAGAAAAAGAAACAAAGAAACAAAAACCTATTTTTTTACAAGCCAAATATAGATCTTCCAACAGTGTAGAGTACTTCGCAGAATAAAAGATATCACAGCAGCAGGCATGTTTTTTGTAAGACAACACTAAATGTAGACTTGTTTTTACAAGTTTCTATTCATAAAGTGTATTATTATGAAGTATTTTTAATCATTCCACTTATTTAAAATTTTATTATATCAGCAGTAGTTAAATCCTTCCCAAACTTCTTGCTTTGCATAATATTTTAATATTAAAAAAATCAGCATAAGAAAGCTATGATGGGCTGAAGTTCATTGAAGTTAACTTAAAATCAAACGATATACCCTTAAAATGTCAAAGAGAGATCTGTGGGGTTTTCTTTAATCTGCAAGAGCAAGAAATGGTAAAACACTTTTCAGAACACTTTTCATTTCTTGGCAGAAGACATTAGACATTTACTCATGGGTGTACTGACCTCTTGATCTTGCACAGAAATTCTTGACTAGTTATTTGCAGTCTTCAATGATTGTGTTCCTGTGCTCTAATTCCCTATGGAAACAGTGTCAGGTAACTTGTGTACTTGAGTGTGTTTCATCCCCATCTGGTTAGACACAACTACTTCAATATGAACTTTCTACAGCATGTATTACACAGAATAAATGTGCCCTATATGTGCTAAGTGTTTAGAGGTGATTTAGAGAAAATAGGAAGATTTTTATCCATTGCAATATTTAAGGGTTCTCTATTGAAAAATAGAAGGGCAATGTTCTTTATATGCATAAGAGTTAGATACTTATTTACATGTGAGTACAGCTAGAAAGGAAATTTAAAAGAACCTTTGTTGCATGCTTCCAACACAGATTCTGCACATTCATGTGAAGATGCTTTACTCAAAAAAATTCACAGCCAAGGACTAGCTACACATAAAATACAGGGAGAGTAGAACTGCAAGTGAGTTCAGTGGCTACTTGAATTGGAGAGGTCACAAGTGGATTAAAATATTTGCAAACTTTTGCAGAACACTGGGCAAGCAAAAGGTAAAGTAGGTGATGTTAAAAGAGCATGTGGTGTGGATCAGTGTGATGGATCAATAACCAGGAAAAAATAATGTGATTTTGAAAAGCTTTCACAAGTAAATGAGAAAGTGGATAATAGTCTCTTATTTTTAAGTTAAAGTTTTAAATTGCAAAAATATTCAAAAAGTCTACAGCAAGATCACAAATAAACTAGAAAGTGCTGTGTTTCTTAAAAAGTTTTCTGAATTGCCTCCTGTTACAATCCATTGCAGAAGATATATTTTTTAATATATTCTTTGTGGCTCATTTAAAAGAATTGTTATTTTTCTTATAAATGCAGAAGTGTGCATTTTATTTGAAAAACTTATTTAAAAATTTAGCTTTCCTTATGTTGATTTTTTTCAAGGTCTTCTCCTTTAAAAACAATCATATCTATTTCAAAGGTAAGTTTTTCTTGCTCAGCAGGATTTCACTGCTAACCTGGAAACCTGGAAACTATAAAAATAATTCAATAACTTTTTTTTTTTTTTTAATTATATGGAACAGAGAAATGCAGATAGTAAGGAAAAAAAGAAGTTTAGTGATCTGGCTAAATTATGACTCGTTAGTCATTGAATTCTCCTACTCATGTGCAGAACAGAATATTTATTGCACTGTCACACTGCTATTAGTAAATTCCCTTTCAGTGATAGATAGTAAATATTTCTATTGAAGGCAGTTCCACAAACCTCTTTATAATCAGAACATAAGCTTGCCCTGGAAGGATTGCCTCCACGATGTGAAACTAGTATAATTTGACTGAAATTCTGAAACCTTATTTAGAAGGAATTTTCCACTTGTTTTTTTCTTTTTCTCTGTTACTCTTGCAAGCAGTAGTAGCTGTTATGTTAGTGATTATGACAGACAATTATAAAAATGAAAGCAGAATTAAGAGGCAAAGGCTTTAATGTTCTGTTTGATTAAGTCTTTGTACAAAGTGAAAGATGAGTACTGCAGAGATGGGATAAATGAAGACTTGTTGACAGTGTGGCCAAAACCCATTGCTGGGTTTTATGCTGGAGTCTTATTATCTTATTCACAAGAAATCATGGAGAAGAATGGAGAGGGATAACAATCCCTGTTTCTGTTATTGCTGGTAGGATGGACATAAAAAGTAGTGATGTTAGAAAGAATCACCTCCACTCATGACTGACCATGGGTAGAGAGGCTTATCCTTAGCAGAAACAAGACTGGAAGCCTTGTGGATTTCCAGGGATATAGCGTGGGCAAAGTAAGCACCTGGTTAAAGATATTTTGATCCCCCAAATGACTGGCTGTATTGCTTATATTAAGGTCTATCTCAGGTCTTAACCATTCTTCAGAAACACCCACAATTATCTCATTCACTGAAACTGTGGATTTTTCTTCTTGAGTCACAAGCAAATATTTTAGCAGACAACTTCTGGCTTTTCAGCTAGTAGTTTTAAAAAATGTATTTTATAACACTATAGCAATTTCTCACAATGCAGAAATAACCCACTTGGACAAACCCAGTAAGGCACCATAGTCATAACATGCTTTCAAAGTGCCACGCATCAATTCCAATTATTCTGTTTGTGCTCAGTTGTCATATACCTAGGATGTATTTTGAAAAACATCCAGTAGCATATATAGTAATAGAGATTATGGAAATAATTTGTTCATTTATGTCACATTATGAAATAGTTATTGATTTAGTTTTTTTAAACTAAATTGCCTTTTTTTTTTTTTTTTTTTTTTTTTTTTTTTTTAATTTGTGATGGAAAGGGAAAGAATTAGACCTGGTATCTGACCACAATAAAGATGACCACTGTAAAAATGAACCAAATAGTCTTTGTTTGCTTGCATGAAATAAATCGTCTTCCTTAAATCTGTAACTACTATTTTTTTTTCCAACTTTCTGGTCTCTGCATTAGGTCTATTAAAAAAAACCAAAAATGTAATTTTATTTTTTCAAGGATGTGAGGAATTTCTTTATTTTAATTCCTTCCAAAATTACCTAAGTAATATTTCAAAACTTCTTCATAATAGTAGGTAAACATGCCTAATTCTTTAAGATTTAGGAAGAGTTCTAAAATATATTGTCTGTAGAAGGTGTTAAAGTAGAATTTTTAGAAACCATTAAGAACTCAGTGGGTTGCTGCCATACTAAGTTTTGTAAAAATATTTCATATTAACTTAATTACAAAACACTTGATTATTTAATGCAATTGTGAGCCACCTCCTCCAGAAGAGCTTACAGAGACTCACTCAGTAGTGGTCTCTTGCACTTAGCCATTAGTAAAAGAGCCAGCTGTTTTAAATTTCCTGCTGCCTTCCAGTTTTCTCTTTGTCGCTTTAAATTAATTTAAAAATTCAACTGAAAAGTTTTTTGTTCCTTACCAGGACCTCTGAATACAAGGGCATTAAAAAGTAAATTATTTTTTTTTTAGCTAAAGCGTGTGGACGCATCTCATCTGTCTCAAAAAGGAAAGACACAAATGGGTATTTCAGACAAGATAATGCCTAAGTGGAGCTACAAGTGGGCCCACAGAAAATTTTGGAGAAAAATATTTCAGATAGGTGCATTGTATATTGGCATTCAACGCTGGATAAATATGAAAATTTCTAAGCAAAATAGAAGTGTGGGAATTGTCTGAACATATATCACCGGCTACATAGAAAGTACCTTACTGTTTCATAGATTCCATCATAAAAATGCAATTAATTTAATTAAAGGACCTTGAGATGAGGAAAAAAATCTGCATTATTTTACCTGTAAAATACTTCTACCATAGAAGTAGAAAACACCAACTGCAGTTCACAACTGTTTTTAACTTCAGCTCCTGAGGTATGGGGAAAGGAGTCAGACTACTGAGAATAGAACTTCCTGGGCTTTTAAGGGGGAAATACAACCTGAAATCAAGAGCAACCTAATCACATGGAACAGAAGTGGAACAAGAGAGGGTTGAAAGTATCTATGAGACAAGCCAAGAGGAAGTGTGGGGTTTTTTTTCCAGAACTGTGGAAACTCAAATGTAAGGTAGAAAAAGCATGCAAAATGAGTGAGAAGATTTTGCTGTTTTCAGTGGTTGACATGAGGAAGGACTGTGATTTAAAAGAAATGGGAAGGAAAAAGCCAGAATAGGATGGAAATCATGAGGCAAATATTGAGATGGATACAATGGAAGGTAATATCCTTATGGTATGACATCAGAAAAACTAACTTGCCAATAAAGGCATTTAATATCCTTTTGGGGAGGATGAGGACTTATAACACTTAGGAAGACAGAAATCAGAATTTGCAATTCTCTATAAGTAAAATGTCACTAGAATATTTAATTATTAGAACCTGACATGCATAAGTTCCCTCAATGTTCAGGTAATTTCTTCTCTTAACTGATTTGATCCTTTAACTTTTCTCCTTTACAACTAGCATTCCATAAGGTAATTGGGCATTGAGATTGATATTACCAATGTCACTGTGACATTTGATTAAGTAAAGTCTTGCCTGGCTTTTCATGAGGAAATTTTGGATTCGCATTGCCAGAACTTAATTAACTCCCATTTTTCTAATTTGATTACCTTTGCAACTTGAACTTGCATCTTAATTGTAAGCAGTGGTCAGAAGTTAAATACAGCCTACATTGTCAGAAACATTGAGATTTGTATAGGTTAATCTTCTTATTTCCACAATGTATTTATGGGCAATCTTTTTTTTCTTTTCCTTAACCTTTTACATGTGGAACACATTGTGTGATGTAAAATTTGATTTTTATTAAGGCTTGAAGGCTAAACAAGTTAGATTGTGACATTGAACTTTTAATCTGTTATTTTTCTGCTATAATTTTGAGAAGCTTGGCTTTATTTTAAAGCTTCCTTTCTCTGGCATAATCACAGTTTCCACGTTATTTTGCCTAGCTACCAGTTACCTTATCTAACCATCTTATCTAACAACTTAAAATGTACTTTTTGGAAGTTCAATTTAATTTTTGGTGTGAAGGGTTTGTGAGGTGTTGTGGGTTTGTTTTAGTTTGGTTTTTTTTTGTTTGTGTGGTTTTTTTTTGGGGGTTTTTTTTTTTTTTTTTTTTTTTTTTTTTTTTTTTTTTTTTTTTTGTTAGCCTGTTTTTTGTTTTGTTTTGTTTTGTTTTTGTTTTTGTTTTTAAATTTGGTTGGTTGGTTGTTTTAAAATTATTTTTCTCTTGTAAGTTAAAATATAACTCTTCTTTATAAAGGGTTTTCTTTTTTCCCATGAAGAGAAAAATATACTGTATTTGGTCTCTGCATAGTTTTTTCTGGAAATCAACACAGTAGCTCCTAGTTTAGAAAAATGCCTAAGTGAAACATCCATATGGAATGATGTGTGTCAGCAGGAAGGCTATGTTTGAGGCCATAAGAAAAATTAATGGGTATTACCATCAAGCTGCTGGGAAAATGAAAAGTTGTGCTGCGGTTGAGTCAAAAGTTCATAAGGAATCTCAAATACATCTGGACTAGGAAGAAGGTAAAGCTCTCTCCTACAGTGCTGGTAAGATTTTGAGTTTCTTGAAATGTTGCTGATCTTGAAACAAGTAATGCATTTAGTATTATTTTATTATGTTCCATTTTACAAAAAATAAGCTAATTGATGTAGAATTCATCACATATCTTTCCTACTGATACTTCACCATGAGATTTGCATCTGAAAACAAGAATTTTGGGCTCTTTAAAAACCTCAGTGGTACTCAAATTTGTTACCAAACTCTGAGTTTGCCAGAGATCAGAAGTGTGCTTGCTGACCATCCAATGATTTGTTTCATATAATAATTTCTAGCCGTATTAACTGCTCCAAGCAGGTATTTCAACATTGGTTTGTATAACTTGTGAATAAATACATTGACCATTGTCCTGGGTTGTAGTGTAGGATGTACACAAAGTATTTATTCTATCACCATCTTCATGAACTGTTGAAACCAAGTGGGGCAGTGTTCTTCCCAGGCCCCCTTCCTTTGGGGTGTCTTCTGCTAATGGCCCATCAATGCCTGGCCCATGAGTCACAGGTAACTCCCTCCAGGAGTTATCTCTGTTTAATGGGTCATCAAGGACCCACTTCACACTCATCATCCCATTGTGAGATGCTCTGCCCAGGGGGAGGAGCCAAGCATTCTCACCTGGATATAATCTGGGATTTGGGACAGGACAAGCAGCTCTTACCTACTGGATTCCCAGAGGACCAGAGCTACCAGACCTTTCTACAGGATCACTGCTTCAGGAAGGCCACCTCATCTAGACTGCTTCCACCATCCTGCTCCGGTTGTATTCTGACTCTGTCAGTGGTCCTTTGTGTTATTGCATTTATTTTATTTTATTTTTACCTTTTTACCTTTCTTCTTATTAAATTGTATTTCTGACTTGGAGCCTCTCACTTGTTTTGCTTTCAAACCACAACAACCAGAAACTTGTTTGTTTGCAAAACATCCAGGGGTCTATCGATCCAATCTGTGCTCTAATCACCTCATGTTGTCCAATGCCCCAGGGACGGGCTTTAAGGGATGAAGAATTCAGAGATGAGTTTGCTCACAAGACATTTTCGGTGGCCACAGCACAGAGCACAGCTGACCCCCTCAGCCACAGGCAGGAAGGTGAGAGCCTGGGGAAGCCTGGGCAAGGGAGCGTAAAACACTGCCCTGCAGCCAGGGCTGAGTGAGGAGAAAGGGAAGGATGAGGTCAGGAGGGTCTCCAGGCCCCCACCAGGGATGCCTCTGACCCCAGGAGAGGCCCTGGTGGGCCAGGTGGACATGCCCTGAGAGAACCTGCAGCCCATGGAGAGCCCATGCTGTAGTAAGCTTACCTTGAAGTACTGCAGCTCATGGAGGTGCTGCAGGCTGGAGCCAGTGCAGAGTGTGAGGAGGGAGGAGCAGCAGAGAGGAGCTGCTGTGGACTGACCACAGTGCCCATTCCCCATCCCCCTGCTCTGCCTGGAGAGTGCACTGATGCATTTGTATTAAACCTAGTTTTGACAATACCTTTGAGGGTGGTGCCTTAAGTAATCTAAGCCACCCCTTCACAACAGAGGGGAAAAGGCAGAGGAGTGACATGAAGAAGTGAAAGTAAACCCGGGAAAAAAAGAGAAGGATAGAAGTGGGCAAAGATGATGTGTGAGCTTTTGCTTTTGTTACACACTCCTCAAATATTTTTTTTTTTCATTTGGCATTTACTTTGCTTTTCCCCTTTTGATGGTAATTGGTAAGAGATGTCCCTGTCTTTATCTCAATTCATGAGCATTTTCATTATTTTTTTTTTTCTCCTGCTCTGTTATAGAGAAGGGAAGGTGAGACTGTGGATGGATGGGCATCTGGCCATTACTTAAGGTAAACTCACCATGTCGTCCTCCAAGGTAGATGTAGATAGCAATTAATTCACCCCGACATTTCCTCTTCCTAAAGCCAAGCTTTTCCTCACCCTTGTGGCCCTCTGCTGGAATCACTCCAGTGCATTATCTCCCTTGTACAGGGCAGTCCAAAACTGGATAGTTTCCAGATGTGGTCATGTAAGTGCCTGTTACTGAACAGGTATATCCATTTCCAGTCAATGCTATATCCCTGAGTTTAAAAGTTAACATCAATATTTATTTGAAAGACCTTTGCATCTGAAAGTCCTCTGTCACAGAAAACAAAGGAAAACAGTTTAAAGATATGGAATAAAAAGTTAATAATGAAGGTCACAAGTGACCACTTTAATCAGCTAATATAATAGCATAGGGGAAATTCACTTCTGTCTTTAAGCTTTAATAGAAACTTTTGAAATACCTTTATAAAAGGACCCAAAGTAAATATGAAAATTAAACAACTGTAGGGATCTTACAAATGTCTTTGCCAGATTTTACATTGCCAAATTAAATGACCAACAAAAATCCCCAAACAAACAAATAAACAAATAAACAAAAGAACTCTAGCCACTGGATCTTGCCATGCACTTGTTTAGCTAAGGAAGACAGACCTCAGGAATTGCTTTTACCTGTTGAGTTTTGTTTTTCTTTTTGTAGGCAAATTAATCTTAGACCACACATAAAAATGGGTTAGAAGCAAGTTTGCAGCAAATTCCTAAGGCAGTGTCAGCATAGCATTTCAGAGTCTTACAGTCTTTAACTTATGGATGCTGGTTAGCTGACACAATAGTATTTTTATTCATTTCAAGAAAATTTCTAAATGGTGACCAGAGAGGTAACAACGTTGGTATACTTTTATTTTGTTAAAACATTTCCATTTCTTATCAGTATTACATCTGCTAGGAAAATAAGAGCAAAGTGCATATGTGTAGCTTTTAGCAGCAAAAACTCCAAACTGAACAGCTCTCCAAAGAGTTTAGATAAAAGAGATTTTATTGTTAACTGCTTGTAGTACTTTCCATACTCACATTAGACTAGTTTCTCCCTCTAGTCTTTTCTTATATATTTATATATACGTATATAGGATATAGATGAATTCTTATTACAGATCCTTATACATAATAGAAATCAGATAAGGAAGAACAGAAAAGGGAGTTTTCCCTCTTGGAGCATGAATTATTAGTAGCATGTTCCAGTAGTACTATAATTTACTCCGTATAGGAGAAGGAAACTTCTTTCTTGAAGAGAGAAGTTGCTTGATTTTATGAGGGAATTAAATATGTCTGTAGGTAATTTTTTCCATTTTCCAAAACAAAAATGGTTTCTGAAAGATATTTCAGAATAAATAACTGGAATTTTTTTAAATAAAGATACTAAAAATTATTGCTGTGGATGAAAACTTAGAAATATTTTAACTCTTTGCCTTTATTTTCCTCTCTGTCATCTCCTTCCTAGTTATTTGCAGTATATTTCTGATTTTCAATGTATTGCGCCATAACAGAGAACAAATGTCATATTAATTTTGTTGTTTAAATATTTTAATCCAATCCCTTGCTTCAGACACTTAGAAGTAACTGAAACACTTGCATTTTTACATAGTTTAGATTTATTTGACGCTGGATATACTGAACACTAATGCATTAGATTAGCTAATAAAATATTCTAGTTTGAATTAGAATTAGAAACCATATCTTAAAATTATCTTTATTTAACAGTTTGAGATAACTACATTAGGTATTTAATTTCGGAGCTATGATATTGAAAAAAATACAGTTTTTCTCTTACTTATTAATGCTTCTTCATCTTCTTTCTAGTAATTACTTTTCAGTTTCAGCAGTTTATAGCTCTCCAAGGTGTGGGAGGCTGAAGCATTAATGGTTATTGACTCAAACTATCATCCATTTGTAAAACCAATGGGTGGTGTGCTGAGGCTGGGTTTGCAGCCCCTGAGCAAAGGCATGGAGGAGAGTTTTGCATTTGTGGTGGCAGAACTTCTGATCCACATATGACAGAGGTTGTGAGCACCCACCGCTGGAGTATGACCACAAGAAGCTGACCTTTGTTTAGATAAATCAGCCAAGTCCTGTGACTTATTGTGTCCCTGATAACCTCTGAGTGATATCTTAAACAAGCTGTTTTCTGGCCAGTTAAGGGAAAAGGTCCATAAGAATCAGATTCTGCAGAGATGTGATGGTTTCTATTTTGCCAATTCCCTCTGATAAGGCACAATATGAGAAGCAGGGCAAAATCGTGGTCATGTCATTGGAAGGGGCCATAAACCATCAAACACGCTCAGGGCACCCTCAGACTCATTTCTGGGGTCTTCCACCAGATGATTGTGCATGACCCACAGTGTTACATCAGGAAGTGTAAAACTCCCACCCAGGGGAGGTACCTGGGCATCCCCACCTGAACCTGAACATTTATTAGCCCATAAAACTTTGTGTTTTGTAGGCTTCCCCCACACCATGACTGTGACCATTACTTTGACCAATGAATATGAAATTTGTAACAAGCAGGTGACATTTTTGGATCCACAGGTGGTGATTTCTTTCCTCTCTACGATCTACTCTTATCCTTTATTTATCTCTTTTCTTTTTCTTATATATTTCCTTCATATTTTTATATTGTTATATTTCTATTGATAATAACCAAAACCAGCTACATACCTCCTTTCCATTGCAACCAAATTGTTCTGAAATAAACCTGCCACAAATACATACACTGTCATTTCAGTCTAATCCACTCCAAGAGATCTATTACAAGAACATCAGTTACCCCATCTTCAGGGGTGGGTCATAACACTAAGCTGGGGTTTTTTCCTCCTCTCTAGTGATATTCAACTTATATATTCCTACAAAGGAGGGCATTTACTTGTTCATAAGTTGCTGTGGACATGCAGCTACATGGCATTGTGCTGAAATGAGAGCAAGAGTCTCAAGGTCTGTTTTCTGAACCTTTTATTTGCCTCAACAAAATTGAATCTTCACTTAAACAAGTTCCATTATTCCAGGTTATATTTCAATAAAATAGTGTAAAGGATCAATGGTTCTAGGATATCTCTCAGTGTTTTCATTTAGGAAAGAGATACAGGGATGTCTGCCTCATGATCCATGTGTAACTTGGGATGTCTTTGAGGGTCCCTTAATCTGTGCCTATGCATGACCAAGACTGTTGTGCTGTATCTCTATAACACTTGGGACTGTGAATTCTAAAATAAATTTTAGTTTTCTGTTTGAATTTAAAATGAAATATATTCATCATTAGAAAAATGAATCCCTGATTGAATGGACTTGAATACTTGCTCAATGCCTTGCAAGTGGTTAGATGATTTTTTTCCAGTGTTCATAGTGTATGTCTTTCAAGTATGCATCTTGCAAATTTCATGCAAAGCAGATTTATTTTCTTTTCCTGTCACAGGAAATTTAATCTATATATTAATTTCTTTCATGTGCTCTTATCCACTTTGGTAACTCTTCTGATTTTGATTTTTAATTTCTGATTAGTTTTTTTTTTTTTTTGCTTTACCTTTTATATGAAGTAAAAGACTTTATCTACGGGACAATTTGCATTTGTACTTGTTGCTTTGTATTTTTTTTTTTCTGAGATTAGAACAAATTTTCTTAGCTACTGGATATATAGTAACAAAGATTTTGAAAACAAACTCAACAAAAAAAGTTCAAATACTAAAAAGTGGGGCTTTATTTTCAGAAATTCAGGAAAATATAATCAAATAACTCAGAAGAAGGGAAAAGTCATGTTTTTGGCATGGCATTTTCTCTTCCTAGGCCTTTGGAGATGACTCAGTACTTTTTGCAAAATTTTACTATTACTCATAAATTGCATTTTCCTTCTTAGCTGACTGTGTAAATTTTGATAAATTTATGTTTAAGAGGAATACCTTCAATTTCTAAAAAATGCACATATGTGATAGGTGACTGTTTGGCATATTGAATAGGCATTTCAGCTGAGCTGTGTAAATCATTGCAGATATAGAATGCAAGGTATCATTCTTGCAAACAGTTGCTTTGGAAAAGAAGAGGCAAACAACGATATAATTGCAATGTTTCTTGAAATAATTTCTTCCAAAGTAATATATACAATTTTTATGTAGTGCACTGCAAAAAAGTGTGCTTGTTAAACAGTATTATTTAATGTCCCTTCCAAATACACAAGGTAGAAAACAATTAAACACTTTTACAACACCTTTCCAAGATAAGTTAGGCAAGTTATTAACTTCTTTCTGTAGCCCCGTAACTTTTGGCAGAAACATGTTAATTAATTTCTTTTTATGATACATAATACTGAATTTCTTTGTAATTTTTAGTTAATTAAGAAATCAAAAATTTCTAGGAAGAGTAATTTCACTAAGTGAAGAGAATCTGGGACCAAAATATGATGGAATGAAAATATGTGCTGGTTTTGGCTGCGGTAACAAAGGTTGATGATGCAGACATGTTTTTGTTACTGCTGAGCCGGGCTCACATAGAGCCAAGGCCTTTACTGTCTTTTGTACTGCCACACTGGCAAGTTCTTGAATATCTCCTGTGAGGGAGGCTCTACAGCCTCTCTGGATGAATGTCTAAAGAGCCCTGCACAGTACTTGAACAGTAAAGAGGTTCTTCCTCAAGTTCAGGCAGAACTTCAACAGGACAGAGTGAAAAAACTCTTGCTGACTTACTGAAAAAGTTACCGTTTCTACAGATGGGGATTTGATGACTCTTAATAAATTCTGTCCCACTCAAAACTTTTGCATTTGACTAAGTTAAAACTAGTTTTGCCTGGGGGAGAGGTGAAATATTCTTTTGACTTTTTTTAAAAAATGTAACCAAAGTTCAAATATCATTTTTCTCTCATTACACATGGCCATTAGTGCCACTTTAAAATCAACCTGTCTACATACTATGCACTACAAATCCAGGTTAGTGACAAGTAATGGCTGGTGATGTTTACCAGTGTCCTTTAGCTTTTATTTAATTATTATATTAATATTGCGTATTTAACAAAAATTCAACTTTAAAAGTAAATTGGCTTGCTAGCATTATCAGTTTGAAGATGTCTTCTGGGCAGTAGAATTTCTTCAGTCAATACTGAATGGATATCCTGTCTCCTGCCAACTGTGTTTTGTAAATTTCATTCCTTTTGTTTTTCCTCCAGACAAAATGCTGTAATTATTTCTGGAATAAGTTTTCTTTGCAATTATGGAACTAAAGTGACAAACAATATATGTGCAACCTCCCTATTTCATCTCAGTTGTTTTAACAGCATTAAAGCTTTTCATAACTAATGGCTCAATCTACTAAAGTAGACTGAGATAAATAATCAAGATCTCTTAACTTGTTAATGCTCCGTAAGTAAAGCATCTGGCAAAGAAAAGAATATAGTTCTTTTTTTTTCTTTTTTTTTTTTCTTTCTTTTTTTTTTTTTTTTTTCTTTTTTTTTCTTTTTTTGTCATTAATTCTCTTTGGAAATTAACCTCAGAACTCAAATAAAACAAGATGTTCATGGGCCAAGAATGACATATTAGTGGGAGAACTTGGTTACAGAGAGCCAATAAACAGGAGATCTTCTAGATGTTTCACTGACATAAACAATAGGAATAAGAAAATATATTTATGAGGTTCAAATAAACAACAACAACAAAAAATTAATAGTTTTCTGAGTTACTGGAAGACTTATGAGTTTGTAGGAGGCTAATTTCCAGTGCATTTATTTCTTCTTGTTGGCTGACTTTTTAAGCTAAATTGTGCTAAAGATTTAATGTGCACTCACCCTTCATTAGATACCAGAAATTGCTCATTCAGGAGAAATGGTACAAATGTCACATGGCCAAGAAAAATCTTGGTCAGCATATCTCATGACACAATCCCAAGAACACAGTGCCACTGTGTGTGGCTCCTGGATCCCCCACTCTCCCTTTATTTTTTTATGCAATTGAGGCTAATATTTTATCATGGTATAAAAAAGTTTAGTATTAATCACATTTTTCCTAATCTGTGTATTGCTAACTCCTGTAGGGATTTATTTGATTATTTTAATCTGACATGCAAATCATACAGCTTCCTACTCCTCCATCCCAAAATCTGCTGATATTCATAGGCAGAGTTTATTATATGTGCAGTACTATTTTTCTACATGAAATACAATAGCTTGTATGTGTATGCATGTAATGTATATAACCATCTTACTTTATACATTTTTTTAAAATATATCAAGGGCAATCTGTGTAAAGATCTTGTGCATTATTGTGATTTATTCTGTAAACTGACAAAATTATATATAGCACAAAATATGGTAGGTTCATACATATCTAAATGACTCAAAGACTGTAGAGAAATACCAATGTCAAATCACATCTGAACAACACAAGGTGATTGCATATGCAGCTAGCCATGTGTTCTTTGATTAAAAAGTATAGTTTATTCAGAAATTATTTTACCTTCTGCCTACTGTTTTACTATTTGAATCCCTAATTCACCCAACAGCCTTATTTTAATGAAAAGTATATTTTTTGGTTTTGAAAAGCTGTAAGTCTTTACATCTCAAAATGATAGTTCATTTCTATATGCAGTGCAGTGTGTACTTACCTTCAGTTTCTTAGTACATCCTGTCTTGGTTCAGTTTTTTATTTTAGAAATTTGTTATTGGTGCATATATAATCATGCTGAGCCAATATGTTGTGGTTTTATTATTCCACACCTTTTCAGTTCATTGGTAACAAAGAGCTACAAACAAAACTTAGTAAGATTTTAAAAAGTTTCACGATCACTCACATACAATTTCTTCCTTTTCCAATGTTGACAGAAAAAAACCCACACTAGGTTGCAGAAAAATGTCACAATTATAATAGCTTAACCAAAATAATTTTATATGTTCTTTTGTCATTCAGAAACTCTCTTGATTTTGATTCACGTGCAAATAAAATTAGAAACTCCATGGTGTTGTCTTGAATAGTTTCTTTACTCACACATTAAGAATTACATTTGTATTCCCTGGTTACTAATTGATTTTCTTATGCTTTGCTCAAGAGAAACTGAATGATTTCTGAAAAGCTAGTTAACACAGAACGGCTTTATTTTTATTTTTATTTTTATTTTTATTTTTAATTTTATTTTTATCTTTTTTTTTAATTCATTATATGACTCATATGAAGGCTCTTTGTAATTTATTTAAGCTAAAGTTTGACGGTCCCATCTCTTAACAAATACTTCTATTTTAATGTAGTTTTGCTCTTTATTCCTCTTTTCTATTCTTTTCCACAGTAAAAAAAAATCCAACAGCAATTATGAAGTAAAAACTGGATGACGGTTCATCAGAAATTAACTAATTCATGGAATAGAGTTGCTCATAGTCAAGGTAAGTAGATAATGAAATAGCCTTTTATAAGAATTAGCTTGAAGCCAGTTTTATGAAACTCTATTCAAAAACAAAGAATATTAAAGGCTGATTTATAGCTTGAAAATAAAGCTAAATGCAAATTTCAGAGTTTAAAAATAAGGTATTTTGAAATTAAATAATGGTACATAAATTACTGTTTAAATGAAGTACTATTTAATTTTGCTTTCCATCACAATATGCTCAAGGTTCTTTTCTGAATGCTTCCATTCAGAGTAAAGGGGTTTATTTTTACAAGTATTCCACATTAGAGATACACAGAAAATTCAACAATGAAGCAAAGCAGATCTTGCTATGACTATTCACTTAAGTGTACGTCCACAGCATGTCTGAACAAAAGTCAGTAGGTACATTGCAGAGACTACTACAAAGCTAGCTCTGTAACAGTACCTGTCATCTTTCAACAAAGCACAGTGTTCTTGCTTCTCTCAGTTGTTATTTTTTAGAAATTGAAAGGAATTTCTAAATTCTGTCTTAAAAGAAAGAAAAATATTTATTCTAAAAAGACTGGAGTTTCAGCATATGACTATAATCTAAGAGTGTCACTTTGATATTCTGAGTATTTAGATGAGATTAATTTCTCTCTCTTATTTCTGCAACATTTTAAAGTGAAGAAAACATATTTTAATCCAAAATGTATTTGAAATATCCTGTATGATGTTAAGGCATACTGTTCACCAGAAAACCTGACTCTCTGTTAGCTTGATCCAGAAAGATTGTCATTTTGAGAAAAACAGCATGTCTTTAATGAACACAACAGCTGTCTTACTTTGGTTTTGCCTTTTTGGTGATCCTTAGAAGGTTTGTTAATCCTAACTTTGCAGTGATCTCAGCTCTGTAGGCTAGAATGTTTTAGCATGATATTTTTTTTTTCTTTTGACTAGTATTTTCTACCCAAATGTTTCTTGTTGTAGTGAAACGTTAACTGCTCCTCTCTGCATGCACTATTTCCATGTCTCTCATTTAGCATCTCACTGTGGAATAAAAGAATATTCTGGAAACATCCCTGGGTACTGGGGAAAATCTTTTGACATTTCAGTGGGATCGTGACCTTCAAAATTTGTCAAATGTACTGCAAACCTGAGAATTGTCCTTCTGGATCAAAATAAAGCAAGTATCTTCAAATATTCTTAAAAAATATAATATGTTTTAATACCCTTTGTAGAAAGTATGTGAATAACTATTGTTTATTGCCATTATTTTTAACATCATTGTATGAACATTAGTATGATACTTCTTACAGTCTGGGGAAAGCCAAAGAATAAAAGTTAAATAAATGCAATCATTATTTGTTAGTTCCTACTGAAGTTATTTCATGTTCTTCAATGACAACTGAGACATTATTTTGCAATATATGTCACCAGTTCTTTGTGGCTGGTAACAGATTTTTAATTGGTTTAAGTCTAGACTTCCACAATTAGGAAAAAACACAGTATCATATATGTTTCAAGAAAAATTAGCCAGCATGGCATAAGTTTCAGTGGAAAAAAACCCCAAACATTGGCATCTGAGAATTAAATGATTAATTATGCAGAAGAAATGCAAGGAAACCATAAGCTTTGCATGAGCAATTTGCAAATTGAAGGTGAAATATATTCATTCTTTAATTAATATCTCCATTGTAGTGATGAACACAGATAAGTGATTAGCTAAAATTCACGAAAAGCATTTGTGACAGAGATGGAATAGAGGTTATTATCTCTAGAACTTGACATGTGTCATTACAGTTAGACTAGACAGCATTTATAGTTTATAAGCTATTTTATAATACCTATAGAAGGGATTTTCTGCAGTTATCATCTTCTTCCTAGTACTCATTAATAGTGATTTATGTTCCATGCATTATCTTACAGCTTTCACAGTTTAGTGTTAAATTTTACATTTTTTGATTCATGTAAGTTATGTCAGATTTTAAAAAATTCAGGAATGTTCTTTTCTTCATGATGAAAACTAGGAGGCTGTCATGGTGTTCTCTCTGAGTGCACTGTGCATTGTATTTCCGATATAATTTAACTGAACTGAGACCTAAGAGACCAGTTACCTTTTAAAGAATTATTTTATTTACTGTTTTTCCTTAAAATCAAAAGCTAAATAAGGGCAATATTCAGTGAAAAATGTTAAACAACGATAGTCTGTTTTTCAGGGTTCTGTTCTTTTGCCTGCATCTCTTAATTACTAATTCTGCATATGGCATTTATGACAAAATAAATATTAAAAATTATTTACTAGGTCCGAAAAAAACTGTGCTAATAGTCTCCCGTAGGCCTTCATTATACCTTATAACTTCATGTTATACTGCACAGAAGCATAATTAAAAAATGCCAGAAGTTGGAACTCTTGAATACTCGCTTTTTTGGGGTCAGAATGTAGCACAATAAATGACCTAACAAGAGAGCATATCCAGGCTTCTTGTCTGATCTTCAGTTTAAAGATAAAGCTATTAAGGGGTGTTGGCTCATTTGAGTCTTCTTAGACTGAGTTCCTTTTTTTTGTTGGTTTGTTTGGTTCAGGTTTGGTTGATTTTTTCCCTTTTGTAACGCTATTGTCCTGGGGCTAAAATATTATGGTCTTTTAGAAAGTTGATTGGAAATTAATTTTGTGCTGTGTTGTGACATTTTTGAACAAAAAGAGAAAGGATTAAATGACTGAATCGTGAATCCCTGTTTATTAGAGTTTTATTTTATTATGATGTTACTATAGGCCATATTTTGCTAAAATGATGAAGAGTCAGAGTTTGAAGGTAAATTACTTTCTGTTAACTTTTAGGTCACTTCCTGACTCCTGCATAAAATTATTTTGTAACAGAGGAATATTTTTCTAGAGTGGTATCTATTTAACTTCATCCAGTATATTCCCTTTATGTATCAGTGTATTTTTCAGAAGATAAGGAACAGTTGGTAGTATTATTGTGGTAACAAATATGTGTATAAACCTTCAGAACAGTTTTACATCTATATTTGGAGTAATATAAATGTAACAATTTCTAAATTTCAAGTAGTGAAGAAAATCATATCTGTTGCTATTAAAATATCTAACAAAACACAAAAATAACACTTTAATTCTTGTTTATGCCAGGAAGTGTGTAATATTACAGAAACATAAAACTATACACAAGAGTAATACACAGCATCATGTAAGTATTCGTTTAACTGTGTTTTGTAAGACTATTTGCAAGAATTTTCCCTTGCCTTATTTTGACTAAACCATGAAAACCAACAAAGCAGAACACTATGTATTAGCTTTCGCTTGATTTTGATTCAATCAAACATGATTGATTGATTGATTGATTTTAAACTCATCTGACTTCATAGGCAGTTTTCTTTTCTTGTGCTTTCTGTGTTTGTTCATCCATTTTCATTTTGGCATCAGATGTTATGCTGTCACCTAAGCAAATCTCCTTTCCATTTTTCTTGAGTCTGCCAACAAGGTTGCTACTCTAATGAGTACTGATGGCAATTTTTATGTGTGCATATTTATGATGTGGATCCTTATTCATTGGGCGGTTGTCCAAGCAATAAAGTGATTTTATTTAAACCACTAACTGAACATTAAATGATGATGGCTTCTTATATTAACTACAGACTAAGTTTTCTTATCAGGTATGTGCATAGTCATGTCCTTGGTTATGTATATATTTGCCTACTCTGGAAATATCGATTTCTAAAAGGAGATTTGCCTGTAGCTATCACAGGATTTTGAATTGCAATTTACTATGTTGTTATTTGGCTAAAATTTTCCTGTTGACAATTAATGTCACTTTTTCAGAAAGCTTAATGATGATAGTGCTGATAAGTGCTAATATTTTTCCAGGAATCAGTAAAAGACAGACTGACTTGAAAATAAGACATTCTTTTGGTGACACTTCAGTAGGATTCTTTCCTCAATACATAAGGATCAGATCAAGGTTCAAGGAGGAGCAACTGTGTCATCCAAACGTGGATAGGAACATTTCTTGACTTCAGATAACTTGCCCTTGGTGTTAGAGTTGAGCACTCTGCACTCTGAAGTCTTTCCTGTAAGATAAGGACAGTCCTTTTTCTGCAGTCTGTGAGTACTGTGTCTGTTTGGTAGCCCACTGAAATAGGAAGAGCATGAATTCTAATCAAGAATGCTACTTAAGACCTAAATCCCTACAAGTCTCCTGACTGGTATGTCTCTGTATTGTATTTAGAATAGGGAAGCTGATGATGTAATTAAATTTTCCAGGCGGGGGGAAGAATCTGTAACACATGAATACATAGGTTAGAAAACAAACAGTTCTGCTTGCAGATATTGATGATGGTTTTGCAAACTATGATGTGTTCTTTGTACTTTTACTCCATGTAAATTTTTACTCCTTATATTTCTACTCCTTGAATTTTTACTCCTTCCTCAGAGAAAGATACTGCTATTTCTGTAGCAGTCAGGAAATTTAAAGACAAGAAAGTTACGCATACTTCTAGGAGGGGTAAAAAAAAAGAAAAATATGCCATAAACATCATTATGCAACAGATACATTGTTTAGGCACAGATGCAGAGTTTCAGTCAATAATCAGCTTTTTGTTTGCATGTTTGTTTGTTTGTTTGTTTCAAAGTGTAATCCTTCTATTTTATGGAAGCCTGTTTTGGGGCTTTTCTTCCTTAATTCAATGGAACCCATACAGAAAAGAGATTCATCTTAGTGATTGGGAGTTCAGGGTAAACTCTGATGTTAAGAAAAGGTGCTAACATTTGTTATTTCAATCTCTTGTTCCTTTGTTACAAGAATAATAAGACTGCCTTCTGCTGCTTAGTACACATCCACCTATACAGGTTATGATTTTTTGTTTGTTTGTTTTACAAAGGCATGGTAATTTTTCCTCACCTTTTGTTTTCCTTTATTTCTAGTCAAAAATATGTCAGTAACACTGAAGCTCTCTTCTTACATCTGGGTATCGAACTATGTCTTGGTCAGTTTATATAGACATAGTATTTCATATGTGTGGATAAGTTGCTGGTTTGTGTTTGATGCCCCTAAAAAACTTGCATGAAACAGCTATAATCAGAATCTGGAAGTATTTGATTGGCATGTTTTTAAACTGATGTGCTTTTAGGTAAAGATCCTAGGCTCCGTCTTATCACTTCTGTAGTATTTAAATCCATGTATTATAAGCATATGAACTGAAACTCCTGGTTTTCTATCTGAGTTTTTGTACTGAGTAAGAAATTATAGAGAAGTCTCCCTATACCTGTTCTCAAGGGTAGACTGGATTATTGTTTTGTCTATCTGGAATAGAAATAAATATTGCCTGAACTATTTGGAAGACACCAGGTTGATATTTAATAGGGGACTTATCATTACCATTACTTTTGGTAGGATGTGAAACATTTAATGCCACATCACTTTTCTATTGTTAGTCAACTTCCCTCTCTCCAACCAATGAGTTTATCCATGTCCAATTATAGATAGAAGAAACTGAATATGCTTAGGCTTGCTAATCAAGAATCATAGAGTCATAGAATAGTTTAGGTTGGAAAGGATCTTAAACATCTTATTCAGGACAGGGACACCTTTCACTAGATCAGGTAGCAAAGAGCTCCATCCAACCTGGTAATGTACATTTCCAGGGATGGATCATCCACAGCCTCTCTGGACAACATGTACCAGTGCATCACCATCTCCATTCTCACAGTAAAGAATTTTTTCCTAATATCTAACATATAACTACCCTCATTCAGTTTGAAGTCATTCCCCCTTGTCCTGTCACTACATGCTCTTGTGAATAAAACCTGTAAAAGAACAGATACCTGAATCAATTCTAATAAGAAAATATAAAATATTTTACAACCTCTGCTGTTACATAATTTTGTATTCTCAGTCAGAACACGAATTCTCATCCAGTCCCTAGTAAAATCTCTCCTAAGGAGGTATTTCAAAGTAAAGATGAGGTACAGGCATGTGGCTGATTCCTGTAGGAGAATCTATAGGTGAAAACGTAGAAGGAATAGGAAAGAGTAGCAATGGGACTTCCAGATCTGCTATTTGCACCTTGACTTGCAAATCACCAAAGAACTGCTAAGAAAGAATTGGGGGTGGAGGGTGGGTGGGTTTGTTGTTGTTGTTGTTTTTAATGTTTTTTCTTTGTCTGATTCTATATGTCATTCTCTATGAGATAGGTTCTGTGGAAAAAAAACATTTCTTCAGGTGTATTGTTTTGTACATTGGAAACTTGACCCATAACAGGGACAGCATTTGAAATAACAGGTTCTTTCTTTATTTAACTTCTTATTTCACCTCTTATGTGCTAGACTAACTTGAAGGTGTACCTCTTGACTAGTAGATGATAGCACAAGAGTAGCACTTTTCATAATCTGTTAAAGCTGAGAAGAGTCAGTGTGGATCCTGCTAATTGCATATGAACTGTTGAATGACTAAGGAGCTTAAAATGTCCCTAAGTCTCTGAATTCAAATGTAATATAGCAGCAACATTGAAACGTACATGTTGAAATGTAGCAGATTTTTTTGTATTTTTGTCTTTTTTACTGAGCAGGGTTATGATTTACTGTCTGCTTTTGTCTATAAATATAATTCCTGGTATTATTTAGGCCAAAAATGTATGCGGAATTTGATTTTGTTCTCCGAGGGAATGTAGTTTCTTTCAATTGTGAGCAATTGATCTAAAGATGGTTAGCAGTTTAGCTGTTCTTAATGTATCACCATCACACTTGCCAAATGCAAAATTGATACATTTAATCTGTGTTTTTCCAGATATGTTATCAAGGGAGGAAGGATTTCTTGTGCATTTGTTAATTTATTTGCAATTGCATTTACATGCACATTCTTATTTAACTGTAATGGAATGACACTAAACCTCCTTATAAACCTACAGGGACAGATTTATGTGTGACAGCATTGGTATATTATATTAAATCAAAACCATGCATCTAAAGTAAACATGTCAATAAGCCTGAAGTATAAAAAAAATCATTTACTTAGAAATGCAGAGAGACATATTAATGCAAGGTGGGAATCAAAGGACAAGTTTTTGTAATTGTAACATTTCTGGTGCAGTTATCACTGAATGAAAACTAAGAAAGGGAAAGATCAAGGAAAAGAGAGATCTGGCAACCTTCACATAAATATCACTAAGGACATTTTGCAGTGCAGTTTTTTTTTTTTACTCTGTAATGTCTTATATCTGCAAATTAACTTAAAACAGGCTTGAACCAGTGCTAAAAAAAAAAATAAAAATTAACAACTGGCTGACTTGAAAAAGGGAAATCCAGAGAGTTATTTAGTGAAGTCAAATGAAGATTTTTTTTTTATACTTATTTTTATAGTATTATACAGAAATAATTTTTGTCCAAATCAGAGGATAGCTGTTCTATCAAAAGACTTCTGCTTGCTTGTATTAATAAAGCATTATTTTATAAAAGCACTGTTTATTCTAACTGCTAAAGAAATTATAGGCAATTTGAAGACTGCTACCAATAATCCATAAAGATTTATCCCTATGGTTGTTATAATTTTCTTTTTTTTCCCCATAATTATTAAGCAAACCAAAGACAAGTTTTTATACAATATAGATTTTTTGACATCTTTCTTAGCAATTTAATCTTTTCTGTCTGTATACTTCTGTATGAATTATGTTTCATTTATAAATGGCACATAATTCCATGTTTGTAGATGTTTTCCATGTAAGCATAACTTTTTAAGTTTATTGTGCTAAAATTCACTTGTAGCATCAGAACATCTGCACTTTTAAGATAGAGGAGTAGGAATGCAGATTTATAAAAGCAAAAGAGTTTTAGCAAATACCAGGATGTGCACATTCTGGAATAACTGCAGTGACTGAAAAGCTGGATGTTGGACTGTATTTTTGGAGCCAGCTTCTTAAATTTAGCTTTCAAAAATTGCAAAACAACCCCCTGTGTTTTGGTTAAAAAGTGATGCCAGAAACCCAAAGAAGTAAAACAACTTTTTTGCTGTTTTGGGGGGGTTTTGTTTGTTTGTTTGCTTGTTTTAGTTTTGTTTTGTTTTGGTGGTTTTTTGTTTGGTTTTGGTTTTTTTTTGGTTTTGTTTTTTTTTTTTTTTTTTTTTCTCTTTCTATAACAAAGGATCGAGGAGGATTTATAACAGAAGTCAGGGCATTGTAAGACATTGCTGAAACTGCATGGAGAATCAAAGCAAATGATGGTATTGTCATAGCAGCAGCTGGTATGAACACTACTGGATGGAATGGAGAGGCAATTACACTTTTACAAGAGCAATAGGGTGCTGCTGTGTTGGATTTTTTTCTTAATGCATGCACTGTGGAATATTTTGCTCCTCCTTCCTTTTGTTCCTAGGACTACCAATTTTCCTCTACAATACTTAAACTGTTTTACATGGGATCCTCTGCTCCTTTATTACCATCACTTCTCTCTACTGTTTATTGTTACACTTCTATGATCTTGAGACTTCTGGAGGCTGTCATATGCAACTTGCTCTTCTCACACAAGGCCGTCTAGAGCTGGTTGTCCAAGACTGTGCCTAGACAGTTTTGAATATGTCCAAGGATGGAGACTCCACAACTATCTGGACAACCTGTGCTAGTGCTCAGTCATCCCCACAGGATAAAAGTGTTTCCAGATGCCCACAGGAGTCTCTTGCTTTTTGGTTTATGCCCATTGCCTCTGGTCCTGTCACTGGGCAACTCAGAGGAGAGCCTGTCTGTCGTCTTTATATCTTCCCCTCAGGTGTTCATGTTCAAAGAGTTGCAGCTCTCTCAGCCTTTCCTCATATGTGAGATGCTCTGTGCTGGATTCTCTCCAGTGTGTCCATGTCTTTCTTGTACTGAAATGCCTAGAACCAGACAAAAGACACCAGGCATGGCCTTGCCAGTGTTGTGCAGGGAGGAAAGATCCTTTGCCATGCTGGCAATATTTTGCCTAATGCAGCTATCAGCCTGCTTTGCAGAAAGGGCAGGTTCCTGGCTCATGTTCAGCCTGGTATCCAGCAGAACCATCAGGTCCTTTTCTGCCAAACTGCTTTCCAGTTGGTCAGTTTCCAGAATATACTGGTGTGTGGGGTTGTTCCTCCCCAGATGCAGCACCTTGCAGTTCACCTTGTTGAACTTCATGAGGTTCCCATCAGCTGTTTCTCCAGCATGTTGAGGTGGCTCTGGATGGCAGCATGGCCCATCAGCCACCCCTCCAAGTTTGGTGTCAGCAGCAAACCGTCTGAGGGTACACTCTGCCCTATCATCCAAACAATGAAAATGTTCAACAGTATTATCCCTGATACGCAGCCTTGGGATATATTGCTAACAAGTGGCCTTCAGCTAGACTCCATACCTAAGTTCCTAGGATATTTATGGGCATTTCATGAATAAATAATCAACATCACAGATGTGCATGTAGTCATTGTAGAAGAAAAGAGCTAAGACTTTAGATTCAAACTTACAGAACTTCGGGAAATATTAAAATTATTTTCTTATCCTGCAGCTATGATGTGGTGCATAACAATCATGATATTTTCCTAG
Source organism: Zosterops lateralis (assembly GCF_965231275.1). NCBI lineage: Eukaryota > Metazoa > Chordata > Aves > Passeriformes > Zosteropidae > Zosterops > Zosterops lateralis. The sequence goes on from NC_139762.1 coordinate 74,480,859, forward strand.
ATTATTGTCTTAAAGGCACATATTCTCTTTAGAGAAAAACCATTCTGTTTCATTGTGATTATCCAGTGTAGTGTATGACTTTGTGACTATCTAGTGCATTGTATGCAAAAAGACTTTGCATACTTTTCAAATCTTACTTTTTTACATAATTCTTAAGGACTTCTGTAGTCTCTAGCGCTAATGTTTTCCAAACATTAGCTTGTCCTCTAACTAAGTGTCTGACTTGGGGCCATGATATTTAACCTTGTCCAAAAAATAGAATTTAAGACATGGAGAGAGACCACGATCAGAAGTACTGTAACTTAGTGAAAATGCACAGAGAATCAGACTTCACTTCTACAATGTTTGCAGTTACTTGAGCACATGAAACTGAGTGTTCAGCACTTCTTTTTATCAACCAGAAACTTGGAAATAAGAAGACATAACAGGAAAGCAACCATGAAAGATATCTGATTTGAGTAACATGTTCAGCATCAAGCAGGTGTAAGTGGCAGAGGATTAGATATGATCTTGTTCAAAGGAGAATGTTTTCATTGTGAAAACTTCTTTTTTCCCCTGCAATCAGCTCCATTCCCTACAAATTTTCTGGCCGCCATAAAAGACAATATTTTCTAGACAACTGTGGCCAGACTGTGACTTACCCATAAATCAGTCCATCTTGTGCATCAAGGAAAGGTACTTTCAGGATCGTGTGAAGAGAGATGGAAAATAATTAGGAGATATGTGTAATAAATTGACTTATTTCCTTATATGCATTACAATATTTTAGTTTAGTTTACTTTATTTATAACAAACAATTCTGCCCTTTGTTAATTTTGGAGCATTTGACTATTATTGTTAGGTTTCTGTGTACAATTATATAGCAATTAAAAAATACATTAAATGTGGAATAAAACCATGGAGAAATAGGATCATTAGGTTCCATACAGGCCATTGCTAGGTTTGGAGTCTTTACAAGCATCACACTGATTAATATTTCAAGGACTCATGAGGCTACTAATGTGCTGTCATGCTCCATGTGGGCCAACACTGAGTGGAGACAATTCCAGTGGGTAGGACAGGCATTTGCCAGTAGCAATGTTTAGTAGAATGGAGTCTAATTTCAGATATTTCTTTCTCATCTTTCTTACACCTTTTCATCTTTCTAAAAATGTGACTGTTGGCCTATGGGATCTCTGCCAGTATTGTAACCAGAAATGAAAAGAAAGGGAAGCATCTCCATCGTAGTATGGTAGTAGATATATAATTTCAGATGATAAAACTCCTTACCTTGAAGACAGAGATGGCAAAAAGCAACCCCATAGTCTCTGGTGAGATCTTTATCTATCTGGCTTTTCATTCCATGTGCTTTTTCTATTTTTTCCCCACTTCAGGTTTCTTTGTTCAGTTTCCATGAATTTATTTTTTTCTCCCTATTCTGCCACTATTTCTTCTCTTCTTTATCAGAAATATGATGCTGTTTTTTTTCCCTCTTCTGGCCAAGAAGAATGAGTCCTCCAGCCTCTACTCCTGCTTCTACCACCCTTTATTTTCATGCTTCTTGACCTAATCTGTCCCCATTGCTAAGCTTCTGTGACTCAAAGGCCAGCTGTACCCTGTGGAGTTTCACATTCTGCCTTCAAAACACGAAGGTTGTTTCACTCCTGTGAAAAAATTTCAGCTGTATAATTTTTCCTGATTCTCTGAAATTTCAGTATCATTTTGGCTGAAATGTTTTTAATTTATTTCTGCCCAAGGCAGACCATCAGCGTAGAAAATTTAATCCTAAATAGTTTGTTTGGTAAATTTATAAGGACTGCTTTAATGGGAAGTATTAGGCAGTGTTAAAAATAGGTTATGATGCCACCTTGTTTTAAAGTTACTGTCATGTGTATGAATAAGTGTATGGTTGAATAAATGTTTTTCCTTAGATGTCCATATGCTATCAGTATTAATAGACACTGAATTTTAAACAGCTGACCATACCAACAGAAACAGTAGTTTGTGACAAAGTATGGCTTTTCTAGAGTTAAACCTTAACTCCCAAAGTCAGTCCAGTTTAAGGGTACAAGTGTGACTTGCAGTAACTATGCCTGAATAAATTAACATCTCTCTAAGATAAGATAGGTTCACTTCAGCTGAATAAAACCCTAGAAGAAATGTACCAAAGTTCTTCCCAGAAAACAGAGTAAGCACACAGTCAGGGTCTCTGACCTTCTTTTTCCTGAATTATTCCATTTATTTTCTTAATTTCAAAATCTGGCATAGTTCTCTTGTGTATGTGTAGAATAGATTTACGTGGATATACAGAAATTGTCATTTATTATCAATCTCATGATTGCAAATGAGAAAAATGTTAAAAAGATATGAGGTTTTAACCTTAATATTCAACCCTTACTATCCTGTTCATCATCCAAAAAGCAGTCCAGCTTTAAAAAGCTATTTCGTATGTATGTATATATATTTGCACATATTTGTGTCTCCTTTTATCATAATTTAATTTATTACTATTACTAAATTGAAAGTGCAACTTTTATTCTGACACAATCCTTGGCATTCTGCTATTGGATCAAAGCCTAAATCTAATATGTTAGGAGACAGTTGGTACAGTCCAGAAAGGAAGTTCCATAAACCTACCTTCAGATCAATATAAGAGGATTTGCCTAAAATAAAAGAATTGTATACTTCCAGTTTTGGAATAAATGTGTAAACTTGGAAGACAGCACAGGTGCCTCAATAATATTGCCAGTTCCACATGGATTCCTGGGAACTGTGAATGTACCTTTACATAGTGTAGTGTCAAATGGTGGTAGAGACTAGAAAGCTTGAGTTACATCCTTCAGTCTTCTCCTTTCCTGCCAAAGGACTGAGAATGAGTGTTTTTGGAAACCAGGAGCAGAGGGGCACATGGCAGTTCTGATTTTTATATTGATAAAATAATGGGAAAGGGAGAAGGAAAGAATATTTCATTTTTTAAATAGAGGTTTCGTATGTGGCACTGTGTATTTATGAGCCCAAATGCAATGAAAGCCAATGAATTTAATTGCTTTCCTCAAAAGATTAAAAAAATCTCTCAGGGTAGATGAGTTTTTTAAAACAACATCATTTCATATATGGCAGTCAAAAGAGATTACCTCTGCCCCCACCACCTGGCATTTTGCTGCTTTACTTGTTTCTATCTTCAGATGATGCCTTCACATTCTAGTATAGCATGTTACTGAAATGCTGACTTGCTCATCTGCCAAAAGGTCGTGCTTAGGTGATGGGTCATTTCTGTTCCTACTGATGATTACAAATAAGGGGAAGCAACAGCAGGTGGTTACATTAGGAAATTATACCAGTTGTGGTGAGGATCTTGCCTCTTTTTAATTATTATTATTATTATTATTATTATTATTGTCTTTTCTCTTGAAAGCAGCTAAAACAAGCAGAACAGTTAACACTGAGTAGCCTAACAACACCCAGCAAGCTACATATTTCTGTATTAGATTTCCTAATAATGAAATTGTTACTTTCTTCCTCACTCCCAAATACATTTTTCAACTCCTGTTCTAAAAGAATTTGGCTTTCCCATTTTTTAAAGACTTTTTTTTGCAACCAGAGAAAGCCTCTTATGACACTTCTTAAATAGAGCAATACTGACATCCATTGGTTTAATCTTACGTGACTATTTGTTAAATCTCTTCTAACTAATGTACACATAACTGTCTACAGTATCACAATGAAAGGATTGAATTGGATATGATCCAAGGAGGATTGTGCTAAGTCCAATTTGCTGTATTAGAAACATGAAACCAACACAGATTAACTCGATGAAAAGAAACACATTGCAAAACGTGAAGTCCAAATACAATGACTAAAATAACAGCAGGCATCACAAATATCAACTGGGAAAAAATATTGATGGGGAATTAGTAGTGATGCTGAATTTTCTTTTTTAGAACCTCTGGAAATGTGAGAATAGCTAATTTTATATGCACCTGTCTTGCTTTGTATTAATCATAAGGCAGAATAGTGAGGTGCAAGGGAAAATGTCACTAATCTAACAGAAAATGCAGTTCAGTGAAGAAAATTACTCCGTGGTTTCATCTCAGCCCTCAAAGGCTTTCCTTTAACTTGCCAGCATGATATTCTTAAAAATAGATATATCTTTTATAAACACTGCTGTAAGACCACCGGTGATACAATGAAGTGGTTACATTTAATGAAGAAAAAACACACCACAAAAAGTGGAGATGCTTTCAGTGTTCATTATCACGACAAGCTGAGCAGATGAGGCTTAGCCTTCCAAACCAGAGAACCATTCTGGCAGCGCAGGGAGGGCGACAGGCTTTCACATGAAAAAAGAGCTTTCCGTTCGCTGTACCCTCCCACCGCATTCACTTGCAAATCACTGTGTGCTCGGGAAGACTGCACTTCCCCGGGCTCCAGCCTTCCCAGGGTAAGTGCTGCGGCTCCCGCTGCCTGCGCGGGGAGAGTGAGAGAGAGAGGGTGCCCCTGTGTGTGTGTGTGTGTGAGAGCCTGTGCACACTGCCTGTGTGTGTGTGTGTGCCTGTGGTGCTGCGTCTTGGCTTTTGGTGCTGTGGGTGTTTTTTCTCTCTCTCTCTCTCTCTTTTTTTTTTTTTTTTTTTTTTTTTTTTGGGTAAATCAGAAGCTCTGAATGAGAGCCAGTCGGAGGGAGAGCTCCCCCTTAGCTTTGGTTCCGGACTGTCCAGAGTTAAGTGACGCTGGGAGAAAAAGCCTGAGTTAGATCCAAGTAGGATCAGTCTTAAAAAATAACAGGAGGAAACTGACCAAAAAAAAGGACTCTAATAGCTCGGTTTTTTCTGTTGGGTTGGGGTGGACACTACTTCACTTTCTCAGCAAAAGGTAGGAACCTTTCTTATTTTCTTTCTGTTGATATTATTACCGTTACTATATTACTATATTAGAGCAGTGTGTTGCCTAATGCAGTTCATATATTTGTTCTACCTTACACAACTTTTTGCATTTTATAAATGTGTGTCAGGAGTAACGAGACAAGGGATAGGGAATAACTGCTGTGCATTCTCTCCTCCAAGTAAACCGATATCATCATATGCATTCAGAATTGAAACACTAAGCATTTTATTTCATTTTATTTTCTCCTAGTAAGCAGGCTGTCTTCTGAGCAGCAGTTTCCATCTATAGTCAGTTCTTGCAAATTCAGTATGGGGGGAGCAAGTCTAATTGAATTGAAAAAAGCACAATGTTTCAGTGTAACAGTTATGAACATAGCATGAAAAATGCACATATGTGCCCTCACTTTCCGTATACCTGTGCAAGTCTGTTGCAGCTTTCACTGTTAATCGTTCTGTCCTGGATTGAATTTCAGAATAATTATCCACACTCACAGAAAATTCTTCTTATGAAGGAAATCCCTGTGCAGACGGATAGCAGAGTGGATACAGGCAATATTTCAAATATCTGTGCAGAGCTATATGCACACAGATGGGGGGAAATATTGCCTGCTTTGACATTTCAGTAAAAGGGGAGTGGAGGGAGAAGGGAAAACCAGGGGGTAGAAGGGAAAAGGTGGAGGGAGGAAAAATTCAGTCTGCACCTGTGTGAGCATTTATTGTCACTGCTGCAATAAAATCCATATTTGATGTGGTGTTAAATTAATTCAGCACAATACAAATCTGAATCCAGGCTCCCAACTACTAACTATTGATGGCATTGTCAGCTGCATAAGAAATTTTCAATAGGCTCATACTGTACATGATACTAGTTGCAGCTGTAAAAATCTAACAGCCCTTCACCTTAGGAGAATGCATCTACACGTGCAATCAGTGACAAATAGCAACCAGCATTTTAAAATGGACCTATCATCTCTGTTGCTTCCACACAAATGGAGCTGTTGCCTATAATCTTCGCCTTTCATTTCAGTAAAAGCCTCTGTATTATCCCAACAGCACTCCTGTTGCTTTGAAGGTATTTTTTTTTAATTATACAACTTGTTGTGCATGTATGTGTGGATGCGTGTGTGAGTATGTGCACAGTGTGAGGAAGCGGTCTGTAAAAAAGAGTATTTTTTATTTTTATTTTTTTTTCTTCCTCCTTCTTTCAAAGGTAGTAGACTTTAAATTTACATGGTGATGTTACTAGAAGAGAAAAGCAGAGAGTGGGAGACTGGAATACACTTCTGAATCTCTAAATCCTTTTCACATATGCCATTTACTAGGAATATTACGAGTCTGGTAGTAGGTTTATTGAGATTTTTACAGCTACACAAACTTTCATATTTATTGCTTACCTTTTGAATGTAATAGCAGTCTGCTCTTTTAGAGGAGGAAATTCAAGAAGAAACTTAGGGAACTAAGGAAAGCAAGAAGGAAACAGGTTATCCTCCCCAAGAGTTGAAAACCAGCTATATAGAGTCAATATGGATTGATGTCATGAAAAGAATACTTCTTGGATTATCAATTCTTACTCTAGTTTGGGCCTATGGGAGTATTCTCATATTTTTATATACTTTGTTACATAAAAGTTTGAATGAATGGGTAGTAATTTCTGCAGCAGTTCCTGTTAATTTTAATTTCCATTTATGTCTGTGGATTCTTACGCGTGGTGTCAAGATGATGTTGTACACTTAAATAGGAGCACTGAACTGCCTGAAGAGTATTGATTATAATGCATATATTTAAGCTGAAAACTGATCCTGATTATTTGATTTTTTTGTTACTTTGAGTAGCATTGGAAAATACATCTTGTCTACTTGCCTTGTCAACCATTTATATTTATAATACTTCAAACAGTTTGTGGAAAAGAAAATTGCAAAATACATCTTAAAAAGACTGTATGTAGAATCTTATATATTCCTAAATTATCTTTTTGGCTTTGCATTAGAATAAATGAGTTTAGCTACACTAAAACTTCGCACTTGCATGTTCTCAATAGACAAAGGATCTGTGAAGAATGATGAAATACTGAAATGTGCTCACAGTAGACACTGTGGCTACTGTTCTTTTCTGTGCTTAGCAGTAGTTCAAAAATGCAGAAAAATAATGTTATATGTGAAGGAAAATGAGGATAGGACTAATTAAATGTAGAGAGAGATTAATAAAATACACATTTAGACATACAAAGGAGTATACAAATTTCAGCTAAGTAATGTAAGGTTTTTTTCCCTTGTTAAATAATTAAATGTAAAAGTCAGAAAAGGTTAATTTGAAGATAATATCTGCCTCTGATTGTGAGAGAGCAATTTCCTGATCTCAACGTGATTTCCCAAGGAAAGAAATGAATGAAATAGAGCCTGTCTCATCTGGATAATTCTGTGCAAGTGATTTCCTTTTTAGGTCTGCTAACCATACTTAGAGGCTGATTGACAAGCAGCATAATTTTATACCCTATCATGCCACTAGGCTGCAGCACTGCTACAGGGGGTCAAAGTAAGATTGAACTATTGTTGAATAGTAGGAATGGGGTGAATATGGGGTTATGGTAATATTATTTTTAATTCATTCATTATTATCACCTGAAATCATGTTTTTGAACATCAAGGTGTTTTAACTGGACTTCACAATATGTCTTTCATAGATTTGAAAAAAACCTACTCTATGGCTAATTCTTTGACATTATTAATTATATGACTGACAGAAATAGAAGAAAACCACTGATTATTTGAGCAGAATATAAGGGTGTAAGGAACATTTTGTGAGTGACTTCAGGGAACCACATGAGTATTTGTTCTGTATTACCACTGAATTTGCTATGGGCTTTTTGCTAACATAACATTTGATACATCATTTATTGTGAAGGAGGAAACCTGAAATTAGAAAAGTAAAAACCATCTTCTCGTGAGTAGTTTAAATATGCCTGAATAAAACATTATGAAGGGTGATTTCACTGCACATAAGGATGCCACATCATAGCACACTTTCTTTTGCTCTGAATAGTATGTAACTCTCAATGAAAGCTCACAGAAACTAAAGGTACAGTTCACTGAAATATTAGGTGGTTAAAAAGCACACATGCTGCACATCATGCACTTTTGAATATACTAATGTGAACACTTGCTTTTTGACAAAAAGAAACCCAAATTCCTCTATTGTCTAACTTCTGGAAAAACTTAAAAGCAAAAAGGAAGAAAAGCAGCAGCAATGGTATTCTGAGCTCTGAATGTTCTCCAAGTCTCTATTTAGGCCAAGAGGAACTTCTGTATTAAAAGTTGCTTGTTTTTTGCTTTCTTGGATTTACATCTCTTCAGCTTTGAATCCTTGGCATGGTGACTTCCATAACATGCCTATTTCTCTGGGTTAATGAATCTAGAAGAGAGCAATAGAAAAAAAAAATCATCATCTCTGGGAGCTGTATATATTATAGTTATCAGGCTGCATAATTGCACACAGGAAAAAAAAAGTATCAGCTGAACCTGAACACTGTTTTTTTCTTTTCCTCTGTTTTCATCTGGTGGGAAAGCCAGAACACCACCCAACCAAGGGCTATTTAGCTTATATTTTCTCTATGTTCTCTCTACTGGCCTATCAATCTATTTTTTAATATGTGGGCAATCTGGCAAAAAATTGCCAGTTGAAGCCTTATGCACATTTCTTTTTACATGCAGTCTTCCTGATTATTAAATGTCAGAGACAATTACCTCAAATGTGTGTGTGTGTTTACAGTTGAGGTAAAACAGGGACAACCTTTATCTTAAACATGGCTTGCGTTCTAAAGAGCAGCATACTGTAAAATTTCTTTCTTAATTTAATTCAGCCTTTTATTACTTGACTTTTTCTGCAGGTCCCACTTCCATTTCTTGTCTTTATTAACTTAGATGAAATAGGTTATATTTATAATTTTTTATGTAAAGGAAGTGTGTCCAGCAGGAGGCATAAAAGTCTAGTGGCATCTCAGAGGTACTTCCTAGCTTGTCACAGGGCATGTGCTCTGGGATATAAACTCAAGTCTGCTATCTGTAAGTGTGTACCATGTACCAGCAGGCTGCATCAGGGAAATACAACAACTCAGGAAGTTAATTGGCTGTAATGAAAAGCAATGTGGGAGGTGTCCTTTTTAATATTATTCCCACATGTACATCATTCTTCACACAATGTTTTTATTTTAACTTTATTATAGCATCTCTTAATTGTAACTCAAAGTGAATGTTGAACCATATTTAAAACAGTAGGGAATCATGTAATGAAGGGAGTATGTGTGTGTGTTTATTTAAAGGTAATGATACACAAAATTACTTGATAATAGATGTTTCCAGAATTCTGTAGCTCAAAAGCTACAACCTTATTCTCCTCTTTTCTAAGAAAATCAAAAAACCCTCTTCAAATATTTTCTCATGAAGAACAGTATGATATATATGAATATATGTACATGTATATTTTACTGTTAATATTCTATCACCTGCCACATTACAGATTGGGTTTTATTGTATCACCGTATTGCAATGTTTTGCATTACAAAATAAAGAAGATGGCATACCACCACTTACCCAGACCAGAACATGATCTTTAAAGATGATTGCAATCCTTATGAACTCTGCAATGCTAGAATATCCAGATTTTTTGAACATGAAGAATGTATACCAATGTAATTTGCAGGACTATTAGCAAGACTCAAAATGCAGTGTCCCAGGGGACTAATACTTTTTCTCCCCCAAAATAACATAAAATAAATATATATATATGAACTTTTTATTGCATACATGTGTCTACCACACTTCAGTAGTTCAAGTATTTCCATCTGTTTAGTGTATGCAAAAATTATCTTAGTAATTGTCATACTCTTCTAATAGCACAAATAAAACAGAGATATACCTGTGTTCAGGAAGCTTAAAAGCTGTGCATTCTGTCATTAGTTCCTCTAAGTATCACAGCCTTAATCAAGGGGGTTTTGAACATTTCATATTTTACACAAAAGGCAAAAGGAGTAAATCTATGAGTTTTTAAATGAGAGTGAGAAAAGACACAAGAACCCAAAGTATGTGTATTGAGAAAAAGGGAGGATGGTTAATTTATTCTGCTTCTAAGAATTCCAAGAAAAATTATCCCGTAAATGTATCAATTCCTTTCTCTTTGAAGTAGTGACCTGTCACTGCCCTGATGCCTTTTCCATGGTGCTTGGAACTGGGAACCATAAATGCACATCCATTTTACCTCTGTGTCAGCAGAAAATTAGTTAAAAGTAGATGTTTAGAATAGATATTAGGAAGAAATTCTTTGCTTGTAGTGTAGTGAGGCATTGGAACAAGTTGCCCAGTGAAGCTGTGGATATCCTGTGGATATCCTGTCCACACTAGTGGGTGTCATCCCTGCTCACGGTAGGAGGGGCTTGGAACTACATGATGTTGAAGATCTTTCAGATCCCTTCCTATGACTCCGTGATAAAATGTCATTGATTCTATACTTGATGAAAATTATAGGTAATACATTTACTTAAAGTTTACATGCGCAAATTAGATTAATAAGATTTAATTCTTAAGCTACTGTTGGATATATATTTGCTTGTTTGTTTTTTAAACATTGAGATTATTCAGAAGATGATCTGGACTTTCAGTTTTTAGAAATAATAGTGAGACAAAACCCAAGAAAAAAAGAAAGAATAGAAACAAGAAAACCCAACTGAATATGTTTAACACAAAAAATCCCCAAACATAATGAACTGAAGCAAGAGAATAACAATATTTCAGTTACTTCCTTTCCACGTGTAAGAATAAATTTTAATAACAAATTATGCAAATTATTTTTACAAAATGTTTACATTATGTTATAGATCATATTTTCATTATGAGTACAGATACCTTTTAATTTTTGTTTTCTTCATTAGTATGGGAGAGGAGTTTTACATGTCCATAGTGTTGCATGCTATATTCTTTTTTCATGCATTATAATTTTGATTCTGTGGCATAAGCTATGCAGAGCTACTAGCCTGCTCTCCTGACTTTCTGCTAAAAATAAACACTGTTAATCAGAATAGTCTTGTATTAAGTGGTAAGTAATAGAGTAGACCTCAATTTATGAACGGGTTAATGGGGTACACCTAATTAAAATTTCTAAAAAATCCTTGCTTCTGAGATTGCAGAAGTAAAACATTTCCTTATGACATGAAATATATTTTAAGATCTACTTAAGCATATTACATCCAAGTTCCCTAAAAAAACTTCTGCTTCCCACTTCCCATGGCCAAGTTTTAAACAGCATTTTTGTCTTCTAATTCTGTTTCTCTCAGGGATAGTTTCCACAGTCTTTTGGCAGAAATTTATAGTGTCAATAAAAGAGTGCAATGTAGAACACTATCATGAGAACCATTTTAGGGGTGTCTGATTTTTTTCCCCTCTGTTGGACGAAGCTTATTTTCTGACCTTAGAATGCTGAGATGTGCTCTTTCCCTTGAGAGAGAGTATGGTGCTCATGGTGAAGATAGCACTGTAGCTGGCATCATGATTAAAATGGGTGAAGAATCCCAGGCATGCCAAGTACATTTGGTTCTCTCTATGGCTTGGGGGCATCTTATTTAGTTTGTGATTAGAGACATAACCAATTGTGCTATGTGTTACTGGAATTACTTTTTTTTCTGCTAGCCACAACTGAATGGAATCTGACCAGATAGAGTTAGATGCATTTACCTCCCTAAAAGTACTCTTCATAAAATTGCTTATACTACTCCAAATTTTCCTTCTTAAGTGGTTTCAAACCAAATATTATCCTGATTTGTCTAATTAATTTGAGAAAACCTTTCTTAAATGGAAATGTATTACTTGTTTGTTTGTTTATTAGTTTATATTATTTAGAGAGTCTTTAATCATTCTGATCACCAGAATTAACTGGCGTCTTCTCTAAAATTTAAACACATATGTGGAATATTTGTACAGGATAGAAAATTAAGACAAAATCATACATTTCTTTCGATCCTTGATTAACAAGGCATCTAAATCACTCTGAAACACATGTGCTATTTGTGAATATATCCTAACTGTGGTTGGTTTTCTCCATGTTTTTATTTGAGGCCAGAATAATGAGAATTAGAAAAGGAAAAAGAACTAAGACATAGTGCATTATATTAATAATCCCATTAAAGTTTTGATGAGCATAAATCTTCTGGAAAATTTGAGAATCTATAATGTGACTAAAAAAGGTCACTAAGCTTGAGATATTCTAAACTGGATGGCTGAAATTTTGTGACAGTGAAGGAGAAACCAATTATTTAAGCTATGAAATCAGAAAGGTTTTTTTTAATATGAGTATAAATACATTTCACTGCTTTCAGTGATGCAAATTGTATTTGCTATATTGTGCTTTAGAACAGAACTTACAAAGGAGCTTTTAAGTTTTCACTTTTAACTACAACCACTTAACTGGAGTTAAAAACCAATGGTAAAGATCAAAGTACTTCAGCCTTCTAAATTAGAGGACCAAACCCCCTGAGTTAAGAGACCAGTGAGTTCTTGTTAAATTTCAGTTTATGTACATTCAGGAGAGAAAATACTTTCCATTTCCCTTCTCCATGGCTGCAGCCATCAAGATCCAACCAATTGCTTGTGCATGTGGGATCTGAGATTGTTTTGCCACTTGGACAGGCTGTGAAAGTCAGGGCTAATGGGATAAAGGCAGCCTAGGTGGATCCGTCCCACAGCTGCCACTGAAATGGTTCCAGCTGAATCTCTGGGAAAGCACCCAGGCTGTTTTGCCTTAGAGGTATCCATGACTGTTGGGTCATTTTAGTGATGTGACTGGTTCCTTGTTACTCTGGGTGTGCTGGCTGGAGTCCCTCTCTTCTTCTAGTATATTAAAATCCTTCTTTTCCCACAAACAAACAAAAAAACCCCCAAAAAATTACAAAAATCAAAAAACCCATGATGCCGTGGCACAAAAAATTAATTCGTGAACAAGTTTAGAAGGTATTTAGTTACCATTATAGTGGATTAAAACTGGGATATTACTTGCAAGGAAAATAAAATGAAAGAAATGTGATGTCATAATGGCACTATGACAGCAAAAAAAGAATATTTTAAAGTGTCCAATTCTATCTAAGTAAACAGAATTAGTTTCAATGATTCTAATGTTTAATCAAGTGCTGACTTCTCAAGGGTAATCCATTAGTACTTTAAAATATATGAGCTAAAATAAAGTGATGTGCAGAAAAAATGTTTAAAGGTAGCTTAATATGTTTCTGTACAATCAGAAACACTGGCAGTGAAGATCAGGACAATACTGACACAAATATCTTTTATAATATTTACTTTTTTTAAAGGAAAAAGCTGTAGTGATGTCAAATTTGCTAAGGAATTTGTAGTTTTATTTTCTGAGATGCTTGGTTTCTTTGTGGTTGGAGGTTATGAACCATTTTTAATAGAATTTGCTGGAATTTTAATAGATAAATGTGTTATATGAAATAATTGCCAGAGGAGTGATTATGGATTGAATTTTTTTTTTGTCCTATATGGGGATATGGGCCTTGGTTTTGGTTTGGTTTTATGCAGTTAGTCCACTTCGAGTTGTTCATGTCATATGGTAATGCTCTTCATACAGCATGAGATTTTGCTGTGGGAATAGAAAAGCATTCATTTGACAATATGGTATCCTACAAGCTAGAAACAGAGTTTCTTCACTTTTCACATTATATACCACACAGCTTTTGAAAGAGCTCACGAAATTTGAGATCAACCTTTATTTATTTTTTTTCCCTAATTGCATTTGTGAGGGAAAATTGAGTAAAGGAATAATTCATAATGCATAACTCGTTGAAGTTTCATAAATTTTCTTTAGGGGATACTATACATTGTTGATGGTATTGGAGTTATTTTTTCTTGTGTCAGTTCAGTTTATATTAATATACTGGATATGCTTTTACTTCCCTGTTCTATAGAAGGAATATATAATTCTAAATGCCCACAGCTAGTTCTTTGCAATTTGTAGGAAACTTAAGCTTTAGTACAACAATTTTTTCTCCATTAACTCTGTGGTAAGTCTCTGCATTTCAGTAGTTTGTCAAAGTAAGCAGAATGATATTCATAACTTGCTAACCAAATTGGAAGTCAAATATTGAAGATATTTCTTGTGCAATTCCCCGAAAAAGTATTCCTTTTTTTCAGATAGGAACCTTAGGAATGCAGATATTTTTAATCTTCTGGTGCCATCTCGTGGCAAGAGGATAATTATATGAAACAAAGAGGTAGTCTTTTCAGCACATATTTTCTGAGCTTAGCAAAAATGAACCTTGCTTTGGTGATAGATATGTATGTATGTATGAATTTTAATAGTGACTGTAAAATAACAAACCAATTCATGCATAGGACAAAGCTATCTTTGGTTTTTGGTTTTCTTCCTTTTAAGAGCCTATAATTATTGATTTGAGAAATCTCACAGAAATTTACTGTCATTACCACATAGAAATAGATTTTTAGTCTGGTGCATTAGATCTCTGTAGCATGCTTAACTGGTTCAAGGCAATTGTCAATACATTTTTATTGTAGTAGTGCATTACATCTCTGTAGAATACTTTAATACTTAGCTAGCTCAAGGCAATATTCGCTTCAGCATCCTGTAATATTTAACAGAAAGCCAGGGTCTGTGATAGCATTCTTGTTTTTCATTTTATTTTCTGGTTTTGGCTTGAGAAAATTCATATGAACCTGCATGCAAAAAAAGAGTAAGAACAGCATACAAATGCTGTATATTTTCTTGGTATTTTCCTTGGGATTCAGAAAAATGAGTAGTTTTGGTTCTGTACTAAATAAATACCAGCTTAATACCTAGGGGTTTTAAAGATAATGCTTGTAGGTATCTGCAATCAGTACAGATCACATTCTTGCTCAGCTTCTGAAGGAGTTTTCTATACAATAGTCCATATTTGCTTACTTATCTCTAACTTCCAGTCTGATGAAAGTTTCTAGATGCAAATATATTATTCTCTGTAAAGAGCTGGAAAGAGAATTGAGATACCTGCTTTTACTTAAGGTGGGGGCTCTCATTCTTTCAAAAGTAAAGAAGTTTTTATTCTTGAAAAAAAAAATATAGCCTTGTTCAAATAACATCTGAATATGCTGTAGTTATTGAAAATCAATGTCAGATTATTACTTTGTGAGTTATTATATCCTACCAGGTTAAGGAGGAAATACTATCAATCAAAATTAGTACCAAATGAGAACACTGTTTTGAGATCTTTTTTTTTTAATGTCAGATAATTCCATTACTTTGTATACATGACCAATACTGTCATATATGATATGCTTTCTATATTTGTACAGCAAATAAATCTATTAGAATGATAAAAATTCAAGAAATATTTTCTAGCAATTGCATGGTAAATATTAAAATGTTAGTCACTAGAATGTGATTTTTAATAAGCAATCACTAGCTGAGGTACCACAGTGATGAGTTCAGTGTACTATAAGTCAGTCAACAGGTGAAGCATTCAGTTTTGTTGGTTAGAGATTGTGTGATTTCTCTGGTTAGGGTTAGCTTGACATAAAACTCCCTTGCTATCAGCTAGAATGAAGAGAGGAATCATAACATTAATGTAATAAGATACAGATTTTCAGCAGTTTTAAACAGGTATGTGATAATGTGATTATTTCCTCCTCATCCCAGTAAAAGTCTCTTAATATTTAAGTATTGAATACTTCTCTCTCTTTCTATATCTGCCTCCTGTAACAGACTGCAAAATTAAAGTGTGACTTAACAAAAGAAAGAGTTGCAATTGTTCATTCCAGTGAATTGAGAAGAAGCGAATTTCCGACAAGAATGACAAATCTAAATATGTATCATAGTTTCAATAGAAAAGTATGAAGCTTAAGGCCTCACAAAATAAATCTTAAAAGTTTACCTATTTACCAACATTATATCTTCTTCTTATTCTGGATTAATATACATTTGTTTATGCATGTCAGTGTAGTTTTCTTTCTGTTACATTTAATACAAACTTAGTACAGAATATTTTAAAGATTATTAAAGAGGGGGGAAATAGAATTCTGTTTGATGTTTTGGAGGGTTGGGGGTTTTTTTTAACTTTTGGTTTAAGGCATTTTTAAAACATACTTTCTTCTAAAAGCTTCAGCTAAGGCAATATGCTTCACCTGAAACACAGAATGAGATGGGCAAGAAAGCAAGGACAGGTATAGAAAGATGATGCAGTATGTCATAAGTCACTGAAGAGAAAGTCTCCAGTGAGATGAGATTAAGAAAATTTGCAGACAGTGTTATGTGGATAAGAGGGAGGTAAAATCAGTTTAAGGGATAAAAAGAATATGCAGGTAGTTAGGAAAATGTATTAGAAAGATGAAATAATTCAATCTATCAATATCTTCTTTGAAGTTAGGGAGGGAAGAGGAAACATGGTCAATTGAAGTGATTCTTCTTATTTGTGGAGCTTCTGGAGGTGAAAAGTTAATAATTTTGTGATTATCTTCAGAAAACCATGAAAATATGTATAGCACAGTTTCAGAATACATTTTGGAAAAAAACATTGCTAGAATCTTCTCATCTCTGTTGTAAAATTCCATGTATTCCCTTTCTTCAAATTGCACCTGTTGAACAGTAGATTTTACTCTTTCAATCCCTGTGTGCATAATTTAGTTAGAATTTTAGGTAGATAAATACATTATTTATGCTGGAAACTGTTGGATCCTGTATGTAAAGGGGAGACTGAAAAGTGTCTGTCACTGAACTTGTCTAGATGATCAAAAGGAAAAAATGCTTTTTAAAACTCTTTCTGGGGGTAGTCTGTCAGATAAGGCTGATTGCTGATCTGTGGAACTTGTATATTTAGTGCGTTCTCCTGACTGTCAAAATTATTTATCTCTAGTGTGACGACCAGTTAGTCTAAGCAACACATACCTAAGCTGTGGCAGTGAAAGAAAAAAAAATCATCCTTCTGTACAACTGCAGTAGTAAATAACTGACATCTTTCAGGGCCCATGAGTCTACAGAAATTTTAAACAAGACATAAAGGTCACAAAAGCACTGTTTCCTGACAATCATGGATGCTGTTCTTACACGCACAATGTAGCTGTGCCATCTTTTCAGACTCCTGCAGAAACAGTCTGAGTCAGAGTTTGCAGCTATGACTTTGTCCTTCGGAGATTGCAATTCTCAGGACAAACTGGGAAGGGCTATTTAAGTAGAAAAGAGCACTGCAAAATTAAAAGTAGTGACACTGATACGTAATTTTCAACATCAGGTTAAACTTGTCTTTGCCAAAGTAAACTTGGTTGTTTTCTTGTGGAGATAAACAGAGGCACCTAGGTATATATTATCTGCAAACAAAGCACTTTTTTGTTCTTTCCCTACCTTTTACAGTGTAAAAATAATTTAAGTTATGAATGTTGAAATAGGACAAAAAATTAAAATTATCTTTTATCTCTTATGTGATGAAATCAACATGCTTCAGAAATGAAAATGTGTTTTCCTGCAATGGATTTATATCCATCCACTCTGATGTAAAGCACTATGACAGACTGTCATGGGAATAGCTGTCACTTTTTAGTGTTGTTAAGAGAATTCAGGAAGCAAAAGGCAAAAGGAATTGTATTTTCTTATAAATGAGAGAGAAATTTCCAGCCTTAAGAAATTTTAAAACGTATACCCTTATGTTCTCCTCAGCCAAAGGAAAAAAAAAACACCTTTATCTCCAGATATTCCAGAAATCTTTGTAATAGTTTTAGACCAGGCTACAGCTCTTTTCTAGCTCCTTAGGTGTTCGTGACAACTGATTGATATGAGAAAGGAATGGTGACAATGATTGGCTCTGCTGCTTTTCTTTTTTTTTTTTTTTTTTTGTTAGTCCACATTGCTATCCACAAGGACTTCACAGATTTTGCACTTTGAAAACACCATACTAGTCTGTCTTGCCACTCATTTAAAAGGAAAAAAACCCCAACAACCTGAAGGAGATTAAATAAGAGTTAATATTCCTCTTTCTGTGTGTTCTAGTACTTTTTTGAAAGGCATTTAGGTTAACAGCAGCAGTCAGGTGCTGTTGTCAGTTAGGCCATGCTTGAAGGGCTGGGTGCTCCTTCAGGCGGAAGAGTCGCGCATGTGAGGAACCAGGGGACTCAGGGCTGGGCACCACTGCCAAGCTCCTCATTGTCAGTGGATTTCTGATGCCCTCTTCAGAATAACAGGGAAGGAGTTTGCCTCCAGGAAGGCCTGAAAGCCACCTCCTACTATGTATTGCAAACTGGAGTTTGTATGCAGAAAACCACCAAAGTCTGAGGGCCAGATGTGCTGATAAACTCAGGTGCTTCTGTGCAGGGGAGACCTCAGCAGTTCAAAAATTATTTAATCTTGTGTTTGATTTCCATTGCTGTTGACAGGATTTGATCAGGTATACAAAGTTCAGCACATTTATTTTTTTTATTCTGTCCAGATACGTATACACGTGTGCTTTGGGAAACTTGGTCCTTAAACAAAGCTGTGCCTTGTTCTGAGATTAATTTTCTAGAAGAAAGTAAGAATAAAACATCTCTCTATTTCTGAGGCTAACTTTCTCTAACTTCTCTTTAACCATCCACATTACATATTTGTCTCAGCTAGTGCTTAGTTAGGGCTTACTTTGTTCAGAACGTATAAGTTTTCAGACACTTCATTGATTTCCACCCTAATTTTAATAAAAGGGTAATTTTAATTGCTCACATAATTCTTAGAAGGCAGTGACTTTTTCATTGCCTTTCAATGATGTCCAATAAGTATTTGTCAGGAAGTTGATTTAATTGATTTAAGCACCACAATGAGCAGCCTGCTTTAGTAATGAAATGAAGAGGACAGTTGGAATGATTAAATTTTATAGAGAATTCACATGATCAGAGCTTGTGCTGGAAGAGAAGTGCAAAATGAGAACTTGCACTGAGCTGAACATTCTTATTGCCTAGGAAGTGCTCAATTGCTCTTTTGCTTCAGGGTACATTGAGCAGAAATTTTCATATCCATGGCAATATATGGAATTATATATTTAATAGAATACTAATAAGTTACCTCACTGAAATACTACAGTGTTGTAAGTCAAACACTGCCAAGTATTTTAGAATTATTAAATCTTCCACATAAGACTATAATATAAAATTATTAGGGAAATCAAATTTTAAGCCTTTTTAATACACATTAAATTTTAAATCATTAAATCATTAAATCCTAGAATTTTAATGATTGTTGTATTTTCCTTTATGTGTTTCTGTTCATAAAATTTCCAAAATTATAAGCAATATTTTTTAATGTTACTTTTATTCCAATGTAGCCCAGTTTTTAATCACTAGGTTGCTTTCTGTGCTGTGTAGGTACTGATATTTTGAAATTTCTTTTCATGTGTCATGTTCTTTGCTTAGGACATTTTTCTTATGTTCATTACTCCTCACTTCACATTTCTTGTCAATCACAGATGTTTATCTTTCATCTGTATGATGCACCATAGCAATTAACAACTTAATATTTTCAAATTCAATTAACAGTTGAGTGCTTTGAAACAATTGGTGCTTGTGAATGAGTGGTTTTCTGTGTCAGGCTAAAAGGAGTCAAAGTCCTCTATGAGAAACTTTATTATGTAGCTAAAACATAGAACACCTTTTTTTATTTTTTTTTAGCATCAAAATATATTGATTTGTGCATCAAAATATATTCATTTGGGCATACAAAACTTCTCTTGTAGAAGAGCCCACTCTTCTCTCTCAGTGGGCTGCTAAGTAATGTCATACTTCTTCCAGGTATCCCCTTCCTGGGCTGTATCACCAGAATCCACAAAAATTGGTTTTACTTGAACAGACCTAATTGGTGCAGCAATGCCCTGAAACCATGTAAGAGACCACACGGCAAGGAGAAATATTAGGAAATTGTTCAGACATCAACAATCATCTCATAAGTCCCTTTACATCTATCCATAAAAAATACTATCTCTAGGTATCAGAACACAGGATATTCTTGGATACACTATGATACTTTGCATGTGCTTACAAATATATTTTTCCTAGTGTTTCTTCAGCCTTCTGCTAGTTTTTAAACATTGATTTTATCATGTACTTTGGTGCTTTTAAGAATATTCAGTGCTATCAAGCATGTTCATGAGGTATAGCTGTAGTTCCTAGATATTTTTCAGTGTATAAAGGCTATTATTTATGAAGATTTAATTAACAATAAAGAAAAGTCAGTTTTTATCATGTATCAGTTATTAGTTACTAATAGGTATGCAAAGTAATGACAGTTATTGGGCTGCAACAGTGTTTGTGCATAGGAATTGATCTCTTATCTATTTGTGCACTGCCTGACTGTTTGCAAAACAGCAAAGGCTTCAGGATTGCTGAAGAGCTTTAGACTCCTTTTTGTCCATTTAAAATATTATAATTAAAGAATACAGCCACTGTCACCCCCAGACTATATCCACTCTGCATAGCCTGGAGTCCTATTACCTCCTAGAAATGTGTGTTATATGGATGCTTGGGCAATAGCTTAGAGAGGGAGCACTGCATTTACCATTGTATAGTAAATAAAACTTAAAATCAAGTCTTCTTGATTATTTTGGATTATCAAAAATTATGAACTACAGTTAAGAGTGTATAGATGTTGAAAACATCATTCTATATCAATTTCATCTTGGGAATTTTTCCTAATAATTGGGCTGCTTTGCATATAATCTCTGAGGCTCTTTCTTTGTAAACACATCCTGGTGGGATTTGCTTATCCTCTTCAAAAGCTTTCCATTTTCTTGAGGTCCTGTGCCATAATATTTAGGGAGGCATTGAGGAAAAAAAAGTGCTCATGGAGAGAGAATAACCAGGATGTCTAAGCTGTGTATTGGGAGGTGAAACACAAGGTCCATGGTGCTTGTGATGTACAGTTCTCTGAAGATGTGCAGCTTTACCCATTTAGCACTACACAGGAGTGAAAAGCGAACAAAATCTCTCTACATTGTGTTGGTGTTGGGTTTCTGACACTAAGTAAGACTGTAAAGACTGTGTAAACTGCCAAGTTTAGGTGCTTGGATTTTCTTGTACTTTTGGAAGTCTTTCTATGGAGTTCTTTGTATGGAAATATTGTGGCCTGTTAGAGGTTGTCACAAAGATAAGGCACTTGTAAAACTAAGACTGGGGAATAGCTCACAGAGTTTGGAAATAAGTTGTCCTAACTCAGGTTCATCCCTGGCCACTGGCTCTATATTGTATTTGTATGCTTAAGTAAAATAACATGGCAATATATAATAAAATAAATCTGGGAACTTTCAAGTCTGATGAAGTAGTTTGCCAATTTAATAAAATGTTGATTTTTTTCCTTTTTTTTAAAGAAGTTTTCTGTAGGCAATATTGATTTGTTTCCTCTGCTTCTTTCCACTGTGGTCTCTTTGGAAACATAACATTTTATGTTTGATGCTAAATGACGTATCATATTAGAGCTTAGTGTGATTTGAAACAGCTGAAATATCTAAAAGAATCAAACGTTATATTGGAGACAGGTCATTCTTAATAGCAATGTGATTACAGTTTTCATAGGACTTTTCCTCTTTTAGGCAGCATTTTTTCTGCATGCTTAGAATCATTCCATCTTTCTTTCCTTGAAGACACAGTGGGTACATAAGGATTATCCATTTTGTGTTCAGGCATTTGGTCTGTTTCGTGTTTCCAGTATGGTTATAAAGTACTTCTGAAAATACAATAGTCTAAAGGGACAACTAAAAAAGCAAACATAAGGTGAGATGCTAGTAAACAAAATATGAATAAGCATTTGGTTTTTCAAATTATGTTTAATACATAAACAGCTGTGAAAGTCAGCCTGCAAATATTACCTATTTAATGTTGCATCTACATTGATGGAACACTTTACTATTTTTGATTTCACAAAATAGGGCCAGCATGATCAAGATTGGCTCAAAAAACTTGATTCTTCTTCTTTGTTCAGTTATTGTGTGGATGTGAAACATATCTGAAAATATACATTATGTAATAGCCTTTTATTACTTTTTTCAGTCTAAATAAAATGAAGCTCAGGGTAGGTCTTCTGGGTATAGCACTTACAAGATTAAGAATGGGTAGAGGTGGAAAAGGAAGTTAATCTCCAAGACAGTCTTAAGAGATTAATTGTACTATGTTAATGTGTGCTAGTTCTGTCTGTAGATGTGATTATCATAAAAATTGGAAAAAAAAAATTCACTGGGCTGGGGTTTGTGGTTTGGGTTTTTTCTTCTTCTCAGCTACAAATCATATTAAAGATTACTTCATGCACATTCAGTAGATATGGATAACAGACTAACCCTTGGCAAATCTTTTATATTTCTAATTTGTAACTTGTTCTTCCCTCTCACATGCCTTTTTTTTCTGTAATGTAGCAGCACGAGTTTGTTCACTTGTGCCATGACAGTCATGAGAGTTCCTCTTCTCCACATCTTTCTTAAAATGTGGTATTCAAAATGAATTTATTATGTTAGCTAAGCCCTTCCCATTGTTGATGAGTAGAGAAGATATACTTTATTTTTCTTATAGGTAATAATCCTCCTTATATATCAGTTTCTTTTTTTTGAATCCAGATGATGCCTGCCGTTAAATCATATTCAGTGATCTTTGCCTCACAAGCATTAAGATGGTTGACATTTAGTAATTTTTTTCTGTCCACCAGGCATGATAATTATTCAATCATAGGAAGAATTAAGAGAGGAACTGGAGTGGAAAATGTATACTTTTAATCAGAGAATGACTAATTATTCTGAAGCCGCTTCAGCCAATTCATGTTCTATACTAGTAGTATATTCATTAGACCCATGCTTTGAAAACCTGTAAATTGCAGTGAACAGTGTGTGGGCCTTGAGAATGCCTGATTCTCATGTTGAGCTGGTTTTGTTTTATCAACATGTGAATGTGCTGCTGCTGGGTTGCTGGGTTTCCTAAATGTCTTTATCACTGAATCATCCTGTAACTTAACACTTGCCTTGCTTACAGCTGCACACCTTGTCCAGTGTTGTTCCATCCCCTTCAGGGGGAGTTTGCATTGCTTCTCACCTAGAAATTGTTTATGGATTTCTTCAGTATCTTATGGCTCTTGGTTGTAAAACATATAGTGACACAGCTAATAGGATTGGAAAAGGTGGCCATTCACATCTAAATTGTTCAATTAATCATTCCTGTTTAATGCAGAGATCATAACATCTTCCTGCCAATATAAATTGTATTAGCTATTGGTCCTAAATTTATTTGTAAAAAGAATACTGCTGTGATAACACATTGAATTCTCCAACTTCCTTCAATTTATCTGTAAAACACTGTTCCTCTACTAAGTTTCAAATCAAAATTTTCAATCCTGCTTCTGTTCCTAATTCTCTTACAGAATTACTTCATCCTAGACATCTCTGAATATTCTTTTTTGTGGCTTGACTTTGTCTATTTTACCTCCTTCTTTCCTTTATACTTTTATTTAAAAGGACAGTGTATTTTATATTTTTGAAGTGTTTGTTTCACTATGGTTGGAATGAAATTACAGTGTCTTGGCCAAAGTCTATTCTCTGCTGCATTTTCTATTCCACTTTTGCACTATAAAAGCTTTTGTTTGTGCCATATAGTTTCTTTCAAAAATTACTCCTCCTGTGGTCTTCTTGTCTTTGCTTCACATAATATTATCATAATCTTCCGATCCTTTGGGATACTGCACCAGCCTTCTAAGATGCTTATTATATGGTTTGAAACTTTCAAACAAAAAATGGTGCAATTTTCTAGGTTTGCTCACTGTGCTTTTTGCATAAATGTACAGATGTCAAAGACATCTGATTAGATGCCTAATGCAGTACCTTCTTCATCCTGACTTGCCATCCCCTGTTCTTTTTTATCCTTCTTGCCCCTCGACACTTACTTATTCTATCCTATACTCCTTTTTCTTATCCATACCTAAATAACATATTTGTTAGTATGCCCATGTTTCATCTCCAGAATCCTTTTTACTAAGCTAGTACATAATTTTTCCTTCCTTATTTCCTTCCAGGTCCTCTAGAGAAAAAAAAAAAAATCATCTTTATTTAATAACTCAGTGAAAAATGTCCCCTAAGTGAGGAAGGAAAAGAAATCCAGGTGACACAATCAGACACAGATTTATTTCCAGAATATTGTTCTATAGAACCAGAGGTGTTTTTTCCTTATGAGAAGGTTCTCTATAAGGTAATGAATAAAAAGAATTAATTACTGAAAAGAGTTAGGTGTTTTTACAGACGTTGATACTGTGGAAGAAGCTTGCAAGCCTTGGGATGGATGAGCATTTGTAGCAGACCTCAACAATTTGCATAAATAAAGCCTTTGGAGGGAAAATTAAATTGGAAAAGGTTATGGAACAGGATTTGGAAAAACTCTGAGGCACAGAGACATTGAAGAAGTTGCAGTCCAGTTGCAGAGCAAAAGGGGCTCACATGCAGCACCTGTCAGGGCTGAGGATACAAATGGTAGCTGCAGTGCTGCTGCTGATTTGGTTGCTCTGTGACATGACTTCTTGCTGACCTCGTTGTCTGTCAGTGGTGTTTGACATCTTACCTCACTAGTTGCCAGAAAGGTGCAAAATTTTCAACAGTGGGAGAGTGACTTTCTGTCATATTCAGTGTATGGACATTTTTTAAACACCTTTTTCTCTCAAAACTGGTGTACTTTTTGTAGGTTCGGTATTTATTTTCTTGGCTGTCACAGAGCTGTCTGTCTTAAAGAGTTCCACTGAGTAACATGAAGGAGTGATTGCAAATTGGAAGGTTTGTTTATAGGCACTGGAAGAAATTACACTTGAGTTCTTCAATCCTCACTCATATAACAGTTATTAGAGATGAGATATCTGTTTTACTGCAAAATAATGTTTTAAGAAGAGGGAGGAAATCATTGCTTGACATTCTCACTAAGTCTTGGTAATGTGTATGTATATCTATTTCATAATATTGTAGTTCTGTGTTGCTTAACACTGAGGGAAAAAAAATCTCCATAGTTTCTTTCAAAATCATAATATGTACTTTAATGACTTATCACATTTTCCTTTGAGTAGCATCAGTGAATTTCTTTAGCAAGTACACTTCAGTCACTGAAGTAGCTGACTTTTTGTTGCTGAAACTGAGAACAAATCCTTGACATTCTTGTAGTAACATAAGGATAACACTGCCACTGACATTAGACTCTTATGTTAGTCTGTCTTTCTCAAACAGATGTTTGGAAGAGCAGTAAAAGAAACACCAGAGACAAAAAAGAAGCTGTGGGGAAAAGAAAGGATAAAAAAAAAAAGGATAGTTGTCAATATGCCAGTGAAAATGCATTTTCAAAATATAGGTTAGAGCAAGTAACTTGTGAGTGACACTGGATGGAAATTGGAAAAGTGAACACAATGAGTCATAAAAATAAAAACATTCAGTGGGATGTATTACCATTTAATTTATGTGACCTTTACAGCCTCCTAAGAATCACTTTTACTTTCCTTTTGGAGCCATTGATCCATTGGATCTTAATAAATTGATGCAAGACCTCAAGTAACCTTCCTCCTGTATTTGTCTTGTAATCTTCTTGTAATTGCTTGTTTTAATTTAATTTAAGCTATAAATGAAAATAGGAAATCTAAAATGTTCAGCATTGCTTTGTCCCATGCTGACACTAGCATTGGGTCAATGTGTTTTTTTCTTGGCAGGTGCAACAAATGATGTTTGTAGCAATACGACAGAGATCCAGTCTGACATAAACTTTTCAGAAGTGAGAAGCTGGATGCCACCCTGTAAAAATAGCAAGGCAGATTCGATAAAACAGTAATTCTTTATCTACTAGTTAGGTCATTGTATGTGCTGTATGGAAATGGATTTGCTTCCGCTGGAGTGATTTTGATAAGAGGTGGTCAATATTTCCTATGTTGACAATTCCCAGAATATTGTTGTGCAGAAAGTGTCCGAATATATTGTAGTATGTGTACTCTTGTAGCTGTATATTTATGTATTTATTTCTCAGCCATATTTTAGACATTACTATTAATATAAGATGAGAAATTCAGATTTTTCTGATGGCTTTGTAACCCAGGAATTGTAAGGAGAGTCTATCACATATAGACATGTCTATCACATTTTGTGATCTTCTGCGGTGCTTTCCTGTCTGCAAGTGATTCAAAGAAATCTGCTGATAAAAATGCACAGATCATCTGGTTCTTGATATCCAAAAGGAGTAACTTTATTGAAGATAACTTTGTAAGTGAAGGGAAAAAAAAAAAAATAAAAAAATAAAAATAAAAAAAATAAAAAAAAAAAAAAAAAAAAAAAAAAAAATTTTTTCTGGGTTAAACCTGATAAGTAATCAGTGAGTACCACACAGCTGCTTTGTCACTCCCCCTCCTGTGGGATAAGAGTGAGAAAGGGAAGGATAGAAGTGAGAAAACTCATAAAAACAGTTTAATAGGGAAAGCAAAAGCTGCTCACCCAAGCAAAGCAAATGAAGGTAGTTAATTAACCATTTCTTGTTTTCTTGTGGGCAGGCAGTTGTTCAGCCATTCCCAGGAAAGCAGGGATCCATCACATGTGGCAATGGTGATGTGGGAAGACAAACAACAGTACTCCTGGTGTCCTCCACTTCCTTCTGTTTCCCCCAGATTTATTGCTGAACATGATGTCACATGGCATAGGACATCCTTCTGATAGTCAGGGTGGCCTGTCCTGGTTGTGTCTCCTCCCATCTTCTTGTGCATCCCCAGTCTGGTCACTGGAGGGTTGGGGTAAGGACCACAAAAAGCCTTCACATCATGCAAGTGCTGCTTAGCAATAAGGAAAACATCCCTGTGGTATCTATGCTGTTTCCAACAATAATTACAAACACAGCAAAATAAAAGATGCTATAAATAAAATTACCTCTATCATAGACAATAAGAATATTACTTGAGTGATTTGAGTATGTTATGCACCTTGTGGAATTAAGTGGTGAGATTTCTTTGCTTTTTGCCATAGTTGAATAACATTTTAAAATATTAATTATTTTGCAGAACTATTTTGTGTTTGTTCAAACTGTTACTTTATAGTGCCATGAAAGTATATGTAAAATATCTCAGGTATATGCTGCATATATCTCTATATATTTCGCATATCCAAATTTGAAAGGGTTTGCCTTCAAATACACAGAATCATCAAATTTCTGTTGTCCTAAGAAAAATAGCTTTTTTCCAGTTTTCTTAGGTATCTGGGTGGTATATACATCATTATCTTTTCATTTATGAGGCTGGGATGGAAGTATATTTAGAACTGAACAGATACTTTGAGAGCATTCTTGATTCTAAGAAATGTATTTAGAGATATTTTTTTTTTTGGCAGTCTTCTTGTGGTTACTCATTTGTGGTCTCTACAAGGGAGATTCCACTTGCTGTTCTAGAGATTTGGTAAATTTATAGAAGAATATTCTGTAGAGAAAAATGTGTAGATACTGCCTAGGATAGAATCACTCATTCAGAAATGATATCAAAATATTGCATATAATACAGCACAAGGTAGGAATAAGTCTTTGTAAAAACATTGTAACACTTCAAGAAGTCTTTAATTTCAAAGATCAATATATCATTAATCACTTGTAGTTCCCTTCAGTTTAAAATAGAGACCGTTGTTTAAAAAAACCCTGAAGTTAAATCATTAGCTATTCATATTTTAGTTGTCCCTTGTTTTAAAAATAAAAACTAAAAACCCCAAAATTCAGAGACTAAATGGTAATTGACAGGCATAAATTTTTCCTATATACTAAATTCCTTGTATTTCTCTTGTACAGTTTTTACTAAGTCACATTAAATACAAATAAACAGGAATTATTCATGTAGAAATATGTTCTGAATTCTAATTGACTTCCAATTGCAGTTAAACTATAAACCTTTGGCTTCCAATTTTAATAGTATTTTATTCATCTTTGATCCAAAATAGAAAAAAAAAGAGATAATTAGAAACTATTGTTAATACATCATCAATTACATGTATCAAATTATTTATTTAAAACCTCAGAATTCACAGTACATCAGGTATATTGCTATAAATCATCGAGTTTTACTGGGATAAATGTAATCCTACAGGAATCTGTTAGGAAAAATATTGATTTTCTACCTAACTGTATTTGTGGAAATGTATCATTTTAATTAGGCCTGTTTATTGTTTAATAAAGGAAGTAATTGGATAAGCCTATAAAGTATGAATCCACTTTCCCTTTGACCATGAGGGTTACCTTGCTATTGCAGTACAGTATTCCTAAACTGTCTGGCAGCTTCTTGTGAGCTTGCTAGCTATGTGTGACAACATATGCACTGTTTGGATTTTGTTTTCTGGATTCTTGTTTTTGTTGTGGGTGCAGTAGGAGAATCATTAGAGAAAAATATAAAGACTCGTTGTCATTTTGGTATGGTGTGGACAGGCAAAGACTCTGCCTAGCAGAGCCTGTTGCAGATTTGTATTTTGAGTTTGGACTAAAGGGAGCTATTAGGCAAAAAATAGTCTTGCTTGATGTTACATGGGACATGCAGGGCTGGTCAATATTGCTTAAATTGGTTGCTAATATTGGTTGCTACTTTATGAATGTCTAGTGGCCAGGTAAAAGGAATCTGTAGTGATAGAGGAAAAAATAAAAAAGAAGAAAGGTAAAAAAAAACCACAGGAAAAATGAGCAGAGTTGATTGGAGGAGACTTATCAGAGAAACAGAAGTGAGTTTCCTTGAAACACAATATTGAAAAGAATGAACAATAAAATGGAAATTAAAAGCCAAATAAAGTCTTCAGTTTTGTTAGTTTTCACTTGGTTTCTCTTCAGAATATTTTTTCTATCTTCATATAATGTCCCTGCTAATATACTTTGCTGAATAAGCATCCCTATAGCTGCAAAATTCATACATGCACACATACTTACATACACAGAAACAAAATAAATAAACAACTGTACCCAGAACTGGAAACTTTAAACTTTATCAGCTATCCAATCATCTCTCAGATGGCACTCACAATAAAGCCTTTACTGTCTACAGAGCTCCAGTATTGTAATCCCAATTCCAAAGCCATTCATGGAATTATCTCACTGAATTCAGATGTAAAAGAAACCAGCTGACACTAAGTCTATCAAAAGGTCTAATTCTCTCTGTACTCCTCAAACTCTTTTTTTTTTTTTAATCTTGATATTCTGTTACTCCTAGTTCCTGATTATTTTAAAAAACAATTACAGATTATTAATCTGCTTGTATGACTATTTACTAAATTTTTTGTCCAGACTTCAGTTGTATCCAAAACCAGAATTTCTCCTTTCTCCTGGCTGAAAAGGATGAAAATCCTCCATCCCATGCTCGTTTTAAATAATGCACCAATAGGCACTGTAGATGCTGTTTTTTACCTGCCAATTCCCAATTCACTCTATGCAAGTGCTCCAACTTAGAAGACTGGTTGGCCAAAACCTGTTATGTTTCAAAAAAGTAATGTCATCAAAGTAAACCTTATGTAAGTTCTCACCTTTAAATCATTGTTTATGAATACCAAAACCAAAACCAGACAACCAAACAAACAAAACAACAACCCCCCCCCCAAAAAAAGAGAAAGAAACCAATAAACAAAACAAAACAAACAAACAAACAGCAACAACAACAACAACAACAAAAAAAATAAACACCAAACCAAAAATAGTAGAAAGCTACCTTTATTGTTTGTCTCTCATCTCTTTCAGGCAATCTCTGCATACCACAAGAAAACATCTCAGGTAAATTCCAAAGTTTGGGTAGTTTCCCAGGCATTCTGCCATTTTTTTCCCTTTACAGCTCTTTTAAGAACAGGTTTATCTATAATTACAGGATTATTCCAGCCTTTCTTAAGTCAAATCACTGTGTCCATTCCTTTTCAGTTGTTCTGGAAGATCTCTACTTTCTGAGTTCAAACAAATGCATAGGCACACACACCACTATAGGCTCATAATTCCTTTTAATTTATACCACGAGTCAGACTTTATTGCGCTCCACTTGGTCCCCCTCCTTGCAGAAGTCATTACTTTGGAATATCTTCATGCCTTACACCATGGATGTTGTTACTTCATTAGTTGCTACTAAGCAAAATTTGGGTGTAGGAAAGGAGATGCAGGGTGGTGATTCTCTACAGTCTTTTCTTCTCACTCTCCACTTTTTCCTGTTTGTCAGAATGAGCCTGTTAATTCTCCAGACGCTGAAACTGTGAAACAAACCTTCAAGTTTCAACCCCTCATGCAGAAATTACAAATGTCCTCCTGAGTTTGCCTTGTTTCTCACGTTTTGAAGAAAAGGGCTGCTTATGCTTACCCACATAACTTCACTCAGTACTCCATCTGACACATATATTTCTTCATCTGGTGCAGTAAAGCAGATATTTTCCCTATGGACTATGGAGATTCTGCTTGTTATTCCATTTGGTAGTTGCTCATTAGTCCACACTCAATTATGTCAATGTTCTATTACTTGAGTTATGCAGCTATAATAACTTCAGTGTATTTATAGCTCTCCAGAGCATAGCTTTATCCTACAGGTAGGAGCTTACTACTGTTTTCTTGTCTACCACACATTCTTCTTACTGAGAAGGCAGATTATTTCACTTGACTAACAGTAAATTTATTGCTGGTCATATATTAATGACCTCATCAAGCAGGCCTGGAACAGGGTACACAAGTACATGATAAAGAATAAAAGCCTCTCAGAAGAAGTTAAATGAATGACCACTCAGTATTGTATGCTGAGACTTCAAAAGGTGCAATTTGCCTTCTTGCCTGTCACATACCTTCTCTGCAATCTCAAGTGATCTAGAATAACCGAATATTTTATTGTTGTATCCTGTAGAGTTGATAGAAATGAGTATATTCTTTTTCTGTATCATAGATGAAGCAGTGATGAACACCATAAAGATTGATAGTATTGCTGTAACTGTAATGATCCAAGATGTTTTACATGAGGTATAACTCTTTTAATAATGTCAAAATATGTTGCTAGCCTACCTGAATGTATTTGGAAAAAAGGAAACCATAATCCAAAATATTCCTTCAGGCATAGAAACCCTTTCTATCTGAAATAGAAAAAGTAGAGTTTATACAGAAGTTGAAGAAATTTCTCTAATTTTAATTAGATAGCTATCATTTGCATTCATTCTCTAAAGAAAAAAAATTTATATAGATATATATTTGCCACCAATGAAACAGACTGGTATGAAAATAGTGTTATAGAGAATAACAAGAGGTATTTAACTCTCAAGGTAAAGAGAGATTTAGTTCATTTATAACCTGCAGATATACAGAGGTTAAAAGGGAAGGGAGAGAGAATTTGATGCACAGTGAAAATATAAACTCATTTGAGTTCATTGTTTTTGTGTCCTGGATGAGTTTTGAAGTTCTGTTCCGGGTTTATCTTTGAAAGGTTTTTTTGTTACTTACCCTTGAAAATCAAGAGAGAAAGATCAGAGATTAAATAACTGTTTTGAATGAAATGTCTCTAGTGGCAGCTGGATGTAGCCCTTACCAATTACCCATGCAAGGTCATTTCCAGTGCAAAGCGATTGCTGATTTCCACTTATGTATTTCTCAGAAAAGCACACAGCAAAGAATGTGAAATGTATTACATTATGAAGAGGAAAAAAAAAAAGTAGAATTCAATGATTTGGTTCTCTAGAGACCAGCTCTTGTTGGGAAGAGTTTCTCCTCATGTTATTGAGGTGGATATTGCAAGTGTTTTTCAGCACATTGATTTCTTTCCTGAAATAAATTTTAAGTTTTTGTTTGTTTCAGGAAGTGTTCTATGTAGATGATACCTGGATGGAAAAAAGTAAGCATGTCCTTATTTGGCTTTTTTTCACAAATTTAGTGGCTGTCTTCAGGCTACCTCTCCAATAGTCCAATATTATTACTGTATGGTCAACACCGAAAAATGACGACATATAGAAGGCCAGAAAACCAATATATATATCTCTGTATAACCATTAAACATAAAAGATGTATCAAAAGAGGTTGTGAAATATGTGCAATATGTTTGTAAGAACAAATATGTTCTTAAATGTCAACAAATTTGTCCAGTGAATATTTCTGAAATATTTAGGTTTAGCTGACTTTTCCAGCTCAGCTTGGTAATTCAGCAGAATTTGTTGCATTGGCCTGACCTCTCATAACTTGAAGGCTGAGACACAAACAGAGGTTGTATAAAGCATAGAACTATACAGATATTACAGAAGGCATTCAGAACACACTTGATCCAAGTGTGGAACCCAGGGTCAGACTATGCATAATTTAATCTATCTCTTCAATGTCTACCTCTCCTTTCTTACACAGCAGTGTTAGTATGTGTATAAATTATATTTTCTGAGCATGAAAAGCACTGTTGAGTGCCAGCTGTAGTATAGTTTTACAGTACACAGAAACATTCTTAAGTAAAAATTTCCTTGCCTCCAAAATTTCTAATTGACCCATGTCCATCATCAGTTTATCATGCCCATGGTCATGTGCTACTTAAGACCAGATATCTTTTTACAATACCGCTCAAGACCAATCCTTTTCATTACTGAGATACGCAAAACCAGGAAGCTTTTACTATGTGATATACATGTTTTTGCAGTTAATTCTGCTGCAAAACTAATTTTAAAAATGTTAGATGCAGCCTGCTGTGTACTGTTTTAAAGCAAGACCCATTTGGGAAGAAGGAGCTCTTCTTGCATATCTCATACAACAGATAGTTTCACATTGCACAGGCAACAGCAAATATTATATTCCCTAAATTGTAAACATTTCATTTTGCTGCAGTGTACTGTAGATTGTCTAATGTAAGACACAAAAGGCTTTTGTAGACTATTATACACTATACATATATCTGGTATATTCTTAAGAAATTTCTTGTCATGGTTTGACATTTGTAACAGCTTATGAACAAGCTTATAAAAGAGGATCTATAATTCTGACTCACTGAAAGTGAAGAAATTATGATAATTTCATCCAACCACAGCAAATATAATTAATATAACTAGTATATTGAATATTAACACTCCCTTCAATTTTTTATTCCATAATTTCAGGTCCTCGTGGTCCAATAAACTGCAGTTACCCCATAAGGAGACTTTTGCTTTGCTAGATAAACTGAGAACAATACAAATAACCATAGAAGAATTTTAGTATGCTAAAATAGTTATGAAGTAATTGAGCACAAGGTGAAACTCTAGGCACTTCAAGAAATATTTATAGGAAAAAATTCAAATGCATTGCAAATGTACCTTCTTATCATTCAAGATTTTTTTGTTGAAATATGAGTTTTATGATATTTGTCAATATTTGAATGAATTTTGCAATACTTATACTTTTAGTCAAATAAACTTGAGAAATAAAATCATATCTTTAATAAGCTTTCTTAAAATTTCTTCCTCTTGTTAATTTCAACTGTGATTTTTCGTGAGAAAGGGTTACTTCCATTTCTTCCTGCCTGCTAAGAAAGAATGTAATCCTTCTGCTATCATCTAATTAGCAGGAATGTGACTATCCATGCTGCAGGCACAGGCACTAGCACAAGTTTGAGGAGCCACTGTGTAGACATCAATGAACACTTTATTAAATTACACAGTTTTCTAAGCAGGCACAGTCTCTCAATGCCCCAATTCTTTACGCTTTAGTGAACTGCCTCTGCTCTCTGAAGCTGTAAGGTTTCAGCCTGAGCTGAAGATATAAACTCCTGATGAGATTAGAGTGAGTTTTTAGATATTTGGCACGCTTCTGTGCTTATTCTATTTCCCTAATAAGGCTTAGAGTTTGCTGGCAGGTGAAAACATTGGATAGCAAAAGCTAGGAGATTTAAAATTCCACCTGCCCTGAAGGAAAAGAATGTGTTTTCCTTAACTGTTCAGCATTATTCCTTATAATTCACCCTACTCAGGAAAACACTTCAGTGCAGGGAGGAGGAATAGTCACCAGGTCTAGATGATCTCTCAGATTTCACTCTTGACAAAATTCATATGAAATTTTCTGATATTTTTATTTCCAGAAAAGCCATGACCTGTCAAAGATTAAATGTAAGGAATGAGAAAAAGAAAATGGGATGGAGATGAGGATGAGGATGGGGAAGGAAAGGAAGGAAAGGAAGGAAAGGAAGGAAAGGAAAGGAAAGGAAAGGAAAGGAAGGAAGGAAGGAAGGAAGGAAGGAAGGAAGGAAGGAAGGAAGGAAGGAAGGAAGGAAGGAAGGAAGGAAGGAAGGAAGGAAGGAAGGAAGGAAGGAAGGAAGGAAGGAAGGAAGGAAGGAAGGAAGGAAGGAAGGAAGGAAGGAAGGAAGGAAGGAAGGAAGGAAGACAATTTATGGGATAAATACAACTACAAAATCTTATGTAAGAAGGCTCAGAGGACTGGCAAGACATTCTCTAAACCATGGGTCTAAGACTGTGTCATTTGATGTGGAAAAGCATATTATTTTGGCTTGCAAGCAAGAGAATTTCAGTTGCTTTCAATCCACGAAAGCAAATCTAAAGCCACTTTTGGTATGAAATCAATAAATGAAAAAGGATATGGTTGATCTGAAACAATCCATACTCATACAGGACCACAGGGTTACCAGTGGTCACTGGTAGTAGTGGCACCAGATATAGAAAAACATAATGAAAAGAAATAATGACATGGAAAAGGAAGGGATAGAGTTCAGTAAGATGGAGCTTGAAAACATCTTGAGAAATACTCTGGTTATACCAGCTGCAGGCAGACCGTTTCAGAAAGCAGTTTGCTCAGACTGTTCTTCCTTCAGTCACAAGTCATTTCATCTACCAACTATCCTGCAAATACATAGGAAGATTTAGTTAACGCTTAACCTAAATCACTGTGGTTGTGACTGAAGTAAATTGCTTAGACTATCTGTGGAGTGCATTGAAAATAATTTCTTAATTTCAAGAAGTGGTTTTAAAACCTACAACTGTAGCCCTTTCTTCCTCTTGTTATCTTTCTGTAGACTGGGTAAGTAGGTGCAGTTGTTCTTTCCTCAAAAATAATATTTCTTTTCCTAAATGTTTTGTTGCTAGCCTGATGTCTAATAATTTACATGTTATAAATAATTAGATATGAGCTCAAACCTGAACACTGGATTTGCAATGAGGCTGAGTAGAGGGGAAGGACATTTTCATACTTCTTAAGAATAATATTACTATCCATGTATCTTCTCTCTTCTTTCCCCTTCTCTTTTTCTTCTTCCTCTTCTTCTTCTTCCTCTGTTTAAAGATAAGTCATAAAAAATCAGCTGTGTCAACTCAACACAGTAGTTTATTGTATGTTGTGCAATCTATTATGATCTTTCCACTTTTTTGCTACATCCTGCAAATTTCAGATAATATCTTTAGGTTTTGGATGGTTTTTATACTTTGATTTTTTAAAAAATTAATTCATCAGGGAGGGCTTATACATTCTATAAATTTAATAAATGAAATCTATACTTCTCCATCCTTATCTTGCAGGAACATACTGGGTATCTACCCTGCGGAACTTTAATTTAGTATCTATAATCAGGTAGGAAAGAGTTGTCTAGAAGGGCAAGGTGCCACATGTAATGAAATGCTCTGGGTACCTTGCAAGTTACAGAAATTAAAAAAGATTCAAAGAACTTTTGCATGTTCACAAGCCACCTACCATTTTGTCACTGCTGCATATGTAATTTCTCCCACAAAATTTTAGTGACAGTGGTAAATTTAACTATCTATATAGAAAAATGCTATAATAGTATGGTACTCTCAGTATCTTACTGTGACAAAGAGTGTAGTCACTGTATGTAGAGAGCTAAGAATTATTGTTAGCTATCCAAGTAATCTAATTAACACAAAAAATCCTCATTAATAAACAGTCAAAATTGTTATGCAAGATAACTAACTAATATCTTCTGCCTTATCTCTGGTCTTCTGGTCACCCTTTGAATGTCCCTTAAGGCTGTGGGTTTCACTCTTCCTTAAGAAGACAAGGGAGAAGTTTTGGTGAGAAATCCAGAGATTTTTAGAGGGTGGAGGACAATATTCTTCACAACAGGGGACTGTGAGGAGTGAGTTTAGATACCTTTTTCCTCCGTTTAACATCAGCTTGGAGTTGTATTTTCCATGTTCTGGATTTCTGTTTGCTTAACTACAATTTTGGATATCCAGTTACTGAACTACCAGTGGAACACAGATTGCATCCTTAACCTTCCACTTTGAATTCAGTATAGTGCATGTCTTCTTGTTTTTTTGGTTTTTTGGGCTTTTTTTAATAGCAGTTAGAATTTTTAATACATAAATATACTTAAAAATAAGGCATGAGGTGTGCTTATATATATTCTCCTGTAGCCCAAAAATGCAGCTTCTCTAGCAAAAGTTGTAATGTTCAGTATTTCCTTTTCCTTTGTTTTCTGTGCTTTTTTTTTTCAGTACCTTTTCCCCCATGAACTGAGAAAATAACAGAAAACACTATTTTGAATGAAGTAATTTCAATGAATAGGAAATATTATTAGTATTACAAATTATAATACCTAATCCCTGAAATGTTAGTTGTTGGGTTTTTTAGTTTAGCATAGAACTATGTATATTCAACTCAAATTTCTAAGCAGATTAATGGTTGCAGGACTTCATAAAGAAGACTGAATTATAAAGTTCAAAGGTATAACTGACTACTTTGCAAATTCCTGTTATAATTTAATAACTTGAAGTGTGGTCACTGTGGTGTGCAAGGGTTCTGCTGCAGGCTATGAAATAAGCAGCTTATTGACAATTTACCAATTATCTTCTTAGTTCAGAATCAAGCAATTAAATTATGAATTACTTCAGTTGGCTTCTTTGGGATATAATACATAAAGTAATGAACATAGATCTATAATACAAGGAATGATGAGATTAGAATCCATTACGAATTGATCATTTGATAGACTAACTTGTCTGTTTCAAATACTCTTAAAAATCTTCATAAAAAGGTAGTCATCTTTTCCCTTAAGGGACATCTTACACCACTGCATACAGAGAGAAAGATGTACTGTGTTTTGAGTTACAGACTCTTGCAAAGCTGTCTTTTAAAAGTACTTGCCTCGTCACACTATGCTCTAAAGCATTAGAACTTCTGATTTTGATAGAGATGGCAAATAAATTGACACAACTAAATTATCTGAGCTTGAGGCTCAGTGAAAATACAGCTTTTTCTGCACTTAACTGTCCTGCTACTTCTACTTTTACTAGCTTGTTAAATAGTCCCTATATATTAATTCCTACCCAGAGGTTTGAATTTCTTTTCTGTCATCTTAAGCCAGGAACCAGATGTTTCAATGAAACAGAGGCATCTTAGGAAGTTGCCTAATTCAAGAAAGAACCAAAATGGTAGGAATTATATCTCATGGCTGATGGTCGTAAGAAATTTGGCTGTAGGCTGAAGGTTATAAGAACTATGATAGAAGTTCTGCAGACTTTGGTGGTAACTCTGTACCAGGGGCTGGAGAGGGTCCAAAAATTTGGAGAAGTCAGACAGAAAGTAAGAAGACTTTCTCACTGTGGCTATACATAAGAATAGCACTATTGGCATCAACTCTGCAAAGCAAGAACAAAATATGCTCTGCTTACTTCCAGTGTAATAAAATTAAATATTATTCTCCTCATGAGATTCCAACACAGTTTAATCTAACTTTTCAGAAAGCATCTTCAGTTCCAAAAATATCTTTCTTTTGTACAAACATAGCAAAAAGGATTGAAAGAGAAGATTAGAGCTATGAATGGCTCCCAGCTGAATGAGAAATGGAGAAAACAGGACCAGCATTGCATAAATATCTTTCCTTAAACAAGCTTTTTGAAATGCCACACAATTAAAATTCAGTTCAAGTTTGACCAAGGTCAAATGCAGAACAAAATTCTTAAATAGTAGCTATCCCAAGTAAGTTTTTAGTTGTTCAAATTTGCTCCTCACAAGCGAAATTGACTAAAATTTCTCTATTAGAAAAAATTAAACAAACACAGTCTTTTGATCTGTATTAAAATTTCTATTTTAAATTTAGTTCTGCTGAATTCTAAAAGCAACTATATATGAATGTCAAAAATCAGACCAAAAGAGGACATAATTTAATATAGAAATAACATCCCTGGTTAAAAGTTCTGTCTCCTGAACCAGTAAGTGGAACTTTGACACATGCATCAGTTAAAAGCATTCATGGCCCATCTTACATAGATGTTAAAATACTTATGAGTTTCAGATGGCATGAAGCATGTTTTAGTATTGGAGGGAGGGGCTGCTTGAATGAGAAGCAATGTATAGTATTTTTCAAATTTTACTAGAAGTTGAAAATCACATGAATACATTTTGAGTGACATTAAAACATTTTCTTCTAAGTTCTGAGCGATATAGAAGTGATCAGCTTGTGGAAAGTACTGCCTAATGGTTTTAAAACTGTTACCTGAAAGCTAATGGTGATTTAATAAGAGATTGATCCATCTCTTGCATACTAGAAATTGTTCCAAGAAAACTCATTAAAAATAATACAAAACCAAAAACCTGTATAAACAAGAGCACAATTGGGTACAATGTTCTTCTGTAGTAATTTTAATGTAATTTAGAAGGATATTACACAGAAATATGGGCATTACACAGGAGGATATTACACAGAAATTGGACATATCTTATGTATTTTAAAAATTTTTTTTTCACTTGTTTGTTTTCTATTGTGACAAAAATTTAAGAAATTATCTTCTGGAAGAAGAGGTAGACAGAGATTTGATAAGAAAGATTGGTGAAATAGTTTCATTTCATTCTATTTAAAGATATTTAAAACTCTGTAAATTATTTTTAAAGTAAGCCACTTGAAGCCAGCAAAGCTATTAAAACTCTTCCAAGTTCTCAAACCCTCCCCTAAGATAATTTTTTTGCCAGAAGTTTAGTGGCTTTCCAACTAGTTTTCCAGGGAATCAGAAAGAAACAAACCCAACCAAACAAGCAACCAACAACAAACAAAACCACCAAAAACTCCAAAAACACCAAAAAAGCAAACAGTTGAAAAATGTTTCTTCCTCCATTAACTCTTCTAGCACAGAATCCAGATATGCAATCTAGTACAGAATTCAGATTTCTGTTTACTTTCTGTTGTTATGGATTGAAAGGTTTCCTTCATCTAATTATCTTCAAACTTTTCCTTTATACAATGCTTTTTTATTAGTTTAGTCTTTTTCTTTCCTTTTTGCTAGCTCGTTTTTAAAGGTGAATGTTATTGCTTTAGAGTAGACTACTATCAAACTCATCACATTTAAAGCAGGAAACTGAACTCCAGTAGGAGTCTCAAAGGAGGGAAAAGGCTTGCTGGTATGTACATCCATTAAGCAGCTGTGCTTGCCAAGTCCACGTACATTAGCTACTTTTGTGAGTTTAACAAATTTCATCTGAGCGTTCATTCTGCTGACCTAATTTAACAAGAAGGAAATTCAATAACAACCCCTAATATTGAAGCATTATTTCCCAAGAGACATTTAACAACACTTCTACATCAAATAATAATGTGTAGATAATGGAAAATATATACTGAGGGCAACAAGAAAGTGAAAAAAGGAAAAAAAAAAAAGAGAAAAGGAAACACTCCCCTCCATACACACACACACACACACAAAGAAAAAAAAAAGAGCGAGAAAAGAAAATTCTGTATACCCTTTTCAAAATCCAATAGTCTTCCAAATTTTAGGAAAACTGAGAGAGAGAATTTCAACTTTGAATTTCTTAGGGTCTTTGTGAAGAAACGTTTTTAATTATCTTAGAATAAATCTTAGCTCTCCTCCCTCACTCAGTGAGTACACACACTCAATGTACCCTTGTCTCGAAAGAACACAAGTATGACTTGTGATAAATAATTTCTCAGGTGGAGGACCACATCTCCATCTTGTACATGCAGATGTAATTAAGTATATAAAGCATATTCAGCATTAGTAGCTTATATGACAGATTGTTCTGTGTATTAATCAAAGTTCACAATGAAGTAAATGCTAAAATTTTAGGAGAAAGGGAAAAGGGGTAAATGAAATAATACATAGCTTCTTGCTTCTTTAGACCAATGGAAATGGGTATTGATGGGTTACTGAGAACAGAGCTGGGGCCAAAATCCTTAGTAGCAGTGACTTTGAGAAGTTCTTTGGACTTCCAACTGCTGGGGGAGAGGGGAAAAATGTTCTCCTGAGTGAATATAACCTGAAGACAATAACTAGTTCCTGAAACATGCCTGCACACAGACACACAATTTTTAAACTATGTCACTATGTTTCATAGTGTACCCACTTTAAAAATCCTGACATTTTATTATAAGCCCTTTTAATCAACACAGGCTTACTGGAAATAGCTTGAGTAACACAACAATATCAAATTGAAGTACAGAAAGAATTTCTGAAATTTTTACATAGCACTTCTTTGAAAAATAAAATTATTTAAAATGATAATGAAATATAGCATAAAGTTATTGAAAGAAGAGCACAAACGTGTGCTACTTACCCATAAAAATCAGCAAAGAGGAGAAAAAACAACCCAAGCTTATTACTACTTGAGATTTTTTTCCCACATGTGGAAGAAATTTCAAGGAAATGCAACCATCATACATGTTTTTTATGGATATGCAGAGAAGAATAGTGAAACTACCCTGATGAAAGTTTGCAGAAACTACACCCTGTCAAGATGACAAACCAAAGGTTTTATGATATACTGGAGGAAACAATTACCAGATGGTCTCACTAACAAAATCTGCTATTCTTGAAATGCTGGTATAGAAATAAAGTGGAGAGAACTTGACTAAATTTCTCTTGCTGAAATAGCATTTCACGGTTTCATTAGATGAAGGAAGAAATAAAATAAAGCAAAGCAAAAAACAAAAGTGGAGACCAAAACAAGGTGAGTTGGGAGAGGCTTGCCTTCTCCCTGCAATATTATTTCCCACAACGAGATTAAATTTAGTATTTCAAGATACTTGGAAAACAGTCCCTCATATTTTTAAAGATGTTTCCTACAGTTTAAAGCTAAACTCATCTCACTCCATATTTCAAGACCATCTCAAGAACTTTTTCTGTTTAAAAGTTTGCTTCTTGTCATGTTGTAGTTCTTCTGATGCATACGATATTCCCTTTTACCATTTAAAATACCCTGGAGAACTGGTGTTCTACCATTTGTAATTTCTAAAACTACTTTGTGTTAGAGTTTCGTGTCTCTTGATACTAAGATTAATAAAACACTGGAATTTTTGTAAATGAAATTGAGTGGAAAACATTTGAAGCAAAGGCAGCAGTGTTTAATGTGTAAGTTTCCGCAATATTTATCCCCCATTCTAAATAAAGAACACTTTTAGAAGTTTCTGAATTGAATTTTTTAATGGCTCTCTTACTTTTTTTTTTTTTTTTTTTTAGGAAATACTCTTACAGCAGCTACCTGATATATTGAGTATATTCAGTGCTCCCTCTATATGGATAACCTTTATATTTCTGACCAAGTTGCTTTCTATGTCATTATGCTTTGTATATGAAGGGTACAGTAGCAGCGATGATGGACAGTAAGGAGTGAATGCATTTCAACTTACATTGCCTCTTCTCTGTTTGCTTTCAGGATTTGGTTACTGTATACACTTCAGAGATGAGCTCCTGGAAACCACTTGGCTGCATCAGAAACTAGATACGTAAATTAAAACAAGCCAAGGAAAACAAAACTTTACGCTCCACTGCCGGCCGGCTTGAAGAGCATCGGCAGTGGAGAACTATGACAGTACAGCAAGTCTTATTACTTCTGCTGCTCTGGATGTGGCTGCCACATCCCTGCCACACAGAAATGCTCTTCAGAAGGACTCCTGATCTCAGACCCAAAAGCTTTGGAGGACGTGCTTTAGGGAATGATGGGAAAGCAATTCACCGCCAGAAGAGAGGCTGGATGTGGAATCAGTTTTTTCTTTTAGAGGAATACACAGGATCTGATTATCAGTATGTAGGCAAGGTAGGTTCCTCATAAGTTTTTCTGTATAATTTTAAAGTGTTCTTATCTTTCCACAAAGTCTTGCTTTCTATGTTTTATGCTAATGTGTAAGAAGCAGGTTTCCAAGAAACAGATAAACTGTTTCTCCTACTAGAATCACTAACCTAATATTGCTAGTAAGAGCTACTGACAAGTACTTGAAGGAAACAAATGAAAATATTTTTGACAAATTGTTTGTTTCAGTCCCTCATACCTACCAGCAGCCCACTCACTATGTCTTCATTATTAAAGCACAATATTATATAAAATAATTTTCCAACTCTGTCACTGAATATTTCATGTTTCATGCAAGATAGGGCATTATTTTTCTATGCTTATGTTTGAAGAATGCAACCTATTTTGAAAAAATATATACTTCCTCTTTACCTCTCCCTGAAAGTCAATTAACTGCAGGGAATAAAGTTCATTTGCAAACCATGTGATAGAATTCACATGGTTAAGAAGTGAACTGCACTAGGAGACAGCAGACTTGTACATATGACAGTGTACCTTACTACAGGATTACATAAAGAACACTGGAGGTGGTCTTAAAATTATTTTCTCTTGATATTTAAGTTTTCCCAAGTAATTTATTGAAAAATATGTAATGTATAATGCCACAATAATTTTCATACAAGTACAAGATGTTAATGCAGAATGGTAATTTTGCTGAGAATGAAATTTATTGTCAGCAGTAATGGGTACAACATAGC
Organism: Zosterops lateralis; assembly: GCF_965231275.1. Classification (NCBI taxonomy): domain Eukaryota; kingdom Metazoa; phylum Chordata; class Aves; order Passeriformes; family Zosteropidae; genus Zosterops; species Zosterops lateralis. The sequence continues at coordinate 74,523,396 of NC_139762.1, forward strand.
ACCAATGTTTGGTTCTAAACAAAGAAATTCAATTTTCTATAAAGCAGATTTTGAGTATTTATGTGATTTTGAACTTGAAAAATACCACAGTGAAATGTTGGCTTTCAAAAAATCATAGAATCACAGAGCAGTGAAGATTGTAAGGCATGTTTGGAAATCATCTAGTCCAAACCCCATGCTCAAAGCAGCATAACCTTGATGTCTCTCAGGACTATATCCTGACATATTTTAAATAGCTCCAAAGTCAGAGACTCCACAATCTCACTGGACAAACTATTCAAATATCTGACCACCCACTCACTGAAATATTTGTTCCTATATTCAAAAGGAATTTCTTGTATATGACATTGTGCCTATTGTCTCTTGTCATGTCACTGAGCACCACTGAAAAGAAACTGGGCCTGTCTCCCTCACTTCTTCCCAACAAGTATTTATATACATTAGTATTGTTTGTGCTGAGCCTTCTCCAGGCTGAACAATCTCAGCTCTCTCAGCATCTCCTCATATAAGAAATGCCCTAATTCCCTACTCAACTTTCTGGCTTTTTCCTGGATTCCCTCCAGTAGTTCTGCTCTCTTCATGTGGGGAGCACAGACCTTGACACGCAAGTACAGATATATCTCAAGGAGGCAGAGGAGAGAGGAAGGATCATATCTCTTCCAGGTGATGGTCTTCCAAATGGAGGCGAGGGTGCTGATGGCCTTTGCTGCAAGGGCACATTTCTGGCTCCTGGTCAGCTTGCTGCTCAAAAGGACTTCAAGGTCACTCTGCAAAACTTCCAGCCAGCCAGTAGAGCCCCAGCATGTACTGGTGTATGGGAATATTATATTACAAAACATTTATTGGAAGAACTAAGGACACTGGAGGATCTGTGGAAGGAAATGCTCATTAATACTTATGAAATTTAAACACTAAGTAAAAATTTAAGAATGCGGGCTTATGAATGAGTAAACCATTTTTTATTTTTTGCTTTGAGTCTGTAATATTAGCACTAGCATCTAAAAAATGCAACCATTTCCAAAGCATGTTGACAGTCTTGTAAATGGACCCTATGTTTATTTCATACAATTCACAAGTGTAAAGTCATGACTCCCCGGTGTTCTGAAGCAAGTAGGCCAGTTCCCCAGTTTGGGTCAGGTTGATAGCTTTTGAAAACCGACCTTGCCAACAAAATCAAAACAGTATATTATTTTATTGAAACTATATTGCTTACAACAGTCCTAGGAATAAATACCTTTCCAGAGCACCCAGAACTTAAGGACCTTCAGAGGCATGCTGATTACTTTCTTCCTATTGTATTATTTTGGAATATTTATGATTTCAAATCATGAAGTGGGAGTGGTGTTGCTTAAAATTTTTTTCCAATCATAAATAAGTGAAGGAAGACTGTTTAGAGAGTCAAAAGGGTAACATTTTTTAGACTAACTCGCATTAGAAAAAGAGAGCTGTTGATAAACATTGAACAACTTTGGCTGGAAGAAAATAAGTGTTTGCAAATGTGAAGTGATAAGTAAAGATAAGTAAGATGATGGATTAAGAGTACAACACTGAGAAGAAACTTGATGAGCAGTTAAGACAGCCCTTTCATCTAGTTTGCTCTGCTCAGAATAAAATAGTTGTTAATCTGAGAAAGCAAATTTAAAATTAAACAGTGTATAAAATTTCCCAGTAGTAATTTTCTGACAAGTTTGGGAAAAAGGTAGAAAACACACATGAAATTAAGAGTAGCATAGCATGGTAGTTGTTCAGGGAGAGTTTTACACAAAGCAAGCTAATGGAAAGAGATATAATTATATGTAGAATTTAAAAAAAAAAGAAAAAGGGTTGTTGCATTAATTAATTAAATCTTTATTCTAATAGTCCAAAATCTATAATTATAGGCAAATAAATAATTACTGAATGAAACTTTTCTGTATAAATTTTATAGTATCTGTCTCCTTTCCCTTGTTTTTGCACTTACCTTTCCAAAGGCCATCTCAGTTCTATACTCAAATATTTCTGGATGTTTCCTTTAACTTCATTTTATCCAGAGACAGAATTTTTTTGACAGGTGGATGACATAACATGCCACTTTCCTGTTAATTTCTCTGCAACATGTTTGGAGATAGTGTTTGGAAATTTTGGGAGATAGTAAGAGCAGAAGTTCGAACTCAATGATTCATGGCCAAAGACTAAGAGAGTTTTTTTTTTTTCTTTTTTTTTTTTTTTTTTTTTTTTTTTTTTTTTTTTTTTTTTTTTTTGTTTTTTGTTTTTGTTTTTGTTTTTTTTTGTTGGTTTTTTTTTGGTGTTTTTTGTTTTTTGTTTTTTTTTTCTTGTGCAATTCCAGTGAAAGAATCAGCAGAACTTCCAAAGCTGATTCATCTGGGTTTATGGTTTATATCTTTTGCTTTCTGATCTCATGACTGATACAATTTTTCTTGTTTCTTAACCTGCATCTCAATATCTGTCAGGGAAACTTAATAACTGGTGAATATCAAAGTACTCTTGAAACAAGTGTCTACAATTCACAATGCAATTTTTGCACTCATTCACTGTTTAGGCCATGTTGAGAATGTTCAACTAGAATAATATGATTTAAATTGGGTTCAAGAGTTAATGTTACGAGATACATAATCTCGTAACAACCAAATCATTCCTTCTTTAAGTCAACTATCTGTGTGAAATGGTGGCAGAGTTATGAACATTCCCAGGTTTCTTTAGATCAGTATTTATTATTGTCACAAGAAAGAGAATGGTCATCCTTTCCTTTATGTAATACACAGCATCAGAAATCAAAAGAACAGAAATCAAAATTATCTAAGTGATTTTTGTATATGCAGACCCTCAAATAATAAGTCCAACTGTATTTCTACTAAATGTTGAAGTCATAAAGAAGAGTCATGTGGAAAACCAAATCTCTCTCTCTATATATATATATATGTATGTATAAAATAGAATTTGTCTTTGAGGTATCTTTGCAAAAATATAATGGAAGAAAATCTGAGTAAAAGTGGTCCTCCTAGTTTCAGCTAAAAAATGCAGAAATGTTCTAAAAGAAGTGTAAACCTCATGTCAGCAAACCCACTTTATTAATATTGTGGAAAGTTGGCTCATAATTTTTTTTTTTTCTTAGTATACAATTTCAAGGTCCATTTATTATTTTTCAAATTAAGTGCTGAAATTACAAACTATTATGCATTTTCAAACCTCTTCTGAAAAAGACAATTTACTTTGAGTATATCCAGAAAAAAAATCCTTTTAAATCTAAAGTTTATTTTCTACTAGGTGTCACCTAAAGGAGGCACTACTGTTTACCAACAATATCTTAGTACAGAGTCATTCAAAAATAAATTTACAAATGGATTCTTTATCTATCACGTTAAGGGTCATTGGTTGGAGACAGAAATGACACAAACTCACCAAGCATCCTCAACAAACAGCCAAGAGTTTATTATGACAGCTTTTTTAATAGGGAGTTTGAATTTCCTGGGCTTAGACAGCTGATTGTTCAGGGTCTGAACACTGCCCAGCTCTTCAAACAATGATATATTTGCATTTGGAGTTGGAAGGGATTGGTTGAGGTCTCTGTTTGAGTTCAAATCCCTCCTATCATTGCTCACCCAGGGACTTTTTCTATTTCTAGGCTTATTGAGTTTGGGGGGCCTCAGACTAGTTGCACTGTGGGCAATGCACTGAGACATTTAGTTCACATTAATTTCCCCTCTTATTATCTCAACAGATCTTGCCAATTTTTCACTTTTGCAGATATTTTCCCAACTTAGTTTTCTGAGATAGATATTGACTTTTTCTAGCAATTTAGTAAATAATAAGGATCAACTGACACAAATATTTCAGGGCTTCGAGAGACTGAAGTTCTTAGTAACACTGCAGTGCTTTTTAGTATCTCAAGGGATAATTTATCATATATTTGCACATTAATCTATATAACATTTGTGTGTGTCATATTAGAACTGTTACCAGAAAGGATTATCCTGGCAGTATTCACTATCACATGCTTGTAAGTGTAGTCATTATCTTTGATGGTGTAAAGAGCAGAACATGTCAACCTCACTTAGTTCCCTTAGCTTCGAGAATCCCAACACAGACATGATTCTGAGGAAAAGACTTAGCAAGCTGTGTGTGCATGACACATTTTCAAGAACAGCAGTCACAGTTTTAGTAACTATCTATTGACACTGTGGATGATGTACCATGTAACAGTTATAAAGATGTAAGGCAGTGAAGCCTCAGATGTTGCTTGTATTTTTCTTTCTGATGAAAAAACTATCAAAAGCACTGGTTTTGAAGAGGGTAGTACAAAAGATCATGTTTTGATTTCAAAAGATTCATCATCAGGTGTGACACATACAATAAAAGGTCCCAATGAAGTGATGCTATTGTAGTGGTAAGGTGAAAACTTACCAAACCCTTTAAAAAATTTCTGCATTTTGATTTCTGAAGGGGGTTTCTACTGTAGTTCTTTCTTTTGTAAAGACCTTTGCTGCTATGAGAGACTAAAGAGTAGGGTTTTGAATTGCAAGTGCTAATGTGCAGGCTTAATATTTGGTGTGAAGATCTGACTGAGAGATATAAAATGCCTTTCCTTTCAGGTGAGGTAATCAGCTCTGTGGCACTGAAGTTCAGTAGAGGTTGAATTTTCAGCTAGAGCAGATTCTCGTGACAGAGATCAATGAAATAGAATGGAAAGGGATGGAAGATATTCTGCAAACTGAATAAATGAATAGTGATCCATCAAGGTGAAAGAGGGCAGCTAGTCCTTTAACAATTTCCACATGAGGTGCTTTTGGTGTAACTCTACTGGAAGCAAAGTCCAAGTTATTCACAGTTTTGTATCTTCAAAAACCTTATCTTACTGAAGATACTGCTGTGTGGTGAAATTGACATTTGAGACACAACAACATTTAGAAATTTATTTCTTTCTCAGCAAGACTTAAAACATAGACTGAGAAGAGGGTTATTTAAGGCACCAATTCATTTCAAGCACATGAAAGATTGCTTTTGGGGGTACATGTGTCACCTCCTAGATATTTAAGAACAGGTCAAAGGTGTCAGAGTAAAATAATGTTTTCCCATAACATCAGAGGCATCCAGAGTTTCCTGTAGGATTGTCCTGAAGGCTGATCGATTTTCAGTGAGTGCTGAGAAAGATTCATTCTCAAAGTCAATTGGGACTTAGCTTAGTAGGAAGTTTATGACTACTTAGATTCATCACTTACTCTAAATTGTTAAGTGTGAAGAGGGTTGATATTTTCTGTTTGCAAAAAGACTGTTCCTTTGGAAACCTCAGTGTATGCTGGAGGCCCTGATTTCTTGCTTCATGAAACAGCAGAAGGTACTGGTGACAAAGAGCTAACCAGGCTGAATACTAAGGTTTTATTCTCATAAATAATGAATTTTTACTACTACTGTTCTGGATGTACCTTTACAAGACAGTGGGTTTTGCTGGATGACACAGAATGGAATTGACAGCTGTTGAAGAATGCAAAGGCTTAGTAGTGTCCACAAGTCTTTTAGTGATGATCAAAAGCGCCACAGTTGTTGTGTGCCTGAATTTGAAGCTAGATATGTTTGTTCAAAGACTGTGGCTTCACAGCGCTGTTCAGATGCCTGGGTGTATAAGTTTCTTTAAAATGTTGTCTGCTCAGAAGGAAAGAGGGGTTAAGTCACTTGAATAGGGCATGCTGAGGACATACTTAATCCAGCTGCTTAAGAGGATGAGTCCTAGTGTCCATATTATCTGATGATATTTTTTTCAGATATGCCCTATGCTGTCAATGAAAGACCGAAGTGAAGGCTCTCAGTTGCCTCTTAAGACTGGTAAAATTTTGGAAAGCATGAGAAAGCACAGAGAGCTACAGTGAAACTCCAATGTTTCAGAGTGAAATAGTACTAGAATGGATTACTGTCATTTTAGACTTTGTTTCATGTGCACAGACCACATCTAACAGAGCTGAAGGTATATGTTCCAAAGCAATTTTGCCCTTCTTGAGGAGTCCAGTGTCATTATTTGTTCTCTCAGTGAGAAATGCTGGATGTGTTGAATGGCTCTCTACTTCAAATTTGTCCTTAAAGATCTAACAGGTGGATTACTTGGAGTGTGCTTTTTCTCTAAAATTGTAAAGTCAGTAGGACTGTTTGTGCAACCATAACCAGCTAGCATTGCAAGAACCACGTTCCATAAAACCTGTGGGAGCCAAGGTATTGGATTGGACAAGAGGAGAGATGCATGGGAAGGAAGGAAGGAAGGAAGGAAGGAAGGAAGGAAGGAAGGAAGGAAGGAAGGAAGGAAGGAAGGAAGGAAGGAAGGAAGGAAGGAAGGAAGGAAGGAAGGAAGGAAGGAAGGAAGGGAGGGATATAGGCAAACATACCAAAATTAGAATGAAAAGTACTAAAAAGTTGAAACAATAGGCTTACTAACACTAGTATCATTTAATCTCTACCAGTTCTACTGGTTTGACAGAACTGAAAGGCAGCATGTCCTATATTTTTATATTATGTGACTAGCACACACGAGAAAGACCTCAGGGCATGCCAAAGCTGGTATGGGTATTGACAAGGAAAAAACGTCCTGGCTAACAGTGGTAATCTAGTTTTAATCAAACAGAAATATCTTCTTAACCAAATGGTATCATGAGAAGATGGAAATTCTGTGGGTTCATGTTGTAGCTGAATCAAATCTTCACAGGGAATGAAGTTTGTGCCAGTTTCAGGCTCACATCACATATCCGTATACACGTAATCGCTGGAGGACATTGTGTCACACTTGTGGCAAGTGATTCACTGGTAAATAGTGAACCATGGTCCCAAGATGTAAACCATGCTCTGAGATGCCAAGGCTCCTGTTATGATCCAGTTATTGATATCTGGTCAAATTAAGGTGCAAAGAGACCATATGCCTAAGCCAACAGTATGGATCCTATTTAACAATATAATGTGAGGTAGGATATGATAAAATAAAAAAAAGGGGAGAGAGAGAGAGAGAGAGAAATCAAGAAGAAGGTGGTAACCACCTATGGATCCAGTGGCATCCTCTTGGTCCTTCTTCACCTATGGCTTCTTAGTGGTGAGGCCATTCAAAACTTTGTGATATCTCTACATTTTAACAAGCAAAGGAATTAATGCTCATCGACAGCACAATTCACTTTTACTATTGCTTAAATGATTCCCTCGCTTCTAATGCTAATTAGTCCTCATGCTCAGTCTTTCCTTTCTTTCGAACCAGCGAGTTTTTTGAGTTGGTGCATCATGATCTTCCCCCTGCCAGAATTACCTTTTACCCAATCAGAGCTGATTCAGCACATTTGCTGCTTTGGCTGTCCTTGTAGTCCATACACGCTGTATTCTTTGTGTCCAATATCAGTGATGTGTTTTTCTCTTTGAGTTTAACTTCCCCCTGCATCTGAGATAACTCCCGGAAAGTAGTACAACCTTTATCTTATCCCAAGTTCCTGCTGTGGGGACTTCTCTTACAGTCCAAGTTTTGGGTATCCATGGAAGGATGTTTGGGTGGGCCTTGGTGTTCATTGATGGTCACAGATGCCATCTGTCCCATAACTTGCTATAGTCTTTGTTTGACCGGTGATATGTGCACAAGCCGTTGCTTCTTACACAGTTTGCCAGAGGGAGAATTTTTGCCTGGATGCGTTGCATTAACCAGGATGAGCTGACCAGATCTCTGTCAGGCCTGGAGCTCACGCCATCCTGTTGCTCTATTCTGTGCCTGTCTCATGGCAAAGCCCTTCTGGGGCCTGAACAGTGTTAAAGACAGGCAACTGTTCTCTTTAACTCCTCGCAATTCTAAAAAGAGAAGCAAGGCAAAATACTTAGGAAAAGAAAAGTAAGACACTAAATTGCTTAGGTAGACATATCTATATCCCAGGTAGGCACATGTGAATGCGCTTATATACAATAGCTGGAAGTTAAACACTAAGCATAGTAGAGGACCTTTTTCACTTCCATGGGTAGTTTTAGGCATACTTTGCATAATTTTAAAGGTCATGATAACTGAAGGAGTTACAGCCAAAGAAATGGGATATCACCTCTAAAATTATATTTGCTCAGCTTTCAAGCAAATACTAGTTTTACAATCTGTTCTTATATCTCCTTGGCTTCTATAAGACCATAAGCATTTTACTTACCAAGTTTAACATTTTTAATGGTCTTTAATTGGAATCTGCAATAGATCTTTACAGAAATGGGATAGGTTTAATTTTTTTTTCCCTCTAAGGAAAACAAACTAAAACTGAATGTAGGAGGTGCGAAGTAGAGGAAGATACTAATGGAAATTTTAAGTTCTGCTAAACAAAGTTATAAATGGATTGAAAATTAAATGAACTTAATCATTCTTCCTGACCAAAATGACCCTTTGCAAGCATGTAAAAGCTTTCTACTTCAAGCACAGCTTTTGCATACCCTTTGCAGGCATGTAAAAGCTTTCTGCTTCAAGCACAGCTTTTGCATACTAAAACTGGTTTGTTGAACTTTTGAGGTAAAGCACTAAAAAAGTATTTCTTATTTGCTGTCATATGTCAGGGACAGTGTTTTACCCTCCATTCTCCAGGCTTTCCCTGGGGCTCTCGCCTGCCTGCCCGTGGCTGAGGGGCCTCTACCCAGGCACCTGCTCTGTATATTATGACATGGTTGGCTCACATATATTAAAACAGCTTTTTTTAATTATTATTTCCTTGCACCTGTATCAACAGTTCTCAGTATTGTAGACTTACATGCAATGTTCATACTTAATCTGCTATGAGTGCTTCACAAATACTGCTTTCAAAACAGTGTGGGTGTTTCACTTCATGTATTTCCAAGTCCATCCATCTAATTGCTTTCAAGTTCTTTACCCTTATGCAAATACTTTGCAAGTCTACTCATAAACTAATGCAAAAATGAGTAAGGACAAGTAGCTGAATATTGTTTCCTCCTCTTCTGTCAAGTAAATGGAAGCTCCATGTCTAATGGTATTGAGTGCTTCAAGGTAGCATGGTAAATGCAGAACACTGGGAATATATGAATCATAGAACCATAGAATCTCCTCAGCTGGAAAGGACCCACAAGGATTGAGTTCAACTCCTGATCCTGCACAGAACAACCCCAAGAATCACATCATGTGCCTGAGAGCACTGTGCAAATGCTTCTTGAATTCTGGCAACCTAGCTTTCCCTAAATAATTTAATAAAAACTATCTAGTTTTGATACAAGGGTGAATAATATTATTTGACTTCTCCAATTTTTTTTACGCATTTATACTTGAGTCCAAGCCATTTATCAATTTGCTGAGAAGTGGTAAATGAGATTGAGGGGTCAATACAGTTCTGCTAGTCATAGGGGAAGGTTTCCTGCCACTGGTTTTCTCAGTATCTGAGAAAACTACTTTTAAATGGTAGATTTTAATTTTTATTCTAGTAATCCCAGTAGCAGTAGTTTGTAATTTTGAAAATAATTTCTAAAATAGATAATTCTTATCTGTGTAAGCACAAAGTAAAATAACATCTATCAGTTGTCAGGAACCTTTAGGAGGAAGATAGTCTAAATTACAGGCATGCTTCCAGCAGGTGTAAAATCACCAATAGGATACATTTTGCTGCCTTCATGAAGAACAGCTATAGCTCTCTTGAGTGGTTTTCATTTAGAGTTTGTATCTGATTATGCATTGTGCTTAAAACAACATCATGTTTCAAAATAGTATAAGAAACTGGGAAATGGTTTAATCTAAACTCTCCAGTTCCTTTCAGTTCAATTTATCTTTTGGTTTTAAAATTTTATCTGCTTGTCACAAATAGATAGTCCAAAAGGGAAAGAACTGATAAAGCTGAAATGATTTATATTCAAAGCCACAACTCAAGAGAAGTAGAGTCCGCTTCATCACAGTACATTCATTCACTCAAGGAATTAAAAAACATAATATAAAAGAGAGTTTTACAAATGTTTGACCTATACCTTATTTGAAATTATAAATGTGTAAATAGCCAATAATTTCAGCAGCAGTTCAAAGGCTGATTCTCTTCAGGGGCTTTTTTTTCCTTCTCTTGATTTTTTTTTTCATTAAATCAGATGCAGATGACCTTTTAAATATCCTGTACACACAGATAGAAAGGAAGAACTGGGAGTAATACTGTGGAAAAATTGGTGACTTGCAACAAAATACCCATGAGGGAGAGAGTTCTAAGAAGTTAAAAGTTGATGTTTACCCTTTTAAAATGTCTTCCTGCTGGAAGGTCTTCCTTATAAGAATGTTTTGGTCTTTGAAGATAATTAAAAATAAGCTAAAGCAAAAAGACTGTAATGGTAATTTCTTCTAAAGTCTCTAACACCTTTTGTTTTGAGGCAGTAACTATCTGAAGTCCCTGAAGACAGAGTAGGATTTGCTTGCAGGAGTAAACAAACATTGGTTCCTGCTCATAGGTGTTACTTTCTCAAACAATTATTTCTGTTTCCTGAGTTTTTTCGATTGCTATTTACTTCAGAGCATTTAAGGAGAACAGGGCCATTGAGGGGAAAAAAAAATCCTTTAATTTTACAATATTTTGGTCCATAGTAATTTTAAATATATAACCCTAGATGAGTTGAGTTCCTAATCTCTCCAAAACTGAGAACAGAAGTTACCTTTTATTTCAAATATTAAATTCATAGACCAACCAAATGCTTGAAAGGCAGGTAAAAATATTTACAGATGTGTTACACATCTGAACACACTTCAGAGCTTAGAAAATTATTAGCGAATAGTTGGGAGGCTTGGTATATTGAAAAGGCAAGCACTAAGAGATTTAGTCAAAGAGCTAGATGGCAAATAGGTGCTGAACAAAGAAAGATAATGTTCCGGGATATTAACAGTATTGTAGTTTTTAAAACTAAGACGTTGCCAAGATGGCTGCTTGCAATGTAGACTTGGATGACTGGGCATGGAAAATTTGAGTGGGAAAAGATTTTGCATAGTTGCAAGAACATGTGACAGCTGAAGAAAACCTTGTTGCTCAACAGCAATTCTGTTCATGTCTTCTGTTCCCCTTATCAAGGTTGTAGAAAAGCCTTTCTTCTTCGTATTACAATGCTTTTCTTCTGTTTCCTAGATCTGTGGTCTACAGTCGAGTTATGCTGTCCGGATTTAGAATTATTTAGAATTATTGTCTTACACACAATGCAGACCTATACCAAATTAACTTTTCTGGTGATATTTTTCTTTAGGCAGTAGTGTAGGTGCTCTCCCTGCCTCTGGAACTGTATTCCTTCAATCTTGTCTTTCCTCCCAACTTGCCTACATATGTATCTCAAAGCAGTTGGAGGGAAGACATAAGCAAATTAAGCTTACTCCTGGTGTAAAATTAGGAGTGATCATGCTGTCCTTCACTGCCAATGTTATAGTGATCTGAGGTTTTCTGGGGTTATTTTAGGTTCTGATTGGGTTGGTTTGTTTGTTTGTTTGTTTGTTTTAGGGTTTAATTAAGAATGTTTTTCCTTTCTTAATAATTCTCAAGCAAGTGAAATTTATTAACACAACAGGAAACAGAGGTTGGACATAATAATTTAGAATATTTCTGGGTGAAACTGGTGGCGAAAAGAAGCACAAAGACAAACAAAGAAAAACCCACCAAAAAACCTACTCCATAGAAAACTTTGGAAACTACATAATACATTAGAGATGATCATATGGGATATTTTGTCTCTTCCACTCTCAAGAACAGCTGAGAAAAGACACGACTACTCTTTCTGACCATTTGGTTTAGAAACTGGCATAAATTCAAATTTTTGAATCTCTATGCTGATGATTGTAATACCATTATAAATCTTTAGGAATTAGGTATCTTTAGGAATTGGAAATATTTAAGAAATACTATTTTAGAGTGAATATAATTAAAATTTTTACTACCTAGGCAATCTTGGATAGAAATTATCTATATTAGTACTAAATTATTAAAATCACATTGATATTTTAAGTGAGAAGATTGATTAACACAACTCTGTGAGAGGTGAAGTAGATGGGGAAAGAAAAAGAGAGTTCTATTTTTTAAATTTTGTTTTAACAAGTAGGAATTTAAAGAAATGTCATGAAAATCCATTTTGAGAAAGGAAGCAGGAAAGATACATAGAGTCAGGCAGTGTTCCAAGTCATGTTACTGAAACTTAAGAAAAGTTTTAATGAAGTGAAACTACTTGTAAAAAGTGAAATTAATGTGGCAAGTAGAATATATGACTTTCAGGAGAGGCCACTTGGGGAGAGCCATACAGCAAATAAATATCTATGAGGAGACAGAAAAAAAACATAACTTTTGTTAATTTCTATAATTTTTCAATTTTTTTTTTTTTACAGAATACTCCATTCCTTTTATATTTTTAAAATACCTGTCCCTTGTAAGAACTACTGTGCAGAAATACAGCCACATTTTTACACATTGTTGCATGAAGATGCCATACAGGGCTTAGAAATACCTCTAGCAATCAGCAGGATTTCTTAGGTCATTCAGAAAGGATAATGAGACTTCTATATAAATAATAGAGTAGGAATACAAGGAAAATGCTTAATTATCTATTTACTTAGGTCAGACTGTGTGACAGACCATTCTCTATGTGTCAGGAGTGGCATGTTGTTTCCTAAAAGCCAAGTAAAATAAATAGAATAGCTAGAGGACTGCTGATGGCTGTGACACTGGCAAGAGCTGCACAGGATTAATCAAGGCTTATCATTCAAGAATAATGGAAGAGATTTCAGTAATACTGATGTATTTCCTGGGAAAGAATAATGACATGCTATAGAAAACAAAGTCATTAAAGGAATCAGGAATACTATTTCAAGTGCCGTGTAAAAGTCTGTGTATCATAAAAGAGAATTAGGAAGTTTTCTAGGGATGGTTTAGAAATTTTTTACTATTGAAAGAAGAAAACTCAAATAATACACCAGGCAAGAGCTAAAGCTTCATGGAAATGAACTGATTCGGAGGGGAAAAAAAAAAGAGTATGTAAAGGATTTCTTTTGTTCTATAGACAAAACATAAAACGCCACACAAAGAAAATGAAACACCAGCAACATAACTAATATAGTAAACTTTATTGGTAATTAGGAAAAAGGAGATTAAGTAAAGGGTGCTTTTGATGTCTTACAAATGTCAGCAAATGTCACAGAAGCTTTATGGAAATACTGGCAAGGCCTATCAGCTGATTACCAGAGTTCACATAAATTAGAAATAATTTTTCATTATTGATGTAGTCCACAGAACACGTTTTTTTTAAACCATCAATTAACATTGCAAGGGTGAATAATTACTATGGAATACAGTTCTTAATTTGTATCACTCAAGATCAGGATAGGCTTTTTTTTTCCCAGTAAAAGTATTTAAGGAATAAAGTTCACTGGGGCTGATGATGGTGTCTTTTATGTATACACCATAACATGCAATTCTCTCTATGATTTGTCCTGAGATTTATATCCAAATCTAGTTATTTTGGCATTTTGCACTCTGATAGTCGAATAAAATGTGCTGCTTTGACAGGAAAAGTTTAACTTGTAATTATAGTTATGTACACAGTGTTAATAGAAACATGATTAAATTCAATTAAAAGTCATTATATGATTGTAATTCCCTACATAATTGAAGTGCCCACAAGGTGTCTAGAAGGCACCATTGTAGATAAATCCCCAAACTATCTCCAGGAACCTGGCATGCTGGGATTTCACTCCTAAATGCCTGTATATTAAAGCATGAGATGTGGGTAATAAACAAAATGAGTTAAAGACCTGCATAAAGCTGCAGTACTCTGATTCTGTTTGGGTTATGCATATTTGATGGAATTACTTCCTTGGCTGAAGTGTTGCAATGGAGGGATACAGATTCTTTAGGAAGGATGAGAAGGGAAGACAAAGAGAGGGAGTTGCCTTTTATGTGAGAGAGCAGCTAGAGTACATGGAGCTCTGCTTGGGGATGGGAGAAGGAATTAAGATTAAAGGGAGGACAGGAAAAGGTGACATTATAATGGCAACTTCCTGTGGGCCACTTGGCCAAGAAGAATAAATGGATGAAGGTCTCTAGAAACAGATAGAAGTGACCTCATATTCGCAGCAGGCTGAAAGAGGAGATTCTTCCTCTCTGCTCAACACTGGCAAGGCCATGCCTGGAGTGCCATGTCCAGTTCTAGGCATCCCAGTACAAGAGATGGACACAGTGGAGAGAGTACAGCAAAGAGTGATTAAGCACTGGAGCATCTCACATATGAGGAAAGGCTGAGAGAGCTGAAGCTCTTTGCACCAGAAGAGTCGAGTCTTGGGGAGATCTTATCAATGTACATGAACACCTGAGGGGAGAATACAGAGAGGGCAGAGCCAGGTTCCTTTCTGAGATGCCCAGTGACAGAAGCAGAGGCAATGGTCACAAACCAAGAAGCAGGAGATTCCTCTGAACTTCAGGAAATACTTTTGTTCCGTGAGGGTGACAGCACTGGCACAATCATTCTGCAATCTAATTTTATGTAATGATTTCAATTACAACTTCATTATTTAGTAACTGGTATATACGTAGGAATTTTCTTGAGAATAGTATTCCCTAGAATAACAGATTTTGTAATTTACTAAAAGATGGGACAAAATTGATGGAAAAATAAAAATATGAGTTGCATTTAAGAGTTTATACATATTCCACCTATCTTCTATCACTGATCCTCATTTAAGGTTTTATCTTCTTGTTTAGGGTTATTAGATTTCTCTCCTGGATATATAGTCCCACTGATTTCAGTATGATATAAATTAGGTCAGGATTGATACAGGACATCTTTATCCCTCATTGTTTTAAATGCTATGCTTAAATATAGTAGTAATTCAGACTCATCAGAAGTCTCCTGAAATGTATGAAAAAATATGTCAGCTCTCTCTTTCCCTCTCTTCCCTTCCTTGGGATTGAATTTTACAATCTTACTTTATTATCATGGATATCACTCTTTTAGAGATTATTAAAATGGTTTTTATTCCTTAATTCTGACATACAACCTCCACTTAAGTTGACATTTTCCACTTCCTAGGTTGGCAGATATTGTCGTTCATTTCTGTGTGATAAATACAGAGTATACATGAGGAGAAAATACACGTAACCACAAAGTTGATATGAAAACCTTCAAAGCTCTTACCAATTGACATTACAATGATTTCAGATGGAAGCAAAGACAATCTTCTGTAACATGTTTTTAAATGGCCTCCAGTAGTAGGCAAAAGAAACCAAGCATCTGTATTTTAAATGTGTTCTGCTTTTAAAATATTCAGTGCTTTATATGTAGAGTGCAAATTGTACATTACGATATATAAAAAACTAACTGTTTTAATGGTAATTTTGTTAATAACTAGGCTATTTTAGGAAAACATGTATGAACATATATATAATAAAATTATTCTTGTTTACAAAAAAACCCTGAGTCTACAGTTGGTTCTCACAACCACTTTTTTTTTTTTTTTTTTTTTTTTTTTTTTTTTTTTTTTTGTGATTAATGCAGAGAGCATAGGAATAAGAGGTGACTTTTCCTTAAAAAAACCTCAAACTAAACAGACAAACCCCTAAGTTTCCAAATACATGGAGCTATTCTGAATTCAGTGTAAGAAAAATGTGCTGTTTTAGTATATTTACCTTCCTAGGCTGTTCCTTGGTGGAATGGGGAGATTGTTCTGGAAACTACTTAATCCTTTATACAATGTTTAGTACAGATTTTTATTTTAGTCGAAAAACAGCCAAAAAACATAACACATAAAAAACATGGATATTCAAAAAGCCTTCACCCTAGTCTGAGGAAAATCTTATCAGATATATTTTCATTCTGAGACCACAGGATAGTGTAAAGACTATTAATAGAAGTGGGAATGTAGGCTTGTGTCATGCCGATTTCAGGAGGAGGAGAGCCAAACAATGTTTCTTTGTCCAGTCCAGCATTTAAATGAATTTGGGACCTGAATAACTGCCATGGGTCAGAACCTTTTCTTCTCTTTAACACAAGAATTCACTTCTGCTTACTTATACCCAGACATCTATTGGAGGTGCCAGGAAGAGTAAGAGCACATCCAGTCTAACTTGCACTTCTCTGCTTTCTGTCTTTACCTGATGTACAGGCCTGTATTTATTACATGAAAATTGGAAGACAATATGCATATTGGCTTATGCAAGAAATTTTTGGCATATGAAATTCAATTAGTCTCTCATCTTAGCTCAATGCTTGCGTGTCTTCTGGAGTGGAAGCTACAACAGCCTAATGAAGCTGAAACTTTCTTGTTCTAACTCTCTGAACATCAGTTAAAGACCTTGGCTTGAGGAGGGAGATTGGATATTTGCACATTGACTTAGTGCATCTATGAAAGACCTTTTGCTGCTACTCAAATGATGTGTCTTAAAAAAACATCCTGCCTTTCTCATCTGAAATCCTAGAATATTTTGTCAGCAACAAGACCATTTACCTTCTTCGGACTGTGACTCTTCCCTTTAGAATAATCTACAATAAGAGGAAAAAGACAAAAACCTAGTGATGAAAAATAAAAATATATTTGTTGCATGGTTATGGAAAGTTGCTGGAAATTGAGAATCTTCAAAATTATATCAGTAGTGAAAATTGTAAGGAGCTGTAAAAATTATTCTATTCATGTGATAGATATTATTTCACTCAGGGATGTGGAAAGAAATGCTGAAAAAGGTATATTAATTTTAATTTATCTCCTACTGTTTAAAAACATTGGTAAGAACAAACAAAATTTTGAACATCAAGGAAATACTGTGATCTTTATCAATAAAAATGGTGGAAAATATTTTTATCTTTCCTTTTGATAATCAAGTTAAGCAAATACAGTCTGCAAACAGTCTGCACTGAAGACTGGAGTTTTTCATTTCCGATTCTTGCAAAAGAATTTCAGACTACTCCTCAGATTACTTGTTGTGCTCCCACTTCAGCTTGCTCATCCCTTATCTTTCCCAGTCTCACAAAGCATTCTTTTTGAAATCTGTCTTTTTTCTTTCTGCCCATCTCCTCTTAAATAATACACAATAGCACAGCCCCGGCAAACTGACAATATAACTGAGTGAGAAAATTTAATGTGTGACATGTCTGAATAAAACTTAGTGCAAATTACAGAATCACTGAAAAAAGTTGCTTAAAATATTACCTTTTAGATAAATTTAAATAAGTGAACCTGTTTGGTGAGTAAAATGTGGCTTAAAGCCGTGACTTGTTAAATCTATCAACTGTGAGAATACCACATGGGATATGAGCTGGTCTGAAAATCTTTTACAGTAAGTGCAGCTAACAACTACATCACTTAATAGTTCAGTTCATACTGCTCAAAATAAACATCTCCGTTGTGGGAATTCTATATCAATTATTTTTTGCTGACTTCCTGTAAAATCTGCCCACCTTTGTGATTATGTTTAGAGACACATACACTATTATTCAACTAAGTATCTAGTCAAGTTGCTAATATTAAATGTGCACTAGAACACTGAAAGAAATGGCAAATGCTTCTATGGTGCATTTTGGCTTCACATTGCTAATATAATTAGAAAAAAATATAATAGGTAACAATTTGCCCTGAAATTTGTCCTCAGAATTAGGAGACACTCAGGACTTATTTGTCTGAAAAAAATCTTTGTCTTAAAGGTTATTAGATAGAGTAATTCAAGAGTGTACTGAGGTCTCATTGTTACTATGATACTAGGATAAAGTTGATATATTGACATATTACTGAATAAAGTAGAAAAAAAATCTGCATTATACAATTAAAAATGACTACTATAAAGTAAGAGAGTAAGAGTCCATTTAGTAAGTTAATATTAGTCTGCCATTTTGCAAAGACTGCAAAAACTTTAAACTGTATTGGAAACTGTCCTATACATTATAGTATATTAAATTAAGATTAAAAATAACATGAACTATATTAATGCCTACAGCAAGTTTTCTAACTAGATGGAAGTTTCTTAATACAGTCATATCTGGTGTCTAGTCATTTGAATACCAATCACTGAAAAATCATAGAAGGACTCCTGAATCTGAAATTCAAATAGAAATAGGTGTGACAAATCTTAAAGTCTTTTTCTGGCATTGTCATAAATAATTTAGAACTCCAGAAGTAGCTTGTATGATAAAATAGATCTGACTAGCCCTATCTTCTCTCTGTTTTTCACAGTAGTGTCTTGTTGCTTTTTGGTGAAAATAGGATTAACACTGTGTATGCTATTAGAAAAAAAAGTCCACCTACTCTAGACTCATTTTGGGATATTTCAGAATCGAGTGGATTTCATGAGGGAAGCTAGGGAGAAATCCCAATATCCTGAGTAGACAAGTTTGATTTGAATCATTGGATGTTAATTAACATGGATTTCCTGAGTGGTAATTTTTGAAACAGAATTATTATGTTGTTCAACTAAAGTAATCTGAAAATATTTTTACAAAGGTATTTTACAAAGTATAAAAATTTATTGAGCTGAATTTGATTGAGGCATATTTTCATGAACTTATTTTATTTATGGTTGCATTTACCCTAAGGAAGAAAGTAAGATGTTAATTAACTCTGGGGTTTTTCCCACAATTGAATAAAAATTAAATCTTGCTCTTAAAACCTGTTTTTGTCTCTGTCTTGTATTGGTAATTCTGCTTCATTTTTAAGTATTCATGTAACACTCCATTTTGAGACCCTCTGTAATATTCTGTTTAGCAGGACCTTCCTTTTTGTCGATATGAAATCCTTCTGAATTAAAAAAGTTTGTTCAACCAGTTTAGATAGAAGATATGCAAAAATGTTTTTCATGTAATTGCAATTACTGTGTGATGGAACAGGGCTATATAAAATAATATCAACTGAAATTCTGATTTCCTATAAAGTGAGAAAAAAATATGTATAAAATATGTATACCAGGGCAGCTGAAAAGGGAAGTATTTCTGTGGAAGAACAGCAAGAAATTCAGTGAAACTGGAGTTTGCAAAATATCAGTGACAGATATGAAAACAAAACCACATCTTCACAGCTGATCATTTTGTGCAATGAAATTGCTAAATGAAACAGATGTCTTTCCATTTCTCAGCTTGGCTGACATGAATCACAGATGCCCATTAGCTAAAATATCTATAGGAAACACTTTATACTAAAAGTGGCAAGAAATATTTCACAGAACATTTTTTTAGTACTTGAGTAAAATGAAAAAAAAAAAAAAACTCTGCAGCATTGATTGACAAACTGTTCATGCATTTCAGAGTTGGGTAATGATTCATCATAAAGGGCTGTGAAGCACCTTGGGCAGTCTTTAGTCACCTTGATTCCTCTAGTAACATCTGGATTGAATTAAGAACTAAAAAAACAAAACCAGAGGTATTGTCTTTCGTTGTTTAGATATGCTACACATTTTCACCCCTTGAATTATGTCCGGAAGACTTGCTCATTTTATATATAACTTTTTGTTTCCTGATCATCCAAAAAGACCCAAAAGGTTATTCTGAATTTGAAGTTTTTCTACAATAACTCAGGAATCTTATGTATATACATATAGTTTAAATTGGATTATCAAACCAAAGGCATTATTAATATTTTTTAGAGAACAGCCTAAAGTGTTATTCTAACTATGTAGGTTGGCATTCCTTTTAAGCATGTTACTGTGAAGTGCAACTCAGCTCCTTCAAAGTCTTGATGTGGATGTCTCAAAGTCTTATATTCAGCTCCCTTTCCCGACTTTTGGCTAATATATGTGTGTGGGGGAAAAATAAACAAATAAAAAAATCCCCAAACCACACAAACAAAAAACTCCATGCAAGTAGAAAGTTTGAATTTGGCAGACATGGTAGGTTAATAATTTTGTGGGCATAACCATTTTCAAATCACCTCACTAAGATTTACACATAGCTGGGGGAGAGGCAATGGAAAATCACCAACAATAATAGTACCATATATCATTGTCAAATAACTATGTTAAAAGATCTTTACATGCTAAATTTAATCTAAATATAGTTGTTCAAAAGCTTAATATTTTTTAAGTGCAGCGGTTTTCTTAGTTTTCTGATTTAGTTCTCTGCAGCACACTGTTCAGGCTTCTAGTGCCAAGCAATATTTTAAGGCACCAGAAAATGATTATTGGGATTGCTAAACTATTTTGCAAGTTCCTGGCATGGTTTTGCTAAATATCACTCTCCAAAACAATTTCCATGCATCATTTGTATGTTAAATTTGGCCAGACACTTTTGCTGAGAACCGTTTGCATGGAGTTATGCTGTTCTGGAGATAATGTATTAGGATGAATTTTGCCAGGCTGCTTACTGGTTTCTGAGTCAAAGAACAGGCACTGCAGCACTGATACACTACTGTCAACTTTTGTGAGAATTAATAATGCCAGGCCTGGCTTTGGAAGGCATCTGGGAAAACTGCAATTTTGCCCATTTAGATATCTCTCTCAAATAGGACCCTATTTTATATTTCTGTCACAGGTCTAAGAAAGAGCACCCTCTTATCATGCTCTTCATCATTGTGCTGTGAAAATATTTCAGTGTGCTCATGGACCAGTAGTGAGCTCCTAGGACCAAAATCTTTTTGAAGTGAAATTATATTCTAGGAAGATATGGAGAAGAAAGCACTCAAGGACTACTTACACTATATGACATTTTAAAATGGAACACGGCTTGGAAGATTCTGTTGAGTCTCTTGAAAAGAAGGGTGAAAAGGTTAATTGTAGGCATAGAAGATCACACTTTTGGTAGGCCATCAAGACAGGTGAATAAGGGATTAATATTCACTTTTTTGAAATTCACTTTAAAAATTCATTCCTCAAAAGAGGTGTGAGAAAGGCTTGAAACCTTGAGTTTGAAGTCATCAAGAGAAACAGAAGGAAAAATATTTACTTGCAAAGGGTTTTTTCTTAACATTTACCTTCCTACTCTTTATGTTTAGTGGACCTTCCTATTTGTTTTTTTTATTTACTGTAGAAGGAAAAGAAACAGTGAGAAAGTACTTATTTTGTAAAGCAAACATACGTGTGTGTAGTGTAAGCAAAGTTTAATAGGTCTAAATACTTTTATGAGGAAAACCAAAGTTCAGAATATGAAAGTATTCAAATTTCCACCATGAAGGTTTTGTTCTGAGATGCCTGGTGAGTCCTATCTATTCCACGTATATCAAGTCTGTGGGAAATATTCAGTGTGTGAAAAAATTTTACAGCATAGAAGCTTATGTTTGACTTTAGTTTATCCCACCAGTCCAATCTGCATGTTTGGTTTCAGCACAAAAGACAAGGGAAGATACATTCAAATCCATAATAATGAAATATTTTTACTACTTATTTTTACTAATACTTAAAACAGATGCTACAGAAGACAATAAGAGTGCATCATAGATGAAAAAGAAAAATATTTTCATGGCTGCATAGCAAGAGGGATGTTTATACTATGCTACACGTATAACATTTTTCATGATCTGAAATGTAAGCATAAATAAACAAAAACTCTTCACCTGTCTGAGTATAATTTTACTGCAGATCTAATCAACACTGTTATTACATGTGCAAATAACTATTTTTAGAAAGAAAAAAAATGCACTAGTTCTTAAACTTGAATATTCTGGTATTTCTTGGATGTGATTTAAAAAGAAATATATTTGCACTTCATTTTTGCATTAAGAGCTTCTACTTTATTTGATCCTTCTGCTGAACTCAAAAGTAACTGTACAAAAAAGAATATGTTTCATGGTGAAAATAAATCTGAGTTCCAGCTTCTTTCAGTTAATTATGGAATCAATGAGATTGGAAAGACCTTTCCAACAAGGCGTTGAGAGAAATTATGCTAAATGTATCCAAAAGATCAAATGATCATCTGCCTTACTGTGCTGAACAACAAAACATAATTGAAAAAATTTTCATATAAAAGCAGTCAGGACTGCAAGTTATAGATGTGAAGTTAAACTCTATACAACTTAAATAATGGGTGTTAAATCGATACCTTACATGCTTAATAAATTTGGAGTTTTCCTTTAGTCTATTTACATTAGTCGATGGAGTGCAAGTGATAATGGCTGAAAATGAAATGTTCTCCAATTTGGGAGAAATATTAATAATATTAAATGAATTTTTTTAAAAATATTGTTTCATTAAACCAGTGGTTCTGTTTTCCTTAATTGTCTTGTATTTAGCCATGTTCTTTATCTGCTTAGTGAATTTACAACTAGCACAGCAGTTGTGAATTTTTAATAGGATCTCTTCAAGGAAAGAAAAGGTCAATATTAACATAAAAATGTTCTTTAAGAATGTGCTGCAGAGGTTTCTTCGCAGAGAACAGGTGTTGCTGCAAAAGCAAAACCCTCTAGAACAGTCAAGTTCAAGATTCTTGGAGCTAAGTCAGGAAACACTGTCAGTCAGTGGAGAATAAAGGTTTCTTGACGGTATCAACCACATTTGTTGCATATAGAATAAATTATAATAATGATATTTTAAAACCTCCATTCTTTTCATTGCTTCTAAACAAAATACTGTCTTCTTCCATTTCAGCTTCATTCAGACCAGGACAAGGGAGATGGATCCCTCAAATACATTTTGTCAGGAGATGGGGCTGGTACTCTTTTTATAATTGATGAGAAAACAGGAGATATTCATGCAACTCGGAGAATTGACAGGGAAGAGAAAGCCTTTTACACCCTGCGTGCCCAAGCTATCAACAGAAGAACTCTGAGACCAGTGGAACCTGAATCTGAGTTTGTCATCAAGATCCATGACATCAATGACAATGAACCAACATTTCCTGAAGAAATTTACACTGCTAGTGTTCCTGAAATGTCAGTAGTAGGTGAGTTCTCTATACTGAGGCACAAATGCCTTTTCTTCATTACTTGAAAAATTGTTTCCCCATCTTTTAAGAAACCACTCATGTGCAGAATTCTACCTGATGAGTTAAGTATTTTTCATTTTGACATATTTGCTCAAATATTGAAATGGCATTCAGAACCAGATTTTTATGTTCTGAGATCTATTTCTACTTGAAATATCCAAATTATTGGCTTTGCAGTTCTTTGGAATATAGATATTATAGATAGTAGGTAATGGTGAATCATCCTTCTCCTTAGGAACTGTTAGAATAAGATGACTAAATTAGCCTGTTGAAAGCTCAAATTTTTTTTTTTTTTCATTTTCACTGGAAGTTCCCAGTGGGGATAAGCACTGAATGGTGAGTTGTCTCCACTCCCTCTGTGGGTGAGGAGAATTATATATTGACTCATGTACTGTTGATGCACTGTATGAAGGTAGACACCCTCTATTTTCTTTTCTTTCACTTTTTTACTGTATAGACAAATCCTTTTATGGTTTCACATTCTCCCTTAACTCCATCCATGAATGACACCTTCATGAGTACTAAACAGCCGTTTGAGTAAATCATTCTTCTTTTTGCAATGTATTTTTAGTTCCTATCTTAACTACAAAGTTGTGCTCTGGATCATGGCAGCTGATGAATTTTATAAACAATAACATTATGAAATAGGAGTTATTATTGATATTAATGCATACAATTCATTAGGAATAATTTTGAAAAACTTAAAAAAATAAAACTTCCTTTAAAATATAGTATTAATTTATTCATTGTATATCTGCAGCTACAATAATATTAAATTCTAAAAATTCAGATAACAAACAATAAATTTAGTATAATCTTTTGCTATTATTACTATTTTAATCACTTCCACTGCCTGATTAGGTCAAACAGGTGTTTTAGATTACTAAATTAGCCTGTTGAGATGATAAGTTTTTAAGATGTTTTATATATACAGTTATTGATGCTTTAGTACTTACCTTCCTGGGCCTTGGAAAATGCTAAAAGAGGAAAAAAATACATAATTACTGAAAGAGAATGGCTTCAGCACATCTGTGCAGCCATGTATCGAAGCATAATACAAATACTTCTTTATTCTTAATATTTCAATCTGCTTTCAGTTTTTGATTGAATCTGTTTTTAAAATTCCAGCATTCAGCAAGTGGTTTTTATTATAAAGGAAAATAAATTTTAAAAAGAAAGATAAAGAAATATGTCAGATGAATGTGTAGGCCTGTACTGAAATCTCATCAAATCAGCCCACATAAAGAGGAGAACAGAAAAGTCTTCCACCTTTGCTGTGCCAAAATCTAACAAAATGTAATACCAATTTGCTAATGTACTGGTCAGTTTTCTAAATTACCATAAACACATACAGCTTTAGGCAGAGAATCGTGAAATGTATCCTGAAAGACCATTGCTCCATTTTCTAGAGAAGTATATGGCAAGATTACAGTAGGGTTGAAAAAGTTTTTAGAGTTCCCACTTTATTTCTCATGTTCTTTCTATAAATTCCAAAATGCATTGTTTAAAACATGTTTGGAAATATATAAGAAAATGACTCAGTGTTTTCATTAAATATTATGCCATTATATATTATAAGTTATAAGCTATTGATTGTTCATTTAATCAGTCTCAATTCCATAAATAACATCTTTTTCTTTAAGTGTTCTCAAACCATCACAACATTATTTCAATGCTTCTAAAGTATTCAGATTGCAAGGTTCCAGTGTATCTCTACCACTGTAGAAAGATCATAAAATTTTGAAACTGCAAAATGTCAGCATTAAAAGAAATCAGATAAAATCAGACAAAAAATCAGATAAAATTATAAGAAAAATATTTAGAAAACAATTTATAGAAAAAGAGCAACATAAAACCTACTTGGGTGTACTTCGTGTGTTAAGCTTGTATCTTGCATAAATAGCTGCACTGAAACAAATGGAATTTATTTTGTCAATAGAATTATAATAATTAAGAGAACTATAACTCAGTTCAAATCTATCATGTTCCTGGATTTTATAAATGCAGCCATTCAGCTACTAGAGTGACTGACTGAGTACCTCATAGGTAGCATTTTCTTTTAGCTTTATTACTTTTAGCTTTATGGCTGATACCTAGAGGTATACATTTATCCATGGTCCATGAGAGAATGATGGGATTGTATTAAATATTCATGAAAGTTGACTCATTTCTTCATAACACTAATTTAATTCTCCATCTTAAAAAAATCTACTTAGTAATCTGAAAACTAAAGGCTGAATGAAGAAGGGGAGAATCTTTAAAAAAAATAGACTGCATGAAACTTTTGAGAAAATTAGAATTAATCAGAAATTGTGAAGTCGTTAAGTTAAAATTCTTCACATTCTGGTCCAATAATAATATACCATCATTATTACAAAATTTTTAAAAAATTGTATTTTTTCCAACATCATACAATTCAAGCATTTTTAGTACAGCAACTAATTGCTGTGCTAAAATTTCTGTGAGAAATTTATGAAAAAAGGAACAATGGCATGTTTTATGACAATGTCACTTCCCCATTCGAAGGAAAATAGGAAGAAATTCCTACAGTTCTCTATTTTTCTCTGTCTGGATTTTTTTTTTTATTTTATTTTTTTTTTTTTTTTTTTTTTTTTTTGGTTATAGTACTGTGAACATCCCAGTACTAAGGATGTTGGCAATGGACTAAGAAATTCTCAGGCTTGATGTAAGGAATGCAGATCGAAGTTGCAGTCCTGGATGTAATTGAACTGTTCTGTTGAATGTCCCCTGTAGTACTCACTTCTGTGAGAATGTAGAAACAGTTAATCTTTCTATAAATGTCTGCACACATTAAGAGGAGTTTATGATATAAATATTTTCTCAGTGATAGTTACCAGAAAGAGAAATTGCAAAGCTAAATTACTATAGCCCTTACCTGAGTAGAGATGAGTTATATGGTTCTATAAAAAGTATGGTGCTATCAGGACTGTTATATTTTCATTATCTAATCCAGAACAGTCGACATGATATGGCACTATGCTATATATTTGGAGTCTGAGAAGGAGAGATACTGCTGGAATCACAGCCTGCCTTTCCTGGGTCAGGGCTGCCAAACAGACAGAACACCATGCGAAGGATTCCCTGTCCTCACTCTGTTCCACCTCACTGAATGCGGTGACTTAAGGGATACAGGAGAGCGGTGACAAGTTCCTGCCCAGTCCTGCAGGTTTGTCTGTTCTGTGGCTACCTCCTGTCACAGGTGCCCTTGAATATCAGTCAGGGGAGGTGCTGATCTCCCCCCGTCTGCTGATTTGCAGTAGGACACAAGAAAACAGAACGAAATTGTGTCCAAGGGAAGCTCAGATTAGACATTAGGAAAAGGTTCTTCATTGAGAGATTAGTCAGTCACTGGAACAGGCTCCCCAGGAAAGTGTCAGAGTATATTGAATGCTTTTCTTAGTCATATGGTTTAGTTTCAGGTAGTCCTATGAGAAGCAGGAAGTTGGACTTGGGTCCTTTCCAACTCAGTATATGTTATGATTCCATGATAGAATTATCCACTAAAAATAACATCTATATTTTTATAGAATGACTTGCACTCCTGCTACTATTGGTACATCCAAGTTCATGAGTTTATTATCAATCAAGAGTGAGAGCTGGACCACTAGACAGACACATAAACAAACCCAAACAGTGTTTGTTAAGATACCCGTTTATTCAAACCAACTGCATAGAGAAAGATCCTTCATATATAAAAGTAGGATTGGTGAGTGGCAATAGTAAAATGGGGTGAAAAGCAAAATAAAATATATGCCACTGTCACTATCAAAGGTGAAAGAGGACCTTGTGCAGATAGATGGTGCAGACAGTGATCAGATGCCATGCCTCTTACGGGAAGACACAACACCAGAACAATTCTCTTTGTTCATTGTTTCCAATTCCTGTGGAGATTGCCATCATATTTTATATGTATTTTCATCACACATGTGATGTTTTGTAGAAAATAACTATTTTCTCATTTTCTTCGTTGTTATACTTTAAATCCATATCAGTCTTTAATATGACTAATAACTTACAACCTGTACATGTGCCTTGTACTTAAGTTATGCTGTGACTGTGTTCTTAAAACCTTGTCCATCACCTGGTGACTGCATTCTGTGTCCTGGTACTGAATATCAATGTTTCAAATGGGCTTAATCTTATCTCTACTTTATTAAGAAGTGTCAAAAAACCCTAAAAAGTTAATTATTTTTCTGTTTTGCAACTGTGTTGTCTATTTCTACACATCTGTACTGCAGTCACAATGGTGAGGTGTTCATAAGAACCTTGTATGTACTTATCTGGCTACCAGAAAGAAGACAAACATGGTATCACATCATACAAAGAAAGGAATGAAATGCCCAAGTACCAAAAACTTGAGGTAATTGAAATCTGTGAGGCCTTGGAGTACAGGGTTTGCTCCATCCTGAAGTTCCCTGTACTAGAGGGAATGATAAAGTGACCAGGAAGTCAGAAAAACACTATTTAGTCTTTACTCCATATGTCTCCATCCATGAGGTATCAAATCATGAGGTAGCCATACACCAGCCTCTTTCAGACCATGAACAGCACGTTTGATTTCTTCCTTCGGCTGCGGTACTAACCAGATGGGCACCTGAGAATATGGCTATTTCTATTATCAAATGGAGTGTCTTGACAAAGGCCCATAAATTTTTTGTTGTTGGTTCATCTTTTTTCTGTTGCTCGTTAAACATAGAAAAGGCAGAACATAAATGGGCCAACTTCAGGATCTTGCAGCTGAGTCGATATCCTAAAAGACAACTTATTCTCCTGAAGTCTTTGTACTGATTATTGGATATTTCATCCATTTTCACTTGTTTCTTTCCTTACTTTCAGAGTTTATGACCCAGAATATTCTTATGGTTTTGACGACAGTCTTCTGCTCTGTCCATCATATTTTTTACCTGTCTCTTTCTGCTCATTTGGAGATTTCTTTTCAGAGCTGCAGATAGTCTATTTTCCTCCAGATGGATTTTCTTGTCGATTTTGCCTAGTAGTGTATTTTAGAGAAGTTTTCAGAACTTTCTATTTGGACCTCTTTTTATATATTTATATATATTCATAGCCTATATATTCTCTAATCATTCCTTATCCTTATTAAAAGTTACTGTAACTTAAAAGTTACAAACTTATCTTAAAAAGTTATTGTACCTTTTCTGCTTCTAAATTAGGGATATCAATATATGCTTCAGAAGATGTAACCTCCTTCTGGATTTACATGTGATGTACACGGTGCCCTGTTGGCCTATCATCTCTACCTCTTGTTATGTGTTTTTCTTTCTTTTTAGACAAAAGTTAGAGCTGCTTAACTTTCCACCTTGGCTTCTTATATACTCCCTCATTAGTGCTGTTCACCAGTTCCCAATGCTTAGTCCTCTCTGCCATGGAATTCGTCTTATAACACTTCCTTCTGGTTTCCTAATAACAAAGTTATTTTAAATTTTTTTTTTTTTTTCATATAAAGCTCTCTCAACCAAACCCTTATGCATCTTCTGACTTAGGACATTTCTAATACCCAAAATATGAATTTTTGAAATTTTTTACAAGGTTTGATTTCACTCTGCACACAAATCCTGCCATAAGGAGATGGAACAAAAAGTTAAAAAAAAAAAAAAAATAAAAAAAAAAAAAAAAAAAAAAAAAAAAAAAGATAAAACATGATTTTTCCTTAAAAAGCACATCTTAAAAGAATTGAAATTACCAACTCCTGCACTTGTTCACAACTTATTGTTTTCTAAGTTACAAGACTACCATGTAATAAGATATTTCTGACACTGAGTTCTCTGAACATGCAGCCCTTTTCAGTTCTTTTCTGTATTCTGCAGCTTGAAATAGATTATTTCAGAGGAAAACGTGTCATTATTTCCAAGGAAAATAGGTGTCATTATTTCCTATCTTTTCCACTAGAAAGAGCTGAAAATTTCTGTTAATTTGGCTTGTTATTTGTATGGATAATTTACTGTGGAGGGTACTTGCTCTAGTTAAATATCACATAATTCAGCTGTGAGTAAAGAAAACAAAATCTAAGTTTAGAATCCAGCTCTACAGTGAATATTTTGTGGATTCCTTTTCCTAGATAATTATTTCCAGTGATTTTTATCTAATATGTATGCATCATAAACAAATTGTGAGGTCAAAGTCATTAATACTTGTTTTTGAAGATGCTTGCAGAAAACATCAGCAAGGGCCAAATATAGTAATTACTGTTATAGTCCTAGCCCCTAGGGAGAGTCAAACACTATAATTAAAGCTATGCTAAAATAAGCCTTCTGAGAACTACAATAATCTGACAAAAGACTGTTTGTTTCTTGGCCAGGTTTGCCACTTGTGAATTCTAGTTCATGGTATAGTAAAATAGGCAATTATGCAAGCAGAAAATAACAGAATTCACTGGTGTGTTATTAATAGCATACATGGTGCCATATTCATACATTCATAGAATGATTTGTGTTGGAAGGGCCCTAAAGATCTTCTAGTTCCACCCCTGCTGCCATGGCAGGGATACTGCCCACTGACCATGTTTCTGAGAACTCCATCCAACCAGGCCTTGAACATTGCCAAGGATGGGACATCTAAAGCTTCTCTAGGAAATCTGTTCCAGTACCTCACCACCTTCACAGTAAAGGATTTCTTCTTTATCTCTAATCTAAACCTGATCTCTTTCAGTTTGAAGCCGTTCCCCCTTGTCCTATCACTACATGTCCTTGTAAAATGTCCATCTCTATCTCTCCAGTATGTTATCACTATCCCCTTTATGCAACCTTTTAAATTTCAGATTAGGTTTTAAATTATGAAGGTCAAAGACCAACTTCATCAGAAGCAACATCTGACTATGTGAAAGACAGAGCAAGACTCTGACCAAGTGATGATCACTAAACAATCCCTATACTGTAGCTTTTAAGCCCTGGCACAACTGATCATCTTCAATACCTTTGGATTTTTGGTCCAGGTTTCAAGCAAACAATACTTTTTTTTTTTAATTGAGCATCAGTGGTCTTCAGTGTACTGAAGCAAAGTAAAAGTAGCTGGTGGTTTGACAGCTGATGTGCACAGTGTAACTGATACAATGATAGCACTAGTCCTGTTCACTCCTTCACGTGGCTTCTGTCAGGTTTTAAGTAGAAATTACTTATCCCCCTGTGGAAGCCTAGAGAGCACATCTCTTTTCCTTCCATGGCAAGGGCCGAGATCAAAGGGAAGTTCTGCATCCTGAATGGCACTTGGGAGTGTAGCAGTGCCCTTGCACTTCTGCCAGGCACCTGACCCATAAAAGCCGAACAGCTGAGGTAACATTAAAAAGTAAAGTTCATCCTTACTGCATTTGGGTAATGGAGTGTACATTGTCCTGATCATAACCCACCAATTGCACTGTGTAATAGTGATGAAATTAAGGAGCACAAGTCTCTTTCCACAGACTTTAAAGGGAATAGGTGCAAATCTACAATTTTCAGAGGTTTCTGATAGTTTTTTGAGGAGTGTGTATATGCAGCCAAATTTATTCCAGCTGGAGAGAAGCATAGATGACATAATATGCTCTGTTTCCTATGCATGTGCACTGAAATAGTATTAATTAATATCTATTCATTATGACACTCAAATAAGACAGCAGTAACTGTTAGACACACATTATTATGTTTAAAATGGAATTGCCTTAATAAATTTTAAAGTTATTAAACATGTTATTCAGTTTCCTTCCAAATTATTATTCAAAGTGGATTCTTCATATATTTTTAAACTAAAATGAAATAAAAGTCTCATACAATTGACCTATTAGTAGATGCATCTAGCTTCAAAAAGGAAGAAAATGTGAAAACTAAAAAGAAAGAAATTAATCAGTTACATATAGGTACTTTCATGGATTTACAATGTAAAAATTTTCAGATTAATGCATCATTTCTGATTAATACATCAATACATCTGTGTGGCAGGTGTATTGATTATGACTGTTCTCTATTTTCATGCATATGAAATGGAGGAGTTGTAAACATTTTTTGGTACAATTCCATGTTGGTCAGTTTACTGAGATTTTTGAGGGGTTTTTTGCCCTTTTTTTTTTTTTTTAAACTTGCAGCACTTCAGTTGCTGAACATGATTTGTCTTATCCTTCTTTTACATAACTGCTATTTCAGAGAAAGTGTTCTTTAGGGAAAACTATACATTCTAGCAATACAGTTTCTCTATAGTAGGATGGTCCAAATGTGCATTTCAGAATCAAGACAACACTTTTCAGAACTTTCATATATTAAACAGAAAGGCCTATTCACCTTTTTACAGAATAGTTATATAGACATATATCTACACATGGAGCTCAGTGTGGCTGAAGACATGAGACATTTGTGAATCATAAAGAGACAAAGCTTTTAGAAAAGACCAATCATCTCCACATTCTTATTTTTTTAAAAAAGTTCAATTTTTCTGATTCAGCCATATTTGAGATGTTTCCATATTCATAGATGGCTACTAAAGCAATTCTTAATACAACAGAAAGTTATTTTATCTTATTTTCTTTAAACTTGTGTAGCATCTTTTATCTTTTAGGATTTTACTTTTTGTTTGGGTCTCTTCTCTGTTAATTTGTGATTCACTCTATTTTATTATGGATTAACATAACCAGCAATATGCTGTTTTGCCTTCTTTATGAGTCAAGAGTTTTAGGGACTCAGTGAAACAAGTATTTCTATTCTCTAGCAATTGAAAACTGAACATTCCTGAGAATTCATCTCTGTTTCAACAGTTAGGCACATGCTCATTGCATTGATATTGGTGCTATGATTGAACAATTTATTTGTAAAACGCAGATTTGTTGTCATGTAATGAAATCCCAAATAAATGGAGAAATAGCATTTACTTTTATCTGTTTTTCTATGCATTTAGAATAAATATGTAGTGTAGACAGACAACGCAAGAGAGTAAATAGTTGTGCCAAGGTCTTGGATATACAGGTGCTTTTTTTCATATTTGGCAGTATTTGGTGGGGAAAAGAATTTTGAAAGAATTGAGATAAAAGGAGAAACAAGTTTTGAAGTCTTCTGATCTTCAGATTTGCCTGTGGCTAGCCAGTCATGTGCATATGATGATCGGGTTTTCTTTTTTGCTGTTGTTGTTGTTTTGGGAGGGTTTTGTTTGTTTTATTGTTTTTGTTGTTTTTTTTGGTTTGGTTTGGTTTGGTTTTTTTTATTTCTTTCGTATATACTTAAAATAGTATCTGCATTTTATGGATGGACAGTAGGAGGGATCCTTGTTCATACTTTTTTTCTGTGATGAAAGAGTTTAACGGGATGTAAAAAATATTTTGATCGAAGAAAAACTGTCAGTGGTAATGGCAAACATTTTGTGCTTTGAAAGACTGGTATATTCTGCTAAAATTTAGAGAAGGTCTTTAAAATCAGGAAATTTTCTGTAATCTAAATAATCAGCAGATTTCAAAGCTTGTATGACAATGTTTCTTCTGGTAGTATCTATCTACAGTAACACTTAGAAAGCAAGGAGAACTGACAACTTGTTTTTCATAAGTTCCAATGACCTGTTTAATCATCTTTTTCTGTCATGTTCCTGCATGTGTAACTTCATATAATCCTGATATCATTTAACAAAAGAAAAAAAAAAAAAAACAACAACAACAACAACAAAAAAAAAAAAAAAAAAAAAAAAAAAAAATCAACCAACCAAACAAAAAAATCCCAAACCAAATCCATTATAGGCAATGGAAAGCAAGTATTTATTGCAATAAAAGCAAATGGCTTCTGCAAAGAGGATGTGAATGCACTAAATTATTGTAGCTAGCTCAGATACAGCAATTGTTTACATTTTTTAATTAAACCTTAATCACACTTGTGGGATTAAGGAAGGTTATTTTCAATTTATGTAGGAGACCCGAAATAAGGAAGAATGTACCTAATGTTGACTGTAAGATCACAAAAATATTTGGAAAATCCAATTGAAATTTGCTGAAATTTTCTTTGGTGTCTGTTGGAATGGAAATTGATGCTCTGAGACCTCCACAGTGTCATCTGTAACTAAGTTGGCTTTGGATGTTTCAGGTACTTCTGTGGTCCAAGTTACAGCAACGGATGCCGATGACCCTTCATATGGAAACAGTGCCAGAATAATTTACAGCATACTTCAAGGGCAGCCATATTTCTCTGTGGAACCAGAAACAGGTCATGAAAATTTTTATTTTTTTCATTTACCATAAACTTTAAACTTTTTCTTTCATTTAAAAGACCTTAGATAACTTAAAAATTTTAATTAAAAACAAACTTAAATGAAAGAGCATTTCTTGGTTTTTTCTCATTATTTATACTATTTATAATACATATAAAAACTCAAGACATCTGAAATTATGAAGTATAAGTAATTTTAAAGTGGTACTATTTATAGCTTAAGATTTAAATAACATTTCTGATAAAGGTAAGAATAAAGTTTTTTCTTAGGAAATATTGTTCTTTTTTTCCTAATGATTCTACTTGGGTTAATGAAAAGTCTTCTTTCTCCTAAACCTTGTGCATAAATGTCTTGAATCATCTTTAGCATGAAACTGGAAAGGGACCTGTGATGTAGAACAAGTATTCAACCAAGACAGCCTGTACTAAATACTATAATTATAAGCCTACAATAGAAGTTATAGACAGAAATTTGTACTTTGAAACATTAAATGAAGATTTTAGAGATTCATTTCAAGACTAATATTAAAAAATGCAGATGATTGCTGCACATAAGCAACAAACACATTTTTAGCAATTTTGTTTTCCAATTTATTTCTTTTAGGCATCATCAGGACTGCATTGCCAAACATGAACAGAGAAAACAGGGAGCAGTACCAAGTGGTGATCCAGGCAAAGGACATGGGAGGCCAGATGGGTGGATTATCAGGAACCACCACCGTGAACATCACACTGACTGATGTCAACGACAATCCACCTCGCTTCCCCCAGAGTAAGCTGCATTTAATAGTTGATTTGTGCTGTAAGAGTTAAGCAATCACCATCTGGTTTAATTTAGAGTAAATCTAGATTAGGCGGCACACATAAACAAAAGGCTTATGTGCTGATTATCATTATTATTATTAAAGCAGTATATTAAATGTTGCAGGGTTTTTTTGTTAGAAAACAGTTACATGATCAAATGTAACTGCAGTAAACCTGGAATTCCTCCCAGTAATATGGGGAGCAATAGTAGGTGGGCTTGTAAGAGCATTAGAGCAATGTTTTTGCTTTCCTTACCTATTGGTTAAATCCTACATGCTCTCCCACTGGAGAATGAAACATGTTGTAATTCTAGATATGCAGAAATGTTTAAATTGAAGTATCTGCTTAAATATTTAATCATGAAGAATGTGGAAAAGAAATTACTCAAAGGGAATCAGACAGATTTGTACTTTTTCCGCTATAGAGCTACAAAAAAACATAGAAAATTTCCTAAATTAAAGTAAATTATATTTAACTGTTTTAGGGTTTTTTACAGCTTCAGTGAAGGTTTTTATAATGCTTTTTTGCCTTTTGATAATACAGCTGTCAAGACTTTGTATCCTCAAACCAAAATGTAAAAATTTTCTTGCTCTCTCTAATATGGAAATATTAAACTATGTAACGTCGAACTTGTAACAGTTAAGGATTTTAAATACATTTGAAGCCTTTTGCATAAATTGAAGTTGCAATATTTGCAGGATGATTTAGATTTATTTAATACGTAGAGGATTTAGAGTATCCTCACCACACATTTTAGACACTCTGCATAATTCTACTCAATCCAGTAGTTACTGATGCACTCCGCTTGATCAAAATAACAGAATCAGCTTCAAATTATGCTCTTTAGGGCACAACTGGAGTACATAATTATGTTCAATTTAATATTGCAGTTAATATATATGTGTTTAGCTAAGATGTTTATCAGCACGTCATTTCGTACACACAGTTGAAATTAAAAGAGGTGATGCAAAATTGAGTAAGCAGAATTTGTGCATTTCCACAAAGGTTGTATTCTGAACAGAATTTATTGTTAATTTATCATTTTGTTTTCTTCATTTTTCCACAAATATTTTACTTATTATTTTTGTTGTTTCCATTTGTATACAGAAGATTATGGTATTTCCGTTTTGTAGGAGAGGAGTGCTGTATTACTTCTCCCTGGACATACTGAAGAAGACTATTTAAAGAGGTGTCATGTTCAAAACCTTACAGAAAAAAAAAAAAAAAAAAAAAAAAAAAAAAAAAAAAAAAAAAAAAAAAAAAAAAAAAAAACTTAAGATAGCGTAGACGCTTCAAAAGTGCATATTTATACTTTTCTTTTTCTCTTTTTCCTTGTTTCTTAAACAGTGTGTTAAATCAGAAGTTAGAATGGTGTAATCAACTTTCTAGACCATTTTAACATGATTTATCTAGGAATCCAACAAAATACTTGAGAAAGAGAAGGATTTGATGTAGCATCTCTGCATTTTTCTTTACTGTCAGTTTAAATCAGATGTGTCATTTATTTTAAAGAAACTTAATTTTACTCTCATGGGCTTTTATTGTTGTTTGATTTTTCTCTCTACTTTCTCTCTGCCAATTTCTTTGTTAGATATAAATGCATGTTTTGTTGCAGATGAAAACTAAAACATTTATAAAATGACACATTTTACTTGATATATGAAAGTAAAAATAGCTATTGACTGTTTAAAAATTATATTTAATCTCAAAATGGAAATAGATGTTATAATGATTCATTATTTTAACAGAGTTCAATGAGACTGCTGGAATTGAAACTGATTAAGTTAAATTATTTTTCTTCTATTCCATTAAAAGAAAAATCCAGATGTATTAGGTTAATGAAACAATAATATTCGTATCAGATCTATAAATTACCAGGCTAAATATTAGAATGCCCATTATGTTTCCACAGGACTCAGCATATTATAGCTATATGTTTCAACAAAATGTTTAATATTAGCTTAAATGTCTCCCACAAGAAACTCACATTAACATTGTGGAAAATTCAACATTCTTTCTTAAAAAAATAAATACATATATTTATAAAAGAATCCCTAATTCCTCTGTTGTTCATGTTATGAAGCAAGGATTCTTCAGAATATTTTTCTCTTCTTTAAAATATACTAAAAATCTCATAGAAAACAGTGGTGATGAGATTGAAAACTTTTTCAAGATGCTACAGAAAGTCTTCAAAGACCTCAGACATTGTATCACTGTTTCAACTGTAATATTTTCAAGTGTTCTCAAAAGTAAGAAGATAGTGTTGATCAGTGATAAATGGAAAATGCAATTTATGGACTTAGGAGCCTGAGTCTGAATGAAACTCAGTACACCTGAATTACAGCAGCCCATGTCTCCTGTGAGACTGTAGCCTGTAGTACTTTATAATATTTACCTTTACATTATCAGCCTATACAAGAGTGAATGGGAAGAAGGGTAAATGGAAAAATAAGATTGGTTTTTCATTCTTTATGACTGACTGAATTATTTTCAATCCCAAATGTGTAGACTTCAATCCTCAAGCTGATTTCTGCTCTCCTTAGTATATGGAAAAGTATTCCTTTCCTTGATCCTCCCATTTCTTTTCCTGACAGACAAATGAAAGGACATCATTCACTGGAGTAAATGCAAAGAGTAAACTACTTTCCTTGAGAAGCAAGAAATAAGATTGACAGCAGAGTTTTGCAAGGATGATTCTACTTTGGTGTACTTTGTAGTCTTATACAGTGTCTAAAGCTGCACTGCATCCCATACTTAGTCAATGCATTACATGTCTTCAGTGACAAAAATAATAAAATGAAGTGTCTTATACTATGGTGGAGATTTTTAGAAATAAGATTAAAAATTATCTTTTAGATTATAAGCTCCTGGTTATTTTCCCTCTCTGTTTCCACTACCTTATTAGCAATTCATGATATGAGCTCTTACCACTTTGTAGACTGAATTAATGACTGGGGTATTGCACTGGGAGTCAAAGTAGTGTCCACAAGGCATAGCTTAAGGATGTAGTTTTAAACACTGAAGATAAAAAATGTGAGGAGTAGTTGACACCTCACAAAAATAATTATATCATAAAATATTAATTGGGGATAAAAAAAAAAAAGCAATTTTTCACCATGGTCTCCTATAGTACTGCTTAAGTACTAAACTGGGCTAATTTTTCTTTTGCTTTTTTTTTAACCATTAGGTGATTGCAGAGAGATTCTCTACTAGCGAAGTATACAGGTTTAGATATTAGAGGAAGGTAATGAAAATGTTAGAGAAAATGCAGGATAAAGTACTCAGTTGAACATCAAAATGTGATTGAGCAAAAGTAAACACATATAAATGGAATGTGGGGTGTACATGGCCATAAAGAATTCATTCTGCTGCTATATGTAAGTTTCATATTAAAATATGTTGAAGAAATTAAATATTTTAAGGTTTTTCCTTCAACATTTAATTGCAAACTAAACATGAATGCATTTATTTTTTTAATTTTTGTGGGGTTTTTTTTTAAGTTTTTCAAATAGGAACATAATAACAGAACATAACAGAAAAAGTAACTCTGTAAAAGCAGAAAGAAATCTTAAATGACCCAGAAAATAATAGGGGCTTTTTTCGTAGTGAGTGTCACTCTGTAGCTTGCTTGTAACACAAATAATCCTCAAATGACTCATGCTTTCCTGAGATATCATAAAATCATGTTGTCAGTGACCTTCCCATACAGCCTTGCCAGTCTCTCCCCATGATTCTTCTTGATTGCACAAAACTAAAACTCCCCTAATGGATTTCCTGTACAACTTGTTTGTGGCACTGTATGTATGTGTTGTTTTTTTGTGCAGCCTGTTCAACTTTTTACTGTTGTGGTTGCTGCCCTTTACCATTTCCACTTTTATATTATTTCGAGCTTACTTCTAACCTCTTTAATTTAGGTAGTCTCTAAGTAGAACAGAAAATCTTGGAAAACTTAACTAAGGCTATAGAAGAAAATGTTTTCCAAGATAAATTTGATGAATTCACTTTCATCTTTGGAATGACAACTGTAAATGCATTTATTTAAAAATATTTTTCTGAGAATTCTTCATAGAGCATTATGTACCTCACGTGTTTTTCTAGCATACGTTCCAACAGATGGGATCAAATCTCTGCACCCTTATTTACAGTTATCACACTAAGGCTAGGTCATAGAATGCTGAAATAAATGGTAAGATACTTATTTCAATTTACTGCAGCATGTTTGAATGATGACAGTTTTATTCCTATGTATTTTATCAGCTATATGACACTACCATAAAGGGATATAACTGAGATAAGAAAAATGGTACAAACCAAGAATTGCAATATTCATAAGCCTATTTAAGTGTGAATTAACTGCTTTAAAAAATATAAGCACAATTATTATAGACACAATTCCTGCTTGTAGATTTTTAAAATACCTCCCCCTGCATTAGTATGTTACTCAAATTTATTTAATATGATACCTTACTATCTAATTTTGAAAGCTGAAGTGTCAGTCTGTTGCATAGAATTGGCCAGCAAAATCAAGGAATTCAATTCTTGTTATTGCTTCCATGATAAAATATATCTCAAAGATTACCCTTAGATATTCAGGGGTAAAAAAGAGTGAAACCTGGCAAGAACACAAAGCAGATCATATTTCAGGAATGAAAGAAAAATGAGGACAAGAAAATTACAAGGAAAAGAAAGGTAAAAAGAGTGTAGATATAGTTGATTCTTCTCTGAGATAGAATAAACATCTTTCTCAACTACTCTATGGATGTTTTCTTCTACAATTCAGTTTTCAGTCTTCTATA
Source organism: Zosterops lateralis (assembly GCF_965231275.1). Taxonomy (NCBI): domain Eukaryota; kingdom Metazoa; phylum Chordata; class Aves; order Passeriformes; family Zosteropidae; genus Zosterops; species Zosterops lateralis. The sequence continues at coordinate 74,561,983 of NC_139762.1, forward strand.
CAAAGCTTTCCTCTGGATAGTTCTCTGCTTGTATTTTGTCCATCGTCTCGGTATTACAAGGCAAACTCTCTAGAATAAAGAGTACACAAAATTATGTTATCATCTATTGTGTCACGCAGTGTTACTTCATGGATGTCACTTCATGCTTGTGGGGGTCCTGAATGGCTCTTTGTCTCTTTGACAGGTACCATCCATCTCCGCATTCCTGAGTCCTCCCCAGTTGGGACAGCCATTGGCAGCGTTAAGGCCACAGATGCGGACACTGGAAAAAACGCAGAAGTAGAGTACAGGATTATCGATGGCGATGGGACCGATATGTTTGATATTGTGACACAGAAGGACACGCAGGAAGGCATCATCACTGTGCGAAAGGTGTCTATTTACAGCATTCACTAAATGATTTTGATGTCAATGTTATGCCACAAACGTTCATTGCTCACATCGTGTGATTACACATGCTATAACTGCTTAACATTTGCGAGCATCCCCCATCAGTGTGACTGAAAGGTACCATTTCCTTTTGAGATGAACTGGAAATAAAAGGTGGTGACCATATCCAAGATGTAGCATAGGTTTGAAGCATAATTGCCAGCAAAGTATCAAAAAGTGCACCAGCCCCAACGTGTTAGCACTAATTTTCTCTGTGATTTCAAATGCAGACTTCTCAGGCATTTCTGTAACCTGTTTTCTGCAGCAAGCAATCATCAGCTCACTGACTAATGTGAGACACAGATTTTCCTTCCATGTGACATTCTCATCTACTTGGGTGAGATGAGATATGTATGTCAGAGCACAGACATGAGTTACAAGCTATGTGGTTTTGTTCCTGTTCCCAATGTATGAGAGGGCTGCCACATGAGCAATGTGTATGTAATGAAGGTGTTCCTGTTCCAGAGCTAGATTTAGTTCTGCCCTCTGTCTTGCATCGTCAGAGCACATTGTCAGATACTTGTCTTCTAAGTCTAAGATCTCCCAAGTAGAAATGGAACTCTCCTACTCCTCAAAAATTTCCCTTCCAAGAGTCCATTGGTCCTTGTCTTTGGGACTTTGAGATGAGCTCCAAAAAGTTCAGAAACCATTTTTAACATAAAGCACTGTTTGTATTAGCTTTCCAAACAAATGTCCGTAAGCATAGAATAATGAAATAAACAATGATATAAAAGATACCTCCACATCTCTTGATAATGGCAACCAAGGAAGAGAGAAGTTCTGCAAAAAACGTTCCTTTTTAATTTCTGAGTTTTTTGTGTTCATCGTCAGTGTAGTTGTTTATCTGGGAAAAAATGAAGAAAAAAAAAAAACAAATATGGAGATGTTATATTTTTCTTTGTCCTAGTTTGTGAAGGCTTCTCTTGAGATGCTCTTTTCTTGCTTGCTTCAGATTTTCACACAGACTATTATATTAAATCAATAGCATTTTGCAAAAAAAGTCTAGTAGATGAATCATGCATAAGAAATTTACTTAATTACAATACAGCAGTTCCAAAAATGTCAATAAATACTAATGAATAAGATCTTCTGATTTTGTCATTAACAGTCTGACAGAATTTGCATTTTTCAGGATGCTTTCTCAGTCATGAATAAGTAGTTTATTCAATACCACAGACAACAGCACTAACAAGCAAGGAAGAAGATGAGAATGCTAAGTTCATTGATTCATTAAAATAGTCTCTTTTTATTATTATTATTTATCCATTTTGATTGTAATTTCTGTTTTCAGTGGTGAATAACTACAAATAGCTTGTGTTCCTTCACAAAGCCTGTAAGTTATTAAGTCTGAATTTATGATGTGCTGTAAAAGAACATTCTCTATACAAATTTTTCCATACAATTTCTCACAGACAAAATAATTGATTTTCCACAATTTTATATATTTGGGTAAGAGTTTTGTTCATTTCTGTTGGTGTACTGGAATGCCTGTATAACCCACAGGTTTCAAATCCATGTTTTGCACTGCAGATGGACAAGATGTCCACATTGGATGTGAATTTTATAGTAGCAAGTTTGCATATTCATGGTGCACATTCTGCCACATTAAGTAAATTAGAATAAAACAGGACTAGCATGTCTTCTTTGTTTTTAGGATTGAAGCCAGTGTCCCTTAACATCTGAATGATACACTTTACAGATCTGAGGCTACAGCAGTAGCCTCAGATCCAGGTTAAATAGATGCTTTTCTAAATTGTATTCATAGATACTTTCCCATCTGCTCTGACTACTTTTTTAAAACAAGTCTGGGGCAGTGGGAAAACTCATTCTTTCACTGGACTGCATCTTTCTGCTTTTGAAAAGTATATTTAAATATCTAACCTGTCACTTTGGCATCTTTAGTGAACATTAATTAGTATTTAAAAGCAGCTAGGCAGAAAAAAATAAGTCATCAACCACCCATTTTGATGAATGAAAACCACCAGTTCTATATCTCTCTGAGAATCTGTGGGAGTTAATAAAGTCTTCTTTGTGTCAAAAAGGTAGATTTTCAGCTTGCTCATTTCCTTAGAATCATTAATTAGCTAACACTTTTCATCTATGACAGCAAGAAAAATTTGAGGGAATAGAATTCTTTTCAATCCAAAATGATTTCTAATTATAACTGTGAACTGTTCCTCCTTCCATTTTAAAAAAGAACTGCTGACAAAAATGTCAAATATATTTAAAAAAAAAACCAAAAACAAACCAACAACCCTCTGATGTTGGATTCATTAAATTAAATGAAAAGGAACACTATTAAACCCTACTGTTTCTCTAGATACAGAGACACCTTCCTCAAAAGACACCCAAAACATTCCTGATATTTAAGGCCAGCTATCTAGGCTTGATAATAAGAATACTGTGGTCATTTTGATTATCCAGGAGTTTACAGAATTTCCTATGAAGTACTAGTGTTGAATACCTTGTTCTGGAATGTTTGTATTTCCAGTCAGTATCTCAAGCATTTTAAATGGTAATATAATTGTTTCAAATCTATATTCTTGTTGCAAAATTCCCTGAATAACTGGTTAATTTGCACTGAAAATCTTTTTTATCATTCATGCTGAGATAATATTTAGGAAAAGATACTTCATATAAAAACAATGGTAATCTCTTATTAGACAAGTTAACTCCTGTGGTGGAGAAAATATTGATTTATGTTGGTATTTCCACAGTGTAGGACAGGATCTGATAAGGCTTGAGCCCTCTTCTGTTTTCATTCTGTACATAGGTCAATATCTGTCACTATGTACATCTAATTTAATAAAATTGATCACAATTTTCATTTTTAGCCACTGGACTACGAGACAAGACGACTTTATACTTTGAAAGTAGAAGCTGAAAATACTCATGTGGATCCACGTTTCTATTACCTTGGGCCTTTCAAAGACACAACTATTGTGAAAATCTCTGTAGAAGATGTAGATGAACCTCCTGTTTTCAGCAGGTCTTCTTACCTTTTTGAGGTGCATGAAGATATTGAGTTGGGGACAATAATAGGAACGGTAATGGCACGGGATCCTGATTCTGCCTCAAGTCCGATAAGGTAATACTTCAGTGTCTGTAAACATATTATTTGCTAAAGAAATTAAGATAAATAGTAATGCAACATTAATTTCACATAGAGGTGGGGGGGTTTTATTACTTATTAGTGTCCCAGAGATAGGCAGAATTGAGAATGGTGCTATCTGTAAACCGACAAACATGTCAGGCAACAGCAATTTACTTGCACACAAGAGACACACAAAATATTTTCCAGTGCCTCAATTCATAGAAAACTTGATTTCAAGTAGGTCCATCAGGATTGCTTCTTGCTTCACACTGTGAAAAGCTTTTAGAGTGCTGATGAAACAAGTTTTAGTTTTCAATAAAACTAATGTCATGTATGAAGTAAAATGAAATGCTTATCATATAAGCCCAGTAGCCTCAAATATAATTTCTCTAGAAAATAGCAGGGTTTTTTTTATTCTAGTTCAGAGTTATTAGAGTTAGCTAGTAGTAAAAAACCCACATTTGAGTAAGTCTTTATTGCACAATCAGAAGTTTTCATTGGCTGTTCTAATTTCCTTTTTTTGTTGTTGTTTTTATATTCATTTTGGTGTTGACTTATTCGTTGGGGCTTTATTTGTTTCTCTTTTATATTTACTGTAATTGTGTGTGATGGAGTGAGCAAACAACAGCCACCAAAACCGCACTGATGTTATTTTCATCTAACAGCAATATTTTATTTTGGTCAATTTAGTTAAGTACTATAAGTGAAACCAAATGCACTTGATGAACAGTTTAGATTGCTCATAAATTTTCATAGAAACATAAACATTTGTTTCTATTGTACTAAATGAGTGTACTATATAACTTTTTTAAAAATTTGGCCCAATTCTGACACATATTCTGATAATCATTCTGTATTTGGCAAAATCCTACATTTAATTCCACATGATCGGTTCCATTCTCATTTAAAGGCAATGTGAAATATTAAAAAAAAAAATGGAGGAAAGAGAACATTTCTGATACTAGTTTGACACCACCATATCATGTTCATGGACATCTTGCCTGCCAGAAGTATAGCAGCTACAGAAATATAAAAGGTCCTTTAACATCTGTGCATGAAAGTGAGAGTTCTGCATGTGGACTTATTTTTATACATTATTTATATATTATACTTACATTATTTATATTATATATATTAGTTTCATTTTATATATATTAGTTTTTCTATTTTTCATTGTATATATTAGTTTCTTTTTATTATCTTGATCTCTAGTGAATTAATACATGCTAAATAGTAGAAGCTGAGCTTATAGCAATACTTTTGAACAGCTTGTAAATTAGCTGTCAGTCTCAGTCTGAAGAAACAGTACATGAAAGACCATTTTCCTTTCATGATTAAATTAATTCTTTAATTAATATATTGAAATTGTGATTTTTTTAAAAAAATTATCCTATATTCTTGTAAAAGCTCCGATTATCAAATATTACACTATTGTATCACATTTTCAAAATTCAAATTTAATTCCTCATTCTGCAGTGCTAACCTTCAGAATTTTCAGAAGCATTTATAGAAACTAAATATATGTCTTTGGAAAACCAACCTTTGTAAGGTAGAACATAAAACCTGTACTGACTTGTGAAATATATGTTTTCTTTGACTTTCTATAATTTTGATGACGTTTTACACTTTGTTATCATATTTAGGTTTTCTCTGGATCGTCACACTGACCTTGACAGGATATTTAACATTCACTCTGGAAATGGCTCCATCTATACCTCTAAGCCACTTGACCGTGAGATATCCCAATGGCACAATCTTAGTGTTATAGCAGCTGAGATTAGTAAGCTAATTTGGTTTTTACTTTTCCTTTCAGTTTTCCTTAGCCTGTAAAGTTACAGCTGCCACTTCATGATGAAAACATCCCTCTTTCATTTTCCCCCTTGCCCCTTTCTACTAGATGTTCTGGAAAAGTGTATCGTGGGGTAGCTAACAGCAGCTGTCTCCTCATTGCTCTTTTCCTCATGTACCTCCATCACTGACCTTTAATGTCCAAGTTACTTCTGAAATGCTAGCCAATTAAATAATAAGACTGGAATAATTCTTTTTATTCCTTTTCTTGGAGGACAATAACATGATTTTGCTGTTAAAATAGCCCACTTTAGCGTAGTAATCTATATTTTTGTCTGTATTATTTTCTTCATTTCATTAGAAATACTTCCATTTTCTGTTCCTATGGTACCTACACCTACAGCTCTTAGAATCAATATATCTTATAAGTACAATTCAGTTTGATCCTGAAGCTGTAGCTTTTCTTGGACCATTTAAAACATCTCTCTGCATATATTTCCATGTTAAGAGTATAAAGAGAAGAGCGGATATCCTCCTAAACCCACTACATTATTGAGAATGACTTTAATCAATGGACAGAAAATTTTCTAAGGGACAAAGGTCTGATCTTTGAAATTAGCAACTAAGAATCACTTCCTCTCAAAGTCAATAATTATTTTAGGGCTGATTCTGTATCAGTCAAAAAAGAAAAAAAAAATAAAAAAAATACTGATCAGCAGTGAAACATAGCTGGCAGGAGCTACACTAAATGGAACATTGTGTCCTTCCAATTAAACATTGTGTTAAAAAAAAAAAGAAAAAAAAAAAAAAAAAAAAAAAAAAAACACAAAAAAAACCACCTGTAGGTTGTTTTTTCAAAAGCCCTTTTTTTCTTGTGTTGCTTTGTCCTCAGTTTGTCACCAGAGTGCTGTCTGATGTTGTACAAATTATTTTCAGATTTATATACTGATGAAACTTAGCATCCTTGTATGACTAGATCTTTGTGCTAAACTTACCTCCTCGTCAGGAAACTTAGAACAAATTTACATTGTGGACATATCTGGAGTAACTAGCATTCTCCATAGAGATATGTTAATTTTGGAGAAAGAAGTGAAGAGGGAGATTTAGATCTTTAAATATTTTAAGATGTTACCTCTGAAGCATGACAGAATGCAAAAGCCATGTTAGAACTAATTTGGAAAGTTAGTACAAATATACAGAAGACTATGAAAAACTTTGCCCTAAACCTGGAAATTTAAATAATTCAGGATAACAAAAACGTTCTACATCATGGTCTTTAGCAAAGGTGTTACTGATAACAAGCCAATGTAATTACAGCTGTTCCTAAATGTCTTTTGTTTTATTTGAAGCAGAAGAAAAGGGAGAAAATCAGTAATTTGGAACAATCTGTTACTGTTGTTACTTATCCAATTCCATTAATATTGAAAAATCAGATAGTGCTTAGCTGTCACAAAGAATTCCAAGAAACAGCTACAATTTTTTACACTGATTATTTAATATTTTTTAATTATTTAATATTTTTGATATGACAGCAAGATCAGCAAGTGGGAACAGACATTTGTATTCTTGAATTGACCTACGCTAACAAAAGAGCACTCTAAGTAATTAGTAGGATCTGGGCATTTGGCGAGGGGGAGGTTATTCTTGTTTCTGAACCTAAGGTCTGAAAATCTGCATTCATATTTTTAAAGGCAATTTAAACATAAAAGCATCTTATTCTAATTCTTTACCAAATTTTTGGAGGGGTACTTTCATTTATTTTGTTTGAATTTTTTTGAGCGACAAGAGAGGAAAATCAGACTTGAAAGTTTTTCAGAATATGTATGCATGTCATTGACTAAATTAACTCTATCCCAGCCAAAACCAACACAATGCGGAGTCAGTGATGTCTTTTCTTTGTAAAACAAACTAGACCACAAAGAATTTTAAAATTAAAGAGCAAAACCTTACAAAACCTTGAGCCCACCAAGTGATCAATTTTGTTATTGTAATAGTGGGCATACTTTTCATACATAATATTTAAATATTGAATAATATTCATACATAATATTTTAATTTGAATATTATTAACATTTGCAGCCCCCTGTCTTCACTAAAAACTTAATTGCTCACTAGATCCCAATGCATTTTTTTTTTCTCTCTACACAATTTCCTTATTTTTCAGAAGTCCTGAGTCTGACTTGTTACTGGTTTGTACACTAAATATTGATCAGATTCAAATGTCATCTTGCATGTGTATTGCTCATGAAATTTGGAAGAAAAGAGAAAACTCTAAATAAGAAAATAATCTCATGTTTCTTCTCTCTTCTGCTGTCAGATAACCCCAAAGATACTACTCGTGTTCCTGTCTATGTAAGAATTTTGGATGTTAATGACAATGCCCCACAGTTTGCTGTATTCTATGACACTTTTGTCTGTGAAAATGCAAGAGCTGGACAGGTATGCCTTTGATAAACACTTCCCACTATCCAGTTTTGCTACAGCACTCAATTGTAGATCATTCTTGCCTATTTCTTAGGAAAAATCGTATCCAAATTAGCTTTTGAAATGTTAAAAATGAAAGCAAAGAAGCTCTGTAAATGAGGCTTAGAAAGAAATCTCAGTATGTAACAAGCACATCAATGTTTCAACCACCGCTTTTCCTTACCTAACCTGGTCATGATTCACTTTGCCCTTAATTTCAGAAAGTAGAACATTATATGTAACTAAAAAGCTTGATCTGTATTTTTAATAATTCTCCAAGAGCAAAATTCAGATATATTTCAATCCATGCTGATGATGATTGCAAACAACAACAACAAAAAGTCAAACTTATTTTTTCAATTGTTAGATTCATCTTTCATTATCACATTTCTGACAGGAAAACATACATTTTTTAAATGGTAACATAATATTTTCTTTTGCTTCTTAGAGGCTACACAATGGTACTTCAATTTAAAGGAAATGACTGTACTGCTTAGTACCTAATTCCCAATAGGCAGTTGCTTATTAGAACTCCTTAAAAATGTTTTCCTATTACATGTCCCAGAGCATAACCAGCCAATAATAAAGCCTTTTAAATTATATCAGTAGTAGCTCAGTGCTGTTTCAGTACTGTTGAATAGAATGTGGTAGAAATGCCAGCTTGTCTTCACTCTTGGAGTCCAGGAGGTTTAACATTGAGGCTGTATTGCAAATTTCACATTGAGGTTGCCATTCTTTCTTCCAAAGTGACATCAGTTTGAACTTAGAACAAAGAATTTGAGGCCAAAATTTATAATGCATAAAATATCTGAAGGTACTGAGCAAGTGCATTAGTCTGCTGTCCCAGTCACAAGAGAATTCAAGCTGTTAGGGAAAGAGAAATCACTGGCTAAAAATGTAGAATTTTGAACAGTTGAAGTGTCTACTGTAAATGCTAAAATAATATTTTAATAATTTTCAATATGACATAAGGATTATTGTAAAAGAAGAAAGTTGAATTTTCCTCTTCCAGTTGCACAAAAAAATCCTGCACTAAAAAATATATATAAATGCATAAAATCCACAAATTTTACTCATCTGAGGTTTCAGATTTTTTGCTGTACAGGTTACTAGTTCTAGAGCACACAGGAAATGTTAATAGAACAGTTAAATTTCCATGTAAATGCATTTTAAGGAACAGGCTTTTCTGTGCTGTCTAGACTACTGAAGTCAGTATAATCTAAAAGTAAATATAAAAGTGATTTCTACATTGCATTGTCTTATTGCTTACAATCAGAATGGGCTGTCAGTTAGAAAGTCAAATAAATAATACTAATCACTTATAACTGAGAGGCTAAATAAATTTACACACCCAAATGCTTATTTAAATTGTTTTAGAGCTCAATAGTGTCTTTATCAGAAAAACCTTCCAAAGTTATTGAGAGGGCCATGAACATTTTTAAAGTAATCTGAGTTGCAAATGATTGCTTAAAGAAAACAATTCGCAGGAAGAGAAAAAAATGTAATGCAGGATAACATGAATAATCTATTTGAATGCAATTATATTTTTTTTGTTTACTGGCAGCTCATAAATAAGACTTTTTATTTTTTGAATTCAATCTGTCCTGAGAGAATCTAATCAATCCAAACTGAACATGGTTCTCTGAGCTTGATTCCTCCCACATTTCTGCTATTTTTCTTCCCTTTCAGGTTTTCATAATTACATTTGATCCATGAAATTTATATCTTCTGTTAGGTCACTGAAACTAATAATGCTTCATCAGTCACAGATTCTGTGGTATTCATTTCAGTATTTCCTATCTACTAAAGACAGATATGGTAATGAATATTATATTTTTCCATTTATTTAATTTGTACAGAAGCCTGCATTTTGTACATATAGACACACATACTATGTATGATACCTAGGGAGGTGCACATAAATCCTTGTATACAAATATACATATATATGCAAATATATAGCAAGAGAGAAATGTGACTTTTGTAGTCTGAATGACTCAAAGGGCCTGTGATTGTTTTCCTGCTTGCTATTACTGCTGATGTCGGATCGTACCATGAACTTACAAAGGATGCAACCATCCTATCTCAGAAAGCTCAAGTATGCACAAGCAGCACCTCTGGCATAATGTTATTTTGGTGGTTTCCGTTCTTTCAACCCCCTCAAAAACCAGGACAGTCTTGGTGTGATGGCATAAAGAGGACACAGGCATTCATGTGACCTACACAAGGCTGACTCAAAGGAGTTCAGGGAAATAAAGCTGAAAAATACTCAGACTGCTGCAGCCCTGCAACCAAAGAAGCTGGTTCAGCTGTCCTTCGCCCCCAGGTGAGAAGAGGCAGGAGCTGGGCATCCGGGCAGATGGAATCCCACTGGTTCTGTCAGCTCCCAGCTGTCACACGTCTGGCAGCTCAGCTGCCAGCCCCCAAAGATTGTCTGATGTAAAACATAAGAATCAGTTTAGAAAGCAGAAGTCAGTCCTGCTTTAGAGAGATCTTGCATGGAAACTGAGTATAACTTTTCTGTATATTCATTTTCCCTATAGTAAATGTCAGAGGAGAAGCCCTTCTTCTCTGTTTGTAAATGATCTGCCCGAAGAGGAGAAGGCAGGAGCTGACCCCGACCAGCACCAGGTGCCCACCCAGCCCCTTCCTCCCCATCAGCAGTGCGGGGGGAGAAAGGATGAGAAAGAAACTGGCTTGAGGCAAAGATAAACTTACAAATTACCATCACTGGCAAAACAGACTCAATTTGAGGAAAATTAATTTAATATGCTGTCCATTATAAATGGGATAGGATCATGAGAAGCAGAGAGAGAAGAACTAAAACAACTTCCCTTAATATCCCCCCTCCCTTCCTTCTTCCCAGGGTCATCTTCTTGGACACTCCTTCTTCCTAACACTCTTCCCTGCCCCAGTGTGAGCATTCCCCATGGACTGCAGTCCTGGATAAATCTGCTCCAGCATGGCATCGCTTCAGGTCCGCAGGGAAATCCCTGCCCGGCCGGGGTCTGACCCAGGGCCATCCCTGCCGGGTCTCTCTCGCTGTCCCCTCGGGGCTGGCAGGGCTGTTTGTGGCTGGGTTCCCCTGGCTCAGCCCTGCCTGCCGGGCAGCCTTTTGCCCTCCCTGTCCCAGCCTTTCCCCGGGGCTCTCGGCACTGCCCCAGCGCTGGGACACCCCCACCTGGCTCCAGTGCACTGTGATGTTTAATGGTTTCTTATTCATTATCTGGCTGTTATTAGCCTTCATTTTACCAAATCCATACATGCCACTCCCTTTTCACGTGGCCAAATGTTATGTAAATAGGTCTGGCTCATAATGGATTCTCTTTGAAAGACAGTTTATGTTATGAATAAAAATGGGCGGAGAAAATATTAATCTCCATAAACGCCTTTATTAATCAGCTCTTATTAATATTTGCCCGAGGGGTTTGGTCGCCGAGGAGGAGGAGGGCTTTATCAGCTCTGCTGCGTGCAATTTAACAGAGCTGGAGGACTGGCCCTCGCTTGGGGAGCAACCCCAAAGTCCTGTCAGTTCTTTGTTTTCTCCTGTGGTCTCATCTCTGGTTTGGTCTTTTTAACTTACGGCTAGTAAGCAAAACTGGAGAAATTAGCTCTTCTGATTCTCTAGGGTCTACACGGCTGAGCATTAGTTCTTATTTGTTTTAATTTTACTTGGTTTTTATTTGATAAGGGTTTTTTTATGTTAGATTTCATCCCGGGACGCTTTCGGAGTTCTTAATTTGCATGCGGGATCACCGGGGCAGGGGCTTGGAGCTCTTTGCGGCCATGGGGTAGTTTTTGCCGCAGAAATGGCGTCTCAGTTTCATGCTGCTTCACAGCGGCGGCAGTGTTGTGGGGTTCTTCTCTTGAAGTGGGGCAGCGGTCCGGCCAGCTCGGGGAACGCTTTATTTGGCCGAGGCGGCTGACCGCGTGGCGGCTGCGGGTGGATGGGCGGCCGGGGCTCTTTTCTCTGCTCCGGCACGGGGAGCGGCTGGGGCTTGGGGAGAGGCTGCTCCGCGGCTGCGGGTGGGGGCGGCCGGGGTTTCTTTGCGCTGGACCGGCGGCGCCTGACTGCGGGCGGCTTTGCGGGCTGGACGGCCGGGGCTTTTCTGCGCTCCGGCACGGGGCTGACTGCAGTCAGGCTTCTGCTCGGCTGGAACTCTTTGTGCTGAGCCTGGGGGGGAAAGCGGCCGGCTCCTCTGCCCTCCCTGCTCCGGCGGCGGGTGACTGCGGGCGGCTCCGCGGGCTGGGCTCTCTCCCCCCCGCCGGCTCCCAGCCGCGGACGGCGCTGGGAAGGGGCTCCTCTGCAGCGAACCGGGGGGGGGAAGACGGGGCGGCCGGCCCCTTTCCTCTCTCTCTGTCGGTGGCAGAGCCGGCTCTGCCGCGGCCTCCCCACCCCGTCCCCGACCCGGGACGGGGGGGGTGCGGCGCTCGGGAGCTTCTCCATGGGAACGGGCTCCCCGTTTTTCCAAGGTGGTCTGGGAGGAAGGAAAGCCACGGAGATGGCCCTCCATTGCTACATCATAGGACAAACACCCCAAATTTCATTTTTAACAGTTTATAATATGAATGATGGAGTCTGTTTTCCTTTTTCTGATAACTTAATTCAGTATAGATTATGTAAACACAGTAGCTTTCTTGAACCAATTCTTTTTACGCTGCTCCTCATGTTATCAGCTCATTTGACCCATATAACAATCCTTATCAGGGATGCTTTTCTCACCATAATCTTGCTGCAACATGACTTTTAGGATCTTCATATTTCCAGAAATTTCCTTGTTACATTCACCAAGTGTCTTTCTGTAAATAGCTAAAATTCAGATCTATTGAAAACTACAATCCTTGAAGGTTTTTTTTTCTAGCATTCAGTGTTCCCTTCCTATTTTTCAGATATTTCTGTAAAAATTTCTTAAATCCTTTAATCCTGAAGTGTTATTTTATCTTTGTTTATTGCATCTCTTTCATTTCTTTTGGCAGATGACAATTTGTGATCAGTTAACTTGAAATTTTTTTCTTTTTCTTTCCCATTTCCCCTGATTCATTCTTACTTTAGTTTCTTCTACATTATATAGCCATAGATCTTACAGCTTCCAATGGTTTTATGAGTATCAAAATTTTGTCTTTGCCTTACCTTTTTCAAAAACTCTCAAAGGTTTACTTGTTTTTTCACTCAAGCAAGAAAAATTTTTGAACTGCAAATAGATGTAGGGTTTCTAAGGAGTTCTGCTGCTTTCTTTTTCTTAATAGCACATTACATTTTCGTTCAGGATTTATCGTGTTAAAATAGTAATCAATATTATCAGGAAACAGTTTTCAAACTGGAATATATTGCTTTCAGTTCTACACACTCTTTTTAAACCGTGAATATGAACACTCAGCGAATCAGTTGGTTTTCATCAGCCCAACACCTACAAGTGACCATATTCATGGCCTCTAGTTGTGAAGTAAAATAAACTAGTATGTGTTTTTACTTCATTTTGTAAATATCTATGAAAATTCATGTGCTAGCTGCTCACTAAATAATTAAAATATTCATTCCTCACAAACAAATATTCTGTGCTTGCAATAGCAGCCCTATTTATTTATAAAGTTATTGGAGGATTATATAAGAAAACAGATTTAGAGAAAGACAAAACTCCTGTTGAAAAAGCAAAGAAGCTGCTTTATTAAAAGAAGTCCCATCCTTGCCTCATTAAGCAATTTGCTGCTATTTTCTGGATGGACAAGAGAGAAGTTGGGAGTTAGTCATGCGTTTTTTAAGGCAAACAGGAGTGCACTGCAGTTGTTGATGTTAAAGATGATCAGACCTGACAAAAGCTGTGATATGAAGAGAAATGGCTGCATTTGGAAGAACTGGAAGAGGAAAAACAAACAGGGTTTAACAAGTACACCCCAGGGAAGGAATAGTGTTAAAAATTAGATGTAATTCCATGGTTGGAAAAGCAGTGCAATTTAAAATGATGGATAAAATAAATGAAGAATAAAAATGATCTAGACTAAAGATTAATCTATATTTGAAAGTTAAACTTAAGAACATAACTGAACCTTCAAGTGTGCATGCACAAAAAGCCAGACTTAAATTCAGTTTTATATGCCATGGTGTAAAAAAAGCCTGAGCCTGAAATTAGGCAAAAAAGTCAAAAATAAAAGTCAAAAAAATTCATTTTGCTTGGGAAATGATATTTTACCACTCTTAGGTATAGAAATTTCAGTGGAAAAGCCACATATTCACTTACCTGACAGGTAAATAAGTGCTGAGAAAGGGCTTGCCATTACTTTCCCCAAAAATTTCCAAAAATTTTTGTAGTTGTTGCAGAAAGCTCTGAGTATGGAACTGATCTGGTGCAGCTTACTCTGAGAATTATGACAACAGATTCTCATCCCTCTCCAAAGCTGTGCATCTCTAGGGTTTGCTACAATGTTTCACAAGAGTGGAAATATGTAGAAAATCTAACTGGCACTTTTTATCTCAGGAATCCTATTGGTGTGTTCTGCTTTACTAATAAATTGAAAAACTATGTTTAAGAAAAAAAGCTTTAATGTTGAAATGTAATTTGAAACATTAACCTCCCTTTCAAAAATATCTGTTTGATAAAATGCCATTAGAAAACTTCATGAGAATTACTGTCTTAGGTGTTGATTTAAATTTAAAATGATGAGCCACAGATGAAGTATAAAAACTACCAGCTACAGGTAAAACTATTTCTGGCAAGTTTTGTCCACTATGTAGCTACAAAAATTTATGTGCACGTGTACTACCTCATGAAAAATACAGATGTTCTTGTTCAAAAATGCTTACATAAGATACATATTGAACATTTTTGTTTAGTTGTTACACTTTGCAGAATAAATATTAAGTCAATATGCATGAATGCAAATTATTCTAATGCTTTTTGTCTTCTTTGATAAGACACCTCTATCAAAAACCTAGATGTATTTGGGATTTTTTTTTTTTTTGTTGTTGTTTGTTTGCTTGCTTTTTTTTCCTGCAGCTTATTCAAACCATAAGTGCAGTAGACAAAGACGACCCTCTTGGTGGACAAAAATTTTTCTTCAGTTTAGCTGCCGTTAACCCTAACTTCACTGTTCAGGATAACGAAGGTAAAATTCATGCCTTTTCCAATGAAGCAGTTTTATCTTTTCTGTCTGGCTACATTCCTAAAATATATTTGCTTTTGATGTATATCAGTATGTAGAGAATCTCTGAAGGTTGCTTCTATCAAGAACACTTTACCTGAATGAGGTTTAGGGCTTCTGCTTTTTTATCTGTGTAAGTGAGGCAGAAATGTGATTAAAAAAAATAAATTATAAAGAACATCAGAAAAGTATTGGCTTGGGGTAAGACACAGATGAAATACTTGACTGCAAAAGCAAAAAAACTTTCAAAAATGCCTTCAGCTGACAAGTTGAGGTTTTCCACTTTAGCTTTTTTGTCACATAGTTCTGATTCCCCCGGCCTTCTGTTTTGCTTCTTTCTGACCATTAATGAAAATAATAGTTCTGAGAGCCACTTTGGCTTTTCTTTTGATCCTTTCTCAGTCTGTCTGTATCAGAGAAAATTTTCAGAAGCTTCTGTTGGGGAAATGAGACTATAAATTTTGGCCTTCATTATTTGTAGGACTAATTGTGAGAACTCTAGATAACAGAAGAAATAAATGAAAGGGGACATTGTATCAGCCTTCAAATGTGTCAAAGGCATAGAGGCAATGGGAATAATCCTGTATTCTCAATGAATATTCCAGGATGTAGTAGGCTACAAAAAACAGCAGAAAAAAAATTCTAATGGTAGGGAAAGTGATTATTAATTAAATCAAATAGTTTGGGTACCATATAAAATCCCTTGCAGAAGAGGTATTTAAAGATCCATAAGACACATAATTTTTGATTATGTGAGTTGAGTGAAAAGAAGTAGTGTTAAAATACACAAAACCAGTGGACAGGAGCAATAAAAAACCCTTAATGTTTCACCTCTTGAAGTCTATGAAAAAAGACATGATTTCATATTTTAAACAAAGGCTATATTTTGGTGACTAGGTCCTGAGTACAGAGAGATATAGATCTTGATATTTCCTTGCTATCTGTAATTATTTTCTTTCTTTTTTCACATGGGTTATTTTAGTTGTGCCTGAAGTTGGCTGTCAAGATAGCTAACCACATAGCCAACCTTAAGCAATCCACAAATATGATGAAAATTAAATTTTCCTTTTGGTTCACACTAAACCTGTATTTTCTCTCTTTTGGACTAAAAAGTTACCAGCTCTGGTGTTGGCTGCCACTCTAGTGTTGTGGCTCTAACAGAACAGAAATAGTCTCTCCATGTTATTCATTCCTTGTCTTCCTCCCCTTCCCTCTGGCCACTCAGTGGACAGCTTTTGATGTTGAAGTATCCTGCACACAACCAAGATTTGTTTGCTATAGATACAGTTTAATAAGTTCACTTCTCAAAAATGGGCAGGAATACCTACCATCTTTCACATTTTCTGAGTTCCTATGCCAATTTCTATCCAAAAAAAGCCCTACTTCATGTGCTAAGGTACATAATTCATTGTTCTGCAGTGTGTTGAAAGTGGTTTGGTGTAGCAAATCTCATACTGGGTTGACAGATAGCATTCCTGTGGGTGTTGTCACAGATGATGCATAGGAAAGAATGTTCCAGAACAGACTACTTGTTAAACTGCACAAAGTGGAAGGTTATTTTTCCTCAGCTGGTCACTGCATTTCAGGGTTTCAGCCCTGAACTGTAACTGTGTCACACACTGCATGCATTAATCTGTAAAACATTTTAAGCTTTGAGAAATCCTCTTTTCAAAACACACGCAAAAGTGGTGCAGAGGCACAGAGAAGCAGGCCAGATGTACATAAAAACTTATAAATAGCTTTCTGATCAAATGTGAGAATGTTGTTAGAAAAACAGAGATACCCCTAGGATATCGGGAACTATTTTTAAGTCGTATAAAATAGGATGATTTGCATCCACTATAAGTGATATGCTCGTATAGCCTACAACAGTATCTTTTAATGGATCTAGACAACACCGCCAGGATTTTGACGAGAAGGAATGGCTTCAGTCGACATGAGATAAGTACTTACCTTCTGCCTGTGGTGATATCAGACAACGACTACCCGATCCAGAGCAGCACGGGCACGCTGACCATCCGCGTGTGCGCCTGCGACAGCCGTGGGAACATGCAGTCCTGCAGCGCCGAGGCCCTGCTGCTGCCCGCCGGCCTCAGCACCGGGGCGCTGGTGGCCATCCTCCTCTGCATCATCATCCTGCTAGGTAAGGAGAGAAACGCATCTTCCCCTGCCCAGGAACGAATATTTGAGGCCTGACTTTTTGCAGGTTGACAGAATTAATGATCTTGGATTTTTCAAGAAGAATATAACTGCAGCTGAAAGTAAAAAGGAAAAAAAACCAAAGGCAAACCCTCGTTATCTGCTAATTTAACACTGTAAATAAGAATTCAAGTCCCAGAATTCAAGCCCCAGACTGTTAAAATTATCTGTGCAACCACAAGCTTATTTATGTTCTTTCGTTAAGTTGTCCAAAAAAAGAAAGTTCAGGGAGGATGAATAGTATAATCAAAAATTGCTTTAAAGTCTTTCATTTTTCTTGGGTTTTTTTCTTTTTTTAGGAAAAGTCTCTTTTTCATTTAAATAACTACTGAAAATCAATGTGCAGTATATATATTTCACATATAATATAACAGCAAGCAATAATTTTACTACATCAAAGCCCTGTCTATCCAGTGGCTTCAGTGCTGTAATAAAAAAAAAAAAAAAAAAAAAAAAAAAGAAAATTTTGTAAAACCTCCTTTTTGTGGTTTTCAGAATAGCACGTAATGACCTATAATTCAACTCAAACCCACTTTTTGACAATATCCTTTGAGCTTGAACAAGGAAAAATATCTTCAGAATAGACCTGGCTATTTTAAAGCCCATTACAGCTACAGAAGGAGGATGCAGACAAGCTCATGGTCCTGTAAAGCAGAGCACACAATGTGTGCAAAATAGGTTTTTGATATGGACTTTATTTTGCTACCATTATACAGATAGTGGTGTTTATCCAGTTATCAAAAAAATGCATTGGTGAAATGTAGTTCTTGTACCTGGTGGATTTGCTGCTAAGAAATTGTGAAATAGAGCTCTTTACCCATTCTTTGTTTCCCTCTTTAAGTTATAGTGGTGCTATTTGCTGCTCTGAAGAGGCAACGAAAGAAGGAGCCTTTGATCCTCTCTAAAGAGGACATCAGAGACAACATTGTGAGCTACAATGACGAAGGCGGTGGAGAGGAGGACACCCAAGCCTTTGATATTGGCACCCTGAGGAATCCTGCAGCTATTGAAGATAAGAAGCTGCGACGAGACATTATCCCCGAAACGTTATTTGTGCCACGGAGGACTCCTTCGGCACCAGACAACACGGATGTCCGAGATTTCATTAACCAAAGGCTCAAAGAGCACGACACTGATCCCTCTGCGCCGCCGTATGACTCGCTTGCAACCTATGCCTATGAAGGGAACGATTCCATAGCTGAATCCTTGAGCTCCTTGGAGTCAGGTACTACCGAAGGAGACCAAAACTATGATTATCTCCGAGAGTGGGGCCCTCGGTTCAATAAGCTAGCTGAGATGTACGGTGGAGGAGAAAGTGACAAAGACACTTCTTAACCTACAGTAGGATACTTTTTTCTTTTCCTTCGAGCGGAAGTAATTTTACAGACACCTTCTGCACTCAACAGTATTTAACATTCAGGAAAATTTTCCTGCCACTCAGCACAATGGTTTCCTTTTAAAATTTGTTTTAAACTTGTCCATTAATGTCATTCATTCTTTCTAGTAGGATGCCACTTGGAATATATGCGACATTTTATTTAATCAACTTCCAAGAGCCAAAGCTATGGAAATTCAGTGTTGTACATTTTAGTAAGTAAAATAAAAAAAAAATCTTACCTTCAGAAATTTGAACAGGGTGATAATCCCCTAAGCAACCTCAAGCCGCTTCTGTTAGGTACATGTCCTATTCCTGCAAGTGCAGCTTTTAAGATGGCAAAGAAGAAAAAAATCCAATATATCCTGTTCTGTACATTAAAATAAAACAAAATGTACACGTGGTGTTAATAAGTGTAATATGCAGCTGGTTTAAAAAAAAGTTTGTGCAACTTCATTTCATCAAATTCTATCTGCCAATGTTTTATATTTATATTTTTGTATTTATTTTTAAAAAATAAACCAGTTTTTACAACTACGTTAGTGCTTGCCTGCCTGTTCTGGCCATAAGTTTCAAGCTTGAAGAGAATGTGGAATTTCTCCAGTGGCATCACAACCAACTGCTAATACTTCTGTGCTGAAGTATTCTCCATACAAACAACACAGTCTGAAGTGCTTGTGCTCAGTGAGACAGGAACAAGTTAGACACTTGCTTGTTTGCTCAAAAGTTGTACTTTCTACAGGCCAATGTTTAAAATATTTATTTTATTTTATTTTTTAACTAAACTAATCATATTGTAGTCTAGAAAGATGAATTTTGTGTCAACTTGAATAGCCTTATTTTAAAAACATGCTGGCACAATTTATCTATCCAAACATATAAAATTAGTTTCAAAATCTCAGTTTATTTGTTCTACAGTTCTCCATTTTGAGTCATACTTACATCATGAGAAGTGATCTGTAAATGCAAGAGACAAAGCATAAAAAGATGCTCAATCATTTTTAAGCTCGATTTTTCCAAAGAAAAATAATTTGCTGACAAACATTATGTGTTGTTTTTCAACCACTTTTAAAGCTGTCAATCTGAAGACTGAGAAAGTGTCACAAAAACTAGCATCCCCTCCCCTCAATTTACTGAGTTTCTCAAGTCTAGTAAAAAGAAACTTCAGCAACTAGCCAACTGTAACCAAAAATATACTTTAACTATCACAAAACAAAGCAGGTATCCAAACATTTTGAAATGTCTCTTCTTTAATCTTTAGGTTACACAAGTTTTGTACTAGACAAGCGCTGCAATTTTGCAATGCTGCTGAGATTAAATAATTTCAGAGCCAAAGCACTATGTTACAAGGCCTGTATTAGCTACTCTGGAAGAAACACAGCTGAAGGTTTATTCTTCCTCTCTTTCTTTTTAGCTAATTATTGGAATAAAACCGAGATATATTGGAAATATATTATTCCTTTGAAAAGTGGATGCTGCATTCTCATTTAGTTAGATATTTCTTCTCCTTAATGGGCTGATAAAACCCAGTGAAGTTGAAAGCTGAATATACTACCATTAAGCAGTCTATTTTGGTGTAATGGAGACCAAATTTTTATTGACTTGATATCAAGTTAAACTATTTGATCTATTAAGAAACTGTGAATAATATGGATTTTTCTTCACTTCAATCAATAATACTTTTATTAACTAATGATTTTTTATATTCCTTAATAGAATATGAATCTGAGAATATTAAGAAATGTCTTCCATAAGCAGCATTACAAAGCTTTTTAAAAGTCTTACAGGTGATACAAGCAGTTGATCTTCTTTATGATCACCTAGTGAACAGGACCTAATTTTTTTCTTCCAAATCCCCATCAGTCCTTCAACAGCATACAATAAGAAGAAACCAACAAATAATATCCGTCCATTAAACACATAAATAGACAAAGGACAGTCTTCCAAAATTAATTAATTTTGTCTACAGCAACACTGACATCAGTGACACCCTACGTATTTAAATGATTACATACTAGGACAAAAGATAAAATAGGCTGTAAAACACGGGGTTTTTTTACCTCTGTGCTAAAAGAAAAAAAAAAAAAAAAAAAAGTTAAACAAGTCCAGACAACACTTTTACATGTTTACATCAGTAAAAATGTCTGGTTATTTTCCAGAAGGAATAAACAAATACACACATCTTCCTCACTATTCATCTATATCAGAAAACATCAAATAAAACTCTATGATTTTGATATGCATTACAGTACTAATTTCCAAGTAATAACTATAAGGAAATATTTTTCTATCACTATGTTGAAGGAAGTTATTTTATAACTGTTCAGCAGAATCTGAATCTGATGTTTAAAATTTAATCCTGTATGTGTTCTTAAATAAAATATTAATATACATTGTGCAAGTATATAACTATATATAAATATACTACTAACATTATTATATAAATAGTATAAATGATTTTTAAAAAGAAATGTTGCTATATCCTTGGATATTTATTTCTTAGTACATTTTAGGAAATTTTAGGAATCAAGGGCACTCTACAATGTCTTCTTGCACCCCTTAAAATAGTGAGGAATTGGAAAGTGAAACTCCTAGACAACTCAAAGTGGAAAAAGTATAAAATAGGATACCTGCTTACCAAGTAGTACCTCCTAGGCTTAGCCACATGAAATCGGATGAAAATTAACAAAACATACCAACATGTAGTAAATAAAATCATGGTATTGTTTAGTCTGAATGAATTTTCTATATATTCTTAAGACAAAAATGTCACAGGACCACAAAAGCGAAGAAAATACATTAATATTGCATTTCAGTTGGAACTTGCAAGTTATTTACAACACGACACCTCATGAATGTTTAAAAAGTCAGAAGCATATAAAAAACTATTGTAGCCACTGGACATACAGTAGACAGTGAGTTCTTAGAGTCTGTTGCAAAAAAAAAAAAAATTAAAGAGATTTTATGGAAGCACATGTGCACCTGATCTTACATTAGTGACAATAATGTAAAGAGTAATATTTCATAGGGACTTCAGGAAAGTGATTGATAGGAGGAACAGTCTAAGGAGAGTAAAGAAAAAACAGAGAACAAAACAAGCATTTAAACAAAAAAAATTCTCATGTTGCAAATTATCAGGTCAATATATACCAGCTGCCATCTCTGTATAGGCAGATGTTTTTTTACTCATTCACTCTTACAACATATCATATTTCAATTGTTTGTCCTTCAATCATATGTAATACTGTTCCCAGGCCAAACTATTTATCAATTGCATTACTCTCTGTCAAGAGTTTATCCTTTATTCCTGTCACTCATTGTCCAGTGTGACTCTGTTGCCTTTGAACTACATGTTCCTATGACTTCTTGAATTCTTCCTGTGCTACTTGTCACACAAAGTTGGAAGAAAGTTTGCTACATTATTTCCCTTCAAACCAGTTATTATCATTTACTCCTTCTGGGTTAACTACATAAAGACCTGTTAATGTTACAGAGCTGCTCGTTATGCGAATCACAGAATATTCTGAGTTGGAAGGGACCCACAAGAATCATCATGGAGGACAAAGAAAATCAAATGCAATCGTTTCTCCAGGTTGCTTCAGACTGGTTTGCCCCTTATTCTATAAGAATTAAAAATTTTGACAGTGTTCCTCTAAGTTTATCCAACATTGAGTAAAAAGCAAATACTCTCTTTTGACCCATCACTGACTACTGAAAAGAAAACAAAACAATGAACCCTTCAGGGAGGTAGTTAGTGACATACATCTTATATAATAATATAAAGAGATAAAGTTTCCTTACTTTTTATCAAGTAAGTTGAACTAGAGACCAGCCAATAAAAGTTACCAGAAGCCTTCAAACACTGTTATCATTATCAGGCTCACTTGAACAGCACAGAAATCACTCAGCTGTAATTGGTTCATAACAAGATGCGCAAATAGATGTTCAAGCTAAAACAATTTCACTTATTCGTAACAGTGTTATCTATTATGTTCAAAGCCATCCTATAAATAGTAAACATAAGGAGATAATTGGAAATATAAGGAGACATGTGAATACAACTTCCATTTTTCCAGCTAAATCCTCTGGGCTTCTCTACTGTCTCTCTGGTTTTTCAGAGGCGTATTTAAATCCTATTCTAATATGGTTAAGCTGGATGAAAAGTCACTTTCTACATGACAGAAGATAGAACTAATAACATGGGAATTCACAAATACAATAAGTCAGACAGAATTTTTAAAATTCTTTTGTTTTCTTCACAGCTATTTTTTTGCCATTTTAAAAGAATATAGTCAACCATGAAATCAAAATGACATTTTTTAAATCAATACTTTTTTTTCTGAATGTCAGTTTTGCTTATATTTTTCCCCCCAAAAAATCAAAACAAGCATTTAATTTTTAAGAGAATTCGTTGTCTTTAAATTGATGTAAACCCTAGTCAACAAGGAAAAAATAAAAATCTATTTGAATAGAAATATGAAATATTCCTTAGTTTTTTGACTACAAACTAGAAATCATACAAATTTTGAACTTAAATTTGGCAAAATAATTTTATACATTTCCATTAGTGTTTGCAAAATGGTATTTTGTTTATTGATTAAGTTTGGGAAGATAAGCATTTTATAAATATTTTTGCACCCATGTCTAGTTCTGTGTGTGGAAACTTCGAGGAAAACTTTTGGAGGGAAGCAGAACAGATTCTAATTTATTACATTCACTAAAAGGTCAGAGGAAAGTCAGCAGCTGAATCTAGAAAGTATCTTTTATGTTCCAAACAGGTATGTAGCATAGGCTTGCAACTTTGCAGTCACAGAAGATACAGCAAATACAAACTAATTAATCAGTAATGCCTGAAAAGATTTGGAAGTCATAACACTGTTGAAAAACTGTAATTTACAGAGGAACTTTGGTGCATTTAATATAGGTACATAAGAAATACCTCCATCATATTGCATGTTGCTATTGAGTATCTCATCCTACTAATTTCAGAATTGTAAAAAAAATTACAGAATTAATGAACTTTCTTAATTTTGGCTAGTTTGTGGATAGTGTGGTAACCTGCTTATTCATGAAGACAGAAATTAAAATTTGGCCACCCACAGGAATTTCATTTGCATGCTATGTATCAAGGCAGTCACACATTTTACATGTAGAGAAGGGAACTTCAGATTTCATGGTCTGCTTCGCTTTCAAGAAGGTATTTGAAAAGATCTATCATCATTTCTAAAGAGATTAAGCTAGAAAATCTTCTCAACAAAATAGAGAAAAATCAATTAAAGTAAATATTCAATACTCTTAATAAAGGATGGACTAAAGTAGAATTCTTCTAGATTTGATCTTTTGATCTGGCAAAGGAAATGAATAATGGGTATGAGAGCTTATTTGAGATTGTTATTAAGACCAGTAAATAAAAAAGGCAATTCAAAAGAGTGTGAACTGATGAAGTAGTACAACATGGTTATTCACAAATGAGATCTTGTAGTTATAATAACTAATTGGTGAAAAGTCTTAGCTCAGTGTTAAGTAAATAAAGGAAATAATATATTAAGAATTATTAGGAAAAGAAAAAAAATATACTACTGACTGTCGTGTCCTTATATTGAAGGTTTTATTGCTGTCATTAGCATGTTCTCCTCCAGGCAAGGTATTCTCCATCTAGCAAAGATAACAAAGAGGATAAGCAATGATTAAGGTCAGAAAATGGTTTCTTTATAAAGAAGAGCAAGGCAGGCTGGGATTTTCCAACTGATAGGAGATAGATGTCTGTGAAAACCTTAATTATATGCAGGATCGAATATTCACTGTGCTTTTCAATAACAGAATCAGGAATCTTCTAATAAAAAAAAAGCAAAAAAAATCAGGTTCAAAAAGAAAAAGAGGTTATTTTTCTGATACAAAACACTCTTAAGACTGTGGAGTTCCTTTCTGCAAGATTTTGTAAATGCCAATTGCTTAAATGGATTACAAAATTGCTGAAGGAAATGCCTTTAAAAGCCCCTCCATGTAAGTTATAATCAAGTCAAGAAGCCTCACAATTTTACACTGTCAGTGATCATAGAAGAAATTTCAATATGTAATTGTCACTACATGCTTACTTTATGCCTTCACTCTTCCTAACCACCCACAGCTGACCACCATCAAACACAGGCTTTGATGATCTAGGTATTCAAATTTCTGTTACAATGATTAATATATTTTTATGACCTTCCCTCTGTCTCCAGAAACAAATCCCATCATATGATTCTCAATGCAAATGGATCAGAACTCCTTGACATTCTTTCAGTATATCTCTAACTGCTGCTAAATTGTCGCCCCAGAAAATGTTTTAACAGTATCCAGAAGAGAAGTAGACTAGGAAAATGTCAGATGGCACTGAAAGAAAACTCTATTTAACCTCTATTCAGCTAAACTCACCTTCCCTTCACTACAGTTCCACTTTAATATAAGTGGGGCCAAAAGATAAATTTATTTGAAGAAAATTTAGTGGGTAGTTTTCTAAGACATGGCTGGCATAACAGCTAGCAAACATTAGGTTTAATGAGATGATATATAAATTGCTATTTAAAATGTTTCCCTCTACATGAAAGTTCATCAGAGATAGTCAAGGATATTAAAGTTAATTTAGCTGCCATAAGCATCACTTTATGTAGTAATGGAAGTTGGTAAAACTTGTTCATAACTCAGAGGCTGCTGAAAACTATTATTGGAAGGAAACTGTTGCCCAGCTTCTTTCTCTCCTCCAAAATATACATGTTTGAGAAGTAGT
Source organism: Zosterops lateralis (assembly GCF_965231275.1). NCBI lineage: Eukaryota > Metazoa > Chordata > Aves > Passeriformes > Zosteropidae > Zosterops > Zosterops lateralis. The sequence goes on from NC_139762.1 coordinate 74,587,234, forward strand.
TTTGCTTACTACTCTTTATGTTACATTCAAAGCAAAATATAATAATATAATATTTCTAAAATCAATATTCCATCTATATATATACAAGTATCTATGCATGTTCTAGATAAACATATCATGATATAGATAAACGTGTATACAATATTGATGCATGCAAGGGGAAACAAACATGTTTCATTCCTATTAATAAGACACAATTTTGGAAATGTCACAGTAACCTTTCTGGATGACACTCCCAGCAGAGAGACTTTAGGAAACTGCTATGCACAATTATAGCAAAGATATATAAACCTTCCTGTATCACCAACTCAAAACAGTGACCTGAGCAGCCTTGGTACAAATGAGGCTGGAAGACAGAAAGAAGAAAATCATGAAGGTTGTCTTTTGACCTTTAATTATATCATCTGAAAAGCAGTTCTCATAAAAAAGCATTCCTTTGTAGCTGAGGGCTCAGTCTGGCCTTCTTCCATACTAGTGCACTAGAGAGAGAGAGAGAAAAATCTGCTTCCTTACTGTGAATGTCCATATACTCCAAATATTATGATAATTCTTATGCTCCCCTATTTTAGTTCTTCTTGCTCTATTATCCTCAGTTCCACACCAGGTAAGCTTGTTTTGGGAATAGTTTGAGGCTACTGTATAATGACTATTTTCTGTAGAGGTTTGCCATATTTCATACAGAGATTGTCATTTGCAGTAAAAATATGCCAACAAAATACCACTTCCCAATGAAGCAGTTTTCTATTTCCACTTCTACTGGAGAGTTTTAAATTAAAATAAATATTGAGAATCGTAACCTATATAGTTTTGAATTTCTGAACTCCAAGCTTGTGGCAAAACCATCAGTCCTTAAAACCAAGAATTCACGGCTACATCTGTCAGCTAGAAGGTATTTTCTAACTTTAGTAGCTATTTCTCAGGTCTTATTTGTAAAATACAGATAAATAAGCCTTTTAGACCATGAGCATTTTTATTCCCCAATTAATTGTCCAACACTGATCTTCTGTGGTGGCAAGCACAATAGAAGTGCCTGGGAAAACAAAACAAAACAAAACAAAACAAAAAAAAAAAAAAAAAAAAAAAAAAAAAAAAAAAAAAAAAAAACCCACAACTTGATAGCCCCTTCTAAGGAGAATAAAGCAAAATAAATAAAATAAATACTTGGCTACCCATCAGACAAAGTCAATAGTTACTAAGTGCAGGCTAGTTTTCCTTCAGCAGAGAAAAAAAATAAATGCCAAACAAAACAAAAAACCACCATGTGATTAAAACTTACCTATAATACAGACATAAAATAAAGATATAAGCACAACCTCAATAACAGCATTTTCTGAGTTGCCTTTACAATCTTTATTTTGTTAACTAATAAGTTTGAGTATTATTCCCATTACTATGTGATAAAGTTAATCAGATTTTTTCTTACAAATTCAGTTATACCTGTATTGTAATGTGTAAGGAACCATTTCCTACGTAAAATTTGAAAGTGTGACAGGTCTAGGAGTCCCTTATAGTTTTAGCTTATTTAAAATATAAGGACATTTGTTTATTTGTTTGTTTACTGTAAATAAGGGGCTGCCAGATTTTTTTTGCCTGGAAAAAATAGAATCTTCTATTAATATTAATATTAGTAGAACTTCAGAGTTATTATCTGTCATAAAGGAAAAATTTTTTAAAAAGTATATATTTAAAAATATATTATTCAATTATAAAACCTAATAAAAGGCCTTTTAATCAGCAGATACACAAAAGCAAATTCTATTTTTCCCTAAAATTCTAGTTCATAGGGTAAAAAAATTATTGAATAATACATTTTAAATATTCTTAAAAATGGATTTAGCAATTTTTCAGTATTTATTCCCTTCTGATAACACATTAAGAAACACTCAAGTAAGAATATGACTTATTGCTGTCATTTTATTCACAGTCATGTTCTGACTAATATCATAGGCCTTACCCCTACTCTTAAGAACTATCAGAATAAAATCAAATATAGAATTTGAAATTGCTCTCATAAAGTGGTCTAATCTTGTACATTTGGTTCAGTACACCAAATTACATTTTTGCAGATGTAAAACGTTGCAAACTGAAACTGTTTTTTGACTAAGACAGCAAGCACACAGTCCTGTGTATCTGCTTTCTAAATTCGAAACTTTCTAGTTCCAGAGCTACAAACCTGCCTGATTATGCTCGTCACAGAAGGATGTTATATGTTTCAGCATCAAGTACATAATGTTACAAACCACACAAAGAATGCCTTAACATTGTCAAAATGAATGTCAGAAAGCTTCACTGAAGGTGCCTAAAACCAGAATTGAGAGTAACTTTGAAGACCTGTAACTGAACATCAGAGGAAACCTTCCTCAAAGTTTTTGTGTAAGGAAAAGCAAATCGACCTACAGAGCTTACAAGAATCTGCACAGTTAAGATTCAGCTTTGTAGCTATTTTTCAGGTCTGTCCATTTCAATGAAAACAAAATATTTCTGTGATTACATCCCTTAATTAAATTAATGTAAGTAAAAGCAATAGTAATCAACATTCATATGTGCAGATAAAACCTCTTTAAGCCCATTGAAAATAACTAGTCCTGGGCACTGTCAGCTATTTATATATATCTAAGCCATTTAATGCCCAAACAATTATCTTACATAACATATTAAAGGAAAAACACTTTATGTTTAAAAGTAAAATGCCAGGAGAGGGGAGCAGTCCAGTTTTTGTCTAGAACCCAAATGATGTGAAATGAATTAACAGCAATTGATGCTTGCCACTGGAAGTTGAATATAAATTAATTTTTTATTTATAAAGTAGTGAAAGCTGAATAATGTTTGGGGGAATTTTTTTGCAGTGTTATTACAGGAAAATTATTAAAATAATGTAGCAATAAAATGCTGTTTTATTACTTGAAAAAATGACCAACGTTTCCTTCTATCATTAGTTCAGCTTTTTTTCTTCCAGTGGATGTACCTTAAACAGGTTCAGTTCAGTTCAGAAAAGCACAAACAAGCCATTCACAGCTTAACTGAATATTTTTAAGGCCTTGTCCCTCTTGGCACCTTGATATTCCTCTGCTGATGCTGAAGAAAGTAGAACCCTAAATTCATAAGACAACTTTAATGTAATTTCAGCAGCATCCAATTTGAGTTAGTCAGGATCATTTACTTTATGACTTCTCAGTGTTTCATCTCTTTCATAACTATAGTGGGGTTTGTCATATACAATCAAGGAAGTAGAACTTGCAAAGATAAAAACATATGAATAAATAAAATCTATTAAAATAAATTTGTTTTGAGAAACCAATATGTACAAGGTAAAATCAGCTTGTTTGTTCATTCTGAAAATCTTCCTTTCCCTCATTAGTTCTTCAGTACGGAATAACATCACAGAGTTTTAAAAAGAAAAACAATGGGCTGTAGAGTTTTTAACTCTCTTCTTAATTAGAGATGGGCATAAACTAAGATGTGTACTGAGCATGAGGGGTGCACATTTGAAAAGAAGCTATAGTCGATTCTACTACTATAGCCTGGTGCAGCTCCAGAGAGAAGCACCATTTATTTCCTTTAATGGCATCAGTCCCAGATGGATAGGGAGCAAAATGAGACGAGGGAAAAGACAATTTCAAGTCCAAAGTCTGTGATCCTTCCCTGATAAATACAAACAACTAGAAACGACATAAAGATTGGTTTTTTTAATTATTACTTTCAGAAAACGAAGACCTAAAGTTATGTATATCTCTGTCTGGGATTGCTATCACTGAAGATGACCCATGTCTCTTCCTGTTATTAATATATTTCAGGGAAATTCCACTGTTAATATTTCACAATTACTTTGAGAATCAGATGTATATGTTACTAGCCAAGCACAGCTATTATTTGATTCTAATATGTTTGGTTACGGGTTCTTCTTAACCAGAAGACTTATGAAGAATGGCAAGAATTATACAAACCTGGTCCATTTTTTGATCTTTGCTGGTGCTCCTCCTAAAATGTATACATTTCAAAAATATCACCAAACCATTCAGGAGGGATTAAAGATACAGCTGTCTAAAACACATTCTATACAACCAAATATTTCTGACTTTCAGTGAAAAGCTCTATATTTCTAATGTCTCTGCAAGATATCATCTGTTTTCTTGATGATATGCAAATATCAGCACATTTCAGTTGTATCATTTTGAGTATACTTAAATAGAAAGCCAAATATTCAGCAAGCAACAATGATATTTTTACAGCATGAAAAAAAATAAAGCCACTAAAGATTAGGGCTTGTAATATCATCAAGAGCTTGGATAAATCTGATCTCCTGACTCCTGCATACTGTGTTTTAGGAAGACACATTTTAAAAGTGTATAGGAATATAAAAAAAATATTTTTCACAGGTATTAGTTTATATCAAAATATTTTCACAATAAAGGTATATCATCCCTCTCTGATAAGAGAGCTCTGATTATGTCTCTCTCTTGAAGCATATTTGACACATTTCAGCACATCATTAGAAGTATCAATTTCACAAAGATGAACTAACTCAAGAAACATGTCATGCAGATTTCTGGCTACACAGGACATAAATATTATTTTCTCACTAAGAGATATATAGGAAATGGTTAATGAACTACAAATTAGAGCATCTGAAATTTCTTCTCCAGACAAATTAATTATTTGAAATAATGACAATTAATCCTCATACCCAAGTAAACAACTTTCCATATGTAATATTTTATATATAAATAAGCACTTCAACACTGTTTCATGTGAGAAAAAAATGAGATGCATTGAGAATTAAAATAGGCTTATGTTAGCATATTCAAAACTGTTACTCTGTACATTTTATTTATTTAGTGAGGTTTTGCTTTAGGATAATGCATCAGGACATGGTGAAACATTTCTAGTCCTTTTCAGTATAACTGGTGAGCCAGTAACCAAATCTGATGCTCTATATTTGGAAATGAAAAGCCTTTTTTTTTTTTTTTTTTTTTTTTTTTTTTTTTTTTTTTTAATGGACTTCAAATCCTCCTATTTTTATTTATGTATCTTTCATCTGCCTTCCCCCATTTACCCTCCCTTCAAACATTATATTTTTTCAACTGACTGATGCTTCAAGCAGAGATGTATTATGCAAAAATACTGCCAAACTGCTTTCACCTTAACGTTTTGGACTCAATCACATAATGATGGCATTAACTGACTCTGCATGAAAGATTATATTGCCATAATAATTATTGTTTCAGCTCTATTATTTTAAGACTTTTATTTAAAGTATATTCAAGACTAGATTGCCTATAGTAACATCATCAATGCAAAACATAAAACACTAGGAAGAATTTAAAAAAGGACCAAATCCAGGTGTTGATTTAGTGGTTTTACTTACTTAGAATGCCCTTCATTTTTTTTCTGATGTTCATACTACATAATACTATCTTCACAGAAAAGAAATCTCACATCTCAATGCCATTCTACAACTTTAGTGATGTTCTCTTTAGAACCTCTCAATATATTTTACATAAATTGAAAATATGGAAAAAAAAAATGAGACTGTAGCATCTCTTCTGGGTCGAAGTCTCAGAACAGTTCTAGCTCTTTTTCAGCCAGCCATTTTTCAGTCCTGCTCAAGACTTGGCTACTGGTTCTTGGTCAGACAAATCCAGTGTCTGATGCCGGAGGCAATGACTATTCATTCTTTTCAATGGAAAACCTTTGAGAAGGTTCATTTATTGTGTAAAGAATCTGTACTAGTTTTTTAAACAACAAAATATGAATATGCAATGGTGTTCAAAGCTTTTCTGAAGTCTTATCCCTTTCTCATTAAATATGAGGCATTCTTTACTATGGCACTTGCAGTATTAAAGGTAGTATATATTATTTCTCTAAGGAAGGAAGCTACATCCATAGCTGCCCTTGCAGGCTATTGAACACATTTTTCAGGCTGAGGAAAAACCCAATTTTGTATAGCATCTCATCTTTTCTAAAACGCTTTCTAAAACATGACAATAAAACATCTGATTTAGCCAATTCAGTTTCTTCCTTCATAACAGCAATGAAACTGATCTCATTTGCTTTCATGCAAATTTTGAAGGAAAGCTAGCCCATTTCTATTTCTTTCTTTCTTTCTTTTCTTTCTTTCTTTCTTTCTTTCTTTCTTTCTTTCTTTCTTTCTTTCTTTCTTTCTTTCTTTCTTTCTTTCTTTCTTGTTTTTAACAGGAAATAATCAAATTTTGCATACTTTTTTCAGATGAACATTAAGGGTTTTTTTCTTTTTTTCTTAAAACATCTTTTGTTGGGAAAATTCAGTGTAAGGGGGAAAAAGCCATCATTTTTCTTTGAAAACCACTGATTGTTATTTCATTTAACCCTTCTGAAAAAGTGTTTCACACCTTATTTCTGCAGATGTTATACCTTCTGAACTGCTCCTTACTTTCATGTTAATTAGTTATTTCACACATTTTTCACAGGTCTTTATTTGCCAGGGACTATGAGAGGGTTTGCACTTTAAAGTGAATGACATCATCTTTTGAGGTAGGAGTTCTTCTCTATGAAAGCCAAAACCTGAATTCTGACTCTTTAAAACACCCACTGCTGTGCATGCTTTCATGCAGGGCTTGACTGTCTGCATGCTATTTTCTTTAGGCAATTTCAGAGATTTTGGCCAAGAATTGGACAGTTGCGATCAACAGCATGTGGAATCTACTAATTTACAATGCTAGCATAGAGAAAAATATAAAATGCTGACACCAATTGTTTCATCCAAACTTGTTTTTGCCAGACCACAATGCTCCTGTGAGAGCATTGTGATCAAACTGTGAACTTGTGATCAAACATGTCTCCTAAATGTATGGACAAGGAATGTTGGCGACCAGAGTCCTCATATTTCTGTGAGATTCATATTAACTTTTTTACTCTTTTGCCAAGGTGAGGGTGGAAAAACCTTTCTAGACAGGAATGTGAAAATTGGGTCATTATTATTTATGCATAAAATATGTTCTGAGACACTGAACTGTAGACAAGTTTGTTTGGGTTTTTTTAATGCAAACCAAAACAACAAAACAAATATATGTTGCAACATGCTGTTTGCAGCTGATAAATTTTGGAATAGATACTTGGAAAATTTTAAGTAAACAGAACTTCATGACCTGCCTAGTGGATAAAGGAGAAGTTGTGGATTTAGTCTGCCTGGTGAGTGAAGTTACACACATCTGGCCACCAGTCAAACATGGTGTTCCCCAGGACACAGTATTGGGGCCAGTCTCTGATCTGTCTTATGGAATTGAGCACATCCATGCAGGATGGCGCTAAATTGGTGGGAGTGTTGATCTGCTGTAACATAGGAGGGCTCTGCAGAGGGATATGGACAGCTGGATTAATGGGCCAAGGCCAAGGGTATGAAGTTCAATAACGAGAGTGCCATGTCCTACCCTTGATTCACAAGGACCCCATGCAATGCTACAGGTTGGGGGCAGAGTGTCTGGTAAGTGGCCCAGCAGAAGATAATCTGGGGATGCTGGATGACAGCTGACTGAAACATTATACAGCTGTGACCAGGTAGCCAGGAAGGCACATGGCATCCTGGCCTGTGTCAGCAGTAGTGTGGCCAGCACCACCAGAGCAGTTCCCCTGTACTCAGCACTGCTGATGCTGCATATCAAGTCCTATATCCAGTTCTGGGCCCCTCACCAAAAGAAAGACATTGAGGTGCTGGAGCATGTCCAGAGAAGTGTCTGGAGAGGAAGTCCTGTGAGGAGCAGCTGACAAAGCTGAGATTGTTCAGTCAGGAGTAAAAAAGGCTCAAGGGAGACCCTATCACTCTCTACAACTATCTGAAAGGAGACTGTAGCCAGGTGGGAGTTGGCCATTTTTCACAGGCAACTAGCAACAGGACAAGAGGAAATGGTCCCAAGATGTGCCAGAGGGACGTTCAGATTGGAAATCAAGAAGAATTTCTTTGCTGATAGGGTGGTTAAGCATTGGAACAAGCTTCCTGGGGAGGTGGTAGAGCCACCAGCACTGGAGGTGTTCAAGACTGCTAATGGCATTTATTGTTGTGGTTTAGTCAACATTATGCTGTTCAAAAAAAGGTTGAACTCAGTGATCATGGAGGTCTTTTCTAAACTTAAGGATTCTATGATTTGGTTTTATTTATAGGTATAAATGCTATCTTGATAAGTAGAAATCTTTCTTGATTTCTTCTGGATTTTATTACTGAATAAAAATTCATTGACACTCTTGATACAAAGATACCTTATACAAGTATGAAACATATGTAACTCAGTAATTAAACTGCCCAGGTCCAACCTGGTTTTCTTCAAACCGTTCAGGTTCCAGCTGTGAGTCCTATCTCTACAGCCCTTCTTTTCACATCATTGTACTTTCCCAACAGTGAGCAGCCTTTCAGCAGAGAGGGGTAGAATTGTACTTACCTATTTAAGGCTAGAAGTAATGGAAAACTGCCATATGGTGATGGTATTCCCATTATATATGACAAGCTAATGTGCACATGCTGCTTCATGCATGCATTTTGCATAGATTGAAAAAGAAATTATGGTGATAACTGTCAACCCTCTGAAGTATCTCTTCGGCAATTAGAAGAATTGTCTTAACTAATTTTCAGCTGACAACATCTTACTCAAGGCTCCTAGAGATAATCTGGACATTTCCTTTGAATTTTTTACTCACTATGCATTGCTTCTATTGTCAACTTTATCAGCTTTGGTCTTTACCTTTGGAAAGTACCTACCCTCTTAATGAGAGACATACAAGAAGTAACCTCAAAATTCCCCAAATGCCAACTTAACATGTTAAAAATGTGAAATAAACCATTAATAGATGTTTTAAACTTGGAAATAATGTGTCAATCCAAAGCCTTGTGAATGATGGGCAGTATTATTACCTTGATTATTAGGACTGCCTAAAGTTTTGTTGGCTACTTTTCAACTTTCTCTTTATATACAGGCACCTCTGTATAAAATATATATTTATATTTATATTTATATTTATATTTATATTTATATTTGAATTATTTTTGCATTAGACAACAACTACATCAGGCAGCTATACATGATGGGTGATGAACAATTTTTTTTTTGTATATTCTTGGTTGTAACTCTTTGACAAATGAATAACTGGGCCAGAAGAGTCCTTAAGGTGGTGAATTAAAGCACACAGCTCCAGCTACCACAATCAGAGTATTGTTTAAACACTTTGTCACAGCTTCTATTTAAACAATACTTTTACCCAAGTTTACTCATGATCTGGAACCCTGTGAGCATATTCTTCTTTGGATTTTGGACAGGAATAGCTTCTACTCCTCTTTCTCCTTCACAATTGCCTATTCCCTTAACATATCTGCTTTTAGTCTCACTCTGGATAGCATGACCAAACAAAAATGGAAATCAGAACTCTGAACAACAATGGAAATGAGTTTCTGGTTTTCAGTTAGGGTTGTTTTTTTGGAGTTTTGGGTTTTGTTTTTTGTTGTTGTTGTTGTTGTTGTTGTTTTTTAACACAGACCTCATAATTTGAAGTATATTATGATTTAATTTCATTGCACAGATGGAAGTGAAAAATGCTTTTTTTTGTGTGTTAAATGAGTCCAGATGAGTTTGTGGAGACGTTAACCTTTAAGGAGAATGACAGTGATAATGAACATAGGAAAAATGTCAATATAAATATATTCATTGTGTTATCCAGACAGGCAAGGTACTGAATTGTTTGGTGTGTTGTTTTCTTCTGTCTGATGAAATCAAAGATGTATTTATGAGAGCCTTTTAAACTCACAGATAGAACAAACAAGAAGTCTGAACCACACCACAAATGTTTATTTATGTAAGACTATTGAAATCATTGCCTAGCAAACAGAGCAATGGATCATGGCTAAAAAATGCAGGTGAGTCCATTTAGTAGCTTCCTGACACCAAATCCAGAGGTTTTATTCTTCACAAGGTTCTCTTGTGCATTTCCTGAAATTCTCCAATATTCTGACACCTCCTACATGCCAACTCTGACACTTAAACCCGAGGAATGGAACAGAGAGTAAATTAACCACAGCAAGCTAGCAGAATCTTTTTTTTCCTATTTGGATCAGAATAAAATCGTAGGATCAATAGAACGATTGGAAATGTAGCAAGCAAAAGCAAACATGCTTTGCTTTTGTTGGAAGGCAACTTTAATGGCCACAAGCTTGTATCTGAGAACATTTATATGAAGATTAAGATGAACTCAGGACCTGATCTGGTAGCTCACATAAGATGTAATGCAATGCGAAAATACCCAGTTAATGTTTGAGATACATGTAATAGAAATGGACTTACTTGGAGGAGAAGCTGCCTTTTAACGAAGAATCTCAAAATGAGTCTTGAGCTTGATGTACGTTTTTGAGTATTTAATTTTCTCTCGAAGTGTAGATAAAGTAAAACTTTGCAGAAATATTTAAGCATTAAGAAACTAGGTGAACTGAAATTACAACAGAAAAGGTGGCAGATAGGATTAGGATGCTCTGACTTAGACCAAGGTCCATCAGAAGAATTAGGAAAAATTTTTGGATGGTCAATTTGTCTGCATCAACCATTAGAAAACAAGTCATTACCCATTTTAAGTCTGGAAGGGACAATTCTCATTTTGCTCTGGAGAAAAGCAGCACATGTTGTCTATTTGGATGCAATTTATTTTAAGCATCGCTTAATGAACAGCTATATTCTATTTTTAAATTCTCTTTTTGTATGTGTGCATTCACAATATTTGGGTTTTGTATGTTTGTATGTACAAGATATACAAAAGAGATTCAAGTTCTCAGCTGTATATAGTATTTATACTTTTTGTGTTGATGGCACAATTCCTTTAGAGGCTTCTATTTCTGGTCAAATGCACTTTCTTTTCCACTCCACTGACTGCAGGTCTTTACTAAACTGTACCACTCCTTTCTGTGCAGTGTAGATCCAAGAATAGCAATGAGATTATTATACAGCAAAGAACCTTCAGTTTTTCACTTAAATCCAGTAGTTTAAAATTAGAAGCATTTAAATATTTCCTTGAAGCATTAATATGAATAGGAAAAGTATATGTAATTAGAACAGTCAAAGGAGTTTTGAATTTTCATGTGATTGATACACATTATCTGAATAAGAAGGAATTTTTATTCCCCTATTAAATATATGCAAATTTTAAAAGAATTTGATACTTTCATTTCTAAAACTTTACTTGCTTGAAGCTAAGAGTGCCAGAGTATACCTGATAAGACTATTCCTGAAAATGAGATATTACAATGTGATTTTTGCTTACTCTTACATTACCATACACAAGGTTTAATTCTGCTAAACTTAAAAAAAAAAAAAAAAATCAAAAGAATAGTGTATAAACCTGCTGCAAAGGAAATCAGTTTCTTGTTTCTTTCAGTATTTTCTACGTGTTTCATTCATGAAACATTTGTGAGCCAGGTCCTGAATTTTCTTCTTCTCCAAGAATTTTCTATCACTGTACAAAGCAATTTCTTGGTCTACAAGTCTGAAAATTTCTCTTGACTTATAATTTTATGCATTATTCTGACCAACAAACAAATAAATAAGAGACAAAGGATTACAAACCAAAGTAAGGTATAAGTACTTGTCATTTGATTTTCAAGTTCCATTTATAGGAAAAAAGAATGTTAAATTCAGACTCTAGATTAATCCATCTTTGGTTTTCCAGTGTTATTGAGAATTGAAAAAGATGGCAAATTTATTAAGTTGTGTATCTATGAACAAACACATTTAAAAACAAGAAATTGCACTTGAAGAACAAAATAAATATACAACCTTCACAAGGGATCAGAACACTGTTCTAATCCATGAAGATCACATTACATAAAATAATACTTTATCAGGCTCTAAACAGAATAATATTGACCTATTATTTATATGTACAAGGCCACAGCTTTTCATCTGGCAAAAGCCTGGGAAATACCATATACTTAGATTTTTTTATTGTGAATAATAATTCGATGGAGCAAACAGTCAAACAAGCCACATATCAAAACACCACTAAAATTTGAGTTTTCTTGTGCATTATTTCAAGCTAGGTTTTTCATTTCGACACACTGTAGTTAAGGAATGATTTCCATGTACTTTGGCCCATTCAATATATAGGGAGAAAGAGACTGTAAAAATAAAATGCATTAAAATGCTAAATGGATTATCCAGGTAGTGAAAACCTTTTGTCGTCAACCTTACTAAGTAAATAGAACCCATTTCAAATGCCTGTTCTTCATAAAAAGACATCAAGTGGGAAAATGAAAAAGAACAATTATTTAGAGGAACTGCTTGATGTTCAAAAAAAAAGAAAGAAAGAGAGAAAGAGAGAAAGAAAGAGAGAAAGAAAAAGAGAAAGAAAGGCCTCTAGCTTTTTATGACTGACATAGGGTAGAAATATGACAGTTCCTGCTCAAAGGAGAGTTCTCCATGTTTTTCCACCTTTCCAGAGACATTTACTTTAAAGTCATAATTTTTCCTCTCTTTCTGCCTCCATTCTACACTCCCTGCCCCAGCAAGTAGAGAAGGAGCAAGCTCACAGAATTGATTAGTCTGCCACATGTTCGTGGGGTAGCTCCAGGTGACATTACACACTCCATAGGAATACAGATATCTTAAGGCAGTTCTGCACCAGTTCTGTCACAATAAGATAAATGTAACAGTACTGCCCCTAGGGCTTGTACGTATTTCATGGTACCTGAATGATTAATATCAGTTGATTAGCTAGCACAAAGCATTCTAAGTAAAGTGTGAGAGAAAAAGTAGGCTAAGCTTGTACCTTACTTAGGATCATCTCAGCATCTCTTTAAAATTAGATTCATTTATTATCTTCTAAGGCAGTTTCTGCAACTATCCATTCATAAAATCTCCACTATCCCTTGTCTGACAAAAATATATTTCACACAGTTTGCCAGCATCAGAATATTAGTATATATGAGTGAGAAGATTAGTTTCCTTAGTATTATTACAAAAATTCATATTTTAGATTAAAAATCAAATATTCACTGACTTAATCTCCCCAGTACTGTCAGGTAGTTCTCAATTACCTGTAAGCATTTTTTAATGCATCTTTATATTCTGTCAACCTCTAAAAGTATGAAATGTGAAGTCAGAACAAAAAATTACTTATTCTTCTTGTGTGTAGGATATACATTTCCACTTATTACCTCTTCAGTGCATGTTCAAAAATTTTGTATCAAGGAAATCCTTTGAATTGACAGTCCATGTGCAAAATTGTCTGTACAGAAGGTATTGGGTGTGTAACAGCTACTAAAGTTATGCTAATTACATGACAGGTGAACAGGTATCAAAATCATCTTAGCTGCCATCTTCTAGGGGAAGCACTGGCCATGGCCAAAGGAGCTGTATCAGGAAGGTTACCTGTTACCTTGGCTTCTGGATAAGCATCACTGGAGGGCTACCCAAACTGGAAAAATTATCCATAAAAATTGCCACCAATCAACAAAATCTGGCTGGTTAGAGTGCTTCTCTCTGCTGGATATTTTGGGCTTGCCTGGATTGGAGAAAAGGAGGCTGAAGGCTGACATCAATGTTCTCTGCATTTCCTGAGGAGGGGAAGTAGAGAGGAAGGAAGGTGTTGATCTCTTCTCCCTGACCCAGTGACAGGGAGTGCAGGAAACAATGACCCACCAAGGGGACATTTAGACTGAATATTAGAAAGCATTTGTTTGCCAGGAGGGTGGTCAAATACTTAAACACTTTCTAGAGATGTAGGTGATGCACCAAGCCTCTCAAAGTTTAAGAGGCATGTCAACACTGTCCTCAATAACAAGCTTTACCTTATGGTCAGCCCTGAAGTGGGCAGGCAGTTTGACTAGATGATTATTGTAGGTTCCTTACAGTGGGAATAATCTATTCTATTCCAGTATTCCAGATTTCACATTCCATATTTCCTTTCATGTTTCCTTTTATTGTAAAATCCAGAAAGATTCTAAAAATAGGTCTTTACACTATATAAAGTCAGGATATTACCAGTTCCTTCATGTCTGTGAAACATTTTTGGGTACTGGATGTCCAGTTATGGGAATCACCTTCCTCAAAGGGTAAGGGACATGTTGCCAGTGAGGGCTCTCAGCCTACTGCTCTGAGTCATGCTGGGTACACTGGAGCACACTTGGCATCTTACATAGATGGGCAAGGGACTCATGGAGGAATAGGAACCAACGAGGGAATACTGGTGAAATACCTCAAAGGAATTAAGGTGCTTTCCTCTGCGAATGTGACAGTTGAAGTGCCTCCAGAGTTACACATGAAGCATGGTCAGCAAACAAGGATTGGAAGCCACTGTGCTGCTAGAAAGCCACAACCTAGATACCATAATTGAAACTTGATGACATGACTACAAAGGTGAGAGTCTGGCTATCAGTGCCTACAGGCTGTTCAGAAGGGACAGGAGAGGAAGGAAAAGTGGAGGGGTTGTCCTCTACATCAAGAAATGAACAGAAATACAAAAAAACTGTCTCTGAAGAACAGCCATGAGCAGTTTGAAAGCTTATGAGGAAGAACAAGCGGCTGAGGCAAGAAAGGGAACGTTGCTGTTGATATCTACTAAAGGTCGCCTGGTCAAGAAAAGCCTATTTTCAAGGCCTTCTTGCTCCAGCTGTAGGAGACAAAACTTTTGCTGCCTCTTGTCCTACTGAGGGACTTCTACATCCTGACATCTGCAGGGGAAATAGCACAATAAGCTGTAGGCAATTCAAGAGATTCCTGACGGGAATTGAAGATAACTTCTTATGCCAGGTAGTAGACAACCCTGCAAGAGTGGAAGCAATACTGGACCTGATGGCCACCAGTGCAAGTAAGTTGATCAATGACATCAAGATCTGAGGGAGCTTGAGCTGCAGTGATCATGGACTTCGTGGAGTTCACAGACCGGTGAGTTATAGGGTGGGCAAAGGGCAAAGTCCAGACGCTGAATTTTAGGAAAGCAAACTTCCATCTGTTCAAAGAGTTAGTCAAGAAGACTCCCAGGGAAACTGTATATTACAATGACATCTTTGTGAACTTTTCTTAATATTGAAAAATTTTCATTATTATGGACATATTATTTATATCTAGAATATAAATAATCTTTCTAATTATTATCACAATATTAAGAACATATGTACAACAATTCTATAATGGTTACTGCATTTAAATAAGATATATAGAAGGTATTTAAATGATGGAAAGGTACTATGAACTTTTCTGACTACATGGTAGGCTGTTACAATGAACACTGTATAGCACATCTCACAGCCTAGAGATGTTAGCAATTATGTGTAATAAAGGAGAGCCATAGAGCATCCTTATAGTTGTTGAGTATTTGTACTACAAGATAGCTAAGGTTATTAATTTTTAAATTACTTCATGCATGTTTTATTCATAATAATAAGAAAATAATTTAACATTTTCTCCAGGATCACATACAGTTCTAACTTCTTTTCTGTGAAAAAATAATATGATAGAGTATGCCTTTAATAAAAAAATAAGCAAAGAAAAAAAGCAACCTTTTAATAATAATAAAAGAAAAAAGCAGGCTTTTAAAAACAAAACTCATGCAGAACAATGAATTAGAAAAAAATAAGAGCAACAAAAATTGTAATCACACAAATTCTTGTTATTAAGTGTGAGCAATCCAAAAAAAAAAATGTTGAACGAGATGTGAGAAACATTTCACAGTTACAGAAAGCCTATTAGTTTATTACAGACTGGAAATATTTAGAGTCTAAGTTTCTAAGAATTAAAGAAATCTTTTGCAGTATTTCTTTGTAGAAAATGGTAATACAGTGTCATAGAGTGCAAGAGTCTTCCTGACTACCTTATTCTTCCTGAATGGACATATAGGAACCTGTTTCCTGTGCCTCTAGGGGTAAAATGGGTGATTGAATACTGAGTACACAATTAAAAGGCTTGTTGTTAAATGGGTTTCCACATCACACATCCTACGTATGTTTCTTTTAAAGGTTCATTTTATAAAGGTGGGAATAGATGGATTCTCCTAAGAATAGCGCATATCCTTCACTTAGTTTGGCCAAAACACTCACATGATCTGTATTCAGGGCATAAACTTCCATTAAAAGCTGTCCTCCAAAAGAACCCTTTTCTCCAGCAATTGTTTCCACAACCAGATTGTTGATGGAAACAAATTTATTTCCATTACACACATTCAACAAATATACAACAATGAGATATTGAAATTAAATAGCTTAAAAATTACAGCACAATTACCAGACCAAAAATAAAATAGACATATTCAGAACATCCTGAAGTATACCTTCTTCAACAAAATATTTGAAACAGTTTGGCTTCATCAGAATTATGATCAAAGTCTATATAACTAATAAAAGCACAATCAGCCTAAGCATCTTAATGATTTTTTAAAAAAATTATTTCCCTTTTTACCTATTTATAGAGTATTTTGCTTCTCTCTGTATTCACCTGTAAGTATGAAGAAATAATATATACATATATAATATATGAATTATTATACAAAATAATACACAAAACTCAGGAAACAGAAATATTGAAGTTCTGTAAGAACTTCTACTGACACTCCAGGCAAGTGGGTGAGACTAGACAGCAGTAGCACGTTTAAGCAACCTACCTCATTATTTACGGCTACAGACACAAGAGCATGACTGTAGAAGACAGTAGACATGAACTTTAGACTTCCAGTACTTGTAAGACAACAATTCTGGTGTTTGTACTTGTCATGGTTCATGAATGGCACTTTGTATCTTAGTGCCCCCTGCAAGGGAGGCTCTCCCAAACAAGATGCTGCTAGCATCTTCCCCACCCATTCTCCTCCTTCTTACTCCAGGAATGGGGCTGAGAACTGGAGGCTCTAAAATGTGAAAATTAGGGGTGGGGATAGGAACAATTTGCTAGAAACAGCAATGAGGTAAGATAAAAAACAGTAACAGCAACAATACTAATAACAAAAGGTCTGAGAGTGAACAACTATTTACATAGAAAAAACTGTGACAAAATACTGACTGGCTCTTCCCCACCTCACCCTGCTTTGTCCCACCTGGAGTGAGAAAGGGCACCTTCCTGCCCCTTACATCTCATCCCATGAGATGGCATTAAATAATGTTTGAGTCTGACCATGCCTCTTTCCTAGCTACTGAAAAAATTGACTGTGTTCTGGCTGAAACTAGGACAGTACTGCACTTCATTTAATAATGTATTACTTTTGATAGGATTTTTTTTTTTTTTTTTGTCATGAGATTTGGGAAAGTTATGATGCAGCTTTATAGACTGATAGATAATTAAGTGACTAGATATGATGACACTAGTAATGTTTTCAGTCTTTGTTAATTTTTTTACTTATTGAAATCCCAGGTAATTTATTTTCTCTTCCCATTTATATTACAAACAACATTTCAAGTTTATACCTTCTAGCTAACACTATTAAGGCCTTACACTGGCAATCTGAGTGCTACTTAATTATTTATTATAAAAATTAAAAATAAATAATAAGGAAGAAAACATAGGGAAGAGAACTGTTAAGTGTAGATAGTATAGTACACAATCATGTCTCCTGGGAACATTTCACCAATTAAAGAATCCTAATTACTAAACAAGACAGTTGTAGAATGAACATAAAAGCACAACATGGTTCATCTGACAGCAACCAGTCTTTTTAATTTTCTCATGACAATGGCTGAAAGGAAGAAGCATTCTACCTATAATCTCTCAGTTAAATATTAAAAAAAGAGAAACTCTACATTTCAAAGGCTGTGCTTAGTAATTGTTGACCATTAGGTCCTTTGCATTATGTCCTTTGCATTTGTATTGGCTATTAGAAGAATAAAGATCATAACATGAGTAATCACTGCTGAAAATCATGGTTGGATGCCCAGGGTCATAACATGATTCTCATTAAATGGAAGGTACCTCTCTTACTAAATCTTTCTTGTAACTGAATTTACTTTTTAGAGCAGTTCCAGTATATTTTTTTATAACAATAAAGAAGATGTTGCAAGGCCATATGAAATAATTAAATTTAATTTCCTAGAGATGACAAAATTACTCATAGTTTTCTTCATTTTTGCAGGGACCTTGTCCCTCCTACTTATATTTCCTGTATTTCTTCCCATAGCTTTTCCACTAATTTCTATCAAAGTATCCACATTTTCTTTCCTGATCAACAGACATGAAGTAACTGGCCAGGCAGTGCTCTGGAGGTCACAGAAGCTCTCTCCTTGTTTATTTGTCTTCCAATTTTCTAACTTACATGAAGATAATTCTATGACTTTTACATCTTTGTAGAAATTTGGTTCTAAGTGTTCATGCATTCAAAAGTTATAATGGAAACTGAAAGGCAGAAGGCTGACACTGATCTCTTCATTCTTGTTGCTTTAGAAAATCATCAAAAATTTCTGATAACGCCTGTCTTTCACCAAAAGTTAATTTGAAACCATTCTAAACAGAACTTAAAACAAATACTTTAAGTTTAATTATCTCTAAGTTTTAAATATCCATTTTCTGGATTCAAGTTGCTCTGCTTATCTTTCAGAGAATATTTCACAAAGACCATGCTTCTACTTTATTATATTTTAAAATAATAATTGTGCTTTCCTAACTATAATATGGAAAAAAACCAACAAAAAAATCTTTATTAAGAGAGCTGTTGACCTTGTGTCTTGTTTGGTAGGAGGGTTCACTCAATTCGAATTACACGTGACAACAGGGATTTCCTTCCCTATCAAGAGGGCAACAATAAATATCACAAGTTTCTAGAGAATTTTGGTATTGTTAATCATACAATAAGTCATGCAATAAGACTTGCAAGAACTAAATCAGTCCATGGATTTCCATCCATTTTGACACCTGTTTCTCACCTTCAGAGTTATTCCTGAAAAAAAGAAATTTATTTGAAACAAGATCTGCATTAAATTTTTTTCCACTGTACATTTTGCAATAGGAACAGTTGTGACAATCTTACTGTAACTCATTTGGAGCATCCTTATTACCAAACTTTTCAGAGAAAAATGTATAAAAACTCCACACCAAATTGAAATAGGAACTATGCATGTTCCAGCACCTACTGAATGTGGAAATAGACTTATGCCTCTAAAAATAGTACTTTCTTTCCCCTATTTATATATCCAAAGCAGAAAAATAAGTAACTGTTGTGAATCTTATTACTGCCATCAGTACTGATCTATAACCACAATTTTGTATTTCCTAACTAGCCCTATATCATTTATGTCCTATATTGGGCCAAAAATATTACTGTCCCGCCAAAAATCTTCTAAATATTTTAGAAAGAGAACAAGTGATGGAAACCTTACTGTTGTTTGCACTGTTACAACAAATGTCTGGCTACTTATAATGATTTCCCAAATGCTTTCATTTCCTTCATAGGGACAATAAAACAAACTGAAATAAAGGCTTTGGCATTCATCTCTAGGAAAAAAATACATTACTGAAATTAAAAACAGTGTTGCTGAAAGAATACTTATATAAATTGCTTCAAGTAATGAGCACTATTACAGCAAAGAATTTAATGTCACAGCAGAAATATGAAGTAATCTGAATGTAATGGACCTGGTCTAAACTGGAAAACAAATTCAAACCTCTCATATTCAAATCCAGGCATAAATGCTTTGCAGAGTAAGAAGCATTCTGGGTTCAAATTTAGCTGCAAGACCAATTCCCTAAATACTAATGGTATAATAATAAGAATATTTTTAAAAGTAAAGGACTGTGGAAAAAAAAGTAAACATAATTAATTATATACCCAAATCAAGTCTGGAATATACTCTAAAGCTTTAATGTAGATCAGCTGTGAAATATAAGTTTAAAAAACAAAAGTAACCTTTTTTCATCTGTCTTCCATATATACACAGTTTCCTTTTTTTTTCCTTTGTAGTGTAGTTTTATTTTTACTGTGTCATACACAGAATCAAATAGTTAAAGGTGCTCACAGGTTATAACAAGAACTATAAAAGGATGAGGCAAAAGAAAAAATACTTTTAAAATGCAAGCAATGCTTCCCACTCCTACAAAGATCCTTGACAGTGGCTATATTGAAGAAATTAATCATGAACTAACTAGTATCCTAAAAGAAAATTAAATTAACACTTGAGATTATAAAGTTACCCTGACTTTTATATAAATGCTATTTAAAATAATTTAAAAAGAAGATGTTAGGAATTTAGCAAAAAAACATGTGCCAAGAAATTGAATATTAAATAATTATTTGGAACTATTTCATGCCAGTCATTATCTTTGTAAACTTGCTGACACTCTAGCTTATATCAGCATCAGTATGTCTTATCAGACATTAATATGTCTGATGAGTTTTCTTGATTCAACTGCCTACATTTTGGGGTGAAGGAAATGGAAATTGTCGTTGCTTTGCAAAAATATTAAGCAATATATTAACATCTTTAAATTTCATTTTTTTTTAAAGTTTCTAAAACAAAATTACTTTCAACATGGCAGAAAAAATGCAGATTATTCCATTTTAAGATCCATGTGTTTATTTTGGAAATAATCTGAGAACTGACCTGCCCCACAAGTGTATCCCAAACTGGGTATTTATAGGAGCCTTTCAGTCTTTCTGAGGAACCAGCATAGATACTGCCATAGGGTTGGACAGCATTTAAATATCATAATTGAAATACATCATGTGAAGCCTCCAAACAAAATTTAGTTGATTTTTGAACTTCAAGCAGTGACTTATTTTAATTACCTTTCCTGTTGTAATGAAATGGCATAATATATCTTAGAACTACAGCAAGCCCTCAACACTGAGTAAATTTTCTCAGATTATATGAAATCTTCAAAATGCAAAAGTACAAAAATTACATTCATAGTACTGCTTGTCTAGAAAATAAGACCAGACTTGATTTGGTTTGGAACCAGTCAGAGGTGGAATCCCTTCTTCCCCTTGCCTAGTAAAACTTCATGACTGTGCAGAGAGAAATGTAAGATTTATGCGATTTAAAATAAAGGATTTTAGTTTGTAGCTAACTGATCAACTTGAGGGGAAGACCTAAATTTTAGACCTTGTTCCCAGTGGTTTTTTTCAGTTTTCAAATAAAAATTACATGCACTTCCTAACTTCTGTGTAGATAACAAGGAACGGAATCTATGATTCTAAGTTTTCATCAGTAGGACTATTCTTCCTAGTCTGGGCAATAACCAGCTTCCACCCTTCATGTTCAAACAGACCCTTGGCAAACTACTTGACAGGATTTTAAGCCCAGAGAGACATCAGGCATGCTGGGCAACCTGACATCTAGAGAGCTACATCTACCATCAGAAGATCTGGCTGGAGGCCTCTGACATGGCTGGTGCAGTGGACAGGAGAATGAACTCTTCAGACTGCCAAAACCATAGCTGAGAAATCGTAAAGTGATGAGACTGGTAATGAAAAAAATCTCTTTGTGCCCTTTGTCACGAAATTCTGGGTCTGGTCACTGCCTCTGTTGGATGCTCCTAGATGATGAGGGTTGAGCCCTCCCTGTTGTACAAACGTGAGCAAACTGCAGTGCCATGCCCAGTTTGTCTGCTCTGTTCACCACATTCCTGGTCACTCGCACTCCCTATGGGCCCTGTATGAGGGAGTGGGAGCAGCTGCTGTCAGTGTTGGCTCTGCTCACATTAAGACACTACATTAGGGCAAGTTACTGTCTCCAAGGAGGTCTCAGTGCTCAACTGCATCTTCCTTGGCTCTAGAAGTTTGCTGTGCTTGTTGTGAAATTCACCTCTGTTCCACTGCAAGATGTGCCTGCACTGGAGCTGTTCAGCTCAGCAAGTGACAGCTCATGGCCGTGTTTAAATGGTAACAGAAGTTTGAAGGTAAATAAAATCCCAATGTTTTATTTAGTCCACAGTTACAGAGTCTATAGCTGCTGTGTATGCAGTTGATAACATTGGTTGAGCACCCTTTCACCATAATACAGAAGTGAGAGAAGTACCTTTGAAAGAGCCCTCTGTTTGATGCTTTGCTCTCTCAACATATTGGTTGCAGTTGTTTCTCTCACATATTCTCATTCCCCTCCCCTCTGGCTCCAGTTGTTCTGGTGCAATAACTGTTTTCCCTTCCTAAAAGTGTTATCACAGAGGTACTACCACTGTCTGCCTTGGAGCTGTCTGGCTTTGCCTCTACTGGGCACACGAGAAGCTTCTGGAAGCTTCTCAGAGAAGCCATCCCTGATGTCTCTCTGCTGCCAAAATCTGGCCACACAAACCCAATATACACACAAGGTACTTGCTGGTTTCTTTAAAAGACTGTAAAAATACCTTGGGCCTGTCATTTGAAGAGGTCAGATGGGTTGCAGTAGAGAAATAAAATGTTCCAACAACCGTTTTTGCAGCATAAAAAAAAAAAAAAAAAAAAAAAAAGAAAAAAAAGAAAAAAAAAGAAAAAAAAAAAAAAATAAAGAATAAACTGTTAAATCTTCCAGAGTCGATTTTCATTAATTAGAAACACACACAAAGTCTAATTCTGGGGTTTTTTTCTGGCTTGTTTTTGTTTGTGTTTTTTGTTATTGCTGGTTTTGTTTTGTTAGTTAGGCTTTGTTTGTTTGTTTGTTTTCTTTTTCATCTTCCCAGACATAACTAACATTTTTTTAGGTATATTACTGGACATAAGTTTACAAACTGTTGTACACCTACTGTCCTTCCTACCTTCTTCAATGAATGAATGTTTTTATTGCATGGTATTCTCCACCATTCTACAGAAATTAAGTACACTATATGATATACATAAATCTAATAAACCAGGGCTTCGCTACTCCATGTAGTTTATTTTCAATCTCCTTTGCAATTTTGTTATTATTATTATTATTATTATTATTGTTATTATTGCAATTTAAATATTATTTCTGATTGGAGCTGGAAGTATAGGAAGTCTCTTAATTGCAGAAAAGTTTTCAGAATGCAGACCTCTTGTTTCCTGATAATGCACATCATTCCGACTTAGAACCAAGATGTAGAACCATAATGCTGCATTAATCTTCCATCTCAAGAGCTATTCATGTGGTGTATCTTGTTACACATATATATTATTATTCAGTGTGCTGAAATACTCTATTAAAAGGATAAATTTATGAAAAAGATCTGTCACAAAGTATAAAG
Organism: Zosterops lateralis; assembly: GCF_965231275.1. NCBI lineage: Eukaryota > Metazoa > Chordata > Aves > Passeriformes > Zosteropidae > Zosterops > Zosterops lateralis. The sequence continues at coordinate 74,610,324 of NC_139762.1, forward strand.
TGCCTGATATTTTACCTCTAATTTTCTTGCAAGCTGGACTACAAATCATTATTGATTTTTGATTTGCAAAATAAATAATTTTAGTGACATTTTAAATCCATTAGAATCATGGTGGAAAACAATTATATAGTGGCACTTCAGAATAAGTACCATTATTTTCTGCCTTTCTTATTAGAATTATTTTAGAACAGAATAATATTTATTTAGACATAGTACATCTAAAGATGATAAAAATATTTTTAGTAACAAAAACAAATATGGAGAAATAAAACTAGAAAAGTTTGGACTAAAACTAGCCAATTTTGAATTTTTAAAAATATTTTAACAAATTGAAACAAAATTCGTAAATAAGTATAGGGCATTTTCTAAAAATATGTCAGTCCCATATATGTGCATTCTTTAAGGATGTTGGTGTGAAGTTTTAGGGACTGTGTTACCATTGAAATTATTTTTGTTCTGGCCTGGCTTTCTGAATATCTTTCTGAATGGAACAATTTTATTTTTTTAAAAAAATATCATTAAATGGGAAGAATTGCAAATTTATATTAATCAAAGTATAGTTTTGGCAAATTGATAAAAATTTAACTTAATTATTGTCCTGGGTTGCAGTGTAGGATGTACACAAAGTATTTATTCTATCACCATCTTCATGAACTGTTCAAACCAGGTGGGCTAGTGTTTTCCCAAGCCCCTGCCTTTTCTGCTAATGGCCCATTAACGCCTTTGGGGTGTTTTCTGCTAATGACTTTTGGGGTGTCTCCTGCTAATAGCCCATGAGTCACAGGTAACTCCCTCCAGGGGTTATCTCTGTTAATGGGCCATCAAGGACCCATTTCACACTTCTCATGCTGTTGTGAGATGCTCTGCCCAGGGGAAGGAGCCAAGCATTCTCACCTGGATATAAGCTGGTATGTGGGACAGTGCAAGTAGCACTTATCCACTGGATTCCCAGAGAAGCAGAGCTACCAGACCTTTCTACAGGACCACTGCTTCAGGAAGACCACCTCATTTGGACTGCTTCCATCATCCTGCTCAGGTTGTATTCTGACTCTGTCAGTGATCCTTTGTGTTATTGTATTTATTTTATTTTACTTTTACCTTTTTACCTTTCTTCTTATTAAATTATATCTCTGACTTGGAGCCTCTCATTCATTTTGCTTTCAAACCACAACAATTATGAAGACTAGATTTCATTCAGTATAGAGACACTGTCTGCAGTTACACAGTGTTTTCTGTCCTTCTTAGTCTACATGTTCATTTGAATATTTATGCATTAAGGGCTATATAAATTTAGCAGCACATTCAGTACTTCTCAGGGAGCACTCAGAGATCATTTTATAATTTTTTTTTTTTTTTCTTCTGGCCACCTTATGAAACTTGTATTCTTCACATTTGACCATAGGAGGGCCATCACAAACTCATTAATGCCAGTACACTAAACCCAATCATAACTAATCTACAAGGCTTTCTTATTTGTCAGACAAGAACTATGCATTACTCATCTCATAAGAATTCCATAAATACATTTCCATGCCTTTAAGTAAGATAACATTCTACATTTTTTTTTACTCACAATACAGGGGTTTTTAAACAGTCTATAGCAATTCTATGTCGACCTACTAAAATCCAGTGGTTCAGCTCATTATTTGGAGAATCTATAATTAAAAAAAACCAAACAAACAAACAAACAAAAAAAAACTAAAAAAAAAAAAACCACAAAACATTCCCCTGCCCCTAATACCTATCAAAATCTTTTTGATTCATCAAGGGTAAAATATTAGGAAGATGTAAATTTAAGCTTGATAAGGGGTATAAATCACCCTCCTATCAATGTACAGATTTTCCAGCAGCATTTCCACACTAGAAAGCTTGACATTTATACAATAATGTATGCATAATTTCCCACTTGTATGTCACATGCTTGAGATGAAAATAATTTTTAAACACAAGGGTAGAGAAATATCTGCCAATGTCACTAAAAAAGTAGAGAAAAAAGGCGTAGAAAGCAATTTAGAATTTCCTAGCGTGCAGAACATTCAGAAAATAATATTCACTTTTACATGGAATGGGGGAGAGGTAGCAATTCCTTCTGAAAGATAGAGACATATTCAAGGTAGGGAACTTTTTCCCTGATTTAATGACTACCATTGCTCTTTCACCAACAAAACAGTTGGAGCTGTTCTCGCAGGACCACAGTGTCCTGTACATCTGATAGATGGTTTGACCAGAGGAACCTCAGCCACAGCAGGAAAGACACTGAACAAATTGTCAGCATGATTTACATACAACTTGTCAACAGCATCTGGGTTGCTGAGCAGAAGAATGATGGACAACAGATGTTTCTAGAAATGTTCCCATCTGCCCTATCTGAGTTTACATCCCCTGTGGAACAGTGGGTTACTATGGCTTACAAGAGCTCACCCTGGTTTGATTTTTTAAACTTTGAACCTTCTTGTGAAATAAAATCTCTTCCAAAGTATAACTTAACCAACACACAATTACTTACTAAATTATCACTGAGTATTGTTTAGTCTTACTACTACTTCTACTATAGAAAACTGACATAAATATCCAGAGATGGTTGAATCAAAATGGTGAGTAGTGATTATGATAGTTTGAGGTACTATCTAAACCATATTTCAGGAATAACTGTGCTTTTGACCTTTTAAACAAATCCTGCCTAAACTAATAAAAGCATAGCAAATAGATAGTTAGTGTCCCTCTAATTTTAACTTTAAAAAAAGGTAGTAAAAATAATTTTCATTTTGTTCTCTTCAGAAGAACAACTTTATGCTTTTTCCAAAATTAGTCCCTAAAAGATAGATATATAATTATTAGTAAAAATTCTCTTTTTATATATATATACACATAGATATATACATAGATATATTTATGTATATGTATACATTTATGTATATATACATATATATATGTACATTTATATATATACACATATATATATTTACTTATAATAGATTTTTTGTATGTCTATACACATATAAACACATATGGATAAATGTATGAACCTATTAAAAAAATAAAAAGAATCCAGTTAAAAAACCCCTTTTTTGTTATCATTACTTGGAGTCACAGAGAGAATGGTGAAAAATACATGATAGTGAAAAAAGAAACAGTCACCAACATCTTTTTGAATACTGCCTGTTATGGCCTTATCACAGTCCTCATAATTGCCTGAAGTTTTTCTAAACTGTTTAATATTGTTTTCTGTCACATAACAGATATATAGCACTCTGATATATTTTTATGTATATAGAGAATTAAAATGTCATGTGATAAAAAATACTAAGTATTCAAGAAAGAAAGAACTGAAACTAAGCATTTTGAAAATATTATCTGGAGATAATAATTCTATGGAGCTAGTTAAATTACAAGTTTTCTTTGGCAATAGAATTGACATTGAAAATTCCCTTCATCCACTATCTGTTCCTGTTCGATCAAGTCCAGTTACAGACAACTTATTAAGCCCAGTCCATAGAGTGCTGGCAACTTAAATATGAAGGAGAAGTAGGAAAAATGGTATGGTGTTGAAAGCTATTGTGTGTAAAAACTGAATATTTTCAGTGAGAGTATCTTAAAGGCAGTAAAAGTTGAAAAAGGTAAACAAGCATCACAAAAGCTAGTTATGGATAATTATCACAGACTTAAAAAAAAAAAGAATATTTGTTAAGTAAAATGATTCCAGTATTCCACAGAATACATTAAAATTAGACTGCGTCTCTGTAATACACCACCCTGCTCCACTTAAGGAGATTTTTTTCTTAGTATGACTATTTTTACTTATAGTGTAAATACAAATTTAAGACCCCCCCCTTCTTCTACAGATTATGAGAACAATATTCAGTACTTGATTTTTCTGAGAGAAACAAATTCGAACTTACAAGTTAATGAAAACAACAGAGAAGTAAAGGAAACATTTCTGTGAAATAATACTGACATCTACTAGACTGCTTTTAGAATATGGTTGTAAAATAGGTACAGTTTCAAATAAGGGAAAGTTAATGTAAAATAAAGCTGTCAGTTTATTAAGGGGATTACACTCATACACTATTTGCTAAGTAGTTATGGTCTTTAAGAAAAGTATTCAAAATGTTGCTTCTCATATATTTGAAATAGAGAACAAATGATAAATAATAATTGTAAATCAAGAACATAAGACAAATGCTTTAATCTCAGAATAGAAATAAATTAATGAGCAATTCGTATGTTAACTGGTGGGTGAATAATAACATACCTACCAAGGTCAAATGAAGATACCATTCATTGGAAAATGCATTATAAAGCTATGTAGTAAATGACTCTGTTATTTAAAAAATCTAATCCTGCATTGCAAAACACATAGCAAGAATATGATTAATATATTCAAAACAAACTTACTTAAAATTATTGAATGCTTTACTTGGAAGGAGTAAACAATTTGCACTTGTCTCCAATGCCTTTAAACACCATCCTCTTGTTTTTGTCTTCATGGACATAGACTACAGAGTAATATACAGCTACAGCATTTCAGCAGAAAAATATGCTCTGTACTGATTCTGGCTGTGATGGAGTTAAATTTCTTCATATCAGCCCATATGGTGATGTGCTCTGTGGCTAAAACTTGATAACACACCAGTATGTTGGCTCAACAGTCTTTACACAGCATCAAGGCTTTCTGTCTTCCCACTTTTTGACCCAAAGCAAGCAGACTGGGGCACGAGAGGTCAGGAAGGGACACAGACAGGACAGCTGATCCAAATCGTCTAAAGGGATATTCCAAACCATAAAACGTTGTGCTCAGCAGCAAAAGCTCAGGGAAAGGAGAAGGAAAGCAGAACTTTCAAAGCTTTGCTTTTTTTCCAAGAAACATTTACAGATGCAGAGTCCCTGCTTCCCAGAAGTGGCTGGACATCTGCCTCCTGATGGGAAATAGTGAATCAATTCCTTATTTTGTTTTGCTTGCAAGCACAGCTTTTTCATTCTTTATTAAACTGTCATTTTCTCAACCCATGACCTATCACTTTCCTTTGGTTTTTATCCCAGCCCAATGGAGAGGAGAGTGATCACGAGGTGGCGAGGGTTTTTGGCCTCAAGCCAGATTCAACTCACTACTCAGATAAGAAACAGGAAAAATTAGAATTTATACTTTTCTCACTCTATTTTTTTTTAATACTTACTGTATCTTCATCCTCAGCTGAAAATTTTGTAGGATTTAAATCTACAATCATAAATAGAAAGTCTCTCTCTTTATTGTATCAAAATTTCTCCCTGGGATTAAACTAAATTCAGCAACTCGTGTACATAAAAGCAATATGCTACATCTGTGCATTAAATTTTTTTAAAAAAGGGCTTGGGGATCAGTAGAAAAAGTTGTGGCTGTTTCATATTTCCATGGGTCCACAAAACATTTGCATTCAATCTTGATCTAAATAGCAGCTAAGAAAAAAATGGAAAATGCTTATTTTTATAGTAAAACTTGGATGGCAAGCAGTAATGTCAGCTATAAATTGGATCCTAGAGTTGCAGATGATGGAAAAATGGAGATAAGTGTGTAAAAAATTAGCACTTCCTTCCGAAGATTATTTCACCTCCTCCTGTCAGCTGCATTTCCTGAGAAAACATCTCTTGCTCACTTATTATACACTCAATTTAACTACTCACTATATGACAAATCGATGCAAATTGGACTTTTTCTGGCAATACCACTATTTATGATCCATAAGAATACTATTCCCGGATTGACATGACTGTTGCACTTGTTAGGTTGATGTCATGTTTGGTGCATACTGGTCTACAGATCCCAGACTTACAGGAAGTCGATCATGGAGATAGAAAGGGAGAACTGACAGCAAAAGGAGATGGATAATGAGATAGGGAAATGTGTGTGGGAAAACGTAATTTATGTGTAAGAATTAGAACAAAGAGGGCAGTAGCTTAAGACAGCTGGAAATGGACATAACAATAAAATATTTCCAACAGCACCTAGCACAACTATATGTGATCCAAACCAAACGACTACCTAGTATTACCTGGAAACTTAACAAATAAAGATACAAGACTATAAGGGTAATGGTGGAGTATCTTGTAGTAGGCATTTGAAGGGTTGCTAGTGAAGAACATGTTTATTCTGTTTCACCTGATAGCAAAAATGCAAGACCCTTCCAGAACAAAGGGCTTCATGCTCAGTGTGTGCACTGGTGTTGTGACTGTTCTAGGGATCCTTCCCCAGCTCTCTTCTGGATGCAGATGGTGTTCCTCAGCCTTAACTGCTGAACATGACTGACAATCAAACAGATCCATTTCCAGTCCTTTTTACCATTCCTCTTCCTCTTGATTAGCAACCTGATGCGAGTCATTACTAGAGTAATTTGTTGACAGTCTCCCCTCAATAAAACAGGGGAGACTGTATCCCTTAAATGGATGCAGTTTGTTGGTTAGGATGGAGGTCAGCAATGGAGCCTTTACAGCAACAGCTCTCTTCTGCTAGCTCTGAACTATCCCCTTTCTGAGCTGCTTCTAAAGACTGCTCTGAAGAAAAACAAAACAAAACAAAACAACAACAGTAAATAAATAAATAAATAAAATAATTTTTAAAACCCACAGCAAAAAGAAGCAAAAGGCTCCTTGTATTAAGTGCAAATACTAACTTGGTGCACATCCATACAAAACATTGATGACAATGGCTCGGAGTCCAGATGGACATCAGTGATTACAGGTGTCTCTCGGGAGTGTGTGTTGGGACCAATGTTATTTAACACCTCCATCAATGGCAGAAATAAAGGGACAAAGTGCACTCTCAGCAAATTTGCAGATGAGCCCAAGGCGAGGGGTGCAGCTGACACACCTCAGGCATGGGTTGCCATCCAGAGGGATCTGGTCAGTCTTGAGGATTGTGCCTAAGGAATCATGAGGTTCACCAAGGCCAAGTGCACCCTGCTGTACCTGGGTCAGGGCAACCTGCAGTGTCAGCACAGGCTGGGGGATAAACAAACCCAGGGCAACTCTGCAAGGACTTGGTGGAGCTGGTGGATGAGAGGTTGGACAGGGACTGGCAGTCCCATCCCAGAAAGCAAACTGTATCCTGGGCTGCATGAGAAGCATCATGGCCAGCAGGGCAAGGGAGGAGATTCTGCCCCTCTACTCTTCTCTGGTGAGAGCCCTCCTGGAGTGCTGTGTTCACTTTGGGGTCCCCAGGAAGGGCCTAAAAGAAATTTGAAGAGGAGCAGTTTATAAGGATATGTAGTGATAGAACAAGGGGCAGTGGCTTCAAACTCAGAGTAGGTTTAGATATTTGAAAGAAACTACATTGTGATAGTGGTGAGACACTGGCACAGGTTGCTCAGAGATGTCAGCATCCCATTCCTAGAAGTGTTCAAGGCCAGGTTAGACGAGGCTTTGAGTAACCTGGGCCCCTGCCCATAGGAGAGGAATTGAAACTAGATGATCTTGAAGGTTCCTTCAAGCCTTCAATAATTAATAATCCTAATCAGAGTTCATAAACAGAATTCTGCAGTTTTCCACAATATATTTGACTGATATTAATAAAAATATAAAATAAAGCAGGAAAGACACAGAAGACTGCAAAGATCTGCCAAGTCCATGAAACTGCTGATATAGCTTAAACAGGCATTTGCTGCATCCTCATATCTCTCAAAAATATATTGCTAGTTTTTAGCTTTTTAAATACGAGTTAAAATAAATCACTTGTGACTTTTGAAAATGCAGAGTAGAAACATTTCTGACATTTCAGTTTACAGATGAAGTAAACCATCATGCACAAAATATTTCAATGTATTGTTAAATTGCTCATTTATGTCCATTTGCTAGCCAACAAAACATTTTAAATGATAAAGCAACATGCAACACTATTAGGTCAAAAAGCATAATTTTCTAGATTGCATTTTACATGCAGTTTTAAAATCTCTCAGGCCTTAACCATCAGTGACCTATCCAACAGCCTGAAAAATAACACGACTGAGGTGGGCATGGAAAACCGCACATCTGCATATATAGATCATTATGTCTTTTGATCACTACACTGAACAGTGCAATAAAATTTAATTTCTTTTATTTACAATCAGTTTACCTCAAGTTTGACTGGTGAACTTGAAACTAAAAAGAAGTATATGGTTCATTAACATTTCAATCCAAAGAGGGAGTAGGATAGCAGGAGTAAATAATCTTTCAGGAAAGATAATATTGAGTGACAGTGCACAGAAATTAGATAAACAAGGCAGAGACAAGAAAAAAGAAGTACATACTATGGCTTAATTCTGCAAAATTTTGAGCCTTATACTGAACTCAACTGTCAAAAGTCAGTCTATTAGCACAACTAAAAATTTAAGTTTATGTATCACTACCTTAAAGTAAATAACAAATCTATAATTTTAAATATTTTTTTGCAAACTCCAGTTGCATCCTACTTCAAAGGATTTTAAGATTTCTCCATTTGCTTTTTTGATTTTTTTTATAATAGTCTTGACTTTTTAAATAAGTTTGCATTAAGCATTTAAGATTGAGACAGATGATGTTAGTGTTCAGACCTGCTGAAATGTACTTACACTTACTATTAAATAAGAGCATTAAATAGTAATGTTCTTCAACACTAGAAACTTTCACTTTTATCAGGTCATTATGAAACCATTCTCCAAAATCTTTATGTACACTGCCCCTAGGAAAAACCTTCTGTCCTTGTCTCTACAGTTCTTATTCCTAGAGTGCTTATCATATTTCAAGTTCAAACACTGAAGTATTCTCTCTTCTAGCTCTAATGTTATTTTGATCTGATATAAGCAGGATGCAATCCTGCTGTGTGAATTTCAGTGTCAGCTGAATTTCAGCTTTTAGGGTTTTGCCATTCTGCCATATATTATCCAATAACTCATTTTATTTCTGAAGAAAATTGTAAATTATTCATATTCCTATTGCAGAGTTCTTCAAATAGCCTTCCAATTTTTTTTTTTCTGATGTCAGAGAGCTGAGGTTTCTATACTGAATTTCAACAATTATTTTCATTAGTTTTCACAGGGATAACATTATCAAAATCCACCTAGTACTCTTTTTGGGTTTCTTCTTCATAGCTTATAAAAGATGTCCTCTAAGTAACACGACAAAAAAAAAAAAAAACCAAAAATTCTTCCTCTGCATATCTGTTCTTAAAACTTTGTTTTAATTCTGCTGGTTATTTCTATTGAGCAGAAAAGAGCACCCCAACACTAGAAAACACTAGTAAGGCATCAGTTATTCATATATAGTTGTACCAAACAGTATTTTAACTTTTTCTTATTTGGTTCTTTAGATTGACATACATTACCCAGGCTGGTTTTGGGTTTGTTTCAATAATGTATTACTGAAATAAAATAGCTCTGACTAAACAAAATTGAGGTTAATAGGTCTTTTTCTTACTGTACCACTGGGAAGTTAAAATTTAGACTCCCTGAAAGATCTTAACATGCTGGTCTCTTTTCATTCAGTTACTCTCATTTCAACAATATTTGTTAAGCAGAATAATTAGCTTGTGTAAAATTTTTGCTTGTGTAGTCCCATCAACTAATGCACAGTATTTTATCACATGCAATTTCAGTTCTAAGAGCAGAATCATTCAGGCCTTAGTTGGAAATGTTCTGTGATGTATGAAAAAGATCTTGATTATATGCTCTCTTTATGTTCTATGGTATATTTTAACACCTTCAAAGAAGGAAAAAACACTAACATTTTATTCACTAGTGCTACTCAGTGGTCTCTTTTTTTGTACTGCATTCAGGGTTAAAGAAAAGAAATTCTTGGTTTTGGTAGTTAATCTCTTGGAAATGGCAAAGACAACAGGATGGGCCATAAGAGCCATCAGAAACACTGATTTTAAACAATTTTTTGTGAAACTACTGCATTCCATTAAAGACACATTTATTTTTAATAATTTCTGTTTGTGTCAAGTAGTTTCCTGAAGAAACAAGTTTCAAAGATTAATGATATACACATCATGTCTATTTTTCCATTCTTTAACATGGTCTTTAAATAGTTTTTACAAGGTTTTAAGAGAAGTGTGTCCAGTAGTAAATCTTGGAATTTTCCTAGGTCCCAAATGATAATCTTAAATGCAAGATACAGTAAATTATGGTCCTTTTTTTCATTTATCTTTGAAACTAATTTCTTCAGGATGCTACTTGATATGTAAACAGAAACTGAAAAATCAAACCTTTCCAACAGACAACTTCGTGCATTTAAAATCTTGCTATTCTCTTCCTGATAAAGACTTCTACTTACTAGGCTAAAGAACTTAAATTAGTGCATGCCTACATCAGTTTTCAATTTCTAACTTCCTCCTTTTTTTCCATATTTCCCAATGGATCTGTATCCTTGTTGAAAATGCGAGGTTATAAATGTATATCATATTCTGCCAGAACAAGACAAAGTGATTGACTCTGGAATAAGTTTTGAAACTAAATTCTAACAAGATATACTAAAGTTATCTCTGTTTAATTTAGTTACTTCATGGCTGGGCATACTTTTCATCCAGGATGAGGTAACTTCATTGATAATTTAATAATGAATTATGTAAGGATGTATCTAATTGCGATTTTTTAAAAAATAACTCCACATTACTTTTTGTCTTAAATTTTTTCTGATAGAATTATTTAATATTTTTCCACCAACATTCTTGTCTTGCATACTTAATGATTGCATTTTATAATGTAGGTATATTAGTTGCATTATAATTTAATTACAAAAAAATTATCTCTGATTATAGATGTCAAGAAAAAATTGTTGTATTTTACATGGTGGAGAATGCTTGTCACCTCAACATTAAAAGTAATTGTTTACTGGACCCGTATATTCATGAGTTAATTATCAGGATAGTATTTTTTCAGAATATTCAATGTACATGGTACATTTTGTACTGCTCTAAGCCTTATTGCGAGCCCAATTGTGTCCCAAATATTTATAAAGTCATTCATATTTCAGTTTTATATGCACAAATAACTCATGGTTCTCCTGAGTAAAAAAGTTGTGGATATTTGGAGATATTTTCAGATATTTACTATGAAGCATATTCTACATATATACTTCTGCAAGCATGAATATCAAAGGGATTTTGTGATACTCACACCCTTTCTATTAAAAACATGACAAATGTTTTTAACCAATTATTTTCACACTTTCAGGTCATGTAATTTGTTTTTATTAGAAGTTTTATCTTATTTAATATTGACAATTTGTGGGTTATTATTTAATCTACCAATAAAATCTCTCTCACATCACATCTGAGTTTGTACCAAACCATGTGGGAAGGTAGACAGTGATAGAAGTACTGTAGTCATTTCAGTTTTGCTTAGCCATGCTGTATTCATTTCCCCAGTCAACCACTTTCCATCATTTCAAAGTGTTCCTTTTACTGAAAATGTCATTGAAGAAATGGTTAGAGTATGTTTGCAGGTATTCTTCCAGAGTGCTATATATTTTTTCATTTAATGAAAAAAAAATTCCTATTTTCTTTTGTGCAAAGTCAACAAGCCTTTAGCTACTGTCTGGAAAACTAATTCTTCCATGTGACCTTACTAGTGTTACATGCTTTGTTTAGCAACCTTATGAAGGATCATAGAACAAGATCAAAAGAAAAAAAGGTCTGTCAACAAGGAGTACATGAAAACAAAAACTTTAAACCTACACAGAACAGAGGTTTTACTTTTCAAGTGCCAACACTATTGGAAGAAAACAAAACTTTTTGGGATAAATAATTGTATTTCCCTCCTCCTCACTTGAAAGCACTTGGCTTTGTTAAAACAAGAGTTGCTACTAAGGTATATATTTGCGCTCCTTGAAATCTTTTTATTCTGCAGCTAATCTGGCTTCCTTCTGTGATATATTTGTTTTGTAAAAAATTCATTTCACATGAAAGTTAGACCAAATGAAGAATATCAGCATTGCATCAAGTTGGCTTAATATAAGAAATGCAGAATCCAAGCCATTTCATTAGCAATCATGAGACTGAAGCAGGTATCATTAAGTTCTGCTGAGAGCTAAAAGCCTGCCAACTAAGAGGGAACACAGGTGTGTGAGTGCTGCATTTTGCTCACATCTCAACTGAAGGAGAAGAAATAGTCAGGTATATTATCAGTGTGCAGTAAACATTGTAATGACCACATTCTTGCTGAGAAGGGAAGATTCAGAGAAAAATGAGTCATCACAGTTCAAGTAAATGGATTATCTCTAATAACGGATACTGAAAGCATTATTTTCTCTTAAATATGCCAGAGGTAAAGCTTTTGAGTATCAAGAGTCATTAAATCAAACTAAAATGACTTATCTCATATGAACTGACCTCTAAATCATTACACTGGTTAAAAAATAAATAGAATAAAATAAAAAGAGGTAAAAATCGTAGTGTTAGTTTAGCCCTTTGGATAAGTAGCAATTCAACAAGCCTCAAAAGGCTATCTTCAGCATCTTTGTCATGTAATTGGAAGATGAGAACAGAATCTTTACTTTGTCCTTTCCTCCTGCAGGTAACAAGGGAGCATAACTACAAGCTTAAATGTTGTGTCAAGAAAACAGTTATTCTTGCTTCAAATTTCCAACTGCAAAGACATTTGCAAGTTCTTCATTGCAGTCTTGACCTTGTTTATTTACACCTTATAGCCAAGTAGGATATATTATCGTTATCCTTATCTGCTGATATTTTTTTCTCAGGATGATAATGCAGATAACAAAATATTAAAGAAAAAATGTCTATGTTCAAGTCACAGCTGGAGAAGAAACATTTAAGCTCTGAGGCCTTTTGAACTGCATCAGAAGTGACATTTTAGAAGACCCCTTTCAAGAGTAATTGTGGGATGTATAAGCTTTGAGATTTAAGCTGCCATGGCCCAAATTGCTGAAAATCTTTAAAGTTGCATGTTCTTTTAACATCTCCAAATTTCAAGGAGAAATAAAAAACCACATAAAACCAGAAACCTGGGATTTAGAAATATGATGGAATGGCAGGGGATTGGATGCCTACAATTACTACTAAGTAAAAGCTTTGCTGAGATGGAAAAACCTACAGTTTAAAACTTTACTCATTGAAAGCTGTGCCATATCCTAAATCAGAACTTCAGTTCTATCTTCATTTCAGTAATATAATACTGAAGTAGTTGTTTTAATGTCTAGACTCAAACACTCTTTTCATTCAAAATGAGTTTATTTAACTTTTATATAAAGTTTTTATTTTCATTTGGTCCAGAAGATTTAAGAAGTTGATGTTTAACCTGGACTAATTTGCTGCTTAAGAGATTACTAGCTGAAATGTATGCTAAAAAAAGTTTTTACTCTTTGGGCAGAATAAAGAATCATATTGTAAATGGTGTATTATTGTTACAATTTTTTTTTTTTCCTTATCCATGAACTAAAGCCATAGAGCAATGCAATAGTCACTTACCAGTACATGTCATGCAGTCTGGATACAGCATCTGCATTAACTTGTTAGACTGTGTAATTTCCATCAATATACTCCTCAATCACCAAAATATATTTGAATACCTTAGTCCATTAGAATGAAATTTTATTTTCATTTAATCGTTCAAGAGCAATTCCAATGCAACTGACATTTTATTAACCAAGAGCTGAAAAGTGTATTTTACCATGATTAATACCAGTAAGAAGATAAAAAGAACATATCACTGGCAATCCTCGGACATTTTGTCAGTTTGGCAATATTTTTGAATTTTAAGTAAAGCAATCAAATACAATGGCAACAAAAATTACTAGCAAACAATCCAAAACATTGATCTAAATTTTAACAAATGCAGATTCTGTCCAGTTTGTTAAACTACTACCTGGAATATCAGTCATGAAAGGTGTGAGGACTGGATTACTGGGTTCAAATAGGTAGTTACTGTGTCTGTGAAACTTCTTTGCATATTTGATTGAAAACATTCTTTTTACTGTTGCATTCTGACATCATTGACATCTAACAGCACAAGAAAGGAATGTTACCTTAACTTTGAATTTTTAACTGTTGGAAAAGTGATGGACAGGTTATTTAATGAATTGTAACAGGCTTAACTATAATTCAGATTTATTTTAACAATCACTCAAGAAAAATTGATTTTTTTATTGTTTGTCTTGAACTTCTTTACAACCGTACAGCATGTTGTTTGTTCAAGGAAGGATGGTATCCCTTCGCCTTCTTAGTAAGTCTGGGAGGATCACAATACTGATAAAAGTGCTCACTAGAGCATATATATGATCCTTAATAAAATACAGCAGGATGGAACAATTTTGCAATAAAATACAGCAGGATAGAACAATTTTGCTTATTACATTGTATAAGAGATTTCTTTATAACTCTAGAAGATCACATATTTCATTTTCCAGCTCCTCAAGTACAAATACACTTTCCTTCATTTCTCTCCTACTGTGACATCTGACAGACTCATGCTGTGACCCAACATCACTAATAACTTCTTCCCTCCAGACATTTCTCCGAGGCTACTTCACTTCCATGCATATATTTCCACTGCTTCTTTCTGCTCTAACGAACTTCTGATCATCCACTTGTATTATATTTCGGTTTCTGTTATCCAAATTATTCTTATCTTTTTATTCCTCTCCCTAAAACCAACACTATTTTTCCTTCTTTTTTCCACTTAAAAAGTCCCACTCCTATTTTTTTCCCCCCGAATATCTCAATTTCATCTCCTCCCTGTGGTTTTCCCCAAAGATTCAGACCTCTGCTTCTTTACATGTGCACTTCTCATGACTTTTTCTTTTTAATTATTATTATTATTTTTATTAAAGAATAGAGGCATTTTTTTCTCACACTCCACAGAATTTTAGTAATTTTAGGGAAAGACCTAAGCTAGAAAGGCAGTGAACTGGTTGGTCCTGTCAAAAGAGAGAAGAAAATTAAGCTCTTTACAGAAGAGTGTCAAAATTAAAAAAACAAAGCAAAGGAAAATTCCCAAATATTTAAGGTACTGAAGTACTGAAGACTTGTCATAGTTTAGCATAGTTAAGCATCACAAGCCACCCGCTCACTCCCCATCTGGAGGGAGAGAATTGGAAGGAAAAAAGTGAGAAAACTCATGGCTTGAGATAAAGACAGTTTAATAGGGAAAGCAAAAGTTGTGCATACGAGCAAAGTGAAACAAGGCATTAATTCAATACCTCCCACAGGCAGGCAGGTGTTCAACCATCCCCAGGAAAACATGGTTCCACCATGCATAACAGCTATTTGGAAAAGCAAAAACCATTGCTTTGAATAGCATCCCTTTCCTTTTTATTCCTCCAGGTGTACATGCTGAAATTGATGTCATATGGTCTGGAGTATGCCTTGGGTAAGTTGAGGTCACCTGTCCCAGCTGTGACCCCTCCCAAAGTCTTATCTCCTCACAGCCTGATCACTGGTGGGTGGGTAAGAGGCAGAAAAGGCCTTCACTCATATACAGAGCTTAGTTATTTCTCAGCAGTAACTAAGGCATCCCTGTGTTATCAACAGTTTTCTGAAAAAAGAAAAAATATAGCCCCATGCTATAAATTAGGCCTATCCCAGCCAAAGCCAGCACAAGAACTTAGAACCTTTCTGTTCCTTGGTCCAGTTCTCTTCATGGCCAAAAACATTTACCAGCTTAGAAGAGTAAAATATCCAACATTTTTTCCCTGCAATTGGATCCATAGTCTAATGTAGGATGATTCTCACCAATTGAATAGTTTCCCTTATTTAGTTTTTACAAGAAAAAGAATCATTTATAATTACACTGAGAAAATAAATACTGAAAAATTCTAAGTAGCAAATATTATTTCAATAATTTCACCATTAAAAATTCAACAGATAAAGAAAACCCAAGAAGTGCATTGTCTCGTAATGTAAAGGAGACAAAACCAAGAAATTATAATTTTATCTCTCCGATGCCCTGAAAATGAGTCAGCTGTTGCAAGCAACTTTTTCAGGATCTGCAGATGTTCTTCAGAGATTTTGTCCCATTGTATCCATTGTCCTGGGTAAAGCAAAAAAATGGGGTGGAGTTACTGGCACTGTTTAATTCCATACCAGTCATATCAGTGCTGGGGATGTGGTTCTGGAAGGAAGTAGCTGGTGTTGGGAAAAGGGAGATGCCAGAGCCAAAAGGAGGACACACACAGATTTTGCCAGGCTCAAGGGGGAGGACTGGGGACCGTGCCACTGCTGCTGCATTGGAGAGTAGCAGTGGGGCCTGAGCCCTGCCAGACAACACTTCACCAGAATGGCTCCTTATCCAGACAAACTGGCTTCCAGGTTTGGGGTTATTCCCGCTTCCTGTTGTGTTTAGACAGGTAGGGGGAAGGTAAGTTGCTGGAGCTTCTCTTTTTGCCCTATTACCTTTGTTGGAGACCACACTGGGTGCTGCCTGAGGAAACATTCAGTGGTGGATGCCCTCTTGTGGGTAAAACACCCTTTCTCTCTTCTGTACAATAAATTGTTACTCTATTTTATCTCTCCTAGTGTCCTTCCCTTACTGGAAGGGGTGGGGGAAAGGGAACATCTTGAGTGGGCTTAGTTTTCCAGATGGGTTTTAAACCACCACAAGCATCTACTGTTTCCTATTTTCCATCATTGAACTTGCATCACCCTTCTCTTTTCAGGAGATCAGTGGGTTTATGAAAACAGCTGACTTTAATTACAAAGCCTGGACCACAGGTGAGACAACAGTTCACCTGACAGCTACGGTGAGCCCAAATGAAACAAGATATTAATACAACATTTTTGATTGTTTTTCATATAGAAGCCTTTGAAAAGATGAGCAACAAAAGAAGCTACAGGATGATTATATTCATTGGGACTTTTGTGTGTATGCCCACATTGTGTGTATTCTGCATCCAAAAACTCCTTTGAAACACCTCAACCAAAACATAAAAGGAACAGGCACCTGAACAGGAACAAGTATCCTGCCTTATCAAGCACCACTCATTGAAAATTTATTTAATTGCATCTTATATTTACTGCCAATGCATTACTGCTTATTTGTATTCAGGACTGCCTTTCACAGTGTGTTGAATAGAAAAATCTAACCAGAGATGGAACAGTAAGCAGGTGAAAAATACTTTTCAGTCTATTCTAGATACAACTCTTTCCCTCCTCCCCTTCATAATTATCATATTTCAATAGCATATTAACAACAGTTGAAAATAAATTCCTGAAGAATGAAAATTATTGCTACTTTATAGCACCATGCATATGCATAGTACTTACACAGCATTAAAATGTCGAGAAACTCAAAAACAGCTAATCAAATTATGATGTCGTTTATAGGTACAGGTCTGCTGACATTCAGCAGGGTAGCCATGGAAAAAAAGGTATGTGGGATTTGGTGCCACATTAAGACATAGAACTGTTGAAGTTCAATGTTCAAGGACATGAGCTGAGGTAGAGAAACTACTAAACTTTACATGCATTAATTTACACTTCCAGGTTCATAAATGTTTTATTTTAATTTCATGAAATTGGCTGTGACTCTGAAAAACCCTAAATTTGGCAAAGACACATATGTCACCTTATGTATCTTTGCCTAGCAAAGATATATGATGTTCCACTTCTTCCCTCTGTACTTGGCACATTAAAAAAGATTAGCACTCTCCTTCTCACCTGAGACAAATAGGAAATTCTCACAAGCAAGGAAAACCTAAAATCATTAATTTCTGAGAAAGTGCTCTTCTTTTTTTTTTTAGATAAAGCAGAGTTTCTATTCATAGTGGTTGTAAAGAAACCCTGTAAAGGCATGAAATGAGCTGTTATTGCTGCAGCTGCTGTCAAAACTTGAAAGCTCTGGAATCACTACATAATTTTACTGTTTATAGGAATTGTGATTTGGCTTACATCTAAGAAATGAAGATATGTAATGAAGTTCACAGAACCTAAGGACTTCTTGTTACTCTGGACTCAACCCTGCTCTGAGTTCATGGGGGGGGGGGGGGGGGGGCATGCTTCTTCCTCATGATGAGGCTGAGGGAGCCAGGCACAGAAAGTCTTCCCACCTGCAGGTACCACTTCTGTCCCCATAGAACAGAAAGCTAAAATATCGGGCTGAATTGACTGTGCATCTGAACAGGTTTCTATGGGAACTGAAGAACCATGGTTGACAAAAAACAAAGAAAACAGCATCTGTCAGAGTGAGATGAGTTAATGAGGCAACTGCTGTGACCATGTAGAGATTTTGCCCAGGGACAGAGAGTCCAAGAAGGATCAGGGAGGGGAGAAATTCTTAGGAGACATCCATGTTCAAATAATCATTGCCAAGAAGTCATAAAATATGCCAGAGCATGAAAAGAAATTACTGCAATTACTGGAACTGTGGAAAGCAGAGGCTGAACAGAAAAGCTATTTGTTTAAAGAAGAGATTAATTACAAGTTAGGATGCACAGTCTGTGTACAATTCAGGTTAGGGGAGATGATAATGGTGAGGATAGGAGGGGAAGCAGAAATAAAATAGAATAAATATAACCAATTCAGACGGATTGTGTAGTGAACTAATGAGAAGATGTACAATATGAAGAATGAATTACTCAAAAGTCATGATTTGCAAAGAAGAATGTGAGTATTTCATTAGCTATTATGTGTATTATTTTTAATAGGACTGTCTTGTTGGCAGTTGTAGACTGGATCACTGAACAAAAAATACCTAAGGACTAAAAAAGCTACATCCAATATTTCAAACAAATGAAAAAGCATTCAGAGATGACTTTTTTTTTTCCACCCAAAACATGGAAAAAATCAACAAAATCTTTATTTTTAAAATTTCATGTATCTGGAAAAATTCATAACTCCTTCTAAATATCAACATTTTCAAATACTATCTTGCATTTTTCTAGCTAAAGATTTCTAGCTAAGGGAATTCTCTTTGCTATTCTCAGCTCAGCTTTTGTTAATAGACAGAATAAGTTCTCTAAAACAAAAGGCATTGGCCCAATGAAATTGGGCTTTATACCAAGACAGGGAATTTATCTCACCAGTGATACCTGTCAACAGCAAAGGAAACAATCAACAAAAGTCACCACAAGATTTAAAAAAAAAAAAAAAAAAAAAAAAAAAAGTCATGTTACAACCCTGGAGAGGGAAAGGCTAAGAGAATTTTGTTTGTCCAGCCTGGAAAAGAGAATTCTTCAGGATGACCTAATTGTCGCCCTCCAGTTACTGAAGGAAGCCTGCAAGCAAGATGGAGAGGGACTTTTTGCAAGGGTAAATAGTCATAGGACAAGGGAAATTGTTTCAAACAGAAAGAGGGCACATTTGGATTAGATATTTCTATCTATTAAAAAAAATAATCCCATTCTTTACTGTAAAAGCGGTGAGAAATTGGAACAGATTGCCCAGGGAAGCCGTGGATGTCCCATTCCAAAATATGTTCAAGACCAGGCTGTCTGTAGCTTTGAGCAACCTGGACTAGTGAAAACTGCCCCTGTCCATGGCAGGGGGGTTTGGACTAGGTGATTTTAACATCCCTACTAACCCAAACCATTCTAATTTTTAAGGTCCCTTTTAGCTCAAACCAATCTGTGATTATATTATTCTATAAAGATTTAGCATTCTAGACTAACTTGTTTGAAGAAGTATGATTTCTGTCTGAATATGTTTACTCTTTCATTAGCCTTCCCTCACTGAAATTAATCAATGTCTTTTCCTTTTAACACCAATGCATCTTTGAAGACATAATTCCTGGAGCACAGGAAAACAATTTTTAATATATATAAGAATGATACAATACATGACCAGATATTTAAACCAGAAAAGACTTTTCTGTTTCTTCTCTCCTGTCAAGATTTTGAGCAGATTAGTAAAATAAAAACTTGCCACTTTTTCTTTACTACACAAAACTCAGATATCTGATACTAGTGATATTTTCTCCACATGACAGAGCTATTTTTGTTGTATACCTTTTTACTATGTTACTACTTTAACTTCAATTCACCTGCCACTTTTCTTGAACAAGAAGAGAGGCAAGGGAAAGTTTCTTTCTGAGATGATAGTCAAGAGTTCTGGTACAGCTTTTAAATGAAAGAAAGTGTTATTGAAAGAGCACTCTATGACCAGTAGCCATTACTCAACAAAGTTATTCTGTCAATTGATGATGATGGGCTTTATCCATGGCTCTAAGGTTAATTACACTGCCTTTGATGAAATGTAAAAGAAAAAAAAAATTAAAGGACATCATGCTAGCAAACAACTCAAAATCTATTTCTTCTGCTGAAATGTCAATAACCTTTCAGGACATGCATTATTTTTACAGAAACAGAGATGGCATTGCTTTTGAAGGAATCGCTGCTTGATATGTCACTCAAACTATCCTCTGTTATTGTGTATTAAAAAAAAAAAAAAAAGTAAAACAAAATCATGAGAAAGTTGTGGTTTTGCATTATAACTCAGTCAAACTTGTGAAATTGAAGGGAAAAACATTGAAGATATCCATAAGTTTTTTGTGTACATTCTAGCATATCTCTTAAAATAACAGTTCTAAATCTGAGAAAAGGTGACATTTCTAGCATGAGAAAAAGAAAATGAAAAACAATCTGGCAGAGACTGGCTTTTGAAAATGGAAATAATTGCAACTGTGCTAGTGAAATAAAAATGGGATATTAATATTAAAACTTGAGTCTAACCATTTCTTTGCAATAAAATATAGGTCATTTAGCAAAAGAACTTCTACAGTGGAATAAAACCCTAGACACTGGAGAAAAGTACATGGATTGCAAGTCTAGTAATGGGATTTGGAGCGCATGGGTAATGATGTCATGAGTTCAAATTGAGTCCAGTTTAGAATTGGCCAAGTACAGAACTTTTTTTTTAACTTATGCAAAATAATATAATCATGTCATATCACTTCCTACTGGATATTAGCATTTAAAAAACTCCACATACACACACAGAAAATAAACCCCAAACCAATCAAAACCACAAAGGCCACACCTGATATAGTGTAGACATCTCACTCAAAGACTTATACAATGTATAAAACAATGCAGTCTTCTTGAACACTCCATGGTCTCACTATACTGTAATTCTCACTTTGTTTTGAAAAGATCAGTTTTTGAAAAAAAAAAAAAAATAAAAATAGAGATTATTGTTTTAGAGACAGTGTTGCATCAATACTTAGTCCCTATTCTTTACCATCTGATCACCAGCATTTCTGTGGTGTTAAATTCAATGCATTAGTCGCTGTTGGATTTAAGATCATAGTTGCTGAAATGAGGTGAGCAAGACAGGAATATGCCAGATGGTTGCAAGCAGGTTATAAAAGACTATCCAAACTTTGTCCAGCTACTGATGAAAACAGAATTTGATGAATACACAGATTGTAAGTCCTATTTTTGAAAAGGAAGATGATTTTTTAATACAGAAAGGGAAGAGTGAAATCCAAGTACTACACTTTATTAAAAATTCACTGTAATTGAGCTATGAAGCAGTTAATTTTTTGGAATTGCTGTCTTTATCTGTTAGTTATTATAGGTCCCAAAGAAAACATCACTTCTGTTTTAGGCTCTTAAAAGTTTTCCTGGAAAAAGTGAATAGGTCTTGTGTATAATTTTAGAGTCTAGATCTCAAGTACAAGCAATCAGCAGCATTATTCTCAATAATAACTATGTTTTTATTATTCAAATTAGGTACTGAATAGATTGCTTTTTCAAAGATCTTTTAACATTTAACATTAAATCTGCTAGGTAAACAGCAGATACAGTCACTGCAAAATTACAGAGGTTTGAATGTTTTTTGAGGTTCTGCTTAACTTGAGCCTTTGTATCTGTAGCCCTTACATGCTCAGAAGAAAAATGCACCTTAAATTATCAATGCAATTTTCACTCAATCTGTCAGTTGTGGATCTCTTTTTCTTTAATAAGTTGTCGAAAGTATCTTGCAGGCTGTGTTATTCCTCTTTGATGTTGCTTCAAGTGAGGAAGATTAAAGTCTAGCTTGAATTTATCACCGATGACATTTCTGTGACTTTGGTCCCTCAATCCTTTATGATGGGAAAATGTCAGAACAAAGTCATCACAAATTATGTAATGTCACTCCACCTAAGCCAGAGTGCCAAATAAGCTGATGAAGCACACTGTTGTTGAGTCTATATCCTTCCATACCGCACATTTACAGCTACACGCCTTTGATTTATAATTCTCCTGAGGTGATGAAATTCAGAAGCACCAAACCATTTTGGACTGATCATTCTATATCCTGAGTGATATCTTGATCCTTTAATATAGTGGATAACCTCAGTTTCTGAAGTGCAATTCCCTCCTTTGGTCTTTCAAGATTCATTAAGTAAGTTGTAGAAACAGAGAGGAATCAAGCAGGCATTAAGGAATAAGTGTTCTCTGTTTGCAAATTTTATGGAGACGCAGTTAAAATTTTAGCTGTCACTTAGGATAGTCAACAGAGGGCAGCTTATCATCCAAATGGTAAAGAAGGCAAACAAATTTCTACATTCAGTTTCAAAATCATCAGTAGGGAGACAGCTGTAGATAGATGGCTGTTATCAGAGAGGTAAAATAATAATTTTCTACAAACAACATTGCACATTTAATCTAATTCCATAGCCTGACCTTCTGTTCAACTCCTCATCATAAACCCCATTTTTTCTCTGAGCAATATAGGATGGTTTGTTAACTCTTGTGCCTAAATGAGTTATAGAAAGTGTATACTTTCCTACTGTATTTCTAAACATTAGTGGAAGTAGTTCTTTGAGAGTAGCAGCATGGCAGTAGTTTTCTGGAGATGCAATGTGGCGGAGTGCCACAATATACCATTGGAAGAAGGCTCTGGGACACAAATCAACTCAGGGTAGATCAGAAAAACAAAACCAAAAATAAAGTTAAAGATGCTCATGTGTGTGGGCTTAAAGGAGAGAGAGAATGTTAGAGACTATTGAAGATTTTTAAAAAATGGCAACATGGAAGTTCCACTGGCGTTCTGGTAGCCTTGGAATGACTTATGACAGATTTATATAAACTGGTCATACACAGATCCTGATTCTTTAAACTATCACAAAAGAATGAGTATTAGGAAAAGCTATCATAAAGGAATAAAATTGGGTCCTTTTCCAGCAAAAAATAGAGTAGTACCAACAGAAGAAGGATGGAAAAAGAGATATTGACAAAGAAAGTTCTGTGAGTCATTATTCATTTCCTCTTTTTCATGAAACAAACTACCTATCAGAGCTTCCAATATAACGAAAAACCTTCTGGGGACAGGGAGAACTTCTATTTCAAAATGAGCAATCAAATTATCAGAGTCTCTCCACTGTAAAGCTTTAGTGGATGACTAACTGCAGCCTTCTGCTCATTACTTCTCTCAAAAGATGAATTGAGGTCTTTTGTATTTTCTGGTAACTGAAGTTTCCGTTTTGCCTTTTCTATTTTTAAAAAGTAGTTACAGATGAAGAGAAAATGTGCTGTAGTAATAGAACCACATCAGGAAATATCCTCCTCAGCTGCTGTTCAGAAACATTTGAAATGCCTTCTAATAGAATGCTGCTTGTCCCATAACATTTGTAAGTGACTGTGCTTCAAATGCAAATTTCTTCATTACACTGAATTGCATTAAATTTTATAAGTGCTCTCTGCACATATCCCCTAAAAACAATTTGCTGAGAAAATAAGATGATGTGGTATGAAGATATGCATCCATTAGATAATACCTGAAAATAGCTTTATAAACATATTTCATTTTAGTTGCTACTTAATGATTTAGTTTTAGTGGGTAGCTTATGGATTCAGCCATTCCAGTGCAATGAACTAGAATCATCTTCAGAGTTAGAAACTTTATTAGTTTGATTATTATGCCAAATATGATGAGAACATGTAGATTTATAAAACCAGAAAAAAGTTACAGTCCATTGACTATGCCCTTTTTCAGCCTTTAAAGGCATTATTCAGGACATCTCAGCACTGCTAACATCAGTTCTCTTCCCACAGAGTACTTTACTAATATTTTTGGTAGCAGATAATACTATGCAGGTTGCGGTCGTTCCCGGCTTCCCTCCCTTGAGGGGTGGCTGTCGCCCAAGTGCTCCGGCACAGGACAGCCCTGCCTCCACCGCAACACGGGGGTCTTTTAGCTCGGTGAGCGGAGTCACCACTAAGACGCAGGTGAATAAAGGACGGGACTCTTCAGAGTTCAATGCAGAGGAGATTTATTCCAACTGGTCGAGGCTCCAAAGAGATCCCGACTAGCTCTTGCACAGACTTTTTATCTCAGGGGTGGTAACAGGGGATGGGTAAAGAAAGGACCAATCAGGTACAACAAGGGTGTGGCTCCATTACTGTCAGTTAACTTATTATCCAATAACATAGAACAGGGAGGGGGAATACATTAAAATCATCCAATCACTGCAAGCCACTTACCGAACTTTCTAGAGGGAGGAGAGGCCTGCAAATGATGGACATAACTTAAGGTTATATAACACAGTGATTGACAGTTAACGAGCAACTGGTAAACAAGTACAGGAAAATACCAAATATAGGAGAAGAAAAAGGGGTGAACAGGGATAAACCATTCATATGAAATATTAATCTTAACAATAATAAACTGCATGAAATTTAATAATAAATGTGGGAAGGTACCAGCACACCTCCACAGCAGGTACATTCTGACAATATTCAAATTCTAACTTTGGGATGAGACAACAGAATTCAGTCTGGGAACACTCATGCTCATTAAAGATTCCTTTACAACCTAGTCAAAAATCAGAGGTGGTGGAATGGGTTATAAAATCCCAATACCCCTAATAATATCATAGTTGTCTAAATTCACTAGAAATGCAAACAGATAAAGTTGCCTTCATGGATTCCTTAGAACTACTGTGCATTTCTGCTCATGCCAGAAACTAAACTGCACCTCACAACAACTTTACATAAGGCTACTGGTGAGAAATGTATTAATTAAATTTACCTCTAGGCTGCATTTTTTTTTTTTCTTAGACAAGCCTCTAAAACTACACTGCCTTTGAGTTTGAACCTAATTCCCAGTTCAAGTACTCAACCATTATATGTATACAAGATGGATAGCCATTGCACACTTGGACTGCTTGGCAGAGATCATGCTAATCCAGTAACAAGAAAAATGATATGGGCTTAAAATCACAGTTTGACCAGAAATATTACAGCGGCAGACAAATTTCCTGTGTTTGCCTAAATATTGTCTTTAATTTATTTACAAATATGTATACAAAAATTGACTAAGCACACTCCTTTCTCTGTTGCAAAAGGGGTTTAAGAGTCCTCTGTATTTGTCCTCAACAGCATAATTTTGGTATATTAAAAATAAACTACAAAAACTAACCATTCAAGACACCAGCATATTAATGTTGCTACGAAAACAATGACAAAACCCCCAATTCTTTTATCTTCTAATTGTGCAGGCTTTGGGGTACTGGAGCACTTTTGCAATGACAACCATGGTATCTCTACAAGTCTTTGAGTACACATTTGTGTGATTATGGGCAAAAAATGCCATTTCTTTCAGAGCTGCAGCACAACAGGCCTTACTTAATTCCATGCTTGCTATCTTCTGGAATGTCCTTTCCTCACCCTCCTCCTGTGCCCTAATTCCTAGTTCTCTTTGTTCGGTGGCCAAGTCCCTGAAAGCACTGTGAAACAGGCAATAGAACTGATGCTAAGCCAGAAACTGCAAAGAAACAGTACTACTGCACATTAGCTGCTAGCACTAGTTTCCATATGGACTTTCTTACTCCTAGACATTTGACTTGTTTCCGTGCAGTACAGCAACTTCTGTGAACTTGCTAATGCAAATTTTGCTCATGCAGTCTTCTGGAACTAACTCATTTTCCCATGTGAGCACAATAAAACCATTTTAGATCACTTTTCTTAGAAAAAAACCTCTGTGATTTTAATAAAAATAATGTTTCATATACTGACTGACTCTGTATTTATTGTAGAATAGATGAGGTCTTCAGGTGCAAATTTTTATCTAGTTAACTTGAGACATAATGCCTTAAAATAATTGAATAAAATCCTGGTTGCTGGGGAGCAATCACTCTACTTCAGAATGAGTGGCAATTTCTCAAATATCTAGAGAAAACCTACGACAGGTAGCATATGACAAACAGATAGAAGTAAGGAATTGTTAAGAGGAGGGATCTCCTGGATGGGGGTTTATATTTTTATGATAGATGACAGGTAGCACAATGATAGCAACAAGTAATGCCTTTTTTGAGGCACTAAAATATTGTCATCATGAATGCAAGCTAAACTATTACTCCTTGATAGCATAGAAGTAAAGAATCACAAAGTGGATGCTGTCAAAACTTGCAATTACTCCATGCCCTCAAGTATTCAGAAATATTTGTGCTATGTACAGAACAATGGTGAAATCTTATTTAAATATATTTTGAAACATTTTCAAATATATTTCTTTCCAAAGCAGATTTTAGTAATTCAGCACATCCCAAATAATTTTTAATAGTACTTTAAAGTAAAAATAGACTGTACACAAACCCAGTACATCGGGATACCTGTGTTGAACATTTATCCTATACCAATATCAGGGATATCTTGTTGAACATTTGAGTGTTTCCTGGCATAGTACACCTGTGTATTGTGAAAAACCTCTGGATTTACCCTCAGGGTCAGGAAATAAATCTGACAGAAAAGAGATCAAAGACGTGGTTGCAGTGACAGGGAGGTTGCACATGTTTCACATCAGTAAACAGTAGACATAACTCCTCCTTTTCTCTTTTTTATAGGTTAGTGCTTGTTTGTATAAGCCAAAGTATTTCTCTTGTGCTATAGGACAGCGTATAAAAACAGTCTTTAAAGAGAACTCTTGCTGAACAAAATTACAGATATTATGTTATTTACAGTTCTGGTTTTGAGGTTTTTTTTTCCTCTGTTCAGGCATCACCATTACACATAGAAATCTTACCTGAGAAGAAAATTTCACTGGAGAAACTGAGAATCCATAAGCACTTAATTTTGTTTTTACAACTAGCTAATTTTCATCACATTTTAGAGTGACAAAACAAGAGACTGTTAGCAACAAATCTATTACTTTCTGCACCATTTTCAACAATGTGTTTTTGGTAATTGTACTTATGGAACCCGGGTTTAGAGAAAAAGCTGGAAAAGCAAAGAACACTTTACTAAAAACTAACTTTGAGAAAAGGCAGTTTCACAAGTAGAAGCAACACAAAAACTGAGCACTGAATGATGTAAAGATATTATGTAAATGTTTTGTTCCCTGAAAACTGTTAAGTATTTTCTCTGAACATTTTGGTTTTTCTTTTTCTCTGCCTTCTAAAAAGTGGTGTAATTCTTCTTGAATACAATAATTTTGCACAAAAGCCTGTCAATATTTCAAAACACATTCTTTAGACTCATCGTAGTTATTCTTGGGGAGCCTATAAAAAACATCAATAGCTTCCTGTACCATCACAAAGATCCAGAGTTTCCTGATTACAGGAACTGTGGGTTTGGTTATTGGCAGTGAATGGAAAATTATATTTTGGACACACAAGTACAAAGGAGTTTGCATGGGATATTACTCCATGAAATGATGGCAAGTGTAGCAATCAATATCCATTCCAACAACATTTCAGTCACGATGCATTTCTGCAGCTGAAGAGATTCTAGAAAATATGTTCCCTGGCTGCCCTGCTTAAAAAGCTGATGTGAATATTATATCTAATTCAAAGAGCATTGCAAACTATATGATTGAATTTTCATTACTGTGTGTGGAATGATTATTGCCAAATACTGATTTTGAAATGCTGGCAATTTATTACTTAAATTATCAGTGTCATTTCACATTCACAAGTAATCTATAAAGGCAATGTCACAGATGTCTACCAAAAAAAAAATCTTAATTTCAAGTTTTATTCTCCTTTCAGAAAAAAACCCCAAACAAATCAGTTGTTCTGTATCCCACTTTGCCTCACTTACTGTCTTTTCCTCACACACACATACCTTTTTTCCGACAAACCTAGTTATGCACAAGAAAAGTGGCAAGCAAAGGAGTAAATATATAGTACAATTTCATTTTATTAAAAATAATATTAACAGTGCTTAAAATATTAAGAACCTTTTTTTCCCCATTATATGCAAGTATATGTTTAGACAAGTCAAATCCCTAAAAGCTAGAAATTTTTATGGCAAAGAGGTGCAAATTAGAAGCAATAACTAACTGAAGGCTCCAAAGCAGTTGCTTCACCCTGCTTCACCCTGTCATTCTCTGGGTTGCAATTCCAAAAATGTGATTAATTTGGAGGTTTTTATATATGGTTTAACTCTCTTTGAAAAGCTAATAAGCAGGTAAACAGTTTTATAAAGTAATAGAAAACAAGGATTTCCTCTGACAATAAGTTATATACACATTTCAAAGAAAGATATTTCTGATCTGTTTCATAAAATAAAGTTTTAGGAGAGGCTTTTAAGATCTTTGTCTACAAAATATTTCATTACTACCTTATTTTCATGACTTAACATGGACCTTGGGGATCCACACCCCCATGCATGCATACCCAGCTGTGGTAGTGAAAGAATTTAGTATGATGAAGCTAGTGACTAAACTAGGTAATTTGTCCTGAAAGACCTTCTATTTACTTACATGACTAAAAGAAAGCTTGCCAAAAGCTGCCATCTAGAGGAAAACAGTTACACTCCTGTCCCATTCAGACTAAATCTTTAAGGCTGCAAAATTTCTGCATAAATACTGTAGCTCCTTTGTACTCCATGAAGGTAAATGCATTGTATTTTCCCTTTGAGTTACAAGTCCCTGATTCTACTTTTTCCGTTTCAGTTCAATAAACCTTGCTGTCGTGTGCAACATTTTAGCAGTGAGTGACCAAGGAAACCGGCAGTGTAATGCCTTGAGGGAATAAAGTCTGGCAGTCAGATGGGCACTGTAGTTAATGCCAGCACTGAAATACAGAAAATAACAATTATATACAACCAATATATATATTCCCTCTATGAGAGGGAAGGCAATGTTTCAAGCTGGGTAAGGTATTTCAGACTAACAAAGCATATTTAGAAGTAAATAGAGAAAAAGATGTAGTACATTAGAAGTACAAAATCAGGTTTTTTTTTTTTCACAAGTCCAAAATAAAGTTAGAAGTCTGCAAGTTGCTGTTCTTGTGTGCTGTATCTTTTGGTCCAAACACACAATTATATATATGAGATTTGAACAGAGAGAGATAAAACAATGCTAGGTAAAACAAAGCATTTCATAAATAGATGTGATGCTCTCTGAGAACTTCAGTATTTCATTTAAAGAAATACACTGCCTCTGGAAGAAGAACTGTAAGTTCCTAGTAGAAGAGAGAATATTTTAGGGAAGTAGCTCGACCTCCAGCCTGTCTCTGGCAAGAGAAGAGAGTAGCTGCCCTGGTGGAAATAGGTCATAAGCTGCCTCTTGTCTCTATGAGAAGCAAGGCCTGAATCCATTTACATACTATTTAGCTGATGGTATCTCAAAGCATCAATTAACTGTCAATTAGCTAAAGAACAAGTGTTCTAAATAATTCAGAATGCAGCTGTTTGCCTAGAAATTAGCAGTTTATGCAGTGAAAAAATACTCAAAAAATTTAAATTATGGCAGTATGACACATTGTTACATAATGCCTCTCATGAACTCCCAAGAATATGAATACAATGTGTATGGCATATGTATCACCTTTCAATAGCTATCAAAAATTAAAGTCTTCTGGATACAGGAATAAATCACCGCAAAATACAAAAATGACAAGATATTTCTTATTTTTGGTGCTTTTAAGCTCAGAATGTTCTCAAAGAAATTTCCTATTGCTTAACCTAAAATGAATTTACTAGTAATTAGCTATAAGATAAAATATTACACTGTAAAACAGTAGGTAACTAAAGAGACCTGGAAATAGACACCTAGTTTGTTTCAGACTCTTATTCTCAGGATAACTCAAAAACCCCTTTACATTAAAGTCTTTATTTGAACTAAGGATACAACTGATAGTGTTGGCTTTGTTTACAGATACATCATTTAGAGGAAACATTGATTTTTTAAAAATAACATGACATTTTTTCTTTTTTTTTTTTCATTTATTAATGTTATTTCCTATATCTGTGAGGTAGCTGTGGGCCAAAATTCAAAGTCTGGGTATCAGACAGCTAAAGTTTTTTGATTTAAAATATTGTATATTTGTATGAGAATATATATCAACTGCAAATAATAAGACTAAGCTGAGACATTTGGTTTTGATGCGTTTCAGTTCAAAGTGTACTTAACAAATTTAAGGTATTTGAACTAAAGATTAGAGAGTGGTCAGCAGAAATTGGTGAGGGTGTAGGGGCTGTGGAAGACACCACAGCACTCTGTAACCTCATTGTTTCCACTCTTGTTGCCTGCAGAAAGAGTCCAGTTTCAGCAGCTGGTGCAACAATGGGTATTAATTCCACCTTTTCCTTCACTGGCTCTGGTCTTCTGTGAGCATGTTCTGCTTGCTCCCATGATCTAACTCAATCCTGTGTTCTTAATGCAATGTGCACCATTTATCTTGGGTTTCCACATATTAACAAGGCAGGTACTACACAATTACACCTCAGATGACTCCCTTTTGCATGTGGGTAATTAGCTTCTCTACTTGTCCTCTAAGAAAATGTTAAGGCAAATTCAATACCAACTAAAAGCTGTTCTGTATTCCTTTCGGTTATGAGCCACAGCAATACTGCTGTACTTCTTATTACATATTTTGCTTCTCTGTTTTTTCATTACTCCAATTAATTTTCCAATAACAATATATTTTCATTCTCCATTCTTTACACTACAAATCTTCTTGGGTGTTCCCTTTGTTTTCATAAAATAATTTTTTGTTCATTTTTAATCTCTTGTTTCAGATTTCAGCTTCCTCCTCTCTGTCCTCTCACATGTTCTCTTGCAATGTGACCCTGTGTTGTTTCATTTGCCTCCAACCTGACCTTTTAACTTCTATTTGCCACCTGAATTTTCCTGTCCTGTATTACCTTTCTTTCATTGTATAAATGTTGTTTTTCTCTGTATATGATCCTCATTTACTTCACTCAGAAAAAAATACCAGAACTCAGAATATCGCTAGATCTTATTGTTAATAAAATTGTCTTGTGACATTATTTGACATATTAATTACCTTGCATGAGAAATTTACTCATTTAATGGTCATTAAGGATTACATGATCAATATATTTTGTCTTTTCAGCTTTTCTGTCTCCTTGTTATGCAATACTTGTTGCAAGAGCAAAGGATCTGCATTTGCCAACTTAATCCATTTAATGCAAGGCTAACAGCATTCAGGTATGCATCTCTAGTGTGGTTATTGTTAACTGAAAACAGAAAAGTTTTCCTAAATGGTGGCTCACATGGGGGCCAGAAAGAACATCACATACAGCCAAAACTTCCCATCATTAGAGACACAATGAGCTCAGATCTTTGCACCACATAATGATGGAATACTGCCTGAACACCTACAATTACTAGAAATGAACAAAGCATGAACGTGAATCTTCCCCTTCCCACACCACAACAAAATCTCTCATTACTCCATTTCCACGAGGAAGGAACATATTCAGCAGTATCTGTCTGACAGATACTAGTTTCTGGTACTTCATCTCTGTCTCATGTGTTTCTATCATTGCACTCATGTTCTCAAATCTTCCTCTTCTCCAGTTGATCAGATGGGTGTCCCCAAACATCTTTCCTTTTTTTTTTCAGCCACCTGTTATCTTTCAACTATCTTCAACACCTCTCAACCATTCTAGTCCTTTCTTTCATCTAATTCTCTTTTCTCCACAGAGGCTTTCATGTAAAATGTTTTAAAAATTATTTAATGTTTTCTCTGAAGTTCCTGCTTAGAATGTTTCCTCCTCAATCCACAGTCAAACAAACAGAGAGCCTTTGATGCAGACTATGAAAAGAAATTCACACAGTCAAGATCACATGCCAAATTAAGATATCTGAATGTTGTCAGCTTGCCTCACATTGGTAATTGCATCACCCTACTCCTGAGACAACAGCCTTCTACATGGCAGACTTAGCTTATGGACACAAAGAAATATAATGCTCTCTTTCTCCCAGAATATATATGAGAAATAATATAATCAACATTTTGAAATTACAGCACATTCTTATCCAAATATGTTGGTTTGAAACTGCATGTCAATAGTACTTGCTTTGATGGCAAGTCAAGTTTTTACCATACATCACAAATTACTTATTAGCAGAAAAAAAAAAAAAAAAAAAAAAAAAAAAAAAAAAAAAAAAAAAAAAAAAAAAAAAAAACAAACAAACAAACAAACAAAGAAAAAAAAACCAAAAAAAAAAAACAAAAAACCACCACAAAAACTGCATCACTGCTTCTTCATTTTATCAGAGGATCAGACATGAAAGCAATCTGTCTTCCATGATTTTTTTGCTTTTTGATAAATGCAAGTTTTTGCAGACACTATATGCCAATAAAAATAGTCAATCCTACAAATCCTGAACATCCAAGAAGTGATGTTCTGGAACCACCCAGCTTTTTCTGACATATCTGCAATCAAGCTAGAAAAGGGCTGAGCAATTGGCTGTACACCTGCTCTGAGGCCAGGTTTGAACCTGCACACTTCTTCAGAGAGGTCCCAGCTAACAGGAAGCTGGTGAACATTGTCTTTATTTTCAAGAAGACCAAGAAGGAGGAGCCTGGAAACTACAGGCCTGTTGGTCTCACTTCAGTGCCTGGTAAAATTATAAAGGAAATTATTCTGTGAGACATTAAAAACACTCAAAAGACAATGCAGTTGTTGGTCACAGCCAGCATGACTTCATGAGAGGAAAGTCCTATTTATCAGACTTTATTTATTTTAATGACAAGGTAACCCACCTAGCTGACCAAGGGAAGCTAGCTGAAGTAATCTTGGATTTCAGTAAAGCTTTCAATACCACCTCTCACAGCATCCTTCCAGACACAGTGCCCAGCACACAGCTGGATAAAAACATGGTGTGATGGGTGGGCAGCTGGCTCGTGGGTTGCACACAAAGGCTTGCAGTGAATGGGATGACGTCGGCTGGTGACTTGTCACTAGTCAGGTTCTGCAGGCATCCATCCTCAGTCCTATGCTCTTCAACATCTTCAAAGTATCTTGGACACAGGATGGAAAGGGATACTAATCATGTTCTCAGGCAATATGACACTGGGAGGAAATGTTGACTCTCTTGAAAGCAGTGAGGCCCTGCAGAGGGACCTTGACAAATCAGAGGGTTGGACAATCACCAACTGTATAAAGTTCAACAAGGAAAGATTCTGGATTCTGCACCTGGGATGGAGCAGCCCTGGAGACTAGGGAACAAGAGGCTGGAAAGAAATGCTGCAGAAAGGGATTTGGGTCAATGGCAAGTTGAACATGAGCCAGCAGTGCCCTGGCAGCCAGGAGGGTCAACCCTGTCCTGGGGGGCATCAGGCACAGCATGGCCAGCGGGGCAAAGGAGGGGATTGTCCCACTCTGCTCTGAGGTGGGGCAGCCTCAACTCGAGTGCTGGAGGTGCTGCAATGTAAGAAAGACATTAAACTATCAGAGAGTGTCCAAAGGGTGGTAATGAATATGGTGAAGGGCCTTGAGGGGAAGCCTGATGACACGAAGCTGAGGTCACTTTGTTTGTTCAGCCTGGACAAGAGGAGACAGAGGAGAGATTACATTGCAGTCTACAACTTCCTTGTGAGGGATAGAGGAGGGGCAGGCCCTGATCTTTTCACTTGGTGACCAGTGACAGGACCCCAGGGAATGGCCTGAGGTTGTGTCAGGGAAGTTTATGTTGGATATTAGAAGAGGTTTCTTCACCCAGAGGGTGTTTGGGCACTGGAACAGGCTCCCCAGGGAAGTGGTCACAGGACCAATCATGACAGAGTTCAAGAAGCATTTGGACAGTGCTCTCGTGGTGTGACTCCTGGGGATGGTGCTGTGCAGGGCCATGAGTTGGACTCAGAGATCTTTGTGTGTCCCATCCAACTCAGCATATTCTGTGATTACTTGATTCTGCTACAAGAGTCAAAAGAATCAGCAGTGTGGATAATGACAGATGTGAAAAGAACACAGCCTTGTTTTCTTTTTTATTTATCTGACAGAAAATGTTTTATTCTCTTTAATGCAGACACTATTTCAGAACTTGAATTTCAGGTATGGATGACTGGTACTAATTTTTATAGATGTTGCAAATTCAAATTAGTTTTCAGGTGGTGTCTGGCCCCAAACATGCATTTTGTTACATGTAACAGATTCTGCTAATCTTCAAAGCAATTAATTGAGAATCTTTTAGCCCTAGCCATTAAACATATTACTCAGTCTGATAGGCAGGCAACTATATAGGTACATAATTCTCTCTTGATGAATGTTTTCAAATGTATAAGTTTTGACTGATGCTGGAAGAATAATCTAAATATATCACATCCTCTGGGAAAATCCAACAATGAAGTGGACTGTTAAAAACTCCACTGGGAGTAATGGGTGGTAGGACCTTCAAACAGTGGGATACATATTTAGCAAAGGCCACTTGGTTAGTCAACATTTGAGAATCTCCCAGTTGGGTTGGCCCTGCCCAATCAAAATTGAGAGGGACAGAGTTCCTCTAATATATACTAAAATATAGGCTGGGGAAAACATTCTGGGTTATTCTTGCCTCAGGCAAAGGTAAATCCACCTGTGGGGTTGCTTTTGCTCAAGGGCCTGGGTGCACTTGGTAAATAGTGCAGGAATCTGGTGTGTACCCCTAGGGAATTTGATTCTGGGTAAAAAGAGGCAACAAATTAAGTTGTACATTGTTAATTGCTACATTGCACTGTATATCTTTACTTCCATGTGCCATATTAAGAGTATTGCAGTAAAAATAGCACAGATTAATGAAGAAAAAATTGTGATGGAGCTGGAAAAGTGCAACGGTGATGGAATCAGAACTGGCTTCAGCTTACAACAATCCAACATCACAGACCATCTGTCCTGCCCTGAAATGTTATGATTGATGAAGCCCAAAGTTATGGACTAAATGAACTCAACAGACTTTAGCAGGATAACTCATAGACTAAGGGAACAATATTCTGTGTATATAGTAAAGGGCTGGAAAGATGATGATCATTAACTGGGATACAGAGAAAAATGGGCTGTGGGCATGATCTAGATAATATAGAATAAGGAATGGATATTGTTCTGATTTCAGCTGGAACAGAGTTATTTTTCTTCCTAGCAGCTGACATGGTGTTGTGTTTTAGATTAGTAGGATAATGTTGCTAAATTGTGCTTACATTACATTGACACCAATTTATTTTTTCTTTCTTCATTCAGCTGGATAAATAAATATTCCAAACTTTTAAAAAACCTTGTCCAAATTTTAATTTTTCATATATAACATTAATTTACACCTCTTCAAAATGTTCTAACATAAAATACTTAAATCAAAATATCATCCTGCTCCAATAAATATGAATAAATTAAAAATTTGTGGAAAAATATTGCATTTATATTAATTAAATTAATTAAGCATTTAAAAACATCAAGTTTTCCTAATGAAAATTTAATTTTCATAAGGAGATGCATCCTTGTGAATATTAATGTGTAACTCATCTACTACTGCATCGTTGAGTAGTTTTAAAATGTATGTGATGCGCTATATTATGGCCTTCTGTTCAGTTTGTGATCAAATACCAAACTCATGTTCTAGAAAATGAGTTATAAGAGAGATTGTAAAGAATTAACAATATGTGAAAATTCCAACATTCTGAAAACACTAGAAAATTTATGGTTTCTAATGCCATTTTTTCAGTCAGTTACAGAGGCTAATTTTAAATTATTTTTCTCTGTTGTGTTTGCCATAGACACATTACCAATGATGAAAATGAAAATTCATCTTGAATGAATTCTGTTGAAGTCCAGCTAATAAAGTACATAAGAATCTGCTTTCAGAGATTAACATGTTTGATCTTTGAGAATCGTAGGAAAACATTGATATGCTAAATAACTTCAAATTTTTTAGTAAAAAAATTGCTGCTTTCAAGAAGAAAAAGAATAGTGGTGCAGGTGAGCAATCAGTGCTGTAACATACAGAGGAAATTAGAACTTCTTCCTCCTCCTGTTCTATTGAGTTGTTCTTATTTGATCAGTGAGAGGAATATGAATTGGCAGTAGGAAGCACACATGTTCCTTACAGACTCAATTTTGGCGTAGCAGGGTTGAAATATAGAGTCAGATGCAAGGGTATAGTTTTTGTATTTGGTTACTATGCACAATGACAAGAATTTTATCCCATGTAAGCATGCAACAGCTGCTCAAGTAAATGATCACATTTCTAGATAAAACAATTCAAATAATGCAGTGGAAAAGAACTCTGAATTGATATGTAGTTTGCATGGTAACTCCCTGTCTTATTGCATAGTGCAACAATGATCAAAAAGTTTGCATTCCTTTTGCGAAGGAAGCAAGAATGACAAGGTGAACAAAAAGGCTGTTTTCTTCTAGTTTCAATATGCTATTTTTAATGTGGGCTTATCTTACCTTTTCCTATTTTAGCTCTCAGATCAAGTAGCAGTATTACACATGCGTAGGCAAAGCAGCCTCATCCCAACTTTTCATCTTCTTCACTAGTCAATTTCCTCCTTTTCCTCATGACTACCCTTCTGTTTCTGTGCTTTTCTCATGCTTCTTATTTGTTTGAGAGCATTTTTTTTTTGTGCAGGTTATCCAAATATCATGTTATATAAAGGAATGTAGGGTACATCTGGTTTAGAAATCATTATCTAGCATTTTCTGTTCCCTGCTGAACTGTTTGCACTAGCTCTTCGCACAAAGATCCCATGTTCAAGGTTGCTGTATTGATTTTCAAAGCACTACATGCTTTGAATCTTGACTGTTTGAAAGATCCTTGCTCCCTCTCCTGCAATTTCTTTGCTCCATTGAAAACCAGAATGTAAGGGCAAACATTTTCTGTCATCTGGAGAAAATAGAGTTTTCATGAGAATTACGCTAAAAATTCAGAAGCCAGCACAAAGAGCAGCCCTAACCTGGAGTCTGTCTTCAAAACAAAATGTGAAGCCTGCATCTTTCAATTCAGATGCAACACCTCATCACCTCATCTCTACACTTTCACTGTCACTGTATACCGTGTTCAGTGTCTTCTTTCTAGTTTAGAAGTGAGGCTTTTGAAAGTAGGAGAGTTTTGTTGGTTTGTTGAGTTTTTTGTTGGTTTTTTTCAGTTGCTTTTTTTTTGGAGGGGGGGATTTTTGTTTGGTTGGTTTTGTTTTTTTGAAGAAGAGCTAGACAGCTATGAAATCTGGGCTATTCTCATAATAATAATAATAATAATAGTAATAGAAACAGTGCTTTTTTCAAGCCCAAAAATTCAATAAAATACTTTCTGTGGAACATTTCTAAAATACAGTATTTGATGTATAAAGTAGTGAAGTGCACAAATCGACTTCTCCGGGGAAAGCTGCATGCCTAAATCAATGACAGGATTCCATGGATATATGATACAAGTAAATTTTTCCTCTGGATAGAAATACTGTTTCAAGTTTTCTTAAGCATTGTGGTTCTGAATTCCATATAAACTTCTTGATCAAATTTGCTGACTGGTGATCAGAACACTGTGAAGAATGGAGATACAAGGAAAGCTGACAGTAGGGATAAGCTATGTAAAATTTAAGATTAATTACATAACTTCATTTCATGTAGTATAATACATTGTCTCTGCAAACTGGTCAAATTTCTGTGTAAGTTATAATCAGATTGGAAAAAAAGTTCAGCTAAAATGAGGGCATTAGGTAGTCCTGTAATTATTTCAATATGATGCAGACTATTTAATGCAGTAGATATATTTCATCCCTAGACAATTCTTAAGTGAATTTTTCATGGATATATTCCCATAATCATAGACTTAACAAGCATACCAAAATTGAAGATTCAAGAATATAGTAACTTTCATAAGGGGATTAGAGATTTCAGAAAAGCCTTTTGTTAGAGATAACACCATTGGTTTTCTCCTATTCAAATTCTGCTGCATTTGCCTAAAGTGAAACTGTCAGATATTAAAGCAATTATTTTTTTCTTATTCAGCAACATTGGCACTCCAAAGGCTATGAAACTTGAAGAAAAAGAAAGCAGTGGGGGAAAACCACAGAAAATCACAATGCAGAATGTAAGAAAACAGTTGTTGTTACTGGTGGGAAGGTGTCATTCTTCCACAAGAGATGAAATCTCAGAGGATGAAATGTAGAGAGAAAATTCACTTACTGTTTAAATCAGTGTGAAGATCTTGTCACACACTCTTTTAAAAAATCATATAATAATGTTGTCCACATTCTATTTCTGGGACCTCAGTTCACCAATCGTTCATTTAAAACATCTTTAATCAGCTTTTCTTAGTGTTCTACATTCAATACTACCTATCTTCAACTGTTCCTCATATTTTTTTCTGATTCAATAGTTGTTTTGGTATGTCTTAATTTCTTTTCACAGAATCATAAAATCATAGAATGGCTGGGATCAGAAGGGACCTTAAAGACCATTTAATTCCACCCTTCCTGCCATGAGTAGGGACCTTCCATTAGACAAGGTTGGTCAAAACCCCATACAACCTCTCCTTAAACACTCCCAGGTAGGGCACCCACAGCTTCTCTGGACAAAATATTCCAGTGTCTCACCACCCTCACAGTAAAGAATTTTATCCCAAAATCTAATCTAATCTAATCTAATCCAGTCTAATCCTCCCTTTCAGTGTGAAGCCATTCCCCTTTGTCACTGTCCTGTCATTATATGCCCTTGTAAATAGTTTCTCTCCATCTTTCTTGCAGGTTTTTTTCAGATACTGGTAGACCACAGTAAGATAACCCCAAGGCCTTGTCTTTAAATCCATTGTACTGGTTCGGAACAGATCTGGGAGAGATACCAGCATCCTAAAGTCACCCCAGGACGTCCATCTAATTTATAAGCTTTGCTTTCCTCAAGTAAAAGATACCTTCTAAAGAAAGACATGTGGAGGTAACTGTCACTTTATTAATTCACCAGTTGAAAGATTTCATTCTTCTGTTCAAAGAAGCAAAAGCCTTAATTTGAAGATTTAATGACTCTGACATGATAATTGCTCAACACACAATACTTGATTGAGCTACATGTAGGTCAGAGGAGATCTCAAAACTTCAAACAATTATACTAGTACTAATTTCTGTTCCATATTATGCATTTATATCAGGTTACACATATACAATTCTAGCTGCATACTAAGATGTTTTAATCTTCTCTGTCATGAAAGCTTTATTTCCCCTTTCCTCATTTAAACAGCATACTACTAAACTTTTGTTACCATGATGTAGGAGTTGCAATTGCTGTTCAAGATGACAATCAGGTCAATATCTCCATGGAAATTTGAGATAATGGAGTCTCTTCATAGCAGTACAATTATGTGAGTCAATAGATTTAATAGTCAAACTGCTAGTCCATTGAGACAGTATGCTTTTCATTAGCTTTTCTCCCCACTCCAAACATGGCAAGAGATTTACAGCTAGACGTATATTTCAACTAATTAGTGTCTTTACAGAACCATGCACCCATGAAGGAATACATAAAGTGCTACACAAAAAAAAAACTTCTTAGAAGCAATGGACCAAAATTGAACATAAGTAACAGTTTATTTAGTATTTTATATACCTCAAGATCTTCTCCTCTCAGGTAAGTAAAGCAAAACTTCCCAAAACCTTACTTTGTTCTTATCTTTGAGAAACTTAAAGAAATGTATTGTCATAAAACTATTGATTAGTTAAGGAAGATTGGAAGTCACACATTAGAGAGAATACTAGAGTAGAAGTTTTCTTTTTGTCATATAAGAACTCCAAGCTACAGTTTTAGAAGATTATATGTAAGAAAGAAAAACAAAGAAACAAGCAAAAGCACCTTAAAATGCAAAACACTGACATTATCAGGATTATTCTGAAGAATGTAATTATACACTGGAATTGCTACAGCTTTAAGTGCGTAATATACTGTCACATTGGTTATGGAAAAGGAAAAGGAAAAGTTATTTTAGCAGAAAAAATAGAATTAAGTGATAAAGGTGGCTCTAATGGCTCTAACTAATAGATTTTCATCAGCCCAAACTTAGGGGCATTACCAGTCTATAGTATTGCACTCCCACACCCAAGCAGGTGTTTCTATATAAGGTAAAGAGTTTCAGCTTACCTTGGAACATGTAAAGAAGTTAAACTAAAATTTTCCATAGCTTTCTCATTGTAATTGGTTCAGTGCCAGCAGAGGTCACTGATTGGGCTTTAGAAATGTTTCTTAAAACCTGTAGCTGTTTTTATAGGCAGTTTGCCAGTAGAACACTCCTGGGTCATTCAGTACTTAAGGTGTACTTAAGTACTCAGGACAGAGGTGCTCTGGGCTTTTTGGATTGTTGTAGCAAAGTGTCAAGGCTTCTCTGACACCTGTGCTTGACTTTTCCTTTTATTTCTGAATTGTTTGTTATTTTGCTTTTAATAAAACTTGTTGCTTTATGAAACACCCCTAAGGAGTCATCTCACAATTATTTTAAGCCATTATGAGAAGTGCGGGACACCCTCAAAGGCTTGATAAATCTTCATGCAGCTTATTCCATTCTGGCTGCTAGCAAGATTTTGTCACCAGTCTTTACAGATAGACAATGACTGTGGCGCTGGTTTGCCCTTTGTTTCCTTTTATGTTTTCTATATTCTTTGCACATATATTTGTAGCTTGTAGCCTATTGTATTAGTATCTAGTTTTCCCAGTACTTTTCCATGGCCTTTCCCTAAGCAGAAAGGGAAAGCAAATTCCAGAGCTGCAAGCCTTAGGGAGTACATGGCCTCCCATCCTATCTTGGTTCTTTCTGGGAACCAAGGCCGAGAACAACCCTTTGAGATATATTTTCATGGACAAAGTACAGCCAGTGCTGAGGGGGGACTCCAGAGAAGGGGCTTGACCTGAGGGGGAACCACCACTTGTCCTCCTAATTGGTGGTTTTTATCAATTATGCTAATTTTCTTAAAACTTATAAATGTGTACTCATCCCTGTAGGGACGGGCTTTTGTGGACATCTTTCCATAACTGCCTCTGAACACCTTCATTAAAGATTACCTTTTATAATTCCTCCTTGCTAAAATTAGTGTTTCATTTATCTCGAGTTTCATTTCCAGGTTGGGAAAAAGGCACAATTGGTACTACTAAAAGAAGTGGCGAGTTAGGAGTTTCCAAGGACCTGAAATGCAGATGCCTCTGTAGTGATGAAGATAGATACTGAGCTCTCTAAACATTAGCATTCTAAAATGTATCAACTGTAGTAAACCCAAACTTGAAAGTACAGAATTAATCCCTTGTTTTCAAAGGAGGAAGGAAAGAGAAATAATCATGAGTTGTCCTCCTGCCTTTGAGACAAACTGTCCTCCAGAGAGATAATAATTGGTGATGGTGCACATAGTGAAAAAATGTAGTCTTCACAGTTTTTCTATTAGTACTTGCCACATTATTTACCTTATGTTCCCTATGTGCTAAGACAAGCACACTTAATTTTTTATTTTTGCAAACTTAAGCATTCTGTAGTTGGAAAAAAGCCCCCAAAAACAACAAGACCAGTAACAGCATTCATTCTCTTGCCATATTATAATCATTAATTTTCTTCTTTCAAATAAAGTTTAGAAATTGTGTTTATCCTGCACACTTGACATTATTAGTGCAAGAAAAATAAATTTCATTAAATAATTCTTTACATTTTCACTTCCTATTAGAAATCCATTGTAATAATATCTTTCATTAGTATCTTTCGTATTACAAGTTTGGCATCTGATTTTTCAGTCCTAGGATACACAAAGACACCAAAGGATGGTGGTAGAGAACAAATTAGATGAAATTAGCTTGAATGAAGAGAAGAAAAATGAGGCCAAAAGAGACCTGTCCAGTAATACACTTGAATTACTTTATGATACATTTCTGAATACCATAGCAAGATTTCAAATATCATGTTAGCACAGTGTTAAAATGTGTATCTAATGCATGAAGATCTACTGCAGCTATTGCTGTCCTAGTCAGTCTTGTAAGCCAAGTCACGTGGTCTGTAATTCCAAAAGGAAAAAGAATGTCTGTTCAGGTGTAGTATTTTTATCATTACGTACCTGCACCTGCTCAGGCTGTTGGAAGTAACTTGGTCACCTGCTGGAAACAAACACCATGAGTAAACAATATTTTTTAGTAATCATTCACTGGAAATTGGGCATGGAAACTTTAGATTTTTTACTACTGTTTCACATTTTTGTTTTTCTTGTGGTAAAAAGATGTATTTCCCACACCTAAACCATGTCATTCTCACACCATCTCAGTAGATATTTTATACAAAGAGAATAATGTCATTAAAATTAAATATACAGGTAATTTGAAGGCAGGGATCACCCTGTATGTATGTGCCCATGCACATGTATGCATATAGAGATGTATATATGTTTTATAACATAAGTGGCAATCTAGAGAAAAGATTGTAAAGACTGTTATAAGATACAGATTTGCAGTAATTTGAAAAAATAACATATCTAGGAATTTCTCTTAAAATGGTGAATTAAAAGTACTCATCCTGTTCTGAGCAGACTGATAATGCTTACAAAATTTAATTAACCTTCAGACCATTCTAATTTTACATGACAGAAACTTTAAATAAAGAAAACTTTACTCAAACCTGGCCATCCTTGAAAGAGACATGAGATATTGTAAGATAAGACTTTCCCTTGGTAACTATTTCCACACCTTAGTAAAAAGGGGGTGGCTCACTGTGGCCAGTAACACAAAAAAACCCCAAGCAAAAACCAAAAAAAACATATATTTTGTTTACATTATTCTCAGTTCACTATTTCAAGATAAAAAGTTTGAATCTAAATATAAAATCAGGTGATCCTTCCCTCTTGCATTAGGAAAAAATCATGGAGTCCATAAATGCAGGTGAAATAACTTAGGCAGCAAAATCTGGAAATATTAGCCAAAGCACCTCATTAAACTTGTAATTTTCATATAAGCTGATCTTTGTGATTATGAACCTATTCCTAAAAATGAAGTGAATTTTAGAATTAACTTCAGAATAATTTCCAAGTTCAGCATGGACAAATAGAGATAAGAAAAGCATAAAATGTAGATTAGTATAAAAATAAATCCTACCATTTACCTTGAGAGTTTGAATAAGCAAAATGGATTCTCAGTTGTTGTTAAACTTGGGAAGGTTTCAACAGAGAGTGTGCAGGAGCTGGTCTTCTGAATTTTTGAAACTTCTGTGCCGTCTGCATACCATGTATAAAAAAATAGACAGTACAGCATGGATGTCTTAAAAGCAAAAACTCTTGGTTATATAAATGGTGACAAAATTTGAATTGAATTTTCTTCAGCTAAGAGCTAGACTTAGGTCTTTTTTTATACGAAATCTTTTGGTTTGCTGGCATTATTTTGGTTTTATTTTAAGTTAAGACAGCTTGTATCGTAATAGAAAATGCAGATGAGACAGTTCAGTTGCCAGGACTTTTCATTAGAAAAAGTAAGGTGTGGATAATGATGTCTGCATCCAAGATAATGCTAGCAGATACCATGTAATCCTACAAACAACTAAAACATAATATTTGTGCCACATGAAAGTTTGTGTTGGATAAACAAAAATCTCTCTCAGTAAAGTTATTCATGCTTTTTGCTTTGTTTTAATGTTGATAGGTAGTGGGAAAGGGAGTAATGCTCTAACAATTCTACTGCTTCCTATTTAAATATAATTTATTCTTATTAAGCCATTTGAAAATTACACTAATTTATCATGAGCAGAAGTCAGCCCTGAATGTATATTATTGCAGAAAACTTGCAATTCCATATCTGTCTGGAGAAAATGTCCTTGAATAATTAAACATCTGAACTCTTTGATTGGAGAAAGCAATGTCACAAAGGGAAGAGGAGAAGAACAGGCTTTTCTGAAACAAA
The DNA here is from genome assembly GCF_965231275.1 of Zosterops lateralis. Classification (NCBI taxonomy): domain Eukaryota; kingdom Metazoa; phylum Chordata; class Aves; order Passeriformes; family Zosteropidae; genus Zosterops; species Zosterops lateralis. Next base: position 74,654,244 of record NC_139762.1, read on the forward strand.
GAAAAATACTAATTGGCAAAGGAAAATATAAGGCTAATCACAATCTTAAACACAAAAAATATTCAAATATATAGGCTTTGGGATTTGAATAGTTTGTTTTGCTTAATCAAAACCATACTTTTTTTCTAGATGTCTTGGGATTTTCTCCTCACATTACAGTCTTGAGGTTTCAGGATGTTTGATTTGTCCATATATAATCAAAGATCATATTATATAAGTCCCAATGCAGAACCTGACTACATAATTTAAAGGAACCATTGTCATTGCCTGAATGATGAATAATAGCCTATAAAGTCAAATTTCTGTTTCTTTTTTTTTTCCCTCATCAGAGAAATGCAATCTGAACATCTATCAGAACTAATTGCAACACACTCATATTATTGGCTGTAAAATCAGCTGCAAGCCTTAAGCAATGCAATTCTACTCAACTAGCCTTTAGCTTTTGTTTTTATTGTTGTTTTAAATAATCAAGATTAGCTGGCAGTAGACACTGTCAGTGACAACTGTTGAAAAGAAATCAAATTACAATAGATTCTTTAACTAATGAATTAATTCAAGCTGACTTCAATGTAATATTACCATGAGATCTGCCAGCCTGCAGAATGACTGTAAATTATAGATGCCATGGACACAAAACCAATAAATAAATCACACTAGTAAATCAAACTGAGGTAAGTTTGCAATAACAAACTGGGAGTTGGAAAAGAAATACTGAGAACTTTGCCAAATCTACTTTTTTTGTGGAATATCTTAAAAGCACAGAAATGCATACCAATCTCAAAAAAGAAAATAATCTGGAGACTGCTATGATTAGAAGGAATTGTTGCTAATGATAGAATTTAAAAAAAAATAGTTTTACTGAAGTAATTATTTTTCTTCCAGATGCAGCAATAGTGGATACTGTTGTAGGTTTACAGGCAATGGGCATGCATGAACTCTCCAGTCTCAGGTTTGTTTCTGTATCTTTTGAACCTCCGTGTTTCTTTTTACATGAGTGCACACCAGCCCAGCCATGACCTGAAAGTCATGGTGAATTCTGAAGGCAGGGGCAATATGAAAGGTGCCCAAGCAGTGATCTCTCTGATCACAGTTCCCAGCTTCTTTCTGTCAAACAAATAATTTGAAGAAGAACCCAAACATTAATAATATGTTGGCCTCTGCAGAATTAAGGTATTGGTGTATGTGAGTTTATGGATTTTTCACAACTATTAGGCATCAGAGTATCCTTATTAAATGAAATCTGTATGACAGTTCTACTCTTAACTGTCCAAAGATCACCCATTTTTCTTACTGAGCCAGTAACAAACAAAAAAATGGATTTTGCATAGTATGTCGAATGAGAATAAGCAAAAGAATTTCTGGAGTTAGTTATCCCTTTAATATCAAATTAGGAAGGCAAAGGGCAAAAGTAGATCAGGTTACATCGAGGAACAAAGAGTCAAACATAGGCTGAGTACTGAAACTTCCATTACCCTCATTCTCTTCTGTTACTACAACTATAGCAGGTATGGGCTTTGTTTTATGCTCCTATGAAAGCAGCAGGGGCATATGCATTTCAAATATAGTAACAATCTGGATTTCATGGGTGAGGTGTGCACCCTGCTAAAGGAGATACACTTAAGGATTTATAATAGATATAGAAATAAACAAATTGTTACATTTATTAGAGAAATAGATATACTACCCAGTTTGGAAGATTTAGGAAGAAATAAAAAATTTTCTTTTTTTCTCTGTAAAAATGGAAAAACCACTAATGCTGAAGTGATAGACAAGGACGTAATTTCCCATTAAATACATCAGCAAATAAAAATAGATTGTTATACTTTACTTCACACAAATATGATTTACTGTTTTGTTATCCAGTAAGAAGAGAGATCTTCACAAGAATATACACAGATTCAGAGATCTACAAAATACCTGAAGATTTGGCCATTTTTGCTTTGGATTATGCTTTTCAAATCTATAATTTCAATCTTTGAATATTCTGCTGTTTTCTTAATTTATTCTACACCTTGCAAGGTTCTTTAAAAATCTTAGCTTTCCAATTACTTCCTCTTCACTAAAGGGAGGCTACATTTTTTTTCATACATTTATTGTCTCCCAGAAAGCCCTTGGCACTTGTAAAAGCTCCATATAACTCCAAACTGTCATTGAATATTGTCACAATTATATATGAATAGTTATTCAGCAAGGAATTTAGAGATCAAGAATAGATCCTTATGACCACATTGATTAATCAAAATTTAGAGAAGCAAATGTCATTTGCATTTGAACAAATATTACCTTTCCTGCACTGTTTGATCAGCCCTTCTAACTGGATGTCAAGCAGCTCATTTTCCTGGACTGACTTTAGGTTAAAGGTATTCTTTCATCCACTCATACAAAATTATGTCTGTAATCTTTACCTCTACTTTTCTTAATTATATGAACTAAACATATGGCTAGAAGAAAAAAAAAATAAAAACAACTGAGCATGTACTGAAAGTTATCTTTTAGCAGACTCCATCGAGTAGAATGTATTAACATGGATTCTTAAAATAGGCAACACCTCACTACAAGAATTATGAATGTTTGCTCAAATGACATTGCTAGGAGCACTTCAAAAAGTCGCATTCATATGCTGACCCATGAAAGGTATATATGCAAGAATGTGAGAAAAAAAGGCACAGTTGTCAGTAATTATTTTGTAGATTTATGCTGTTAGCAAAGCATTTTGAAAGAGTTAACTAGCTGACAGCTTTTACATCAAAACCTATATTAGGTCTTTTTAATGTTGCAAACAAAAAAAAATAGCCTTTAGTTTCTTGCTTGCATAATTTTTGTGAACGTACTGAAATCTATCACATAAAGAGTCTTGATTTACAGGGTTCCATTTTTGTACTACGTTTCTAAAAATCAGATTTACTTTAAAATATGCTTCTTCAGGCCATCTAAATGGATTTATTTATACACAAACAAAAAAATCTTAAGGTATTTTTTCTGTTCAAGGTTATGCACACATTTGCCTGAAATGTAATTTTGCTTCCCCCTAAGACACATGAGTACAGACCAGTAGGTCATTCCTAAATTCCTCCTTAATAAATTTTATTTATTTAGTGCAGCTTGAAATTAAACCTCAAATCCAGTATCATTCACTGAGGAGAAAATTTTTTATCTGAAATAAAATCACAAAATTACAATAAAAATCTGCTTTAACCTTTCATTTATATAAAAAATCAGAAATTTACAAAACTAACATTAGATTAGAATTACACTTCAGCTTCAAATGAATCTGTTCTTAGTTGTTTGAAGGGTTATTCAGAAAGTTCTATTTATGATTAGCCTAAAGAACTCTTGGTTTTGAGCTACTCTTGGGACTTCAGGAAATAAGTTTAATTAAAGACTTCAACACCAAAATCCCTCCAAATGAAGGCGCTCAAAGTAAGTATAATTACATATCTTCATTGAAGTGCAAAGTAACAGTATTAAAAATTTAATCTCAGTGTGCCCTCAGATAAGATGTCTTCCTTTTTAGATCCACTCATGATAAAGTTGCTCCACTCTACACTTTTTTTGCAAAGGTCTCAGTGATGCCTAAAGTTTTATGTATTCTTCATGTATTTGTAGCTTTTTACACTGTTAAGTGCCTACATATAACTTCTAGTGCTTTTCCATCTTTCTTTCCCACAGTGAACAGACACATATTGATGCATTCCTAAAATTTAGTTTAATCTTGCCTGTTAGTCCACCAAGGACTTTTTATTTTGCACCATGTAATCATAGACATAATAGAGCTGAGGTAGGAGATTGGGCAGAGATCTCCAATGGGCCAGAACCCAGGGGAGAAATTACTTAACCAACTGCTCCTCTTATGGGATAATATTTGCTAGACATTCTAATTGCCCAAATTTATAAAATTGTACTAATCCGATTTGGGGTGTGGTTTTTGCTGCATGGTGTACCTGAAGGCTTCCAAATAAAGGTTTGCTTTTATATTATCATTCTAACATTGTCTGGACTGTTTGTTTTCTATTTCCATTGCCAGGCATCATCAGTTTGTACTTACAGTATGGTGTCCTGCTTACCAAGTCACTTACCTTCCCTGGAGCATTTGCTTTCCCTGGAAATAGCTCATTAATCCCCACTTGTGCCCTCTCCTGAGGTTTCAGGCTCAGCCAGAAGACAGCAGCTGGGGCATGGCAACATGCAGTCTGTCTGCTACCTCTGTCCAGATGTTGTGCCCCTTTAAATTAAAAAAAAATTATATATATATATGTATATGTATATATATATGTGTGTATATATATATATGTGTGTGTGTATATATATATATATGTATATATACATAGCAGACAATCCTCTGGGAAAATTAAATAAACAAATACAACCCCAGCCACACTTACAAGACTTTAATGCAGATTTCGGTTAGGCCTTTGTAGCACTCATTAGACAGAATGATTAGCTTTATTTCAGAATCTCAACATTCAGCAAGGGTATCCTGTCTAACAGAAGGACACAAACTTTAATTAAAATCATTGCTAAGTAATATGGAGTAATCTGAATTATCTCACTAAGTTAAATACCTCTATCAAATATATTCTCCTCTGGAGAGTAGCCAAAAGTTGGGGTTTTTTTTCAAATATCTACAAAGTTGATCAATATAATCTGTTGACTTTAGCACTTTTATTTCTCCTAATTCTTGAATATTATTTTAAGCACCTGAGTCTCAGTTATTCCATCTGTCTCAATATGCATTTTTTGTGTGCAAAAACAGATTTAGACCTAGAGATCACAATACCCCATATTGTATCCTAGGTCAAGTGTGATATTCTTCATCATTATCACAGCAAATAAGAATCAATAAAAGAAGGCAATACCGGTTTATGAAAAAAGCCTGTCCTTCCACAAAGACATTTTGTTCAAAGTCATGACAATCACATTAAATGCATCATGGAAAATGGAATGAAGACCTCAAGATAGATAAAATGCATTTCCTTCTCATTGGGCAGATGGCACTCATGCTGATTCTATTCACAATAAATTTTTAGACCTTTTAAATAGAATAGTTAATATATTGAAAGATGTAATATTGGCCATATATACTGCAGATGTGGAACAAAGGTTTGTATTGTAGAAAAGCAATAAAGAGAAGATTGCCACTCTTATTCATGGATATGCTTACATTAAGTGGTGCTGGGCCATCATGTAAGAATTGAGTCACAGATTCTTCCCATTTTCAGCTTTTTATTCAAAAATCACCAAATAGTCCTGCTTTGTCATCAGAAAAATGGAAAAGAGAACAAAACTTCTTCAAATATCTTCCTTTGAATTGTGACTGCAAACCCAAGGCAGGTGGTCCCACCTGCCCATTCTCCTCATGTAGGGAGATATCAAGGAGTTCTGAGGCAACTGTGAGCACCCTCTTCCCCTTTTCCTTCCTGATAACACCCCTCAGCCAGAACTGCCTATGAATTTCCTTTGCCACAGCAATTGTCCCAAACTAGCTCTTTTTAAAATTAAATTAATTTTGTACAAATTGTCACTGTAATTTCAAAGTATCATTACATTCCTTCACTGCACTTCCATTCTATTTATCCCTGAAATGCCTCTGGCTTGTTAATTCAAGATATGAGGACAGGTAACAACAGTAATCCCAAAATATGCACGTGCTTAAAAGAAAGACAACTCAGGCCATTCACAAAATCTTATAATGTACCCATCCAATAACAGTCATATAGAAATTTCAATAGTAATTCACTGTGTAGTCATTAAATGGGGTTTTTTTGCCTTCTCTGTTCCAAGGGAGTCATAAGATTTGCTCATCAATGTATTCTATCTGATTCTTCAAGATATGAACCTTTAGGACAAAATATCCTGCATATAATTAGAACCCACAGGAATATGCTTATTTTAATTGCTATAGTCTTATCACTAAAAATAAGGCCAGAGAAAAATTTTAAAAGGTTTCCTCTCATTTTAGTTAAATTATGCTTTCAGAACTGGCATTGTACACTCATAGATATCTGCAGATTTACTTCACTTTTACTTATGTAAGTCAGATATATTATTTTCTCTTTTCATTAAGCATAGTTCCTACTTGTATGACATATATTATATACTTAGAAATTGAACTAAATTCCTGATTTTCTTTTCCTAGTTCTGAGGTGGACCCTGAATGATTTGACATGACATTAAAATAAGGAAAATATAAATTAAGGAAACAGTTGTTTGACTGTTGTTTGATGCATCTATAGGCAGGCTAGAAGCCTGTGTATCTGCATTCTGTGTGTCTGAGAAATGCTATGTAAGAATTATTAGTGGTATGGAAGCTGTATTGAAGTGGCACTGGAAGCAATATCTACATAGTGGAATCTGTACAGCACATGTAGCAGTGTGTTTCTGTAGGTATTTAACATCTGTGCAAGACAAATATTCATTTCAAAGACAGATTCACCTCCTGACTGACAAAATATTCCCTCTTTCCCTCCATTGCAAACCAGCTGCTGTCTTTCATAGCAGAAACATCAGCTGCAGCTGTAAACTGTCATCACATCTGGAACATTAAATACTTGGGAGTCTGATTCCCAGTTGGCTGTTGGCTCCTTTTCATTCCTAACTTCAGAGATTCTCTGAATTTTCAGCAGCCAAACCCAAGCATTCTCACACACAAGCTCTTCTTTTAGCTGCCCTTCTGAAATTATTTTCTTTCCCCAACTGTCCTTTTTGCTGATGCTTAGTCACAAAACTTACCTAACTCCTACTCAGAGCAGTAGAATGTCAGTCTATTTTATATGATGTGAGGGGAATGGGCACTTCATTTTTGACATAGTGCAGTCAGAAAATGCTTTTTGTCTGTTACCCAACTTTTCCCTTATTATTCATAATACTGCTTGTGTTTTCCATCGTTGCTGACAGGAAACAGTGTTTGGACTGCAGTGTTTTCACAGCGGTTTCCACATTTCTTTCCTAAGTAATGGCAGCAACCAACACGTTGATCATCAGGAATTTTTTATCCATGTACTTTAAAGTGTAGTCAGCAAAACTGAATTCCACCTATTGTTTGGTATAGCCAGTCACTTGGTATCATGATACCTTTCTACAAGATTTTATTCCAGCTTTTGATTTCCTATCACTTGTGAATATACTCAACTTCACAATACCCTTTACTACACATGGCTACCCTACATCTTCTGTGGAAAGAGACCAGGTGTTCTTAACACTTTTCTCACCTGTCTTTCATTATGGTATAAATCCATGAGAAAATATACCCTTTTACATAAGAGAGGTTGATATAGCATAAGAGACATATGTAAGGCTCCCTGAGTAAAATTACCTGAAAAATTAATATATCTATTTTTAAATAATCTTACCAGGACCTAAATGACTTCCAATGACAATGGCTCTTTTGGGATTCACAATTTGCTGACTCTTCCCAAATACATGATTACATATTTGGTCAAAGAGGTGTATTCTTTATTGAAGCTTCTATTTATTTTTCCTGTGTAGGAATCAATCAGTTCTGGCCAGTTCATCTACTCTTACTGGTTTAAAATATTAATACTTTTTTCTAAAAATCTTCTTCTTAAATTCATATATTATATCTTTCTTTATTATGTTTCCTTATTTTTCAAGGTAATTGGCTTGTAACTAATTTGTACTGAAACCCAAAACTGTTATAATGGCAAAAAGTTATGCTGTAATCAGAAGCCAGACTGGCATTTACAGAATCAAAATTACTTCAAATACGATTGAAAAGTCCACAATGCATAATAAGTGCACTACCTTTTAAAGCACATTATATATTAAAAAAATATTGTGTGAAAAGTTTCTAAGTCAAGCACTCAAAAGTTCAGAAATGCTAATTTATTCCTACTGCATGCACATTTTCCTGTAGCATTTATTACCTGATATACGACAGTTTGTGTTTGGGGTTTTTTTTGAGGCTTCTGTCTTGTTCCATCTTGTTCAGGTTTTTTTGTTTCAACATTCACTGTCCATCTTTAACTGTTATTTGAAGTATTTCACTGAACACTAAAAGCATAAAATAACTTCAAAATATTTGCATAATGTTATTAGCATACCTTGAGAATTCTTCATTTACAATAAATCTACTTTCACATAACCGCACAAGATTTAGTTATATTATTAACCTTTTATGTTCCTTGAAAGATGCATAGGGTGACAAAACATTTTAAAACTCCTCAGTGGCAAGAGGAGATCCAAAGAAAATGAGTAAATTATTCAATGGTAACAGAAATCTGATTATAGCTTATCTGAAAGTAAAATGTGAGCACTCAGTGTGTCTTTTTGTTCTTCCTTTTATTTTAGTTTTGAAAAAGACTAATTACATTACTAAAAATTAACATTATCAGCATAGTTGAACCAGATGACCAGATGAAGTTTTACATTGCCTGGATAAAGGATAGATGGTGTCTCCTCAGTGAATTACTGATTCCAGTCTTTCTTTTTTTCCCCATACGGAAACTTCTTTGAAGAAAATAAATAAACAAACAGAAACAAAAGTGCTTAGAAGCATGGATCTGCCTTCTAAAGATTCACAAAACAGATTTACACCAGAGATGAACAGTCAGCAGAAAGGAGTTCACCTGAAGTGATAGCTGGTCATTAGTTTTTGTTCTGCTCAAAAACTAGTTCTTCAGAATTACTCTAAACTCCTTCAAATTTCTTAATGAAAAAGGATCAGCAAGAGAAGTCAAGAGTCCAAAGGAAATGATGGACTCAAGTTTATCTCCACTTTAGAACTATGTAAATTTCAGGAGAGATAATTTCATGGTATGTCATAAACAAGCATCTCAGAAAGAGAAAGAAAAGGGTGCAGACTCTTGACAATTTGCACTACGGTTCCTAATGCAACAGACTGAGAAAATATGTGCAAAGGCTGGAACAGAAGGACATGAACAAAAGCCTTACAAAGAATAGCTTTTACTTAAAAATCTTGTAAAATCAAATATCTCATTTTGTAAAACTATGAAGACCTTGTCTCTGGAATAATAAACTTCATCCATTGGTGTGGGGGTGCTGAAATTGTCTCCTAGGTTTTTTAGTTGTAAGTTTGATGTGATTTGGACTTTAACCCTAGCCAGGTAAAGTTCTTGTCTTGGATTGTTCTTATCAGAAGTTGATAAGAGTTGCCAAGGCAACCTAATCCTCTGCCCTGAGTTTCGGTCATCCTATTGTATTTTCCCCCATCACAATGTATATTCTCCCCCACATGTCCATCATCCCCCAGGCCCGAAACCTGCTGAGAGGTGTCGGACAGTGATTGGTGGATCTCCCAGGACCCCATCCTAATTTACCTGATTTGTTGATGTTGTGTATTGCATTTGGCCTTACCCACCTGGCTTTGTTTCATTAGTCTTGTAACTTGTGCCCACCCCGGAGATTTGTGGTAAACAAAAACCCCTCGCAAACCAGGCCCGGGATCACTCTCCAGAGGCACAGGCCTGGGACCAGGGACTGCCCCTGTGTTTCCCGAATAAAACCTTCTTCCTGAGCCTTAAAGAGTGTCCCCTCTTTCGAATCACGGCCGTGACAGCCAAGGCAAAGGTGCTGCGGAGCCAAAGACCCACGCAAAGGTCCTGTTGGGCGTATCAGAGCTAGCAGGGTGGCCCAGCCGAACGCTGGGCTGGCCTGAGAGACAGATACGCGAAGCAACACATTGGTTAAAGGAAATATATTTAGAAGTGTCCTCTACTACATCAGTCTCTTATCTGTGCCTGAATCTAAATCACAGACATTCAGAGTAGATGATTGACATAACATAAACCACAGAATTAAAAGAATGGTGTATAGACTGTTTACATAAATAAATTTTCTCTGATCATCTGGAAACCATGAAAATTGCCAAAAATTACTTTGTAAACCTATGAGACTCTCTCACAGCTGTTATCAGTTAAGCTTTAGAACCAACAAGGAGTAAGCCCAGAAGAAGACAAATATTTACAGCAGTAGGAGAAAAGGACATGAGGCACTATAAACCAGGCAGATTAACAAAAGTAATTACTACAAAACTACTATAGACTAAATCTTGGTGGTTTGGGAAGAAATAAGTGCAGTGTATTTCAAATACAAGAAAGATTTCTATCCTATCTTATGAGAATCTCTCAAGGATAATAGAGTGATACATTTTAAATGAAAATACAATGGGAACAAAATTATATTGTGTGGACAAAATTAAGTGTGGAAACACTCAAAACTCTCATAAATAATCTTTCTTAACTTGTATGGTTGTATCAGAGAGGGTTCTGCCAGCACTGGGCTTGTAAACTGGTATTCAAGGTACTATTCAAGGAAAGGAGAAAGGAGCAGAAAATATTTATATTTGCAAATGGGAATTCCTAAATTAAAAAAAAAAAAGGATCAAAACTACTTATTTAAAATAGGATGCAACTATATGAAATTTATGTAAAGTTCAGAGGACAAGCAATTGGCTATGTTAAAGCCTATTCCAAAGTTTTTTTCATCTTTAATTATCTCCATTTTAATGATAGAAGTTTAAAAAACAAGATTCCCTGAGAAGGAATGGGAAAGTCATTGGAATGTCAGATGAGAATCCCAATCCCTTAGAGAAGTTTTAAAGGATCACCCTTAGAGTAGCGTTGGTCAAATAAATCATCTGCTGAAACCTATCATCTCCTCCCTCAGGTAATGATCCACCTTAGTTTCAACAAAGGCTTATAGACTGGTTCATGTAAAAATAAGCGAATTTTCAAAATTCAATTAGGATATAGAATATGAGATTGGAGAGCTTTCTCTTTTCTGTGTCTGCAGATTTATATAAAGGTAAAATGAGAACATTTTCATAGCACCAGAAAAACCAAACCAAACCCAAACAAAAAACACACACCACAAAAACATCTTCCAGAGAGAATCCGTTTCCCATTTTCCTGTTTGCAGAAGGACATATTTCCCTAGATACTGAAGTTCAGCAAAAATCTAACTTATCACATGCAAGATGTTTTTTCAAGGGAAAATATCTATAACCTTAATGGTTAAGTATTGGTCTGACAACTCCTTGTAAACATGTCATTTTGGGAGCTATCACCTTGCTCCATTTGCATAATGCTCAGACTACCAGATTAATCTCTGAAGTAAGGATGAGAAAACTTAATAATATTGAGTGTCTAAGACTTGCAGACTCGAGGAATAAGAGAAAGAAAATTAAATGTCAATATTTGTTCATGAAATCATTATGAGAAATTTCTGTGGTAGTCTTTCAAGGTACGTGGTAGCTATTAAAAAACCTTTTAATCAGATTTAAATACAGTGTATTAAATAATTTATAATGCATTTTTAAAATACTTCCATATGCTTCACTAAAGAGTTAAATAAAATAAAGGGAGATGTACGTGATAGTCTCAGTGATACATTTGCCCTGTTAGTCTGTCTATGGGTAATTTGAATTTAAAAAGGCATTAAAAAGGTCATTTAAACAATACCTAATCTTATCTCATTTTTATTTTCACTGTTATTTTATGTAAAAAAATAGATTTTCCTGGGAAAATTTGCTAATCCCAGACATGGCTTCTGAAATATTTATTTCTCTAAGCATTCTGAAAAATGTTTTTGAACATTCTTTCACAATACTGAAGTTTCTAAAGACAGAACTCAGTAGTTTCTAACTGTACAATTCAGACAATAATATTTCATAAACATCTAACTCCATTTTATAAGAGTTAAAACATACATATCTTTTAAGAACAGGTATTTATGTTGCTGCAGGAGACCAAATGACACTTGTAAATTCTTTTTGATCTATTTAATGCAGTGCGGTGTTCGTTTTGGTTTTGTTTTCAAAATCAAGACTATTGGGTTTAATTATTCAGATAAGTGAAACATTGTTGTGATTAATAGCATAAACATTTCATTGATTTTTTTTTGTCACTATCCAAAATCGGTTGCAAAAACTTATTCTTAACAAGTGTAGGGCTTTTTCAATTCATACTGAATTTTCAGGCTTCCTTTCACTGAATGAAAAGAGACACTTAATAGATTATGTCAGTAGATAGATTATGCCAGTTCCTATATTTATTATGTTTGATTCTTTCAGTTCTCAAGACTTATTTTTTTAATTAGGATACTTAAGAGTCACAGGTACAATTTTTCCCTCCAAACTGCGAAAACTCTGTCCTATATAAAATAAAATAAATATTCCTAGCTTTTGTCAAAATAAACAGAAGGGATGTTCTGATACTTCTCCTTTTGAATCTGAATTACTACTGATAAGACTAAGATTTGTAAAGTTCTTTCACATAGAAGCAAAATAAAATACTTTTTAAATTGATTAGACGAAGGTGTTAATTTTTCAAAGTCAATTAATCTTGTGGACCAAAAAAAAGTTTGCTCCTTATTATACAATACAAATCTTTGAGTAATTTTAAGTTGCAGGACCATGAAATGGCCCACTTTGGACTTCTTTTGGAAGTCATTCTTTTCACAAAGAAGGTGACTTCTTAAAGTGATAATGACGGTGCTGCCACAGCTCACTGAGAATTATCATCTTTGAAAGAGGTCCAAAGGTAAAGTGGCTCAAAATTAATTACACAGTTCATTCAAACCATCTTAAATCTTCTTCTAGATTCTACAATGAACTGCAATTTTCACCATTGTTTGTCTCCTGCCTCTCAAATACCAGGCATAACTTACAACCTACTCACTCCATTTCTAATTCTTCAAACTCGTGTTGTACGTGGTGATATTCCTTTCTGAAGATTTTCATATCTGACCTTTTATTATATACACTATGGCATATCAATCCAAATTTTACCAGATGGGGGATCAGGTTAACCTTGACCATGAGTCTGATGTTGTACACCTGAGCTTTGGGAAACACAAAAAAAACCCCTGGGGAAAGTCAAGGAATAAGAAAAAAGGGAAAAGTGTAGTTTTTTTGTTTTTGTTTTTGTTGTTGTTTTTTTTTTTTTTTTTTTTTAATCTACTGAAAAATTTGAGATATTTTAAAAGAAAATATACATACTGAGATTTAAGAATCCTGAAATTCAGAGTTTTTATTAGAGTCTGAGACTCAATTTGCATCATGTTTTATCTCATTCTTAAAGGTGATTTGTACAAAAAAATCTTTTAAGTTCACTGTTGTTTCTCAACTCAAAGGGTACCTTGAGCCACTGGAAAGTGTATAGAATTTCTGGTGCAAACATTTTTATAATTTCTGTATTCTGAATTTCTGATTTCTGGTCACAATATGAAATGAAATAATATTTTAAAAAAAGGGGAGGAAATAATTTATTTTATGTACTAAGCCTTTATGAAAACACTTTCTACCATTATTCATCAGTGATAAGCATATCCTACCTGTCAAAACTGCACCTAAATGTTTCATTATTCATTTATGTCCTGTGAATCAAGAATAGAAGTGTTTCAGATTATAGCTGCTAGCATGGGCTAGCCAGGGTTATTTAGAAATACTCTAGCTAAACAAATTTGCATAGCTGATTCTTTATACATCTTTCAACACAGATATATATACAAAGGAAATTAAAACCTCCCCTTTTATGTATCTAAGGAGACTCTTCTTTCTTCTCTCTCTTTTTTTTTTTTTTTTTTTTTTTTTTTTTTTTTTTTTTTTTTCTTCCTAAACATGCATGCTGTCTTTTCGAGTTTTGAAGCAGTAACTAAAAATGTTTGGTAGTGATAAAGCATATTTTCATTTCATGCAACTTAGGTCCTAAAGAGAATTCTGACAAGAAATATTAATTTGGATTTTTATTTTTTCACTCAAAAACTCAAGAAAACAGTGCTATGGTCTACACAGTGGAGAGAACCTACATGCATGGGATAGAGCAATATTTTACACTGATATATTAAAATTAAGTGTAAGCTCTGTAAATAAGAATAACAGCAGAGCAATATGAGAAATATGGAACATCACAGAAGAGTCCGGGAGGTTCACGCTTCCATCATACCTAACAGATAGCAGTCACCAAGATTATTTGGGGCTGCAGTATGGGACACAAAAGTATCGATTTGGAGAGCTTTGGGTTTTGTTCAGCCCAAAGAAGGAAAGCCTAAAGGAGGATCTTACTGCTGTCTTCAGCTTCAGTGTTTGGCTGCAGAGAAGTTAGAAATAGCATTTTCTTGGTCATACACAATTTTGTCCTTGGCAAAGAAGGACAACGTGTAAAACTGCAGTGACTGATATCCCAGCTGGATGTTAAAAAAAGTAATTGACAATGTCTGTCAAACACCAGAACAGGTTACTCAGGGAGATCTGAAGATACCTGAGCCACCTGACTGAACTAAAAAGCTATTTCCAGTATCAAAGTCAACCTTATTCTGAACAGTGGGTCTGACTAGATAATTTAGGGAGATACCTTCCAATTTCATCTACTCTGTAATTCTAGTCTATAATACACACATCTCGTTTTCCACTTCTGCATTCCTTACTCAAATTTTCTGAATACTATTCCCACATCTTTCTGCTTTCTCACAGAAACCCCAGAGCAGTAACTGTATCAAAATGGCCAAATGTCTTCGTTTGAGACAATATAAAGGAGAAGGCTTAGAATGAATTGCCTGTCTTCACAGGTTAAACCAACCAGTCCCCTTCCATCAATAAGGAATTAATACAACAAGATGTAAGTGAAACAATAACAGTTAAATAACAAGTGAAACAGCAACAGTCAAGAAATAACAGCAAATAACCACCAGACACAAAACTACTGGGTTTGCCCAAAGGCAGTGTCTCTGAGATGAAAAAACACAACAAAAGAGAACCCAAAAAGGAAGAGCCTGCAATGCTTCGACTCTGTAGCAAGAAGCCAAGACCTAAACCAAGTGGCCAGAGAGAGCTCGGCCTAAGGCAAAGAAAAAAAAAAAAACAAGTGAAGCAAAATTCATACAGCAGAAGAGCTCAAGCTGCCTGCCAGAGCAGACTTTAAAAAGGCCATGACACCATCCCCAACCTCACCTTTTTTTTCTGCAGGTCAGACACTGCAGGTCTTTAAAGACACAGTAGCAATTTTTGGGTACAGATGTGTATGGAATACAGTGACTTTTTGGATTACCCCAGGAAACCACAGTAGTACAAAATAGTAAACCTGTGATTCCTGTACCTGAGAAGGTGATCAAAAATAATTATGATTACTGACTACAGGCAGGCAGCAATCCAATTAATTTTTCAGATTGAGCTTGCCGTCTGTTCTGACACTGCACAAAGTTAATTACCTGCAGTATTTCACATTTCAATATGCATGTAAAAGTACACATTAACTTAAATTTTTTTCAAGGCTCTAATAGTATCTTCTCCAGAAATAGGATGAAAAGAATGAAAAAAGCTAGAAAATATTACCGCTCTTAGTTGTACAGAGGTAGAAAAATCAATTACAAATACAGAAACTTAGCACAGCACAACAATATGAAGTTTGAAGCAAATTTGAGGATGTACTTCAGGACTGATAAGCATAATTTTGCATATCAATTTTAATATTACAGTTCATGCAATATATCAGAATATATAGTTATATGCATATTTTCTACACTGTTCTATAATAATATAAAATATTTATAGCAAAGACTCTATATCTTCCATAAAGAATTATCACAACAATGGAATTTAGAAATGTTTTTTTTAAAAAAATATTGTCAGCTTTGAAGTTACTGATTGAGTCAAATGTTATTTCTCTTTTTAAAATCTAATATGTATGTTCTGAGATTGGTTTGGCATATCAAGTTATATTAATGTAAAAGATTACTTGAGAAATCATGCATTTTCTAACCTCTCATGTGGAAAATTTTATGTATATTATTTGTAAATATGAAAGCCTCAGGAGCAGGGCTACATTAGCAGATCTTGTTGCAAAGGTATCCTCAATAATTTACAAACCAACAAAGGCTGAATTGGAAATAAGTTTTTTCTGGCACATTAAAGTCTAAAATAAATGCAGAGAGCACCATCTTCTGGAGTCAATGAAGCATTGACACTCGTTACAGTGAGAGTAGAGTATTGAGTTTCAGTCAAATAAATGTTCAGATATGCAACAAGCTTAGCAAATTGTTCTGTGAGCAGAGTAACTAATGCAGTATGGTCTCGAAGGGACTCCTGTTCCGTGTCTCACAGTAGAAATTCTTCCTGTCCTTGCCAGCTCCCTCTGCATCACTGGGGCCTGCTTTTCTCTGTGGCATGATACACAGCTCTCTTCACAGAAGCTCCTTCAAAGAAGGGTTTCTTTTCACAGGACAGATGCTACTCACACTCTGGTTAGTTCAGAGCTATGTGTGAGCTCAACCAGTACATGTGCTGTTTGGCAAAATGTTGGCTGTTTCTTGGAGCAGTTAAAGGACTGAAAAATTTGCTGGAACTGTCCAACAAATTAAAAAGCTGCTGGGAGTTTAACAAGAAATTGAGGCTGATGGAGTATTATCAGGGTATTAGTCCAAAACCAGTTGGCATAAAGCAGGTAAGCTGTACTCAATTAAAAAAGAAAGCTGATATACCAATTAGCAGTTTTGCAGAAAAGGACCTGAGGCCCTGGGAAAAAAGCTGATCGTGGGCCAGCAATGTGTCCATGCAGCACAAGCAGCCAAAAGCATCCTGGACTACTGTAGGAGCATTGCTGCCAGCAGGTTAATGAAGGAGATTCCTCCCCTCTGCTTAGGCCTGGTGAGACACATTTACAGTGCTCTGTCTAGATCTGGGCTCCCTTGCTCTGAACACGTGGCCAGTGTACTGATTGGGACAGAATTATATTTCTTAACAGCAGTCTATACAGTGCTAGGTTTAGATCTGGGGTCAACAGTGTTGATAACACACGAGTGTTTAGCTGTTTTCAGCTGTTGCTGAGCACTCCTTGAACAGTAATGAGGCTCTTTCTGTTTCTTACTCTATCCTCTCCCCCCTCCCAGCAGATAGCCCAGGGGGTGAATAAAAGGTTGGAAAGGAACACATCAGAACAGCAGACTCAAACAGACCAAAGGAATATTCCATGCAACATAACATCTCATTCAGCAATAAAACTATGGGGATGGGGGTACTTTTTTCAATGTAGCCCTCACTCAGAGACTGACTGGGAAGTTAGTGATTGTCTTTGTATAATTTTCGTTTTTATTCTTGTTTCTTTACTTGTTAAATTATCTTCATCTCAACATACCTTTTTTTTTTTTTTTTTTTTTTTTCCTTTTTGCCCATTCAATTATTTCTTCTATCCTGCTGGGAGTAGATGAATGAGAAAAAGAATGTGAGCTTAGCTGCTGGCAACTTTAAACTCCCTCAACTAGATAATCTGCAGAGGGACCTTCTGGTGCTTCAGCTGTTCTGTTTCTAAAATAGCTAAACATGGAGCTGACTTGCCACAGGACTACTCTCTACAATACTATATTTCTTTCTGATCTTGAAAAAAGATCTTTAAAAGTGAAAATTGGTACTCCATGCATGTTCCTTATCTCATCCATCATGTTTTACACCTATGAATTAATGGAAAATATGAACAATATTCCTTTGCCCCAAATGTTGAAGATCCCATATGAAGAATCTCTTGCTTAATCTGCCACTTTAACTCTTACATTGTTTTGTCTTTAACTCCAGCTAGCAACTGCTCACAAAGTGCAGCGTTTTCTACCACAACACCTGGGCACATAAGCTCATAAATTCTCTGTTTCTGTCTAAAATTCCTAAGTTTCAAAAGGAAGAACAGATTTTTCAATCTAAAGTAGATTTAAATTTTCAAAACAAGTCAATTCTTGGACAACTATTTTCAAGCATAATTTTCTTCACATTCTATCATACAGCATAGTTGCTTTTAACTGGATGACAGTGTTATCACAGTGTTATTACTATGTCTTCTTGCTCTGTTGAGCTATGAACATGCAATTGGCTACAAGTTAGTTTCAGATTTATCTTCTCCATTAGAGGTCAGCAGAAGACCATTTATCTATACAGGATCTGAATGGGTCCCATTTCCTCTTGAAATTCGAGGTCATTAAGCCATTAAGCCAGTCACAAGAAAAAATGAATTTGACATTATGGGTCAGAAAAAGCTAAGGCTTAAAGTTCACAATAGCTATTGCCTGTTCCATGTGGAATAGTTTCATTGTAGAATCATTGTAGGCAAAATTAGTTCACTTAAAAATGTGGAATGTGAACAATTATGCCATGAATATAAATGGCAACAGGAACAGAGAGATTCATGTGAAGTAGACATACCTACAAGATATTTCTTATGCAGACAAACTGCAATGAAAACTCACAATTTTGTTGTCTCTCCTCACATTTTCTGTACCATTGAAAAGTCACCTTTAATTAAGAGACCACCTAGATTAGAAGATTCCCCCTCTTTCAGTTTTTTTTTTCTTTAAGTATTCTTGTATAAAATGAGCATTTTGCTTCACTTGCCACATAAAAATTTCTATAATGCCAAGGTTTCTCCAAGTCTCAAGTTTGTAATGACCTTCAGACAGTCACTAAGATTGGACACTTCATAGGTGTCCAATAAACAAACATTTAGGAGTAAGAGTTGTTTTTTATTTAGCTGCTGTCATAGAACTGCAGTAAGTTTTCATTCCCAAACTTATGCTCAGTCACTGTTTTGGTTAGAACTGAGGAATAATTCCAGAATTATTCTGACAAGGATGTGTGAAGCAATGATGCACTTGTATACATCAGGCTATTATAAATACTGAATTGTTTACTCACAGTAAACTAGTCTCTGAAAGGCCACACTACCATGAATTCACCTACAATCAAGACTGAAAAAAATTCAGACTAATTAGCTCAGGAATGCACACAGGTAAGCAGTTCTTAAAACACACACACACAAAAAAAAAACCCTAACAGTATCTGAAAAATATGCCATTTGAACAAAAAATGACTATACTGAAAAAGAAATAATAAACTGAAATATGATGATCTAGAAAAAAAAAATTCTTCTTGCTTCAATTTTTTTTTCTTACTTATCTCATGGATTTTTGTCATCAGAAGTAGGCTTATCTGTAGACAAATCTCCTACATGAAATTTTCACAGTAGCAGATTCCCTACCAAAGTTTATTTTTGAAGAGTATTGAGCAGAGGATCTCCATTGAAAAGAATCTAGAATGGAATTTCTGAGACTGAGGAAAAAAAAAAAAGAGGATTATTAAGACTTATCAGAGTGCTTCAAGTGGTTGAAACCATAATTACTAGAAAAAGAGTAATATCTAGGCAATTCCACAAAAGATTTTATTATTTCTAGAAAATAAATTTCAAAGTAATTTTCCTTTCCTCCTTTAATACATTCTGATATAAAAATCATCATCTTCACATGAAATGTTGCATACCAGCTTTAGGTGAGTTATTTCTTCTCTTCCTTAAACACACTAGGCAGCCTCCCTCTGTCTATACATGCATAAAAACATATTGTATAAATAATGATGATAAATTGATAAAAAGTAAATGAACTGATCAATAAAGTTGTGATAAAATTGCACTTCCTGTGATAACTAAAACGTTTTCCTGAACTCTATTTTCAAGATTAAGCCAATATGTATAAAACTGTAAAGAGTAAAAAAGAAAAAACTTTCCACAGAAAGCAATTTCAGTTGTACCCTAAATGTTAGTTTACTCTAAGATTTCATAAATGTAAAGTCAAAGAGAAACAAGATAAAGATCTGCACAGCTTGGAAATGTGACTTATCATAGAACAGCAGGACAAAGCCCCCTCCCCCAAAAAAAGAAACAAACAAACAAAAACCCAAACAAACAACAACAAAACAAAACAAACAAAAATGCACCCACAAAACAAACAAACAAAAGTATGTTTGTATGTTGCTAGATGTTGTGGGAGAGGAAAGTATAACTGCTGTTCCTTGTTTTAGAATACTGAAAGGAGTTCCCTTCCTTAAAACACTTAAAGAATACTTAAAGGCATATTCACAGTTTTTCAGGATGCCCTAATGTATTTTCTAGACAGAAGAACATGAAAATATACTAAACTATAAAATCTCTCTGAAATAATCTAATCTAGGTGATATTTTTTTCTGTTTCTCTAAAGGGCATCATACTTCAAGAGGGTACACACCAATGTGGAACAAGTAGTGGACAAGTTTCACTGGATCTTTACATGATTATAGCAATGGGAGTCAGGAGCCTGAAAAAGATCCATGACACTTGTTTTTGTATAAAGAGCACGGAAAACACTTTCAAACTCAAAGGTCAGATTTCATTAGAATATAAACCAGATCACTCAGATTTTTAGTTAAACCTAAAGTAACTAGACTAGATAACACTAGGTACACGCAGGATCTTGTTGCTGACAAAAAGTGAAAACACCATATACAAGTGAGAAAATCCCAAATCATCATCAGCCTATTTAAAGCAGTAGTAAATTAATAAAACCACAGCAGTTGTGATTGGTCCAGTAACACTATTATTCACAGTCCAGCTGCTACAGTATATCCTCATTAATAATATCCTCTTTTAAAAAACCATAACGAGAACATTTGCTAATACTGACCTCCTATTGTTGGTACTGAGATCACCTTTGCAATGTCCTTCTGGATCCTCCAGCAGCTTCAGTCTTCCTCAAACAACAGCCCTGGGGGGGGAGCAGAGGAGGTCACACTCAAAGTGTTTGTCAGAAGAGGTTCACGATTAGGGTTTCTTCCTCCTGGCAGAGGGTCAGTGATTTCTTCCTGCTCAGCCCTGGGCTTGTTTGAGTTTATATCTGCACTTTTCCTCAACACAGCCCACACCACTGCTAGTACTGTGCAGACCCAGCTCACACTGGGGAGGTGAGTCACCCACTCCCAGCAGCTGGGGTGGCCAGTGCCAGCCCTACCAGGGCCACACTCTGGCCCCACAGCTCCCAGGGCACCACAGGCCTTCTGCTAATGGTGACAAAATCATTTGCATGCAGATCCCATGCTGCCACTCTGCCCCTGAGCGACACCACTCCAGCCACACAGTCCCAGTGGTGTCTTACCTTGGGATGAGCCCTGCTCTCTGACATTTTATCTTACTATTACAGGTTCATGAGGGCCTCTCATACCATGATTTGCTTAAGCCTACTTCTGCCAGCTGTTCTCTGAATGTTTAGCATCTCAATGGCTCCTGAAGACTTCAGAGAAAGTAATCCTGAGGATTTAACTTTAGAGCAAAATGGATGCCTGTGGCAAAGGAAATACAGCTGAACCAGAAAATGCAGGTCTCCCCAGGAAAAAAACCAAACAAACAAACCACACAACAAAACATAGAGAGAGATTTGCATAAATGTGTTAGTTACATTTTCACTCCTTCTCAGGAAAAAAAAATAGTAGTTTTACAGACTCACAGACATCAATTGATAAAGTAGCTTCTCTTTTGGAGGCAAAAAGGGAAGCCTGTGATTACTTGCCATCTTTTTAAGGTCAGCACATTATTTCCAGTGAAGAAAATAAATTTACAATATAAATTTATCTTCTGAGAAAAATAATTGCAACTAACAGAAATACATAGGAAAAACTGAAGGCAAAACTGTAGCCTGATTAATGCAGACTAAAATCCGTGGTGGAAAGTACCATGTGTTTCATGAGGCAAATACAAGGCTGTAATTGCTGTGTTTGTGAAATTGTAGATGAAAGAGAATTGCTTTTTATATCCATTTCTTTTTTTTTTGAAACATGTGAAATATTTGTTTAGTATTGTTCTATGGTAGATTACATTCTAGCATCCTCCCATATTTCTCGTCTTAGTCTGACTCAGATATATTTTACTTGAAAGCTGCTAAAATAATTGTAATAGAAAGAAATAAGGAAACAAGCAACTCCCTCCACATAATTTCCGCTGTAGCTTATCACATTTTGGGGGGGGGGGGGTGGGGAAGGAGGAGGGGAAATACCCCAAACAAACTATCAAAATCACATCAAGAATAAAGGTAAACATCTAAAATAACTTAATATATTTACCAGAAAACTTGGTATTTTTGAACAGCCCATAAAAATTTGTGAGGACTGTGCTGCCTTTTTAGCACTCACAGAAAATAAAAGCAGTATGCATGCACTGACATCAGTGATTAGACAGATTACTATTGACAACTGATATTTTTTGACACAACAATAAGTTGCTTTATTACTGCTGCCATCATCTCGTTTCTATTTCCTCTCCATGACCTTCCCCATGGTTAAATAAACATAATGGTGTCCCAAAGAGTAAACTGCAAATTACAAACCCCAATATTTTTAAATTGTTTTGGGATCCAAACTGCATAAAGCAACATTACTACACACCTATAAAAGTTTTATTTTAGCTTCAATTAAAAAAAGAATAAAAAGAGAAGTTTCTCAAACTAATATAAAAAGGTAGCATTGGTCTGATACAACACAGTACTACTATTAAGTAATTGCAGCAAAAGCACAACTTGCTAAATCATCATCATTGTGCATATTAGCCCAAGTTATATCAGTCTGTCTGCTTGCATTCATCTCTCACAGAAAATAGCCCAAATACCACCTGTTTTATGAGGTTGAATATACACTACTGTGATAGAAAATTTCTTCAGCAATTTACTGAATGTTTCTCACTGATTATATTATGGAGAGAACCATCATCATATTTCTGTTCCACTGGCAGAAGGATAAGTTTCAGACAAGCCTGTCTGTCTGGCAGAATTATTTTGCTAATTATACCGGGCTTAATGTAGCCTAAAAAAAAAATAAAATTACATTTTCTACAATTATATGTTTGCATTAAAGCATTATTAATTTCATGGCCTTAGATGGGCAAAATTTCCAAGGACTCTGTGATGCACTCTTCTGTGCTAATACAGCAACAACTGATTTAATCCTCTGAAAACTGTTTTTAAAAGTCAAACAATTTTTCAGACCTATACTATCCACGTCACTCAAACTGCAACACAGAAAACAAACCATAATAATGAGAGCTAGATCCTAGCTAGCCAGCTACATTCAGTCAAGCCTTTCACCAGTGATGCTGCAGGATTTGGCCTGACATTGATATCTGAATGGTTTACGTTTACTTGTTTCCAATGGATCCCTACTCTCCATCGCATAGCTGTTTCTTTGGAATTCTAGCCCTTAACTCTAACAGGCTTGATACACACAGCAGCGGCCTGATGAACAGGATATCTTCTACATGTTGGCTTCTTGTTGTGGGCCTGGTTCTTCCAAAAAGAGTGACCAGACAAGGTAGATGTGAAAAGAGGGCAGTGATATTCCTGGGGTTAATGAATATGAACCAGAAGAGATGTTTCCACTTTGCCAGTTACAGCAAGCAGTCATTGCACAGTCAGCCAGGCTGCAGTTCATGCAAAGGCAAAGTCAAGCTGCTGTGGGGACAGGAAAAAAAAATCAAGAGAGGATTTTGTAGAATTTGCAGTAACACACGCATGTACTGTACAGACTGAAATTAGGCCTAGAAGCACAATCCACCTTGCAGTAATCCATGAATAGGCAGAGAGATGTATATATAGATAGACCTTTTGTTCTAATATGTTACATAATCATTCTACTAGAAATTGCAAATATGAACTGAAAAATTGCAGGTTTTGTGTCTCAAAATATTTTGGGGCTCCATTGAAGAACTCAGTACTACTGAAAACTCTAGAATGACTGATTTGTAAGTTCTAGATAAGTCCTTATTTATGTTAAACATACTATATGGTACATAAAGCTACACTGAAATGAATAGGTATCATCTTTCACCCACAGGTATCTCATATTCCTCATTCCTTTTTCCAGAAATATACCCAGAAGATAATATTCTGTGCTATACCTGCAGGGAGATGGGCTGGTTCAGCCTCAGGAAGAGATGACTGAGAAGGGGCCTCGTTTAAGTGTATAAGTGTCTGAAGGGAGGAGTCAAAAGGATAGGGTCAGGCTCTCCTCAGAGGGCCAAGCAATAGGAAAAGAGGCAATGGGCAGAAACTGATGCACAGGAAGTTCCTCCTTAACATAAGGAAGAACTTTATCGTGCAGGTAATGAAGTACTGGAGCAGACTGCCTAGAGAGGTTGTGGAGTCTCCATCACCAGAGTTGTTCAAGAACCATCTGGACACAATCCTATGCAATGTGCTCTAGGATGACTCCGCTTGAGCAGGGAGATTGGACCAAACGGCCCACTGTCCCTTCCAACCTGTCCCACTCTGTGATTCTGTGGTTCTGTCACTTACTTGTCTATGTCTTAACCACTCCCTTTTCCGTACAGTTTATTTTTTCCTTAGATACTTCTTAAGAAAGTTATCAAAATTTCCACCTTTTTCCTTCCTGTTATACATACAAAATATACAGATTACATAACTCTTTCAGAATTTTATTTCTAACTGTTCAGTGCAAAGCTAAAACTAATTCATGCCTCTAAATAAAAACTACCTTTCAAATTTCCCAGCCTTCACAAAGAGCTCAAAACCAGCAGAAATTCATACTGACTGCAGGAGAAGGAAGGATTTAAGCCCTTGTGAAAGTTTGAGAAAGCCAAACACATCTGGTAGGACATGAAGGAACAGAGCTAAGGGTTATAATAGAGACAGAAACACAGGGCTGGGCATTTGTAATTCATGTCAGCATGTCCTTTCTATTAAGGATTGAAATTCTTCATGGCCATATCTACTGACTTATCAAGATATCAATACAGGCTACTAGAAAATAGCTCCAAATATAACATGTCATCTTCTAAAGTAACAAGTGGAAGATCTGGAAATTACTTATCACATTACAGACCTTTATTATACACTCTGCATTACTGATCTAAGTGGTGAGTATCAATGCACATTTAGTCATTGGATACAGAATATTTTTATTTGATTTTCACAGCTCAATGCATCTGTACTTCAGAATTTGTGCTTTTATTTAAGTAAATCATGGGCACCTCCTCCTCAGAACAGAATGCCACCACAGTTCTCTAAACAAGCAAGCCAAAATGCAAACAATTCTGTTTGCTTAACCTATGCACTCTATTGTCTTGGTTTGGAAAGACAGGTGTCTGCCAGGGAAAGCTGGAGCTTCCCATGGAATGGAGAATGTAAACTCCCTCCCTCCAAATTATTATAATTTTGCAATTAAGGGGCTCTCAGGCAAAGATGTGGGAATAGGAATAACATTTATTTACTAGGAATATTAAAAATACTAAAGTAGTAGTACGAAAAAAAGAGCAAACAAACAAAAAATCTTAGAAACCCTGACAGAGTAAGAATATGACCTGACACCCTGTTGGTAAGGGGAGCAGTCCAAGTAAGTCCTCCTGGAGTAACAGATGTGGTTCTGTTGAAGTAGAGATGATTCTGTAGAAGGGTCCAGTGGTGGTGAGATGGGTCCAGTCTTTCCCTGAGAATCCAGTGGAAACAGGCTGTTCTGGTGTTCTGAATTTCAGATTTTGTCCAGGTAGGAATGTTTGGGTCTTCCCACTGGGTGGAGCGTCTCAAAATGGGATGATGTAATTTTATCAGTCATGCAGTGAGCCTTAATGGCCCATTAACAGAAGATATTCCCTGGGGGGAGGATACATCCTGGAAGTGATAAAGAACCCTGTCCTACCTGGCTTTAACAGCTGGCTCAATAAGATAGAAGACACACACTCCCTTCCCCTGGAGCCAAGAGATAAAGAAAGAAACCCTCCCCAGCTGGTTTCAACAGATGGGAAATAGAATACATCTTGCATTGAACCCAAGACACTATAAAGTAAGGTTACTATTAATTCCCACCTATCTACATAATGTGCAATCAGCATTTAAGTTAATGGTTTAGAAGCACAAGAGGCAAGAACTCTCAAGGCTGAGAATGTTCCTTAGCTACCCTTGTTCATTAAAAAGCTTAGTGTCTCAGTATACACTGAAAATAGAATAAAGACTAAAGTTTTGATTTGCATGTTGATATTCATAGGTGTATATGCTTTAGAACTTTGTATTTTATGTATAAAACTTATAAAAGCACTAGGACTAGCATGCAACAAACTAAAGCCATGATTTATGTGACTTCTATACTAAAAGATTAACAGAAAAATCTGACAGAAATAATTTTAAGTGTCTTAGAATTTTAGAAATATCAAGTTGTTACATGATAACCAAACACTGATTTTTTTTTAATGCATTGATTACGGGATGATTTCTACACATATTTTAAATATATTTTGCAGGGGTTTGTAATTTGATCTTAGATAAGAAGAGATAAAAGGAAAGGACAGAAATCCTTCATGATGTGAAATGCATGTATTTTTTCTTTACAGCTCACAGTAGAACAGTAATCCTCAGACAGGGTAAGATAGTTTTCTTTTTTCTGTTTCAGGTTGGTTCTTAGCTCTGCAATTAAGTGCATGCTTTTTTCTGTTTCAGATACTTTTAATGCTCAATCAGTGCTATTATCAAAATTCTAATAAACAATTATTCCTCTTTTCATTGTAAAAATTTAGTAAATAAATAGATTACATTATACTCAGCAAGCAGTCTAACATAGCTCCAAGTTCTGAGCTGAAAAAGATGCTCTTTATATAAAAAAAACATTTTAGGTCAACAATATTTCTTCACCTTATAGCTCAAATGAGATATTGCATGCTTAGGAGCACAGAACACTTTCTGCCTTCTGGATTTAGAAGGCAACAGTAGCTGATTCCCACCCCTTCCCCCCTCAGTGCTCATGTTTTGATAGTTCTCCATTAATTCCATTAATTTTAAGATTTTCCAATCGCATAATCTACATTGCTCTGTTTCTACACCTGCTTGTAGAATCCATCCTATTTTGGACATTTTCCTTTTCAACTTTACCTAAACCCAAATAATAGTATTATCTTGGCTAAAGATAGAGAAAAAATTGCTATTAAAACAGAAGCATCTTTATCTTAGAATTGTTTTTTTCTCTAAGGATTCCAAGTGTTATAAATGGTGCTTGGTGTTTGTGGATTAGAGTTTGTTTTGGCTTTTTTTTTTGGTGGTGGTAGTTGATTGGGGTTTTGATTGGTTGGTTGTTTTTTTGTTTTGTTTTGTGGTTTTTTGTTGTTGTTGTTGTTGTTGTTGTTTGGGTTTTTGTTTGTTTGTTTTTTGTTTTGTTCATTTTTTATTTTTGTTTTTGTTTTGTTTTTGAGTAGCCAATTATAAGGCCATATGGTAAAGGACTCTAGTTTATCTTCTCTTAGTTTTGGTTGCTCACCTGAGCCAATCACCCAGTCTTCTTTTACAGTTAGTGTATCAAAACCACATCTCTAGGACATGTTTAATCGTATTTTACTTGCTTCTTTACTCCATGATGCAACCAATCACACTGAGGAAGTATCGCACTCTTCCATGACTATATGACAAATACATGTGATTAATTCAGGTATGTGTATTTTTTCCTCTGGGAACTTGATTCCTCACTTAAAACACTTTAAGGTGCTCACCAAGAACAGCTAAGCATGTGTTGCTTCACAACCTCTATGCTGAAATATAAAATTTATATGCCTTAAAGAATGCAGCACTTTACCACTTCCTTGGTAAGAGCCTGAAGGGCAGGCAGAACATTTTGCCTAATGTGCCTTTCTCCCTCTCTCTCAAAATCTATGGGTTTATTTCTGTCATAATTACAAATATGAAGTTTGCTGTAAAATAATACTGTTTTTAAACGTTCACACTAAAAATCCTTTGCAAGCATAGCGATAGATTTGCTGCTAACAAGCAAATGAGTATTGCAGGAGGAAACAAAAATAGTGTTGTGAGCATTGCAAGAAGCAAAAACCTTGTATGTTTTTCTGCTGCTTCCCCACTCCCTGTGCAGTACACAAATCTACATTACTATTTAGTGCCCTGTGGTGCTGAATATTGTAGGTTGACGGAACATAATACTGAAAAATTATCAGACAAAGTAGAACTAAATGATTCTATGACCTTTCAGTGACATGACACCACAAGATGGTGAAAAATTTGCATGCAAGCTGAAAGGCTTTGTAACAGTTACTCAAAGGTATTAATGCAGCATAGTTTTATATTTAAATCTACAATTTCCTTTAAAGAATTCTTCATTGTCTTTCATGTTAAAACAAACCCCAAAACACATAAGCATAGAACAATAAAACCCCTAACCAACCTTTGTTAGGAGGTCCGAATAACAAATAAAAAATCCATTGAAAACTATTTCAGATTCAAAATTGTACATTTTTTTAATCTTTATTATAGTTTGCACTATATTAGAGCAAGAATTTATTTTCATATCTTGAAAGACAGAGGACTACTGTTTGTTTTTATTAAAAAAGCTAGTATACCACTTGTCATTTAAATGAACAAAATAATGAATTGCAAATGGAGAGAACTTAGTGAAGCATGAGACCATTTAGCAAAATATTTATACATGCCATATATTCTTCCTGAAAAGGTTGAGTGTAAATGTGACATTTTGAAATGTGTGAGTAGTGAAAACTAAATAAATCATAAGTAATTTATCACTTAGTAATCAAATTTAATGTTTGTCTCCATTCTCATTCTTATTTTAAAAAGTCTTGTCCCTGTAATGAAATGCTTTGAGTCAAACGGTCATATTTTTTCTAGAAAATTATAATTTTTCTTGATTATATCTGACCTGGATAGGAGTCTGTTCTTCTATAATAAAAAAAAATGTTTTAATAAAATAATAACCCAGTTTCAGTCATTGATACATCATAATATTTTTATTTAATTCCACAGCACTTGGCCCACTTAAACCTTTTACACTAGGTTTATACTTTGCAGCCATTTTCGGTAACCAGACATAAAAACTGTGGTTTCCAGCTTCACAGTCCCAAACTAAACTTTTCTCCCGCTTGGGCTTTTGCTTTGGAGCATTGGTTAAATCAGAACAAAAGTGAATACATTCTGTGTACTAGTAGAATAGATTGTATGTTCACTAATGGAGTTTTCTGGGTTTTATGTTGTTTGAAGCTTCCCAACTTATATTCATTTCATGTATGCATCCATATTACCTGCACAAATGTCTTACAGTTTATATATCAATAACATTTAAGGCATCCTGTATTGTTTTTGTACAGAAATCAATTTACAATTTTGTACAGAAATACTTTCCCTATCTCCATTGCCTCCCCCCACCCCCCCCCAAAAAAAAAAAAAAAAAAAAAAAAAAGGAAAATCAAAATCATACCACAACATGATCAGGAATTTAAAGGTTGCATGCATACTAGAAAAATAAGGCAAAATATGTGTATATAAACAGAATCAATCTTAACTGTAGTTTTGTTGCCCGGAAATTGTTCTCTGCTAACTCAGTTAGGAAATTTGCATGCATGTATGCATGAATACATGTTCTTGATTAACATATAATTAAATATGATATCATTTTCAGGACATGCATTTTGCAAAGGTTTGCGTCACAGATCCCTCTGAAAGGAACAGCAATTTTAACATTTCAGCAAACTTCCTTTTCATCAAAGGTGATGGTGGTGTGGAAAACATGCCAGAATACAACTCAGGTGAGGTGAGGACAGCAGCAGTGTGTTTGTTACTGCAGCTATAGGAGCGGACATAGAGCAGCAGCAATGTGTCACACTACTGATATGAATTCTCCCCATATACGTCAGAGTTTATACACACCTTTAAGTTGTACAATCCATTCTGCACCAATACTGTGCCAGGCAAGCAGGACATGATAAATAACGACAGGACTGGAATCCTCCTGATAATGAGTACAGAGTACAGACTGACAGGAATAATCAACCTCTTTTTTAAGAAAGTTGTGCTGGTCTTATTGGCAAGATCATTAGCTGAAAATGTTTCTTAACTAGTGAGATCTGCAAAGACCCCAAGAGAGACCTTCACTCTTGCTTCCACAAAAGAAATGTGTATCAAAGAATAGCAGAATAGTTTGAGCTGGAAGGGGCCTTAAACACAGAAGTGTGTTACTGCTTGTAATAAGCATGTTATTACTACTGCGTTACTAATCTTTCCACCAGTAAGCAAGATTATCACTGCATAGTTTTGGCTGTGCCAGGACTTTTAAAATGAATGCACCCTATGGTCAAGCTTATTTTCCTAAGGTAAAAATGTGCCGTCCATGAAGGTATTGTTCATCGACAAAGGGGAATGCATTTCTATTTGGTCAAGGGGAAGTCATGCAAAATAATAACAGAGGTTTTAGAAAGGTAAAACTCAAAAGTATAGGAGAATCCTATGCATTTCCCTTAGACAATATACCAGATTTCAAGATTTCACATTAGTGTTTGAGTGTTTGAATAACCAGAATTTCTGCTCAGAATGGAAATAAATTATTGACTGTTGGGTTATTCTGGTATAGATAATTTCTTAATGGAAATTCCCTTACTGGGAAGAAAGTTAAAGTTTTTATGGGACAGTAAATCCAGTTTCTTTTCGTTTCAGTTGAAGTGCCAGTCTGAAGCTACTGACTGACTCTAAGAATCAGTAATAGCAGGCTTTCTTCTTGAACCTGCCTTTTGCAAACAAAAGGTGAGGTTATCCCTCACCTCCACTGCATGTGCATTTTCCTTCTGATCTGTGAACTACAAACAGCATTATAGGAAGGTGGTTAGGTGCTCCAAAAACTGTATGTAGCTGTTTGGTACGGTGGTCAAAAATCCCTAAGTCAGCCTTGAGTTCCTTACCCAGCTTGATACATGACATTTCCTGTATCTTTGTCCTTTTCAGAAGCTGCTAAATAGTATGCTGTGTTATACCATGCCCACGTGTCAATTCTTGTAGAATTTCCTTTAGCATGATTAATATTAAAATCCCAAGGAATGGTTAAAAGTGTGAAAATTTTAGAATTATAGTTCAAGCAGTATAGCTCAGAAAATCAACCACGAAAATAAGCTTTCAAATATTAAAGACAAAGCTTCTTCCAAAAACTGATAAGGCTCAGAAAAGTTGACTTTTATGTACAGACTATCAGAGCTCACATGGCTGAGAGAGAGGCTGTTGCAGCACAAAAGACAACACACAAACTTCTATGACAGCTTAACAATAGGTGTTCTACTGTCCTTTTGTTCTTTTGAGCATATATGTACCTATATTTGACATGAACTATCTTTGTAATTTCTGCGAATAAGATAATGGCTTCAGCATAAAAGTATAAGAAAATTTCACATCCAAATGGAGGAATTTCCAATTCAATTAGGTGGGGGGGCTTTGCTAATTTTTTAATATATATTTTTCTTGTTTCTAAATCTTATTAAGGATTTATTACTTAATAAAAAGAGGAAGGGAAATTCCTACATGCAAGGAACATGCAAAAGAGGCAAAATGAAAAAAAAAGACCATCAAGTAATGGTGTCAAGGGACATAGTAAAACACAAGGAAGAGATAAAAATACACACTTATGTCAAAGCATTGGGAAATAATAAGCTGTTGTTATTGAACTACTGAGTAGTTTGAGAACATCCAAACTTGGAAGCAAAGTGATTCCACAGGTCTTTAATCCTCTTTAGGAATTACATATATTTACAAAACTAACTAGCTTACCCACTCCAGTCTCTCTCAGATAGGCACTCTTTACTATCATATATTTATATTAGAGATTATGGCAACATTTCCTAGTCTATCTGGTTTTGAATACCAACAGATAGATATAAATAATAATAATTAGAAAACCTTTGAATTTGTTTAAGAGCTATTCATGGTTAAGTGGGCTTTTTTGTTTGTTTTACTTTTAAATACAACCTTGTGTTGATCATTTAAAAATATATATGTAGACATAAGCAATCCCCTCTAACAATTTATCTGGCATTTTATACTTCCATAAAACATTCCAGGGTGCCCATTACTGTATGATAACAGCATGCATGCTAGACTCCATGTAGATGAGCTGTGTTAATATTATGCTTCCAACATCACACCCTGGAGTGTCTTATTGCTTAAATGATGGAAAGGTCAAACACTTACAGCGTACCATCATGTTTCATAGAACAGTTTTACACTGCCACTCTCTGTTACCGCATCCTTTCAGGAAAAGTGTTTGCAAGATAAAATAGCAAACATCATTCAATTAAAACAGCTTTCTCAAAGTGCTAACCTGCAGCATAATCCTGCAGTTCTCTTTGGCTAAGGTCATATCCCTTGCATACAGTGCTAACACATACACATACTGACATAAATTATGAATCAGTAGAAAATCCAGCAAAACTTTTGATCAACAATTAACTAAGTATTATTTTTTTAATAAAATGAAAGAATGGAATACGGCAGAGGCTGACATGTTTACTGCAAGTATATTAACCTTAAGAAAAAACAGAGCTGCATTGGGTGGGAAACAGAATTTTGGGTCAGCATCAGTACCTCATTACACATCTCAGCCACTTTAGGACAGAGACTATCATCCTGAGAACATTTCTGGGTAATAGAACAGTACAGAGGAGCAAAGGATAAGAATCTGCAATCATACATGCAGTATGATTATTCCATCTTGTAGTGGTGTGGGTTTGGTTTTATCAGTTTATGTATGTATTTGTTCCTTGTATTAAGTTCATTCTTATAAGTTATAATGGTTTGCCCCATGCCACCCATATTCCACCCTCACTGGTTTCATCCCAACCCCAGTTATGCGTCAGTCAGAAGTTATCCAGCCCCTGGGCCTTGTCTGTCACTTTGGGGTCTCTCCCAAAAGTCTGGGAAGTTCCATGAAAAACCCCAAGTGATTGGACAAGACTTCAGCTGTCTCCCCACCCGAGTTATTAATTTGTTACAATGTATGTCATTTATCCAGAGAGCCTTGCCCCTTTGGCCCCTGATTCGTCCCCAGTTAGACCCATCCCTGAGTTCCTCCCCCCAATAAAAGGTGCTGCATTGGGGGGGTTCGGAGATTCTTTTCCCTCGTTTTTCCCCCGCTGCTTCTGCTGAGGGGTGTCTGCTGGGGCAGATACCCTGATGAATAAAGCCAGCAGTTAACCCAGAACAGCCTCCTCTTTTTTCCTGACGTCATTGCTTCACTCCTTCAACCAAGCAAGAACTCACAGGGTCGGTGAGGTTCACCCTGCTACCGAGCCGCCCCCTTTACTGTTGAGGTGTCAGGGCTAGCCGAGGCAGAAAAAGACACCTCAGCACCATCTGTAACTATATATTTGTGGTATCCAGAACTGTTAATCTAGTAACATCATAGAAGCATTTAGGTTGGAGAAGACCCTCAAGATCATCAAAGTCCAACCTTTGACTCAACACTGCCAAGTTCACTACTAAGCCATGTGTCAGCTAGTGGTACATCTACATATCCTTTAAACAGTTTGACGTGGTGACTCAATCACTTCCCTTGGCAGTATATCCCAATGCTTGGAAACCCTTCTGGTGAAGAATTTTTCCCTACCATCCAGTCTAAGGCTCCCTAGTGCAACTTGAGCCATTTTCTTGCTTGTTACTCGGGAGAAGAGACCAGCCCCTACCTTGCTACGACCTCCTTTCAGGTAGAGAGTGATAAACATATTTTGCCTTGTTGAAAACTGGACCTCAATGTTCCCTCCTCTCCAGATCCTTCTGCAGGGCCTCCCTACCCTCCAATAGATCAAAACTCCCACCCAGCTTGGTGTCATCTGCAAACTTACCCAGGATGCACTTGATCCTTTCATCCAGGTCATCAGTAAAGCTATTACACAGGATTAGCCCAAATGCTGAGACCTTGGGAACGACACTTGTGACCATCCACCAGCTGGTCCATTCACCATTTTTCTTTGGAATTGATCATTCAGTCACTTTTTTCCTAGTGAACAATGTATCTGTTCAAGCCATGAACAGCCGATTTCTCCAGGAAAATGCTGTGGAAAACGGTGTCAAAGGCTTTAGTAAAGTCCAGGTAGACAACATCCAAAGCATTTCTCTCATTCACTAAGATGCCTTGTCATAGAAGGAGGACAGGCTGGTCAAATAGGACTTGCCTTTCCTAAATTCATGTTGTGCCTGTGCCCCACGTACTGTGCGTGTCATGTAGTGGCACTCAAGGTGACATGCTCTGTGACCTTCTCTGGCCTTCTGACTGAGGTCAGAGTGACAGGTTTCTTCAGTTTCCTCATGGAACTTGAAAACTTCTGAGGGGTCTATTTCTCTTAGGCTTCCCTTGTTCATGAAACTCCCCTGCACACCATGCTAGAGCATTCTTCTGCAGATTGTACCAGCACTAAAGCCAGCATCCAAAAGGAGGATTTCTGGTATTGCTTGACCTACTTAACCAAAATTAATAAATTAATTTTGATTAATTCAACTTGTCTATCACGGCAGTTTTATATACCATGAAGACTAAGATTGCTCAAAATATCATACCTCCTGAATGTAACCTCCTCTTTTATGTGGACTCAATAATCTTTAAGTGGTCATACAGAAATATCATAAAAAAACTAAATGTAAATTTAAAAAGCAGTGACCTAAATGCTCTGGTTCTCTCAGCACCTCTTCTCTCATCTCAGAACAAAAGAATTTTCTTCACTTACGGAGAGAGGACACTGCTTCTGCAGGCATGTAGCATTATTAATTTTGTGGTGTTGAAGTTTTTCTACAAACCATTGGACTCTTTTCAATCAGCCTATTTTTCCTGAAGTTGTAAGATCAATCATGTCAAGGTATCTTGCATCTCTGTAGAATTCCTGGAAGGTGGCTAAAGAAGGCTGTAAATACAAACTGCTTCCTAGATGCTCCTGAAACTGACTTTTTTTCTGCAAGTAACCCCTTTTCAGCATTAGATTCTCAGCTTGGCCTATAAGAGACTTCTAAAGTCTGAATACCATTAACAGAAAGCAATCTTACAAAAACAAACAAACAAAAAAAAAATCCCTCAAAAATTCAAAATTTCAAAAGCACAAAAAAAACCCCAAAAGCACAAACTAACTTCCTCTATCAGCATAGATTCAAAATTTTAAAAATGGTGTATATTTTATACAGCACTGTGTTTAATGTATCATTTAAGCGCAAACATTTTAAATTATTTTTGTTTGTATGTCCTTTATTAGGTATTTTATGAAAAGTAATTACACTATGTGTACATATATAAGTAAGGAAAAAAAAAAGAAAATAGGAAAAACCCTTTTATTTGACATATCTTTCTGATTCTTTTTTTGACTCCAAATTGGGAATGTTCAGGGATGCTTGGAATGAACAGACCACAAACACTGCTGCAGGCTTTCTAAGACAATAAATTATCACCACCATTTTGAAAATAATTAATCAGTAAAATATGATTTATTTTTCACATTTAAAGGAAATACTTCTTTTGCCTGGTACATAGAGATAAAAAGACATTCTACTATTTCTCCTAGTTTTCATGCCTCTCTGAAGGTTAGGCAGGGTACTGCCACCCTGAGACCTGCAGAAACCAGAATTTCCCCTTCTTTGGCCAGTGTGCTCTGGTCTCAACACAAGTTTTCAAACAGAAACCAACTAGAATGAAGGTGCTTCAAGTATTGCTCACAAAATAAACTAGATATTTATGAATGAATCTTATAAACATTTTTCAATAAATTAAAAATGTATGTGTAGACAGTCACATACCACTATAGAGTTGGATTTTTTTTCTAATTTTAATACAGACAACATAAGTAAAGTGAATTGCATAAGCAAATCCAGATTACTCCCTTCTTCCAACACCACAGAGATATTTCTTTCCCTCAGCAGTTAAAGCTGAGGGCTTCATGCTTTAAACATCTAGCTCTCACTTTGATTTATCCTTTTTTTAAAAAAACTAAACTATAAGTAATTGCAAATATGCATTTAATCTTTCAAGTGCTTTTTGAAAACTCCCTTTACTTTATCCATTACTTAAGTTCTTTTGCAAATATGCCTTGTGCAGTGGTATTAGTGATCCATGACTACACTGTAAAGTAGACTTCCTATGATGTAAAAAAAGATCTTCAGATGCTGGAATTCATGCACTCCTAATTAAACTTTTTAAAATTTTTATAACATTCAAGAATGAGGCCACATTTTAATCAAACAAGTACATGCTGAAATTTGTACCAGCTAGAAGCATTCTTAAATATATCAATCACACTGCCTTTGATGCTGCCTTCAAATATATTGCTGTCTTCAAAAAAGCGATATGACCAATCCTGAATTGCATAAAGCCATGGAAGACACAGATTTGAGACTTATATTGAAATTATCTATATTTCCTGTGATGAGTTGACCTTAGATAGAAACCAAGTGTGCCTCAAGTTGCTCTATTACATCCTCTTCTCAGCTGGACACAGGAGGAAAATTAAAACAAACCTTGGTTTAGGACAAGGAAATTTACTTAAACAAAAATGAAAAATGGCATATGCACAAGCAAAGAAAAAGAGATGAAAGGTTTTAGTCTCCACGTTCCATCAGTAAGCTATGCTTGGCCACCCCCTGGGAAGCAGGGCTCCTGCAGGCATAGCAGTTGCTCTGGAAGGCGAATGTTGTAAATAGTGGATGCCCTCACTTCCTTCTCCTTCCCTTAACTTTTATGTCTGAGCTGATAGTCATATGGACACTGAAGTAGGCCACAAGTGATTGCTTCTTCATTATCAATGGTAGTTATCAATATGATATAGGAATCCCAGCTACGGAGTGGGAATATTTCCTTCAGACATTTTACAAATGGGTGACCCAAAATTTAGTTTTTTCCTAAATTTACTTTATGTTCTTTTAAATTCTCTGCTTTCATTAGCAGTTTCCCAAACTGTTTATGAGTCATGGATCTAGACTCTTGCATACTGGGGTGTCACTTTTTAAAGATGAATATCTTCAAAGACAAAGAATCTTCATCTCAAGGAACAGAGGTATCTTCTCACTCCTTCACTGACGCAGAGGGCTCCTCATCTCCATCTCTGTTCAAGCATCCCATAAGATCATTATCACTTAATCCGTCCCAAGCACTTTAGCTCAGAATCTATACACAAATATCACAATCATCTCCCCAAATGCATATCTTTTCCATGATTTAAAGGGATAACCCACATATAGAATTCATTTCTATGGCTCAATAAGAAATCCAGTCTAAAATGGAATGGCAATCCCCTCAATGCCTTCTTCCAATCAGTCCTTTCGCTCCACTGACTTCATGCTGTGTCTTCTCTAAGTTCACTCTGTCTTTTTCTTGTCTCCCTCAGGGAAGGGTTGAGCCTTGAAAGCCTCATTTGCCAGGAAGGGTTTAAATCTGCCCAGGCCTGCAGTGATCACTTGATCTCTGCTGGCTGTGGAAACTCAAAGCCCTCCCAGTGGGGGAGCTGGTGGATGCCTTCTTTTCCACCCTTGGAGGATCTCAGGGTGTGGGCCCGCTTAGAGCTGCTCCCTGGGACATCCCATGCCCCCAGCCCTGGCTGGCAGCGTGGGCAGCTGCTGAGGTGAGCTTAAAACTCGTCAGATATTAGCGGCCAGGGCTTTTCCTCCTTCCCCTACTGCCGGCTACACTGGGGCCAGCCATGGCCAGCCCTGAGCTGCAGCCTCCCTTCTGCCCCGCTGGCAGCCCGGAGATTGGGGGATCAGGGGATCGGGGGATCAGGGGATTGGGGGATCAGGGGATCAGGGGATTAGGGGATCGAGGGATCAGAGAATTGGGGAATCAGGGCTGGGCTGCTCCCAGGGCAGTGGCTCCCGGACGCGCTGCTGGCCCTGGCCGCCCAAGCCGGCCTCTCTGCCGCCCAGGATGTACCTGGTGGCTCACAGGGAGAAAGAGAGAGGCTCCAACACAGTCTCAGCTTTATATGGGTATTACCAAAAGTCTCATTCTGTTTTCTCAGTGGCCATGTGCCAATAGCCAAGAACTGGCCCTTGATAGGTCCCTGTCCTTGCTAAAACAATTGCAAGGTCCTGACAGGGCACACTCCACTTCCACACTCCTCTTTAACCAAAAAAACAAACTGTGTTAACCCATGACATACACCCAGCTGACAGGCACTGACAAACTGGACTGGGTTCAGCTTCCAAGCCCCTTATAACTGAGTCACTTGCCATGTGAGGAGTGGCTGAGGCTCCAGGACATGAACAGCTTGGCTTACCAGAAATTATGAGCAGCTTTTAGTATCTGAGAGAACTTACTGAGAAGATGCAGTCAGACTTTTTATGAAGGGGGATAAGTTGTAGGGTTATATACACACACTAAGGAGATATGCAAAAATACGTAAGAAATTTTCTTACAGGCTTAACATAGTTTTAAGATATAAAAACTTTAAAAAAATAATTCTGAAATATTACCGTTTATTTTTGTATGCACGCATTATATTTTTTCCTTTAAAAAAGTTGGTATTCTGTGGTGGTGTGGTTTTTACTGTTCAGACCAGTTCTTGTTATTCATATTTGCAGTTGTATTATGTTATTTGAATTGTTCCCTTTGTTCAAGATGGCTTCCTTCCCCTCAGAACTTTCCCACCTTTCCCCGGTTACCCCGGTTACAGCTATCCCATAATAAGTTGTTTATCACTTTCTGTTAAATGTCAATCTCTTGGTTATATAACCTTCCCCACCCCCTGTTATGTAACCGGTTCTTCCCCATTGGTTGAAAGTTTTATCTCCCCACAGTTGAGAACTGTTTGTTAAAGTTTATTGGATAATAGAGAGACCACCCTTGTTCCCACCCCCTGTTCTGAGCAAATAAAAAGCCGTGCCAACCCCTTGGTGACGTCTCTCTGGGACGGAGCCTTGGGGCACACGCACTCCTTGGTTCACCGTACTGGAGAGTCCCGCCTCTTCTCTCTGCGCTCCCGCGACCATTGTTTAGTCTGCCTGACCCTCTGGGCAAAAGGCCCCCGGGTTGTAGTGGCAGCTGGGCTGGCCGGTGCTGCAACCCATTGGAAGCTGACCACTGCAGAGTGGCGCCCAACGTGGGGCGTCCAAGGTCAGGCGTCCAGCTGACAGCTAAACGGCAGCAGCTCCGACGCAGAGCCCTCTGAGGAGAGCTCTGTGACGGTCTGGGTACATCGGTACCGATCGGATTATCGTTGCTGTTGCGCCTTCCCGGTGGAAGCAGCCCTTGTGGGTGCGCTCCCGGGAGGGACGAAGAGGGTAGCCTCCAGCGCCAAGAGGTCCTCTTCGGTCGCGGGATCCTGACGCTCACCACTTCTGGTCTTCAGGGACCCAGGGAAGGTAGGTAGGAGTCCCCGATTCCCTCCCCTACCCTTGGAAGCCTCCGCCCAGGCGCCCTCGAAAGAGGAAGGCTGGCCTGGGGGAGTTGCCGTGCGGCGCTCGAGAAGGGACTTAGGCTCTTCTTGAGTTGGTGTTGATACGGGTCTCTGTTTTGAGTTGCTTTGTGTTTGCTTGCTTTTGGTTTTGGGTGTTTTGTCGCCTACTCACACGGGTGGGGACGGGTTGGCAGCGAGTCGGAGGGACTAGCTGCAGCCTGAGGCGACTGTTTTTCTGTTGTAGTGTTGTTGTGCCCCCGGGACGGGGAGCGGCGGAGGGGAAGCCGCTCGACCGGGTTTTAAGAGCATTGTGTCTTGTTAATTGCTTTTGGTTATTGGTTCGGTGAGTGTTGGTGAAAATGGGCGCCAAACTAAGCACAGAGCAGAAAGGTGTTTATCGTTGTTTTGTTGGGGTTTTATCTGTTCAGAAAGTTAAATTTTCTAACGGAGAGCTCAAGCGGTATGTCCGCAAGCTTTTCCTGCATTTTCCCAAAACTACCCCTGACGTTGTCACAGAGCCCCGTTTTTGGGAGCCTGTGATTTCTAAATTTGCCGATTTGGCCGCGTCAGGGGACGAAAAAGCGGCGAAACATTTATTCTGGTCCAGACAAATTAAGACCGCAATGATTAATATGAAGGGAATGCAGAAAGGGCAGCCTCCGGATTCTCGTTCGCGTTCGGTTACCCCCAGTTCTTCCCGATGTGTGTCCCGTTCCCCTTCACCTGCTAGAGGTATCCTCAGGAGAGCAGCGAGCAAACCCCAGCTCGACAGCCCTGGCATCCTCAGGAAACCTTCCCCCCGCCCGGGCCAGACAAGGCAGTCTGCCCAGGATGCCCGAAAGAGCCCTGGCCAGGCTCCGGAGGACTTTTCCCTTCCCCGCTCTTTCCAGAATAAACCCAGAGTTCGTTTTTCAGTTTGTGAGGGAGATACCCCTGTAATTCCTCAAAATGGCGGGTGGTCGGGTAGGAAACAAAATGGCGCCGACCGCATGGCACGGTCCTCCTCTTTGTCTTCCCTGCCCACCTCCTTCCCATGGAACCTTTCCCCTAACAACCCATTCTGGACCCCTCCCCTCGAAGAGCAAACCCCGCCTACCTCTCCTCCCACTTTTTGCAAGGCTCCACCCCTGTCCTCAGACCCTCCCACTTATCGCTCCTCCCAACTCTCCGCCTCTAACCCCTCCTCCCGAGGCGTGTCCTTCCCACGCTCGGGCACGCCCTCCACCACCAATCCACGCCCCTCGGGAAGGCGTGACCAGTCCCGCCCCTCAGTTTCCGGTTCCCACGCTCCTCCTTCCGGTTCCCACGACCTGGGACCGGAAAATGAGGGATGGGATTCCGGAAGTGCAGGCTCCCACACCCCTTCTCTAGCCCCGGTTACTTATCGGAAAGGTAGGGGGGGGAGTGAGGAAGTCAAATGGCAGCCCCTATCCCAAAACATAGTCCGAGACCTGATGAAGGCCTATAAGG
The DNA here is from genome assembly GCF_965231275.1 of Zosterops lateralis. NCBI lineage: Eukaryota > Metazoa > Chordata > Aves > Passeriformes > Zosteropidae > Zosterops > Zosterops lateralis. The sequence continues at coordinate 74,694,650 of NC_139762.1, forward strand.
AGTATGGACGCTCCAGTCCATACTTCCTTGGGGTATTGGAAGGCCAACTTGCCGGGTCAGTGGTTGTCCCTCATGACATCAGGTATCTTTTCAAGTGTTTGCAGTCTAGAACTGAATACCAGCTCTGGCTAGCAACCTGGAAAAGATGCTTGCAGGACGCCCTCCCAGGGATTTTGCAGGATTCGGACATGGGTTTGGATAGGGATGGAAATCTTGTCACGCTGCCACAGTTAATGGGGGAAGGGGACTGGGAAATGCCCCAAAAACAAGCTGAGGTTCTTTCAAGACCGCTGTTAGTGAAAGTTGCCCAATTAGCTGTTAAAGCTTTTACGACCATGAAATCAGTAGATGCAGTTGAATCATATGAAAATATCTATCAAGGGCCACAAGAAAACTTCTTGTCCTTTATTGAGAGACTAACCATTGCTGTCGAGCAGGAGGAGGAGGATGAGGAAGTGAGGCAGAGGATGCTTACGTCCTTAGCATTCAAGCATGCTAATCCTGTAAGTAAGCAAGCAATGTTGACGCTGCCTCGACAACCTCGTCCAACCCTGCAAGATTACATTGAAGTTGTGACCGAAGTGGCTCCTCTCATGTCATCTACGACGCCAGGAAAGCCAGACCAAAAACGAAAGACCATTGCGGCTACAGAAACTAACAACCAGACCTCTGCACATAAGACACCGAAAACACCGAGACCGTGGAGACAGCCTTCAAGAGGACGTGGAGACAGAGTTTGTGCTCTGTGCAACAAACCGGGACATTGGTGGCAGGCCTGTCCTTTAAGACAGGAATTTCAAAGTTTTAAACAGAGTAAAGGGGGAGATGGGGAAGGTGGAAGGGGAGGAGGCTCCCACACAAAAAACTGAAAAGGGAGCGCGGGGCCGCCCAGTGCGACGACCCAAATCGGGCGGTCCAAGCCGGGGGAGGAGGAACGGGGAAAACAGATTTGAGCCAGATTGGACGTAATTTGACGGACTTTTCTCTTTCTTCCAAAGGGCAGCGCAAAGATTCTTTGCAGCGTCCGAGGAGGATTTCACCGGACATGACAATGGACTCTCCTTTGAAGAGTCATTCACCTGCCGAGAGTAACGCCAATGTATCTATTGTATTGACAGAAAGATCCTTGACGACCTACAGCGATGGCGTTCCCTTCCATCTTCAACTCACTGAAGGAATCTGGATCCGGGATGGAGAGTGGCGCCGCGTGGCGGTGGGCAAAAACAAAGGTACCTGGCACATGATTGGCACGACATATGCAGTCGTTGGGGACTGTAAGTATACACCGCCAGAGATTGAGGTTGCACCCCAAACCACTCCCACGGATCCGGAGCGGTTTGACCTCTGGCTCCGCTGCACGGCCCCACTCACGTATCTGTCAAAGGGACAGATCATCGCCCAGGCAATTCCATCTCTGCCGGAACGCGTGTGTCCTGAAGGCGATTGTGAGACTTGCCACCCTCAGGTAAGGCCTGTCATGCACATCACACAGAGCAGACCTGAGGAAGTGTGCAGGCTCAGGGTGGGGGAGGAGACCACTACCATCAAAGGTCTCCTCGACACGGGGGCAGATGTGACGGTCATCCCTGAACACCTTTGGCCGTCACAGTGGCCACTGCAAACAGTGGTGGAACAAGTCGAAGGTGTAGGAGGGCTCCAATTGGCCAAACAATCAAAGCACATGGTGCAAATTAAGGGGTCCAAAGGGCGATTGGCTACCGTAAAGCCCTTTGTGTTGAAGTATAAGACACCCCTGTGGGGTAGAGACGTCATGTCCCAATGGGGAGCCACAATTGGATTTCCGGACTCCCCTAACTCAATTTATGCTGCAGCCATTGAAAAGCGCCCAACCCAGAAACTGAATTGGCTGACAGATTCACCAGTTTGGGTTGAGCAATGGCCGCTGTCTAAAGAAAAATTAAAGGCGCTGAATGAGCTCGTGGAGGAGCAACTCCGCAAGGGTCACTTGGAGGAGACCACCTCTCCGTGGAACACTCCGGTGTTCGTGATCCAGAAATCGGATAAGACCCGGTGGAGGCTCCTTCAGGACCTCAGACAAATTAACAATGTCATTGAGGACATGGGCTCTCTACAACCAGGGATGCCTTCCCCTGCCATGCTGCCCCAAAATTATCAATTGGCTGCTACCGACATAAAAGACTGTTTTTTTCAAATTCCTCTACACCCTGACGATGCTCCCAGGTTTGCATTCTCGGTACCGAACATCAACCGAGAGGCCCCAAGGAAGAGGTACCATTGGAAGGTGCTTCCGCAGGGAATGAAGAATTCTCCCGCCATCTGCCAATGGTACGTATCTTCCTTGCTGACCCCTGTCCGTGCAGCTGCACACCAGGCCATCATCTACCATTATATGGATGATGTACTCGTGTGCGCCCCCGACGACACTCTGCTGGCACAAGCCCTTGACCTCACAGTCAATGCACTGATCGCTGCAGGGTTTGAGTTACAGGAAGCCAAGATTCAAAGGATGCCACCGTGGAAGTATCTTGGCCTGGAAATTAACAAGAGGACCATTGTTCCTCAAAAATTGGCTATTAAAACAGAGATCAAAACCCTCGCGGATGTGCACCAGCTGTGTGGGGCTTTGAACTGGGTGAGGCCTTGGCTGGGTCTGACCACCGAGGACCTAGCGCCTCTTTTCAATTTACTGAAAGGGGGAGAGGGGCTGAGTTCCCCCAGGTCACTCACCCCGGAGGTGGAGAAGGCGCTTGAAAAAGTGCAAGAACTGTTATCCACACGACAGGCAAACCGATGCAGGACTGACCTCTCCTTCCGGTTTGTCATTCTAGGTAACCTGCCACACCTCCATGGAGTCATCTTCCAATGGGACAGCGGGGTGTCCAGCCTGCCCCGAAAAGACCGCGGCGGGAGGGATCCACTCATTATCATTGAGTGGGTCTTCCTTAGCCACCATCGGTCCAAGAGGATGAGTCGGCCACAGGAGCTGATGGCGGAGCTGATCAGGAAGGCTAGAGTCCGAATTAGAGACCTAGCCGGATGTGACTTCGAGGTGATCCACATTCCAATTCGGATTTCCACGGGCCAAATTTCAAAAGTCATGTTGGAACACTTGCTTCAGGACAACGAAGCATTGCAGTTCGCTTTGGACAACTACACAGGCCAAATTTCTGTAACCAGGCCTGCCCACAAAATTTTTAATCAGGATGTCCAATTCAAATTAAGCTTAAAGAGCGTTCAGAGCAAAAAACCGCTCGATGCCCTAACAGTTTTTACCGATGCGTCCGGAGGGTCCCATAAGTCAGTCATGACTTGGAAAGATCCTCAGACTCAGCGGTGGGAGGATGATATTGCTGAGGTGGAGGGATCCCCTCAGACAGCTGAGTTGGCCGCGGTCGTTAGGGCCTTCGAGAGGTTCTCTGAACCTTTTAATTTGGTCACTGATTCTCATTATGTTGCAGGTGTAGTGTCCCGAGCAGAAAATGCCATACTGCAAGAAGTGTCCAACAAGACCCTGTTTGACTTGCTCTCTAAGCTTATTAGGCTGATCTCCCACCGAGAGCAACCATTTTATGTGGCTCACACAAGGTCGCACACTGATTTACCGGGGTTTATAGCGGAGGGAAACAGGAGAGCTGACGCTCTCGCTGCCCCTGTCGCTAAAGCCCCGCTGCCGGAGATTTTCCAGCAGGCCAAGCTCAGCCACCAGCTCTTCCACCAAAACGTCCCAGGTCTGGTCCGGGGATTCAAACTGACCCGAGACCAGGCCAAGGCCATCGTGGCGACCTGTCCCAGCTGCCAGCAGCATGCTGTACCAACCCTGCATGCTGGGGTCAACCCCCGAGGGCTGAGCAGCAATGAGGTGTGGCAGATGGACGTTACTCACATCCCGCAGTTTGGGAAGTTGAAGTACGTCCATGTGTCGGTGGATACTTTTTCAGGTGCTGTCTTTGCTTCCGCCCACACAGGGGAGAAGGCTGGAGATGTCATCAAACACCTTCTTCAGGCTTTCTCCTTCCTGGGCATCCCGAGGGAAATAAAAACAGACAACGGGCCAAGTTATCTTTCGCGAGAATTCCGTGACTTCCTGCAGCGATGGGGAGTAGAGCATAAAACAGGCATCCCCTACTCACCTACAGGTCAGGCTATTGTGGAAAGGACTCATCAGAACATCAAAAGAGTCCTTGAACAGCAGAGCCAAATTCTTAAATTGGAAACACCCCAAATTCGATTAGCCAGGGCACTTTACACCATCAATTTCTTAAATTGTTCATTCGAGTCCATGAATCCCCCGATTCTCCGGCATTTCGGTGGGAATCCAAATTTACAATTGGAGAAGAAACCGCCCGTACTCGTTAAGGATCCAGAGACCTTGAGAACAGAAGGACCCCATGAATTGATCACTTGGGGACGCGGCTATGCCTGCGTGTCGACACCCACCGGGATTAAATGGGTGCCGGCCAAGTGGGTGCGTCCTTATGTTCCCAAGGCCTCTGACCAAATTAGTCGGCAGGTGAAGAGCGCTGCTTTACGAAGAAGGAGGAAGCCCGAAAGTCCAGTCTCGGAGGAGAGGTCAGCTCCTGTAATCCCCCTTCCTCATTGGCTGTTTTAATTAATTTTGTTTGTTTTTCTTAGTTTCAGGTTGACCCAGCCCTGGACCAACTGAGAGCCCCGAGAGGACGACGCATTTTCCAGCTTGTCGTCGTCCTCGCAGTCCTTGGTTCCACCATGTCCTGGGTCGTGCCGCAACCGAAGGCCAATGTGTGGAGGACCCTTGCTCAATCCATGGGACAGGACCATATTTGCCTGTCCCAGGGATCGACCAAGGACCCGATCGCTTCATGCCTAGTGGGGATCCCGGCGCAGGAATCAGAACTCCCCCCTGAGCTCCTGCAGTTGAAGAACAAGTTCAATCAATTTGCTCCACCTCAGATCATGCGTCGACGCCGCTCATTTCCGATAAGTACCGATCTTACCTACCCTGTTACCAATCCCCTAGCGCTCTGGAAGGACTGGATCCATTCCAGAGTGCCCCCGATTTCTCCTGATGAGCCCCAGGAGCTGGAACTCCTGGGGTCCTCCCCTGCTCCCTTTTGCATTCAGTTTGTGTTTTCCCCTCCCCCTGAAGAGGCCGGGAGATTTTACAACCTGCTCCAAGTTAAGAAAGCATACTATGCTACTCCATGGTGCAAAGAAATCGCCCATGTGAGCATGGCTTCCATCCTTAAGTACAAACCTCTTTCCCTCCCGAAAGGAATGTTTTTAATTTGCGGCGATCGTGCATTTCTCGGCATCCCCTCTCGCCTGCTCGGAGGTCCATGTACCCTCGGTCGATTGAGCCTGCTGACCCCAAATAAAACCATAATCATGGATTGGATTCTCAAAAATCAGTCAATTCACGCAGTCGTAAAACGAGACCTGGCCGACCTCGACCCCGACTGTGATTCGGACATAATCCACTGGTCCAAGGCAAAGGCTACGGCCATTACTATTTTTCTGCCTTGGATTTCAGTTGCTAAATCTTTGGGAGAATTAGGCCGATTAGAATGTTGGGTTGCCAAGCAGGCAAATGTTACGTCGACCGCTATAGCAAACCTCCTAGAAGACGAGGAGATAACTAGGAAGGCCACATTACAAAACAGGGCCGCGATCGATTACCTCCTTCTTCTGCACCACCATACGTGCGAAGAATTCGAAGGCCTGTGCTGCTTTAATTTATCATCAAAAGCAGAGAATGTGCGGCAGTCAATAAAAAAGATCCGGGACATGGTCCATGACATCAAGCAAGAAACCAAGGACTGGTTCGACCAGCTTTTTGGAAATTGGGGACTCTCAGGCTGGGTCAATTCAGCAATAAAGACAGCTTTGTTGGTTTTGTTATTATTGTTTTTGGTTGGACTGGCATTTGGACTCATAAGACGTTACACCACCCGAGCAATTACTGCTGCTACCTCCTCCTTAAGTGTGAACCATGTGTGGGCTTCGGCACCGCCTGCCGAGGAAATGGAAATGGAGGAGTTACCTCCTTGGAAAGACGAAGATTGGGATCCGGGGTTAGATCCGGAAGACTTCATTCCACAAGATGAAGACGAAAGATGGCCAACAGAACGGCCTTGGTTTGATGAAGTGTACCCACCGGTTCGCCGGTACTGAGACCGAACATTTAAAAAACAAAAAAGGGGGAGATGTGGTGGTGTGGTTTTTACTGTTCAGACCAGTTCTTGTTATTCATATTTGCAGTTGTATTATGTTATTTGAATTGTTCCCTTTGTTCAAGATGGCTTCCTTCCCCTCAGAACTTTCCCGCCTTTCCCCGGTTACCCCGGTTACAGCTATCCCATAATAAGTTGTTTATCACTTTCTGTTAAATGTCAATCTCTTGGTTATATAACCTTCCCCACCCCCTGTTATGTAACCGGTTCTTCCCCATTGGTTGAAAGTTTTATCTCCCCACAGTTGAGAACTGTTTGTTAAAGTTTATTGGATAATAGAGAGACCACCCTTGTTCCCACCCCCTGTTCTGAGCAAATAAAAAGCCGTGCCAACCCCTTGGTGACGTCTCTCTGGGACGGAGCCTTGGGGCACACGCACTCCTTGGTTCACCGTACTGGAGAGTCCCGCCTCTTCTCTCTGCGCTCCCGCGACCATTGTTTAGTCTGCCTGACCCTCTGGGCAAAAGGCCCCCGGGTTGTAGTGGCAGCTGGGCTGGCCGGTGCTGCAACCCATTGGAAGCTGACCACTGCAGTATTCTCTCCAAATTATTAATTTTTTTTTTCACAGATAATGCACTGGTACTGGAAAGTAGAAGGAAGACACAATGCATAAATATATTCTTCAGTGATTCAAGAAGCAGAATTAGGCAGCTGTGCTCTTCACTTTTCATCATGCAATCAGTAGCACTCTTCAGTTTTTCTTACTTCCAAATTTCTGTGTTAACTTTATGCTTGCTCTTCTAGATGCTGATATTGCTTTCCTCCTCAATTTATCTGTGTCATCCTTTACTCTCAGAAAGTCTTTTATTCCCTCATATCAAATCAACTGATGGTTACTGATGCGGCAACCAGTTTTCTCCCTCTATTTCACAGATAAAATCGAGACAGTCAGAAAGGAATTACTGTGATGCAAGGACAGAAAAGACATTTTGCTGACTTGATTTGATACCAAAGCCCTCTGCATTTTTTTTCTGAAGATCAAGTAGTTCATTTCAGAAACAGATTTTTTATTTCATAAGTATATTGTTCAAAGGCAGTCAGTTAGCATTGCATTGTTTCCTGAAGGTTAGACTTTCAAACCACTGCTTATTAATGTCATTTTCTCTTGCAGCTCTTTAAAAAAATTAATTTAAATTATGTTTTAATATCTTAATATAAAATATGCTTTAAAAGTAGCTCAGAAGTTTTCATATTTACTAGCAGGAACATGGTCCTGCTTTATAGCCTTATAGCCATATATCCTATGGCTTAAAGAACAGAAGAGTACAGGAAGGTAAACCAATTATAACAAAATACTTATAAAAAGTAGATTTCATCATTTTGGTTATAAACATCACAAAAACATTGAGTGTTCAACCCACTTTTTAAAGTAGGAACACTAGTCCACAAAAGCTAGCTATTTTAGCAGGACAGGCTTCAGAATTGACAATGAGACATCAACAGGTATAGTTTTATATTCTCAGCCCAAAATAATCAGGTATCTTAATTTTTTTATTAGTGTAAGTCTACTATTGATTTAAATACATTTACTCTGAAATGATGCTGTTTCTAAGTAAAAGAAAAATACAGTGAATTTATAAGTTCTTTTAGAGCTCCCTGCAGAATTCAGAGAGCCTTTGTGCATACAGCAAAATTTAGTTTACAGCAATCGTAAGAAATGTTGAGAAGCACTATATGTTCTCTACTAGTATGTCAAGAAAATGTTTTGTCACAGTCACTGCTGTCACTCAACATGAAGCATTAATGGTTACTTAAAATGACAGGGCTCAGGAATTTGTATGAGTTCTCAGTATTGCTAATGACAGATAAAACCCAGAAGTATTTAGTGCACACACTGAATAATGTGACAAAGACACACTAATGAAGAGGCAGATGAATATGAAATAATCCTTTTTAATCCAGCTGAATTTGATGTGGGACTAATGGACAAAACAGACCTGATTTTTTTTTAAAAAAAAATTGTTGTTGTTCATTCATTAAGCTGTGACACTGAACAACAAAGTATTTGACTAAGGAAAGCCTAGGTACAGGTTTCATTTGAACTTAAATGGCATGCAAAAAAATAGCAGTGCTAGAAAAAATTTGTTCCCTGTGTTTTCACACTTTCTCCCTCTTGTAATCTCCCCATGTCTTCTGATGAATGTTTCGGTACATTTATCATTCTACACCACACATCATCCTGAGAAGCACTGAAACTCTCCTGTGAGTGACATGGGCTAAGTGACAGCCTGGTTCCTCTTGAACGAGGAACAGCATGAAAGGAGTGGTCTGGCCTGGAATGGGGAAAAGCATTTTCACCAGACTACAAAGTCTGTGAGTCTACAAAGACTCACATAAACTGTAACAATCTATTGTACTTGGCAAAAAACATCCAAAATTACCTCTGGAAATTTCTGAAATAGACCTTGAAAGTGCAAGCATGTGTGTGTAAAAACAGGGAAAAGAGGGAAGAAGAAATGACAACCTTTTCTAAAAAAAATATTAAAAATATAACTTGCAACTTCAGATGAATTTTAAAGGTTTCTATATTAAAAAAGTATTCTTATCAGGTGCCAGTGGCAGCACTGGGGGTCTGCCAAGACAGGCCCTGTGTGGAACAGCTGGGGCTAAATCCCAGCACGGACGTCCCTGTGGCTCCTGGTGGGGCAGGTATCTGCACCATGGCCTCTAGAAGACCCCAGGCTGGAACAGGTGGCTGTTCCCTGAAAGATTCATCCTGAGGAAAAACTCAAACAGTTATTTTATGTGCAGCAAATGACATGCTTCTACGTCATTATTTCCCTTAAGGAGCCAAATAGCATGTTCCTGCGTATTTTTTATAAAACTTTCTGGGGAAGTTTGTAAAGATGACCATTAGACTCCAATAATATTAAGACATTTTACTCAGCTCTCATGTGAAAAAATAAAAAACTCAAACCTCTAAGGATTACCCCCTTCTATCCCCCAAAGGCTTAACTATCTACCTGAGTACATTCAGTATTCAGAAAACCATGACAGACCATTATCTTTTATCCCAGTAACTAAAGACAATCCCTCTCCCTCCAGAGATGGAAGGAATTTTAAAAACATTTCTCTTCAACCTTTCATTTTGAAGCTCTACCTTTAATTATTCTGTTCCAGAACAGCTTTGGCTAGTTTGCTGTTTTCCACAGTCATGGCATTTTGATTCAAGTTTATCACACCTCCTAGATTCCAATAGCAACATCAAAGGAAAGCAAGTAAATTTTACATTTGCATATGGGACAGTGGGATTTCAGAGAACAGCTGGCTATACTCACCGGTAAATGGATTATACCCATCTTCAGATGCAAATATTTCTATCTGAATATGAAGCTCAAACTCACAGTTTATTCAGGAAAACTAGGCTAGCTACAGCAACTCTTACTGAACTCTAAATTTTAAGTGAAGGCCTCACAAAATGTACCCAATGCACAGTAAATTTTTTCCCTTGGGTTTGTATGTTTGTTTTACTACAATGTACATAGAAAAAAATATTTAAGAACATGCCATAAAAAGCAGACATATGCAATTTACATTCTAAATTAATTATAAAAGCATCTGAGACCCTTACTTGTTTTCCTTTAAAGGAAACAAATAGAAAATGTTTTTTTCCCTACAAGTTCCATTAAGGTGTTAAAAAAGTTAACAAGGATCAGAAGGTACTACTGAATTATCAATTACAATGTAATCAAATAATTCCTAAGCCTGAAAATATCTGAAGAGAGAGAAAAGAGTTGAAATTCTAGCATATCAAAGAGCAAAAATTTAGAAGGGTTTGTTTCTATCTGTGTCATGAAAATATAGCTTCTGGATGCATATCTGTTTCAAATTCAAGGTTGAATAAAGAAGAGCTGTATCAAAAAGAACGAGTCCCCACAGATTCTTCACAGACTGTACAGGCACTTGGCCATCAAAGAGGAAAGGGTGTTTTGGTATGACACCAGATAATGTTTTCACAAGTTCTATAAAAGAAATGCAGTTATTTCAGTTCAGTACAAGCGAAGTCAGGAACACCATAGGAAGACTAGTGAATAAATAGGATAACATACCTAATTATGATAGTGATGAAACCACTTTAATTAAGATGGTATTGAAGAGATAAAGTAGACATATAGTCACATCTGACTGGTATGTATTCATACCATTTAAAGGCTGGACAGCTGATGATATAATATAAGCACAGACTTTGCAACATACACCCCAATTCCTCATTCAGTGTGATTTTCTGTTCTTAAATGAATAATTCCCAATGCAAATAATTTTCAAATAATTTGAAAACTTCAAGTAATATTAGTCATAAACACCCAATAGGATGAAACTGAATAGCTCAGAAAAGCCTACTACAGTTTATGTTCATTTTTGGATCTTTGCAGAAGTACAAACAAACAGATCTTACGTACAGTTCTTATCTTACTGATTTATTTGGAAAATGCCATATGTTTCTTGTCACCAAAATAAAATTATGATAAAATCCCTTTATCCTCTATGATCCAATTTACCTGGGTTTGATTTTTTTTTTTTTTTAATATTGTACAGACTGGCTATTGTTCTTCCACAGGTAGAAGCCAAGTTTAGTGATCCTCAGCAGAAATAAAATGAAGACTAAGTGCAGGCCACAGTATTTATGTTTGCTCCCACACTTCTTCACATTTCTTGTCTGAGTTCAGGGCAAAGAAAATCAATCAGGTCTGTCAGCTCACTGCTCTTTGGTGTAATGTTCAGTAACCACTAATAGTGACTTTCTGTCTTGAGTCCTGACTATCTTCTCAGTAAAGCATTGTGCACTCTTGAAGCAGATTAAGCACGATATACTTGACATTTTCTTCTGTATTATATTTATGTGGCAAGGTTTTGACAGTGAAGAGGGCTGCAGGGGTGACTTCTGTGAGAGGAGGACAGTTAAAGCTCAGCTAATCAGCAATGACGGTAACAGTTTTATATTTTTCCCAAGAAAACTATTTTTAAGAAAGAGTAAAATATTCTGTACAGCTGCTGCTACAAAAAAGAAGTGAGAAAACCATGACAGAAACAACTGGGTTGACTGAGATGAGTGGAGAAAGAGAGGGAGAAGAAAGTCCACCCAATGGAGCAGGGATTCCTCTCTCAGAGAACATGGCAGTGTTGAGTTGTCCCTCTGCAGCATGGGAAGTCCCATGTCTGAGCAGATACGTGCCCTGTATTGTGTGTGAGGGACACCGCATGGACCAGGAATATAGTGTGAGGAGGAAGAGTGATGGGGACAAAGTGTTAAGAACAGACCACAACCTCCTATCCTTCCCTGTGTTGCCTGGAGAGGGGGATATAATTAGGTGTAAATATAATTAGGAGTAAAATTGAGTCTGGAAAGAAGGGGGATGGGAAGAGGTGTTTTTGGTTGTTTTTGTTTCTCATGACTCTATTATTAACTGGCACTAAATTAAATTAATTTTCCCAAGCTGAATCTTTTTAACCCAAAACAATAATCTCCCTGTCCTTTTGAGAATCCATGAACTTTTTCACTGTATTTTCTCCCCCTGTTGAGGAGGGGGCAATAAAAGAGCAGGTAGGTGGGCATCTGACAGGCAGCCAAGATTAACCCACCAGTGCTTTATTTGAACCAAGGCACAGAAATATGTATAACCTATGACAGTACATAAACTTTTGTTAATACTGTAATGCCACTAAGTAAAAACAGTAGGCAACCACAAAAACAAATAGGGACTTGTGGGATAGTTGTGCAAACAAGGCACAGGAAAGCATGCACATACTAAAATCTGCAAGATCAGAACCAAGGATGAGTGAAAAGATATGTGGTAAAACATTCTTTAGAAATTTGTCTGGGGCAGCCAGAATGATCCTGCAGAAGAAAGGAGGAAAATGAATGACAAATGACGCCAGAATGAATACTGCTTCAAAAAGATTAAGATGAGCTATGTCAGAAGCAGTTAGATCCCGACTGTTTTTCATTGTAGGAAACTGAGGAACATAAACCATAAAAACTGGAAAGGAGGGGAATAAAGTAATAGCCCACAGCAGTTTCCTTATCGAGAGCTTTCAAGCCTCATTACTTTTATCTCCACAGCTAAACCCACCAACGACCACAGCCATCAGAGTTAACTTTATGGCAACAACTCCCTGAAGTAGTGTACTCTTAGGTCATTGTAGACAAAGTCTTAAAGAACTAATTGTGTTCTATGTGGAAATGGCAATAATGGATACTGCATAGGAACTAATTATTAGCAGTATGTATTATTAATTAATGACAGTCTATTTTTGTTCTGAAATTTGAAACTCTCCTGAATTATCAGTCTTCTCAACAATGAAGAGAGTGATCCTTGATATGTATATATAGATAGGCACACATTCAGTTGCAAAAACTGCACAAATTCCAGATTACTTCTTGTTGAGAATTAAACAGAAAGTTGGTGTGTTCAATGTTGCATTATACACCTCAAAGAGTCAAACATGTTGGTACACATAGAATCAGTAATTCTTCAGATAAGATACTCCAAAGCAGAATAACAAGGCCTACCTTTTCCTGTACCTCAAAAACCAAACCAACAACAACCAAAACAAAAAAATTAAAACCCTCAGAAAACCCCAAAATGACAACAAAACACATCCCATTGGTTTTTGCAGCAATAGCAACCAAGTCTCCAGCTTTTAGCACGGGATATATCTGCTGCTACAAAGTGTTGGGAAAATATTCATGTTTCTGTCTTGTAGCTCTCTAATTAACTGCTTGTGTTTTGGTGATGTAGCTTCTTGGTTCCCAAGATACGTTGACATGCATATGATGAAGTGAATTTTTTCTAGAGTGTCAGATATAGTTACAAAGGTTCTGAAAAGCAAAGCCGATGTGTAATACTATCCTGTAATACAGCAAAGATGCTACAAGGAATACATTATATCCTTTCTCTTAACATTAAACATGCAGTGTACACTCTAGTTCTGACAAGCAAATCTCATTGAAGCTTTAGAACATGTCATATAGGGAAAAAATTCCACTCTATTAAAATTCATTTAGTTGAGAGCATGAGGAGGAGCAGGAAGGAACAGGAAGCACCTCTCCTGTAAGGAACAGGATGCATCACTCATATTACTGAATACTTCTATCCAAGTACAGCTTTTCAATTGCAGCTCCTCTTTTACAATTACTCATTCAGGACACCATTTGGGATCTTTACTAGAGCTGTACTGCAGATCCTGCTGCAGTAGATGAATGGTCTACTTGTCAGAAATTTAGTTACTAATGAAAAAACCGCCTCTACTTTATCCTTTTGAGCACTACCTCATTCTCAGGTGGGAATTTTAAATAAATATCTTCCATCTGAGATATTGAAATTAGATAAAGGACAGGTAACATGTCAGTACTTGCTGGACAGAATCTAAAACCCATTGTGCTGGTTTTGGCTGGGGTAGAGTTAATTTCATTCACAGTGGCTGGTGTGGGGCTGTGTTTTGTACTTGTGCTGATCACAGGGTTGATAATAGAGAGATGTTTTTGTTATTGCTCAGAAGGGCTCACACAGAACCAAAGCCTTTTCTGCTTTCCCTACTGCCCTGCTGGTGAGGAAGTTGGGGATGCACAGGAGGTTTGGAGGAGACACAGCCAGGACTGGTGACCCAAACTGACCGAAGGGGTGTTCTGCATCACATATAATACTCAGTATATAAAGTATGAGAAAGAAGCAGGAAAGGGGGAACAGTTGGAGTGATGGTGTTTGCCTTCCCAAGTCACTGTTAAGTGTGATGGGGCCCTGCTCTCCTGGAGCCAGCTGGACATCTGCCTGCCCATGGAATGCAGTGAATTAACTCCTTGTTTTGCTTTATTGTGCGCATGACTTTTGCTTTCCCTCTTAAAATGTTTTTTACCTCCACCCAGGAGATCTCTAGCTTTTACTCTTCTGATTCTCTCCCAGTTTTACTGGTGGGGAAGTGAGTGAGCACCTACTTGGGCCTTGCCTACACTGCAAGCTGAGGTTAAACCATAACATCAGGCTTTCATCTGCAGAAGATCAAGCTAGCCCTTAAATTTAAGGTAAAAATGTCTTCTGTTGTTACACATGACCAAGGCATCTGGGCACAGAAATGCCAAAGTGGTTTCATTTTAGAGAAATAGAGGATCTATATTTTTGTGGTAGTGATATAATCACAGATAATGCCATATTATTGAATTAATTGGTCAGTATTTATGGGAATCCGAGCTAAATCCAGAAAACAACATAATGCTGAAATATTTAGTATATAATTTTATGCAAGATATCTGTACTTCTATTCAGTAAATCTGAATAGAATAGAATGAATACATTCTTGTAGTTGCAAAGAATAAGAAGTACTGATGTATCTTGTTCCTATAGGTAGCACATCTTATGATTCTTCTTCATCTGCCATCAACCATCTAATCAGAGATGTCATTAGGATGTGCAGTAACCTTATCTTATATAAATAAAAACAAGTGTCCCTATGTTCTTTGAGTTACATCCCTGCTCCCTCCAAAAAAACTCCTCAAACCCCACCCCCCCCCAACCTCAAAAGCACATAAAACATATAAAAATACCCCACCAAAACCCTGGTAAGTTTAACAAAACTACCACAGTATACAAGGAAGAGCCTAGTTTGTCTGATGCTGATTAGCCCACCAGTTTTCCAAGTGGCTTTACTGATCCCAATGTGCCTAATATTTATTTTACAGCCTAATCTGATGTCCCAGCTGGCAGTCTTTGTAAGTTAAGCACAAACTAGTTACTACCTGATGAGCACAGAGGTGATGATGGGGCCAGAAAGGAAGAGCGAAACACTAAGTAAAACTGAACAAACACTGTCTAAAGTAAGGGAACGAGTTCAAAGAAAACTAGGTAGGGTACCTGATATGAAAATGCCTGAAATCTGATAAATGCAGAAGTTTGCTCTTGGAAGCATCATCACTGTCTACTGGTTAGAGTATGAAGCATATAAAAAAAAAAGTCTTTTCAGCCATAAAAGTTAAGATGAAGAAATAAAATAGTACTATACTTCTGCAGGGTTTTGTCCTCATTACTAAAAAAAAGGGGAATTACACCTTAAAATAACCTAACATTAAAAAGTCCAAATCTCTGAACCACTGATAAACTCCACTAGAAGTACTCTAAAGTTAAAATTTCACACCGCACCCTACCAGCCCCCAAATATTTGAAATTAAGTGTCACTGCCAGTTCCAGACAAGACTGGAAAACATTTTTTTTGAGGATAGCTTTATCCTATTTTGCCTTATAGTTTTCTCATCTCAGCCTACTCATTACTTCTTACTTTAGCACTGCTGGGGAGAATATAGGAAAAATTACATTTCTTATATAATTTTATTATTATATTTAACATCCAATAAATAAAATGACTGTACTTTGCTGCACTGAAAGTTCCATTAATTCTCAAGAAGAATTATCTTATGCCTTGTCTTCCAAAATGAAATGCATGTTTTCACAAATTGTTTGGCTTGTTGATTAATTAGGTACAAGTTTACTACAAGAATCAGGCATAGTTAGACTACACCCAACTTCACTGTACCTGCTGGTTGAAAGTTCAATATATTCCTTCATGTACTGCATTCTCTGCAGGAGTTCATGGCCAAGTGCTTATTCAAATACTATCAGAGTTACAGCAAAATAATTGATCTAATGAAATGCTTTACATTTCAGACTCATGTCATCTACTGTATGTTTTCCTTATATGTGCCCCTTTATAATTTATATTTCTTTCTTCAGACATTAAGACCCTGTGTGAAGTTTCAGAGATTATGAATCCTCCCACTTTATCTCTTAACAGTGGTGTGAAGTATTTATGTTAGATGCCATCTGCTTCTTTGCTCCAAATATCTCCAGAATACTGGGATTCAGAGCAATACTACATAAACTTTAAGGTTTTTAGCTCACATTAAATCATATTATTTCCTTTATGAAACTTCAGAATAGTCATGGCTGAATGACATAGATAACTGCTATAACTAAAAATATAAAGATAACAAGCAAAGTTTATTCTGAAAGGTCATGCAGCTCACAGCAACATCAAACAGCATCAGAACACTCATCAAAATAGAATTTATATCCTAAATATACCAAGTGTCTGCTAAGACAAAAGAAAGTAAACAGAGTTGGCCTGACCAGTCAGAAAACTAAGAGAGTCAGAAAAACAACAGATCAGATTTTTATCCCCAAAACACAGTCACCAGAAAGCGTGATCTTGTGGTAAAGGTTATGTTGTTAACTAATTTCAAATGTTTTAAGTTCAGCAAATCAGCTAACTGATCCAAATTAAATTGGTAATTCATGATTGCAGGTAACGAGCAGAAAGCCTCTAGTGATCTACACATGAAACATTTTAATACTGGAGGTTCATAGCGAAAACATGCCCAGCAACTGAAATGGTAACAAAAAGAAGTTTATGCTGAGCTTGAAGAATTTTGAAATACTTTGGATTTAGAACACACAGCCCACTCTCTTACAGAGAATGTTTTAGAGGGGTCTTTAGAGGACAAAAAGGTAATGGCTGGCAGTATGGTTACTTGATGATGTGAGGGGATTCTGTCCTTTGATGTACTAAAAAAACCCCCTATAATGTAATACAAATTAAGACAACACTCTTGATCACACCTAGGATATGTGTACATCCAAGGCATAAAATTTTCTGATTAGAATAAAGAGAGGAATATATTTTTTTTAATGACAGAAAACAATGTAAATAGACTCAAGTATTTACCTTCCATTTTGGTGATGTTAAGCAGCAAAAGACATCTAAGGATTCAGAAAATCCTGACAAAAAATGCTCCAAAAGGATAGGAAAAAAAAATATCAAGCACATGAGTATTTCTGTGGTTTACCAAATTTTCTCTAAAGATCTGATTTTTTTCAATGGTTATTTAGGCAAGAAGGAATTGATTTAAATAGTCTTAAGAAATAATATGTAAATCGCAGTAGTTTCAAGCAAAGAACTAACCTCTAAACTTCTGAACTAGTAGAGTTCTGTCATTAAATGATTCATTAGTACCTACTAAAAGACACATTATTGAAATGCATAACTTTTTTTTAAATTTCTTAACTTGCCCATTATAAAAAAAAAATTACTTATATTAATCCAGAAAACAGAACTGCTTTCATCTTTCCTCAAGACTATGACACATGTAGAAAGGGTTTCCATTCTGGATGATTGGGAGCCAACAGTATTGTCTATGAGCCATAACAAAACCAGTATTTTTGTTTTGTTTTTGTATTGTTTTGGTTTGTTTGTGTAGTGATGTTTGGTATCCTCAGTATGAATATATATAAAGTACTGCTGTACTCCCTATTTAGGTTGCGTTATAAGACAAAATAGAAAACAGGTCAAGAGAGATAGAAACCAAGCACAGAAAAACTGGAGTTTGCAGTGTGTATTAAAAATCTGAGTTCAAAGGTTCTACACACTGGTGATTTTTCAACAGTAGCTTGCACAGACCTTTGAGCACTTTATTGTGCTAACTTGCCTTGTCCTTTTGAACCAGCCCATCACCACGATTATTTCCAGCATATATAACAATAACAAATATTCCTCACATTGCTTGTAAATAAGCAATACCATTCCTGAGACTGGCAACTCTCTTATGAGCTCTGTGGTTTTGTTATTCAACTCTCAACAGAAACATTGACTCCCTTAAACAGCCCTCTAGAAACCACAGCTTAACTTTAACAAAAACCATGAAACTTTTAGCAATTAGTTGCTTAAGCATTGTTTCTTATAAAACTATACAGTACCTCTTCTGGCCCAAAATATTCAATACAGTGGGATTATCACTCCCTTTCCAGTACTAAACAAGAATTACTTGTCTGCTTAGATAATATTTAAATGTGAGGCAACCAGGAACTTTAAAATACCTAGCGAAGCATATGAGCTAAGATAAATGCAAGTTATACAACCAAAAAAGGTTGAGGCACATAAACAGAAGCTTTGCAGCTTCTATTTTTGTAAAGAGAGTAACTCTTCATCACTAAGTTTTACATCAATATATGAAGTACCAGAATAATTAAATTGTTTACTCAAGTAAAAAACACATATAACTCATGTATGATTGCTATATGTTCTTTCCCATAGAAGCTGGATTTTCCCTGTAGTCTTAACTAAAATAAATAATTAATTATCAAATAAATTGGCATTTTGATGGACGCAGAAGGGCAGCAAGACATAAATCAGACTGTGGTTTTTGGACAGCTTTTCAAAGACTGTTGGGTAACATGAAATGACTTACAGTTTTCCTCTTTCTACCACAGCTACTACAATTTCATTGAAGAATATGGAACCATAGCCTTTCATTTTACGAAGTTAGTTTAAAATGAAAGCATGAAAGAGTGAATGGAGAGTCAACATGATACGGAAAACTGAATTTCTGAAAGGACTTTTTGACATAAATCTCTTATAACCCTGCAGTAAATATTGATATTGAGATGATAATTCGAGGGTAGTTTCTAAGATCACAGCTGTTTAAAACTGTTAAAGGTTAGAAATAATTAAAAGCTTAACAATGTAAGTTGTAGATAAGAGAAATAGATAGAAAATTGTTCTTTCTGTGGCTAAAATCACAAAAATAAAAATTAAAAAAGAGGCAATATGGATTTTCAAATGCAGTTATTTTTTGAGAAAAATTACATCATGCCAAATGTTAAAATGTTAGATGTGATTTCACGGCTACAGACAGAAACCACATCAATATCTCTGACTGCCATCTAATAATCTGTAGTTTCTCTGAACATACTTTCAGCCACCTACTAAGGGCCTTGCAGGTAATCTAATGAAAATTCTGGATAATCATTTTTGTTAAATGATTAAAATTAAACAGATAAAACTGAGTTTAATGCCATCTTTTCTGAAGTGAAAAATATATCAATGAAAAATTTGAGTAAAGCTAAACACAGTGAAGGATGAAATACTACTGGGCATTCAGTTTGAGAGAGACTTTTATTACTAAAGATTCATCTTTCAGTTCTCAAAGGGTAACATGTCTGAAGAATAGAACTATTCAAACTGTAATAGAAGGTCTTGAGCAATCACAAAGAGTATTATTTTAATACTTATTAATAAGTATTAATAAGTATTAATATTTAATAATTATTTTCAAGTCTATTATGGATCGGGAAAAAAAGAAATAAAAAATTAGAGTACCATAATATTTTTGCTCTACCCACAAACTTCCTTTTTGTAAATATAAAATGAAACAGCTTGCTAGTGCTCCAGTGGCCACTAGATGTCAACAGAGTCTAACAGTATGACACCTGAGTTTAACTTTTAAATGAGGTGCAAAGCAATAGACTTGAAGCTTTGTTACACACATTTATATTGGTGTATGCTCACATAAATGCGTACTACATGACTCCATACAAAATGCAATCCAATCCAACCCAAAATTCAATCTACTTAATGTAGTGGCAGAATGGTAATAATCCACACGCATCAACACTTCCAAGTTCACACAGACACATGTAGCTAGTCACGTTCTAAATATAATTTTTGAGGTGCCATCTAAGCTTCCAGCAGGTGTCAAAATAAACTGATCTTCCTTGCCTGGATAACTAGTTAACCATACGCTGCGCTCACATTCAACTGGGAAAAGGCTTGAATAATTCTTGCTCTTCCTACTTTAAGCTCTGTGCAATTTTATGCAACAAAAGTAATTGAGATTTGCTATGACCTACATAGTGTATGCAAATGGACACTTTCAGTTTCCATGCTTTCTTTCTTGGGCACCTTGCTTCTTTATGACACATTTTTGTGTCTCTGAGAGACAGAGCTGAAGCTTATTTTTACTTCTCTGCTAATCAGGGAAACTGGGAGGAAGAGAAATAGAATTCTCCCCATAAGAAGAAAAAAAAAGCTGAACACTCCTTCATTCTGACAAGAAAGGGGAGACTCAAATTTACGTTGCTGAACTAGAAAATTAATGACCCTTTTTCTCTTTGAAGTTCATTGGCCTAAATATCAAGATGAGCAAACATTCTGACAGTCACTCACAGCGGTACCAATTTAATTCATAACAAACCACTCCAGATGTACCTGATGTTAACAGATGCCACAAATGTTTATCAACTAAAATAAGGACACAAAGACTACCCAGTACTGGTCCTATCCCCCTCCACTTTTTGATGACTCATTTTTAAATCATGGAGACTACGAACAAACTTATTCCATCCTACGACAGATTGAATTAAAGACTGGCAGATTTTCCTATCTGGAACTCTAAGTATTTATATAGCCACTTTTAACCATGCAGTTACTAAATAAAAAACTAGAAGAATTTTGTAATACTTCTAAAACTGGCATTATAATTCTGGTAGTCAACCAAGTATTCATAGCATGGCTGTTTCAAAAAAAAGGCTGAGTAGAAACTCTGGGATCCAAATTGTCTAAATCCTACTAATTCTGTTCAAAAATTTCATGGTATATTATGGTGGTTTTTTAATTGTGAAAATATTAATATATCCATTCTTTATAATTACTACCAAGAGCTCAGTCCTCAATTTTTAAAGACAACTAGGAATAATACACTGTGTAAACAAAAGTGTATATGTAACTTCCAAAATATGAATGAAAATGTGGGTCATAATTTTCTTTTTTTTTGGAGTTTGGAATACTGAAATATGGTATCTTATCAGATGAACTTCAGATAAGTATACTTCAGAAGAAACTCTTCTCTTGCTTTCCAGAGTTGCTTCAGCTACTATTCTAATTAATACGATTTCTTTGGAGCAGCAGCACATGTGAATATAGAAGAATCCTCACAACTCCAGGACAGATATCAGGAAAAACATCCCATAACCTGGAAGAGGCAAAACAAAAAAAATTTGCTTTGAATCTACTGAGTGATCATTTTGTTTTTTTCTTTCCTAATAATTGCTAGTGAAATTTAAAACCAGGTAAGTCTCATTCATCTATTATAGCTTTTAAACCTCTCAATTTCTCCATAGAGCCTAGCAGTATTCATTTATCTGTCTAAAGTTATTTTTGCTATGATCATCATAACATAAAAGACAGCCACATTGACTCTCTCCTCCTGCCCTGCTCCAGGCTCACACTATGTGGTCTTTGCTCTTTCATCCATTTCATCTGTGGTAAAGTAAAAACAAACAACACTCTTTCTGTTCCCTCCTTAAGACAGAATGATTTGCTTTGGCATACTAATAATATGGATTCAGAGGACACTTTCATGTACAATTGTTTCAAATTAATGCAAAGCATAAGATTTTGAAAGCTTGGACTAAAATATCTAAGACCAAAAAAAAAAACAAAACAAAACAAAACAAAACAAAAAAAAAACAAAAAAAAAACAAAAACAAAAAAAAAAAAAAAAAAAAAAAAAAAAAAAAAAAACACTAGCATGAAGTTAAATATCTCCAAGATAAAGGAATTTGAGATTTCTCATTGCAATGCATTTACTTTAGCAACCTTGAGGGTGAAGGTTTCAATAAACAATATAGAAGCAGTTTCTTAGAATATACATTGATTCTAAAAGAAGGAAACACTGATAATTTTAGCACAAGAGACTTCCTTCCCTAAAAGAAAATTGGAAAGTGTGACAGAGAGGACGAAAATAAAAATAAACCCAAGACAAACAAACAAGCATACCCAAAAGCCTCTTAAATGTGAACAGTAGGAAGAATGAACCTATTTAAGCACCCCAAAGATGATGACAGGGATTGGAAGAAGAGGAAAGGAAGCAGTCATGAAAAGCAGTGGTTATTTCACCAGCTGGTATTTTCTAAAGATGATAGAACATTTTTGCCTTTCATGACAAACCGGTGAATATAGAGGGTTACCATCAGCATCTCCTACCTGCTTGTATTTGTACTCCTATGCCAGAAGAATTTCATTCTTGCCAAATGGAAGGGCAAACCTGTCAGTAATGTAGATTCTGCTTCAGAGGCAGCTGTAACACCCAGAAAAGAGGGTCACCTTGTTGGCTTGAAATTCATCTTGGTCTTAACTGCTCCATTGTAGCACAGTTGGTCAGAGTCCTGGAAATCTGTGAAAGGAAGATCCATTTATATACAAACAGACATATTTGTAAATATATATATATATATATATAACTTATAGATATATTTTTCCAGTAACCCATCTCCTTAAAGCAAAGACCTTACACAGTGTTGATAAACTTACACCCCAAGGTATAATTTCCATCTTCAGTCACAGAAAAAATCACTGTTCTTTTATATATATTTACACACAGGGGAAAAGCAGAATGGATTAAAAATTTCCTGCTACATCCATAAGAAAAGCTAAGCTCTGTAAATTCTGTCTGCTGTTTAATTGCCTTTCTCTAAATCACTAGACTGTATGTGATTTTGCTCTTGCTGTATATAATTTCTGAATGACCAAGGCTGGCAGATCAGTTTTCATTTTTATATGTGCTAACAATTTTATGCATGCATGTGTGCATGTCAGTCAACCCATAAAGTAATTAGGACAAAGACATTATTATTTTAATTATATTGTAAAAGGCTAATTTTATAGTCATGTGAAACTGCTGGATTTCTCAAACAGCCATACAGCATTGCATAATCCCTAGCAATTAGTTTCATCAGGCAATAAATCTTTCATCATCAAAATAATGCACAGTACTAGGAATGCAGCATTGGAGAACAACAGGATGAGGTATACAGTGTGAAAAGAAACCACAAACAAACAAACAACAAAAACCTCCCCCATGCGTTTCTGGTACAAATCCAAAGCAAGCTCATAAAAATCAAGGCATTTACTCCAGTCTGTCTGAGAACCATCCCAAGCAAAATAGATTACAATGGATCATATAGTGAATCTTTTAACCTGTACAGTGTCTATAAACTTCCTGTATTTTTATTGCTATGAATAGTAAGAGGAAATATGACTAAGAATACTTAAGTTTTATCTTTGCTTGTGTTCATGGTCCCAGTGCATGTGAACCACAAAGTACTGCAGGCAGATTGCCAGGTGGTCAAAAAACCTCTCCCTCTTTCCTCTCCCCATTGCTTCTTGCTATCAACAAATAGGTCTCAAACAAATCTAGACAACCTCCCAAGAAGGAAACTTTTGACATCCTAGTGTACATCACATGGGAAGGTAATGAAATCATATCAACAGAAAACACCTGTCTGTCAAAAAAAAATACATTCAGACTGGCATAAGGTCTGATAAAACTTCCATAACAACAAATTAGAATTCTTACAGCATAAATAAAACTCCTCTTTTCAATTCCTGTTCTTCTCAATTTTTCAGTTTTTGGGCTGAGATTTTTTTGCTGTAAGGCTGTCTGAAAATTATCTTTTAAAGTTATGCAACTGCTTTACTTGAATAGGTCTCTTGATGAAAAAATTTGTGTGGACAAGGGAAATCCACACCTAGCAAAAGAAAAAAAAAAAAAAAACCCTCACCCATATTCCAGAGTTATGCTGGACAACTTTGAGTTCAGAGCGAGCAGGATAAAATCATACAATCAGATTTCATTTGCTTTTCCTGTGTTAAAAATCTTAGAAAGTTGGGCTGTGTAGTCATCACACCTCATTCTTGGTACCTGTTGTTTTCAAAGAATAAGACCAGATTGTGCTCCCTCCTAATCCCTACCCTACGTTTTCTAAAAGCCACAGGGAAAAAAAAAATAGGTTTAAGATGAAAGGCAAGAAAGACTAGCTGTCAAGAGGCTAAGGTTGTCTCAATGTCTCTTACTCATTATTTATTTGTCACTGAGAGACTAAACAAGAAACACAGGCATGAAACTGCTCAATCTGACTCACTCATTTTTATGTTTATAAAGAACAGTATGAGGAAATGCAATCAAAATGAGCTGTATGTTCTGCTACACAGCACTGGATACGTTTAAGGAGGTTGCTGTCATAGTGGGACAGAAAAGGATTGAATAATTCAAAACTACAACAGATGATGCTGTGGCTTATTTTTCAAATTTCTTCTGAAAGCGCAAACTGATTACCATCTGAAATGGGTTGGAAGAAACTTTATTTAAGGTAAATATCTTTTCTTATGGGCTCTTGTTTTTTTTCTGTGAAGGAGCTCCATCACTAGGGTTAAAGAAGGTCAGTCTAAAATGCTGCTGGTGTTACCTGTGGCTTATGTGGCCTTATTATGCATGAGGTCAGCATGGATTTTTTTCTGAAATCAGCAGAATACTGTGGGTTTTTCCTGCTTGGATTTTGTATGATAAATTTAGGATTGGCCAGCATAGAAGTGTGACAGCTGTGAAATTGACATCAAAGTATTCAAGAAAATGAAATGCAAACAATTTGAAAGGCATAGGATTTTCAGCTACCTTTTAAGAACTCTGTTTTGTTTGCTTTTGACATCTTCACTTACCATCACATATGTAAAGATGAATACCTAGTATTCTTCCATGAAAGATTTTCTGTAAAAAGTCAGTATCTGTGCTGTGTCAATTACAGAGAAGATCTGCAGTGCAAATAAATGTGGGGAAAAATACTGACAACTGTGAAATTTTGGAGTGTCAATCACAAGGCAAGTAAATATATCTTTATTCTGTTTTATATTAATAAAAAACTCCTAAGTTACAGGAAGATAATTAATCAATTTATATCAAAATCATGATGAATACAAAAATGCATAGTTTAGCTTATCTCAGGAGAACGAGATTGATTTGTTCTTCTTAAGAATCCATCTCCAAGTACAGGAATCTAAGGATGTCAGAAAATGGTTGTGAATATAAGCCTAAACCTTGCCTGACTCTTCAGTTAGTTCTTCTGATGTAAATTTTATTATAAATTTATGGAATTCCTTGTTATTTGTGGGTGCTTCCTGTGTTTCCTAGGCCATCCACTTGATAGACTATTCTCAGGGAAGATGCTGTATATTTTTAACTTTATAATTCCCTATTTTTTGATAGAAAATCACTATATCACAATAAAAAAGCAGATTTAAAAAGAACCCACAAAAACAAACATTTAGATATCAATGGTTTGACTTAACCAAGGGATTGCTAAGCAAATCAGAATCTAGAAAGCAAGATACAGCAAGAAATTTGGACTATTACTCTGAATAATTGATCATGCTTGTAATGTTCTATTGCAGAAGTTCTTGCTGGCTAAGGGCAAAGCTGATTTGACTGAAATATTTTCCTGTAGATTGCCTTGCACTAATTTGACACACAGAAAAAAGAATGATTACAAGAAAAATGTTAGTTCAATAATAAAGTCCTATACTTTTAAAATTATTTAAATATTTGTTCTACCCCAGTGGCAAGAGCACCTGTCCCACCTTGGCTGACACTTGGTGGCCCAAGTCATGGCAGATACACAATTACCTCTCTTCCTGCCCCTTCCTGCCTGCCACAGTGGAGGGAATAAGGAGTTCAAATCCCCTTGGTCAGCAGGTTGCACCTCCTGCCAGTGAGAGGTCTCAGCCCAGAGATTTCCAGACCATGACTGTGTACAATAATGAGCCCCAAACCAACTAGGTTATAATGGGGCCTCTGACAGAAACCATGTGCAGTTTTCCTTGGAACAGCAGTTCTGTGACAGGAAGCCTCCCCTTGGGGCTGGGATGCACTCAAGGAGACTTCCAGGTACTGGATGCCTTCATCTCTTTGCCAGGTGAGTGACTATCTATAATGGTATCTGTGAGTGATCCTTTGACCTTCCTGGTGAAATGAACCCGCCTTCTGGGTACCCCTGAGGGAGAGGCCTCCCAGGCATGTATGAGTGCAGGTCATACTTTGGGTCATCGTTCTTGTCTTTGCAGAACAATACCTCTGACTGGTAACACTGAACTTGTAACTTCTATGGAGTGTAATCATAGTTACCCTTCCATTTTTTAGTTTTAGCCATTGGTTTTTGGTTGCAAAATTATGTTTGTTACCATTGTGAAGTTCTTTTTTTGTATGTCCATGGCAATACCCTTTATATAGTGGCAGAAATTTCTTTTGAGGATCCTGCAGTTGCATGTTACATACATGGAAATAATGCTTAGAACTTCTTTAGAATCAATAAGACAAACTACCATGACAAATTAAACAATGATTACAATTTTGTCCCTTGTCTCATAGGGTCACAAAGTTATCATAGAGATAGAAGATGTCTCTTGTGAGGAAGGCCAATAGGACTGGGATTGTTCAGCCTGAAGAAGAGATGGCAGCCTTCCAGTACCTGAAGGGGGCCTACAAGAGAGCTGGGGAGGATCTTTTTACAAGCATGTAGTGATAGGACAAGGGGAAAGGGCTTCAAACTAAGAGAATTGTTGAGCTCATGACTGGGGGTTCAGTAGTTTGCCATTGCCAAGAAAAAGTGCATTTTGAAATGCACTCTTTCCCTATATAATCAGTGAAGATCTGAACTATCTGTGTAGAAGAGATCACTTGCTTTAAAGCTCCAGAAATGTTGCCTCTGGAATAGGAGATTATAGCAGTTTTCTTTATTAGTACTCTAAGTCAGGAATTTCTGAAATATACTAACATGTTAAGTACAAACTGAACAGCTACCTCAGGCTACAAGAAGTTCAAAATGATGCTTAGAGGCAATGTCAAAAACACCTTGGAGAGCCTAATTCCTAGGCTGATTGGGTAGTGAGAAGAGTAATTTGAAAATGGTAGAGAAGAAAATGCTTCCAGATGTGACTATATGCACAGGGGAGCATTCTCTTCGGGTTTTTTTACGCATGCTTCATAATATAACTACCCAGTGCTCTTGGCCTTGGAATAAGAGGTAGTTGCAGTGATTTTGGGTGAAGAATAGCCTTCCAGCCCAAGCTTCTCCAAAAGACCTTGGAACTGACCTTTTCATCATAAAAGTTTTACTGATATAATACCTATTGAAAGGTGTATTTGTCTTTCTTGTAAGACGATAATTTAAATCATACAAATCAGATTATTACCTATTAGGAGCTATTAACCATTTGCCAATGCTAATGGTGCATTTATTAATTATAAATACAAGCAACAGAAATTCACAAAGGAGCAGTAAATCTCTGATTTGATCACTTTTAGTGGTCTAGTCCAGGTTTTGGGCATTCAGACAATACTGGAAGAAGAGTAAGAAATTCTTGTCTGGGTGAATCTTCAAGCCAGATGAAGTTAAACTTCTGCTAAGATCCTGGATTGTAATGGAAGAATAATATCCTCAGGACGCCTAAACTTGTCAGATTTTCCCTCCAATCTAAATATAAAACTTTGACTTTTCAGAGGGACCTGCACTTTTTCCACTGATGTGTGATGGACTGAGATACCCTAATGGAAAGACAGCAAAGCAGATTTTGGATATCTTCACAGGATCTAGAAGTTCAAGGATTTCCCGTTTAGTCATGGGTATGTCAGATGGGCTGAACGGGATCAAATAAAATACAGATAAAAAGATAAAGATACCTCAAGATAAAAAGTATTATACTAATGTATCCCTTTAAAATAATAGGGAAGCAATATGTGACATGGGGAATTGAAAAGAATATCATACTTCATGCCATTCCAGACTACCACACCATTCTTGAAAAGGAGGGTGTCAAAGCTTGGAAGGGTAACTAGTAATCTGTGTCTTTTAAAAGGGACCAGCAGTCCTAATAAGCAGGCTTTTTTAAAGGGACACATAATAGATGCTACATTTAATCATCTTGTTGGACTGCTTAGTCAGAAGGAGTAGATAACATAAATAAAACTGTGGTCAGAGACTTTAATAACATAAATAAAATGGACCTGCTATTGAAGGTGTCATTATTCTATCCAACACTGAGAAACACTGCCACTTCTCAGTTATTTCCTTGTTTGGTTTGGTTTGGTTTGGTTTGGTTTGGTTTGGTTTGGTTTGGCTTGGTTTGGTTTGGTTTGGTTTGGTTTGGCTTGGTTTGGTTTGGTTTGGTTTGGTTTGGTTTGGTTTGGTTTGGTTTGGTTTGATTTGGTTTGGTTTGTTGTTGTTGTTGTTGTTTTTCTGGGGATGCCAGTGAGAAGTAGATGATGCCATTAATGCAAAATTATCTTTTTGAAAAGGTCATCTTTCTATTTGAAGTCAATCTCCAAGTCAATTTTTTTGGAATAGTGGTCCAACAGCAGTATTCCCAGTCATATCACTGGCATTCCAGGTGGCATTGTGAGTGGCATTCTATTGACTACTTAACAAAAGCTACTTAAAACAAATTATAAATTAGAGTTCTAGCTGTCAGATTTCCTGTGCAATTCTGAATTTTCAGCAAGTATGCAATAGTTCTGAATTTTACTTTTTTAAACAAATTTTATAAGTCCCCTTTTTTTCAAAATGTGCATGTCTATAGCATACAATATTATACACATTAAAATAAATCTTCTCCTTTGATGAATTAGTATTTTCAATTTCATTGTAAGCAATTGCATTGCAAACATTCAAACTCAGAACACTAAAGCAACTGGTAGATGGTAAAGCATCTCTATCTGTCTAATAATTACACAAAGTGAAAACGTGGACCTTATTACTGATGTTGCACAGTGTTCTGCATTTCAGTTTCCAGTGGAATGTAGGTTTAGGCTTTTTTTCTGTTATACTCCACAATTCTTGGGAGAAGTACTGATAGGTTTTCACTACCTATGTTTTCTTCAGTCTGAAAGGAATGTGTTGACTTAAGAATCTGGAAGAGAAGAAAACTCTACTGCCTCTCAGAAAAGGGTCTGCTATGCTCAATTATTTATCTTTTGAAGTCACATTCAGGTGATTCACACCAGTGGTCCACCTTTCAGAGAGAATATATTTTATTCTTTCATATTTGTGAATCCAAACCCAGAATACTTAAAGATACAAAGCACATTTATTTCTCAGAAAGAGTAAAAGAAAATTTTAAAAAGGTACTCATTTGTCTAACACCTCTTGGCCTTTTACAAGCTGACTATGGTGGTTATATCAAATTGACATATTTGGTTAATAGAATTAATTATTAACATAAGCCACACACATATGCACCTTCATTCTTAGTCTATCCAATTTCTGAGAACCTATGATTGCAGACAGAAAATTAAACAAAGTTATTAAAAATATTTAATATTATTAATAAAATGAGTAAGTGGGATTGCAGTGAATGTACTCCATACTGCACATATAAACTACAAAAAAAAATCTCGATATAATATACGTTGAAGAGGAGATACAGTGGATAATAGTTCTTGTGAAGACCTCTAGAACCTAAATATCTGAGATTTGGAAAATAAAAAATAAAATATCACAAGATCATGCAGACATGAATATTTACAAATACTAGGTTTTTAATAGAGTCATATCTGTAAGGAGTGCACTGAACTATAAAGAAACAGAAAAAGAAATACTGCTTTTTATTATACCTATAAATCTTAAGTATTGCTTAACATTCTCAAAAGAGTTTGGATCTTTCACTGAAGAGATATTCTAACATATAAAACTCAAAACATTTTACCCAAACTTGAAATTTTTGTCACAGAATTACTACATATTTCTTTGTAAGGTTTGTGAAATGCTGGCTTTCACTCCTATTACTAATACAGACTTCCCACTCTAAGCCAGAAATCAAACCGAGTTCTCCAGTCTTGCCCAGTCAGCGACTCAGTGACACTGAATTATGCTGCACTCTCTTTTTCCTTCTTCCTTTCTCCTATGCACCTATTTAATGGTGTATTCCAGCCTCTAGGAGACTTGTATCCACATAGATTTTATCTTCATCACTGCAGTGGGGAGGAAGGTAATTATTCAGCAAATGAATATTTTATTATTTCTAGACAAATAAGCACAATTCTAAGACAGATAAATGTGTAAATTGGTATTGAAGTAGCATTGCAATGTTTATGCCTCAGTCAAAAATTTCCACTCAACACCTTTTTTTGCTATCGGTAAAAAAATGTAAGTTTTGAATTCTTGGCTTCTCTTTTGATGTGTATGCATATCTCAAGGAAGTGCACAGCTTGTTAAATGGATTAAAAGAACCCTAAACAATAAAACTTACTGTCCTCTCAGTTGAAGTGTAACCAACAAACTTGCAAATAAAGTACTTTTTAAAAATCTGTTCTGATATTAATTTCATTCTATACCTTGTTTATATACTTATGATATTGAGAGTGAAGCTCAGAATCTCTAATTGCATCTCAGAGAAAGAGGAGTGCTGCTGATAGTGCTCAAGGCATTTAATATCAAGAATTCTGTGTTCAAGAATTTCACCTGATAATACATCAGAACTACACTGAGGTTGTACAATACTTGCCAACATATTTCTGACAGGTGATTTACTTGTTAAAACACACATGAACAAATGAGAAAATTATTATGCAAAATTCAGTGTAGATATTTTTATTTACTTTGTCATGTTTCTGTTTGTCATGTGAAATGTTTTAAAGTCCTCATCTGCTTCTTTTTGTAAATTTTGTATCTCTTTACAGATTACCAAAACTGAAATACAAGGTAATCAGATATGGTAATAGATGTTAAAATGAAATATTTAGTTTTTATATAATGAGCTCTCAGCATATATGACAGGAAGATGCAATTATAAATAGGGAGAATACAAGAATTATCCACAGCAATTTACATTCTTCAGGCAGCCAGTTGTACACCTAGTTATCAACAAGGAATAATTCTATGATTACATTCAGTTTGAAAATACCTTGCTAGATTTTTAATAGGGTTTCCAAAGCTGACTGAGAACTACTATTCCATTGGTTCCTTTTTTTTTTTTTTTCCAAAGTGTTAGGAAAAGGCTTCTTTGCCACCTCCACTAGATTTGGCTGGGATAGACTTAAATTTCTCCATAGCTGCTCACAGTGGGCTGTGTTTTGGATTTGTGTTCTAAAAAGTATTGATAACACGCTGACGTTTTATCCATTGCTGAGCACTACTTACACACTGTCAAGGTGTTTTGTACTTCTTGCATCTTCTCACTAGTAAGGAAGCTGGATGTGCACCAGAAACTGGGAACTTATTGTGCACTGGAATAGCTGATCCTCACTCACCAAAAGGTTATTCCATACCAGATGATGGTGTCCTGGTTTCATCTGGGATAGAGTTAATCTTCTTCTTAGTACTTGGTACGGTGGTTTGGTTCAGATTCAGAACAGTATTGATAACACACAGATGTTTGGGTTGCTTTGATGTTTGATGTTTAAGTCGTGCTTATTCTGAATAAAAGACTTTTCAGTGTCCCATGTGCACAAGGAGCTGTGAGGGAATATAGATAGGAGTCTTCCTTTCCTGGAGCTGGCAAGCTTGCAGTACACCTGTCTGCTGAAGGGAGGCAGTGAATTACTTCCTTGTTTGGCTTTGCTTGGATATATGACTTTCCCTATTAAACTGTCTTTATCTCAACCCATGAGTTTTCTCATTTTTACCCTTGCAGTTCTTTCCCCCATCCTTTTGGGTTGGAGTAAGTGAATGGCTCTGTTAAATCACTTAATTGCCAGATGGGGTTAAACCATGACATCAATTTGTCTATAATTTTTGACATTCAAACAATTAGAAACTGCATGCTCCTGTGCATTTGCTTTGCCTGTGTTTTTTCTCCAGAATCAGAAGCATCAAATAGAAAAATAAATTTAAATAAGGACATTACCTATTCATTCATATATATTTAACAATTTTGGTTCACAATTGATTTTAATCTGATTATCTGGTTGTGCTGCACTTTGCCCTAGAGTACTTAGTGAAAGTGTATGTCAGATTTTAAAATAAAACCAAGTGTGTCCCAATGATGTCTTAGAGCACACATAGTCCAGGAAATACAGACTACTGAGACAGAAAAAGCATGGAATAGAGTTCACTAAAGGATCTGCTACCCTGCAAAACACCCTGAGAAGACAACATCAGCTTGTTGGAGCAATTTTATAAACCTTGACACAACAGTTGAAATTGTATGTGGTATCCTAATCCCTTTTCTCTTAAGAGAAATGTCATGACATAGTTCTCTCTTACTTGATTTTAACAAAAACATTATTGATAAGGATAAAACTATCTACTCCTCATTTTTGCTGTACTCAATTCATGTCACATTTGAAGATTTATGTTCCTCATAAAAAACATTACCATCTTCTGTCATTTCAGTTCTTTGTTCTTCCACCTGCACTGCTCCTGTCCCCTCTAATGCCAATACAAAATGGCTCATGCAGAACTGGCATGATGAACCTCGCTACTCAACATGTTTTAAAAGAGGAGACTGTTCATGAAAACATAGAAATTCAGCAATAGTAGCACCCAGTAGCACCTAAACTGGGCCCCAAGCTGGATTGCAGCAGGCATTTAGGCAATCCAAAAAGAATATGTGCCTGGACAGAACAATTCTTTTGATTTGTGAATGACACCACACCGTTGCACCAGTCCTTGCTAGGAAAACAGAAACATGAAACATGGCAAATAAAGCAAGAAGTATTTGAATGAAGAACCCCAACACAGAGATTCTGTTGTACTTAAACTGGCCATTTATATAACAACATGCCCATGTTATTAGTACTAGTGAACCATTAAAACCAAACAAATAGTTTTGTTATTCCCTAAAAACTCTTATTATTGAGGCTTAGTCCTTCATTGAATTCTGTTTAATTGTTTTGCCAGATGATCTTGCTTAAGAGACTTTAAGATGATCTCTATTACATAATTATTATTATTACTGTTCAACGGCATGTTGGATGGAGCTCTGAGCAATTCAGTCTAGTGAAAGATGTCCCTGCCCACAGCAGGGGGATTGGAATTAGTTGATGTCTGAGATCCCTCCCAAACCAAACCATTTTTTAATTTTAGTTTAGCTGAAGCTAGAACTAATGAGAATAGTCTAAGAATGAAGAAATGAGGAGACATCAGCATCTGCAGTAATTCAAAGGGCTTTTTTTTGACAATTTAATATTCTTGCAACATACAGTGCATTTGATCTGAATAACCAAACTAGATTTTTTTGCCTTCTCTATTAATTCCCATTTTGTCTATTTTAAACAACATAAAAATAGTTTATCATATGGATAGTTCTGAAATTACATGGAATTTTATAGAGAGGCTAATAATTTTTTAGCTTACTTCACTCACACTTTGTTATCCAAATTATATCAAGGCAAGATAATTCTAAACTAAAATCTGACTCATCATTTGATCAAGTGCTTAAAAACATATTGAACTTTTAAAAGTAGCTATTGCTCAAGAAAACATTGATTGATATTTATACTACTATTCCTTTAAAATATAATCATTACACATGAAAGTCGGCATTTATCTACAGCAGATGCAATTTATACTCCAAAAGGAAATTAGTCAAGCTACTAAAATGTACATAGGAAAAGCCATCTGCACAGATAAGGATTTTTTTCATTTAAGTGATCACAAAAATGACAGCCCCTGAAGTGTCTTTGTGAACATCAAGAATTATCACAGACTTGTTCAATCATGTTCTGCAATGCTGAACAATATACTTGTTTTTATATGAACCAATAAGATCTATGGCTTGTGTTTAGTACTCATTTTAAAAGGTACTAAAGCAGAGCCAATCATTGCACATAAGATGAAGTGATAGTTTAGGAACAAAATGTGATGAAATGGTAACAAAAAAGGGCCTTTGTTAACCACAAGGTGATAAGAAAAATACTTCCACAAGTAAGGTATCAATTTGTCAAAACTAAATTATAAGAGCTGTTGAACTGGAACCTAATACATGCCTAATAGTAAATGTGACAGGGAAAATAGTGTCTTCTATTAAACTGTTAGAGATATGTCAGAAATTTCATTGCTTTTTCAACATTATTGGATGAGTGCAGATAAACAAAATAAATTGCAGAATTTCTAAGGTTTCCTTAGATTGTTTGCCTATCCCTGCTTCAGTTTGTTACACCTACTCAGCACAATTTTAGTAAACTTTTGAACAATGGGACTATTTCACCCAGCCTTGACAAAGTAATAAAGACCACAAATGAGAATCAAATTCCCACAGGCTTTGTAGAGACAGAGCAAACCTCTGCAGTGGGAAATGCAAGAAGAATGCAGATATCACACATTGTTTTTCAACAGACATTGGGCATAAGGACATGCTGATCTACAGTGGCAAAGCTGCTCTTATGCTCTGTCTGATGGTAGATGTTACAGGTTTGAGGGACAGCTAGGATTCAATGAGGAGAAACGAGGGAAGAAATCCTAGACTATATTGAGTACCCATTGGAAATGGGGTGTTGTTAGTTGAACTGTTTCTAAAGGATGTTCTCTCTGCTAGGATGTGAATAAACTATAGCTGACTTTGACAAAAAAAAAAGTTGGGGAAGAAAGAATGCTTTTGGGAGATCAGAAGACATGGCATCAAAGTCTAAAATACATGAGAGATTCATATATCCCGAAGCACCACCATATACAGATATAAAAATACCTTGTTTACTGCTTCCAGCAATGGAGGAAGAAGAACACATAACACATTAGAGGGTAAAAATAGTGAAATTTGAGAAATCCTTTAATATTGTAATTTCATTCGCATTAGTCTCTCACTGTAATTATTCACTTTGATCTTAAACAAGAAGTTCAGTTTCAAAATGATGCCTTGGACAAAAAGGCAGTTTTAAAAAAGTGAGGGGGAAATAACATGCACACTAACAAAACCCAAATTCTGAGCAGTGGAAAACTATTCATACACAGAGGAAAATATTACACACTAACCTACTTGAAAGACTGCTTTTAAATCAAGTTGACAGTGAAAAAGTTACCATCCTCAGTGTTATAACTATGAAAGAGAGATCACTAACTATGCTGAAGTGAAATACAAGGCATATTTAAATTAATTAATATTTAAATACAATACATATTTAAATTTAATAAAAAACACCATCTGAAAATTTTAAGCATTTCCTTCCAAATTATTCTTTCCAGTTCAGCAAGAGAGGAACCAATCTGGGGGAAAGCAATTCTGTCACACAAGCCAAAATTCATTCCTGTGTGGAACTTGCCAAAAAATTATCAGCCGAGATAATTGGTAGGTACATACCAACTTTCTACTGTCAGTTCTAGCAATGTCAAGTCTGTTAGCAATTTAAATATTTCCTAACATAGGAATCTATCCACTAATTCTAAACACACAAACATCTCTTACAGTTTTATCACAGTAGTCCTAATTGCATTATATTACATCCAGCTGTCTGAACACTCATGCATTTCAATGTTATGTACAGAAATAATTGATAGAATATTTTCCTGCCTTGAAAATTCACTCATGTTACTTATACATGCAGACAATCCTTTGAAGGAATGTAATTTCTTCTCATTTCCCAATACATTTTGAAAATCTTGTTTTGTTTTGGTTTTGGTTTTTTTGTTTGTTTTTTGTTTTTTGTTTTTTGTTTTTATACATATATATATATATATATATATATATACAAGTTTGCGGTCTTTTTCAATAGGTAGAAGCAACTGCTCAGAATCTATCAGTATCAACTGGATTATTGCTACTAAGAAGATCCTTTGATCTGATGGTGGCTAATTCCCAGTAGAAAGAGAAGCAAACAGGCTCAGCCTCCTTCCAGACCCTATTGCCAAGCACAGCCTTTCAAATGTTACTGTACCCCTTGAGACCTGGAGGTGTAACTTTCTCTTCAGATCCCTGCTTAAAACTTTCTGCTGCCCACAGAGAGATTTAGATACTTGGCTATCAAGGAACCCAGACTTGACAAAGCTCTGATGCAAAACTGGATGACCTTAGCTCAGGTTCCATTAAAATGTTAAATAGAAAAAAATGTCAAAATGTTTGGACATAAAATTTAAAACTCCAGAGATAGGCTAAAATTACTGAGATGGGATCATTAGTAGCTAAAGATGGAAGTGGAAAAGCAAAACCAGGGTATGGTATAAAATAATTTAAATAAATGAGAAGGTTAGCTAGGAAACATCTGGTCAAGTCATCGCCATCACACCTAGCGGCAGACAGCAACTTAGAAGTGTTGAGGACTCTGGAGACAGACCTTCCAATCCAGTCAAATGGATGCAATAAAATCTCTTTAGATAACCTACTGCTGGTGGTGAGCACAGAAATGCTTAACCAAACAGATCATTAACCAGGGCCAGGAGTGACAGTGGGCAAAAGCCAACCCACAAAAAGTCCTTCTAAGCTCTGCTCACACAAGTGATGTAAAATGATACAGCCTCAATCACTACAAAGACCGAAGAATCACCCCCCAACAGCCAGGACAGGCAATGCCACCCCAACAGAGCCCAGTTCCCACAAGCCCCAGACCCTGCCTGCCGGGGTACTGGGGAATTAGTGGGATTATGCTAATCATAGCAAAACATTTAACATTGACTCTGCTCTCTGTACAGATCCTACATTTCTGTTTTGTTCTTCAGAAGCATTACAGATTTCCTGTAATCTCAGTGGTGTCATAACTTGACAAGAGCAATGTCTGCAGCCATTTCCTGCGTGGCATCATAGCCAGCACATTTTAAAACTCTGCGTTAAAGCTTATTTCTTACTAAACCTTTTCACCAAAACAAAATTCCTAGACTTATAACATTTATGGAAGCCTTGTGGAAGGAAAGAGGAAATTAAGTTTTCTCCTTTGAGACAGACAGAGCAGAAGTGAATTTATAGGAGTGTAGCTCCTACATTAAGCACAAGATATCATGAAATATGTCAAAGACACTGTTCCTGTGTAGT
This sequence comes from Zosterops lateralis, assembly GCF_965231275.1. Classification (NCBI taxonomy): domain Eukaryota; kingdom Metazoa; phylum Chordata; class Aves; order Passeriformes; family Zosteropidae; genus Zosterops; species Zosterops lateralis. The sequence continues at coordinate 74,731,381 of NC_139762.1, forward strand.
TTTTTAGCATTTTCAATAACTTCAAGAGCTATTAAAGAAGTATTTATTTTTTAATAGCTGAGCATCCTAACATAAATGGATTTATATAGTGTAACTAGTATTTTCAAGTGTTTTTAGGGACTATTTTAGTACTGAGGGCCATTGGAAAAAAAATCAAATGTCACTGAATATAGTTTTTGACAAGTTTAGAGACTCAAAACTGCTTTTTGGTGCCAGTATCAGCTACAAAATATATTGGAAGGGGCTTAAACCAATGTTCTCTGACCTTACAGTAAATGCAATACCCTTTTATCTCTGGGTAGCTTGTTGAAAATTCATCTATGACTTCAGTAACTCTAATAAGCTCTTGGAACAGCCACCACCACAAACCAACTTTGAAACTAGTTTGCAACAAATCTCAAATTAAAATTTAATAGATATTCCAAAAACAAACAAACAAACAAACAGCCCATAGTAAGCTACATAGAAACTCTTCACACTAGAGAGGTGAAAAGTGAAGAATTTTAGGTGTTTCAAAGATGCTTTGTTTACAAACATCTTTGTAATGGGTTTTATAAAGAATCTAGAAGGCTACAATAAACGTTTTACAAAACAGGTCTCATAACGCTGAATCTCTACTAAAAATATGCTTGACAGACACTGACCACAATTTTTAAATCACTTTCCAGTGTAGTCCATGGCAAGGTGCTGGTGCCAGGGCGGTGCCGGGTGTGCCCGTGCCGGCCCTGGGCGGTGCCAGCAGCTGCAGTGGCCCCAGCACTGGGCCCGGCTGAGCCCTGGGGAAAGGCTGGGACAGGGAGGGCAAAATGCTGCCCGGCAGGCAGGGCTGAGCCAGGGGAACCCAGCCACAAACAGCCCTGCCAGCCCCGAGGGGACAGCAGGAGAGACCTGGCAGGGATGGCCCTGGGCCTGGGACAGACCCCGGCCGGGCAGGGATCTCCTGCGGCCACTGAGAATGTTCCAGACTGGAGAAGGGAAAATGTGAGAAGGAAGAAATAGCAGAGAGGAGCTGCTGTGGACTGACCTCAGCCTTCAATTTCCCACCCCCTGCGCTGCTCGCTGGAAGGGAGGAGGTAGAGGAGCCAGAAATGTACAAGGTGAAGTTGAGTTTGGGAAGACGAGAGTACTGTGGGCTAAGAAGGGGTTTTTTTGGTCTTTGTTTCACACGATCCAGCTCTATTCTAATGGGCAATACTTTATTCTCTTTTTTTAATGATTATTATTTTATTTTTCCCCCCAAATTGAGTCTGTTTTATCAGTGATGTAAGTGGTGAGTTTCCTGTCTTAATCTTGGCATATCACTGTTGCGGTGTGCATTTTGGGTTTTCTAAAATTTCTGTAATTTTTGTTCATAAGTTTCTGTAAAAGGTTTCATTCCTACCCCCACACCCCCCTGCCTCCCTCGATCACTGTCATTAACTCACATAATAGCCCTGGCCTTGCCCATTGTATCTTCTTAATAGTCCTGGCCTAGGGCATTGGAGACCTATTGTATCTTATCTTGGACACTCCTGGGTATTTGATGGCCATGGCTAAGCCAGGTGGCTCAGCCAAGGCCTCAGGTATCATCCACACCCCTTTTTCCCCTATATGTCAATATCAATGCCCCCTCTGTACCTAAACCCCTCCCCTTCATTTCCATCTGTAACGCCCATGTTGATAAGGGCAAGCCAGAACTTTTGCACTCACTCACGCTTTGACCACCTGGGCCTTCGCCCTGAATAAACACCTTCCTAAGTAACACCAAGGGTGAGTCCACTCCATTCTTCCAAGCAAGGTCACGTCTCTGTCTGAAATCTGGACCCAAAGGATTAACTCGTTTGTATGGTATCTGAAGAGCAGAGCGAGCCAGACAGACAAGCTCGGAAGAACCATATATCACCTTTTCAATCCTCTGTCTGGTTGAGGAGGGGGATGAGAAACCTGTTGGGTAGGATCTTGCTGATGGCCAAGGTCAACCCACCCCATCAATAAAGCTGACTACAAGGCAGCAATGTTTTGCACACTAAACAATGCATTGCAGTCCATTCTCATTGTCTGGGCTACCACAATCACACAGAAATTACATAAAGCTAAGTAATATGAAGTCTGACCCTTTCCCTTTCTGATCTCACAAAAAAACTTAGAATTTGTAATAATTCAAAGCTGATGTATAACATATCTAATTCAGGTACTGTATAAGGCAATGGCTTAAGGGCTATAAGACTGGAAACTTTCAAGTGTTCTCAGCATTAACAAGCAATTTCCAGAAGGCTATTTCTAGGGAATTTAACAACTATAAGAGAAACTACTTTGATTTTAATGAATCATTTATTCAAGTAAAACCAGAGAGCAACAACACAACCTGAAGAAAGAGTAGGGAAAGTGGTGTCCAAGCAAAGGGAATGAAAATCCTTTATCATCTGTGACACTGTGATGCTTAGAAAACCATCAGAGTAGTTTTTCTTTCTTCTTGAAATAAATATTAGAAGTAAAGCTATGCAACAGTAAATGAATATCTAAAGATAGAACAGGGGAAGAGTAGTGCAGGCTGCTACCCTATATGATGCATATACATCCATGCATAGAATAGTTGAAACACATCTGGTAAGGATAACTTACCCACTTGTTTAATAAAACCCTGGAAATCCTGGAAACATTCTAGCCTTTTAATTATCCTTCGCTTTTTAAAAGATCAACCCCAAGCTTCCTAAGATGCACCTTTCTAAAGGAATTTTAAAATTTTCTGTCACTGAGTTGAGTTACTTGGCTAACAGTCTGTAGATTGACTCGAGTTTAATTACAGCTTTCAGTATTCAGAATTCTATAATGAATTATTACGCTTTTTAATTAGCTCTTTCTGTGATGCAGTAGTCGCAATTTTAGTCACTGGCTAAACAATAATTTTAAGTTATTAGTTATGTTAGTTTCATTCTTAAGAAGGAGGGAAATCCATGTGTCTGTTTACTCACTTATAGCCCTTTCCATTTTATGTGTCTTGTGATTTCTACCTTAAAAAAATTCCACGTGCCAGAGTAAGAGGAAAAATAAGTCAATTATATAACTCGGATTAATAGCCATTCATTTAAGAAAACAGGGAAGGAAATGGATACTTTTTTCCCTCAAAAAATAAGAAAACTAATCAAACCAAAAAACATCTCCCCCTGAAAAAAAACGAACAAAACAACCCAAAACTAGACAAACGATAAAACCCCAACTCCCCCAAATCTGCAACAATAAATAGCTGTAGACTGGAGTGTTGGATAGCTTAAAATGTCACTAAGAAACAGAGTCTATTATGATTTTCTACATGTACTTCTGTGCAAAATACAATTGCTCTATCGCTGGTGCCAAAGGGAAGATTTCAAAGAAGAGCATAAATCAGCTATGTTGGAAGTTGAAAGATTGGAAAAGAAATATCACAAAGAGCGTTGCCAGTGACTTGGGAAACAAATGATAATTTTAGAGTATTTATAAACACTTGGAATAGTAAATGAAAAGAAGTTTTGAAGACTGCTGATGGGAATTCATCAAAATGAATTCCTGAGTTGTATAATCCACATCTATTCCTCCTGATTTGAAAAAACTGCAAGGAAGAGACTTAAGAAAAGACTACATCTTCAAAAGATGAAAAAAGTGCTGAAGGCAGCAAGTATGGAACTCTGTCAGGCACTTTCAAGTTTTAGTATCTCACATGCATGGGAGATAATTCAGCAAAGAACATATAGCTTATTGCTCATTAAAAATATGTCACAAACAGAAACAAATCCAAAGATTCCAAGTCTATAAACAGCCACTAATTTTGTAATGGGCTATTTCTAATTTTGTAATGGGTATAAAGAAAAGTAATGATTAAAAATGCATGTTTGAGCTGCTGAGATGTACTTCAGCAGTGATATTTGGACTAATCTCCAGAGGAAAAAAACTGGTATTTGCTTCTGATCTTGAACAAGTCAAGTCATCATTTTCCCATTTTAATTAATCACTTGCATGTATTTGATTTTCTATCTTGAAAATTATGTTTGGATTGATTGCTACAAAGCAGTAGAAGTATTTACATTAAGATTCAAGAGAAAATTATGAAAGACGATATTAGATATCAAAATACTTACAGAATCAAATTTTCATCTCTTTAAGCCTCTGAAAAATATAACAAGTTATATCTGTATGTTTGCTATTGCAAAATGCAAGCATATTAAAATTAAGGAAATGTACTAACAAGTTTGAGAAACTAAGGTCTAGATTAAGTTTTTGAATAGGACTAGACAGAATATTCCTATTTTACTTAATCTTACCAGTGTAAATAAAGTCTTCTTACAACTCTAATCTTCACCTTCTCCTATCACTTCTTCTCCCAACTGGAAAGTTAAGATTAAAGAAAGGACTATTTTCACGTCTATGAATCTTTAATTTCTTTCCAGAAAAATATTTTTTTTTTAAAATCTATGGCAAAAATAAACAAATTTGTTTGTTTATTTATTTATTTATCCTCAATAATTACTCGAACAAGTCACACCCTTGGCATCTCTAACTTTTCCCTTTGAGTAGAAAAACACAAATATTTGATTCATAGGGGATGTTTCTTACATATCTTTTGATTCTGTACTTGAGAACTGATTGACTTTCTTCTGACATCTGCTGAGATCTAGTGTTGTGAAAGTCTCTGATGATCTGCTTCCTTCTTTAATTCCTTCAGACTTGTCCAGTGCTGAAGGAGAAACACAATCTTCATCTCCCCAGCAATGGGGAAGCCCTGCAACACACACAGCTGTTTGTTCACTGACCACTATCCCTGGGATTGCACCAAACAGCCTTTATGCAGAGTATTCAAATGCAGGACGCTAGCAGATGCTTAGCTTACATTCATGGTGCTATGCTGCAGCAATGAGAATCAGTCCCCTAATTTAGAACAGCTCCACCAAGACTTCTAGCTCAGAACAGTGCATTTTTTTTTTCCTCCACACACTCTATGTAATTTACTGCTGACATTAAAGAATTATTTAGAGGACAGATTTGTCCTTATTTTTCAGCTACTCTACAAATCCAAAGTAAAGGCCTGTGTCAGGCAACTGAACACTCCTAAAGGACACAGTTATTTTGATACCTGATCTAGGCACTGAATTTATTTCAGAACTGCTACACAGTGTAAAAACTTTAAAAGAAAATAGAAAACAAGTCCCAATTTTTGCAATAGGAAAAAGTTAAACATCAAGTAATTTGATTAATAAATTCAAGGTAAATGAGATTCACCCAAAAGCTGCCTGCAGCCTTGGGAGACCAGTTTGCCCAGTTGTCAGGTGCTTCAGATGGAAACATTGAAGGTACAGGAGCAGGCCATCCCCATGACTGAACTTCCAGATTTGTCTGGGACTTGGTGAGAAAAAGAATGTTTGACTTCTGAGAGAAGGGGAAGGCAAGTCAGTCAGACTACAAGGATATTGTGAGGTTTTGTGGGGAGGAAAGTAGAAGGGTCAAAGACCAGCTGGAATTTAGAAGGAAAATCTCCATCCTTTATTAGATGTGGAGTGAAATATAATTACAAAAGATGAGGGAAAGGCTGAGGTGATTAATGCCTTCCTTGTCTCAGTCTTTATTAGCCATAACAATTGTTTTTAAGATATCCAGTCTTCTGAGCTGGGAGCAGCATGAAACCCCCATCATTCAGGAGCCAATGACCAGCAACCTGCTAGGCAACTTAAACCCACACAAATCCACGGGACTGAATGGATTCACCTGAGAGTGCTCAGGAGATTGGCAGAGTCCCAGTTTTCAGGAGGTTAGCAAATGAGATGTCCATCTACAAGAGCCAGAAGTACAGTTTGGGGACCTACAGACCTGCAGTCTGATCTCTGCTAGGGGAGGTCATGGAGCAGATAATCTTGAGTGCCATTGTGCAACATGTTGTCCTAGGGTGACGTTATGATGTTTGTATCCCCAGTTGTTTCTTGAGTTTGTGCTGGATATTGCGTTTTGTGTCTTTAGTGTTGGGTCTGTGAGCAGGGGAGAGGGAGAGGTGTGCAGTTTGTTATCAGAAACCCTCCTCTGCCGGCTGGCCTTGAGAGTCAGAGTCAGCAACACACAGCATGGGATGGAGAGATTTTCTGATTTTCTTTTTTTTTTTTTTTTTTTTTTTTTTTTTTTTCCTTCTCTTCTTTTTAGATAGTTAGTGTGTAGCTAGCTGAGGGGGAGAAGCTTCCTTTTTTCCTTGGAACTGTTCAAATCTCTCTGGACTAAGGCCCCGGGGGAGCACTGTGGGGGCTTGCACCTGGAACCCCCCAAGATCTGCCCTGCGCAGCAACTTTTCCCACCGCCAGAGTGATTGAGACAGAGCAACCACCTACAGGAGGGACTTATTTCCTAAATTTGTCATCTTTCTAGAGTGGCACAAAGTTCTCGTCATCTGGTATTGTTCAATTTATTGTGCTGGGGAGTGCTTTGCCTATTTAATTAAGAGGGTTCTTTCCACTTCTCTCTGAGGAGGTTTTTTCCTGAACTGGTTGGGGGAGGGAGGGCTCCTTAGGAGGGTTTCCTCCCAAATTTGCCCTATACTACTACACACGTACAGCACAATCATGTGTTCAGGCCCAGCCAGCATGGGTTTAGAAAAGGAAGGTCCTGATTGACCAAGCTGATCCCGTTCTATGGCAAAGTGGCCTGCCTAGTGGATGAAGGAAAGGTTGTGGGTGATGTCAATCTGGACTCTGGTAAAGCTTTTGACATTATTTCACACAGCATTCTTCTGGAGAAACTGACTTCCCATGGTGTGAATGGGTGTATTCTTGACTGGGCAAAAAAATGACTGGATAGCCAAGCCCAGAGAGTGATGGTGAATGGAATTACATCTAGCTGGCAGCTGGTGGGGTTCCCCAAGGCTCAGTACTGGGACCAGTCCTGTTTAACACCTTTGGTGGTCTGGACAGGGGAGATCAATTGCATGCTCTGTCACTTTGCAGAGGACATCAAATTAGATGAGAGTGGTGATCTGCTGGAGGGTAGGAAGGCTCTGCAGAGGGATCAGGATACACTGGATTGATGGCTGAAGTCATGTTGTATAAGGTTGAACAAAGTGCCAGATCCTGCACTTGGGTTGCAAAAAATCCCATGTGGCACTACAAGCTTGGAAATGAGTGGCTGGCGAGATGCCTGGTAGAAAAGGTGCTGGTCAACAGCCACCTGAACACGATGCAGAATGTGCCCAGGTGTCCAAGAAGGCAAATGGCATCCTGGCCTGTACCAGAAATAGTGTGGCCAGAAGGATGAGGGCAGTGATTGTTCCCCTGTACTGAGCACTGGTGAGGCTGCAACTCAAATCCTGTGCTTTGGGCTTCTCAATCCACAGTGTGTGTATTTTGGGCCCCTCACTCCACGAAACACACTGAGCATTTGGAGCATGTCCAGACAAGGGCAGTGGAGCTAGGTAAGGATCTGGAGCACAAGTCCTGTGGGGAGAGGTTGAGGGAACTGGGGTTGCTCAGCCTGGAGAAAAGGAGGCTCAGGGGAGACCTTATCACAGTGCCTGAAAAAGAGATTGTAGCCAGGTGAAGTGTAAATCTCTTCTCCCAGGCAACAAGTGATAGAACAAGAGAAAACAGCCTCAAGTTGTACCAGAGAAGGTTTAGTTTGGATACTAGGAAAAAGAATTTTATGGAAAGATTTGCTAAGCAGCAGCCTTAGGAAAGGATGCTGAGGACATCTAACAGCTGTTGAAAAGTTTAGCTATAGCAAGTACTGAATCCTCCTGGGAGTCTCTCTGCAAAGAATTGTTGTTTCCAGAAATCTTTTGGCTGAAGACAGTCAGCATCTCACCAGTATGACAACATTCTCTGTTAATAAATATTTATTATCTTTGACCTAGACTTCCGCCTAAACTTCATCTTGTTTTTTTGATGCCGTGTTTAGTAAGTGAACTCTGATAATGGACCTCTCAGATGGAAGCTGTATAATGGAGTGGGAGAGAAAAAATGAATCATAACATTCAGTTGACAGTAACAGAAATTAAACTGACATAAAGGCTGACTAGACAATGAAAAAAACCTGCCCTTTAAGGTTTGTTTTTCTTTTCTTATTGTCATGCTGGTTCAACAACTTAATCTACCAGTCCACCCCATTAAAACAAAATTGAATTTAAAAAATTGAGAAGGTTATACTGCATTGTTTTCAGTTGCTCAATGGAGCTTAAGTGCTCACTTGCACATTTCATTTCAGGTAGTATTCTCAAGGCAATGCATTATTTCCCCTCAGAGATTTCATTCAGAGTCAAATATGACAGCAGGTGTCACAAAGAATGTTTGCTTGTGTAAAATCTAAACACACCATAGTCCACTTCTAAAAGCCCTCCAAACAAGTAAGCATTTTGTCTTCTGAAAGACAGAATTCTATTAACTCAGTCTCTTTTTCTTTGAAATTCTATTCCCTTTACTAAGGTCATTAATTACAGCAGGTGGAAAATGTAAATCCAAGCATTCACTACTGGAGTGAGAGTTCCCATACTCTGCATCAGCAAATGCATGCTTCCATCTGACATGATGTATAATGTTGTGTACAGGGATTGCACCCCGACACAATTCATTTACCCAGAGGTTTGATGCCCAGGTAGACACACCTTGACTTGAGTGTTCACCCTTCGTAGTGATCTGTGCTGAGAGAACTCAGCAGCCAGAAAAAAATCCCAGACTTTCTGACTATGTTGAAGTCATCCAGCCAACGCCCAAGAAATTAGAGGTTACCTTTGGAAAATGTGGCCTTAGACTTTAAGTTTCTCAGTTTCAAAAAATATGAAAAAGGCTACATAACTATCCCTATAAAAAAATTTGAGCTCTGTATCCCAGTAAAAGTGACTCAAGCCTCTTCAGACTGAGCCAGGATTATGCAATAATGTTTATTGGATGATGGTTCTACTTCCCATGTCAGTCAGAAAAAGAAGTGAATTGCCATAAAACAGACCAAAATAGACCTCCAAGCTTAGAAAGAAAGTGGTGATACTGATATCATGCTTTTACTGTTGGAGGAAAGGAAGAGAGCCCCCTATGAACATCATGTGTTCTGGCAAAGACTTGTGATACTTCTCCATGCGTCTCCTCAAGGTAGTGTGAATGACCAGCATGAGAAAAACAGAGGGGCACTACCAGGTTGAACATAATAGCAGCAAAAAAAAAAAAAAAAAAAAGAAGAAAACAACCCCCCCCTGAATTATTACATAGTCTTCTCTGTATTAAATAGATAATTTGGACTATTGGACTGTTAAAAAACCAACTGAATAACTATAAATTATTTGCTTAACATTGGCTCTACCCTTTTGACCATAAAATGATTTTTAGTGAGATGGTTCCTAACAATGAAAACTCCTGAGTGAGCATTGCTGTGACCAGTATACTTCCACAAAAGTTAAGACATGCATAACAAGGGATGAAGAAGTTTTATACTATTGGCTAATTAAGATTGATACTATAGCTGTGCATTAGAACTCATCCTCATGTAAATAAATACTCCTCCAAATACTCCAAAATACCATTATATCCTTACCAAATTGATACCCCCAAAAACATTATTAGCTTCCTTTCGTGCAGCTTCCATTGTTTTGTCCTATATTGACATATTTGAATCAGGATTTCTCATCACAGCCATCCTGTTAAACTAAATGCTTAGTTTTGAATACTATAATATTGAATTATCCATGTTAAAAATTCAGGGCATCTGCAACCATATCTTACCTAAGAAATATGCTTAGAGATTTTCTGTGCAACCAGTACATTAAAATGTTCCTATGCAGCTTACAAAGCTTGAAAACAGCAATTACTTTTGTATTAGAATAAGCTGTGATTGCAAATCATGATAAAAGCATAATGAAGTAAGCAAAACCTCCTTTGATTGCTTAATTAATTTATACATAATACCTCTTGGGCAAATAGTGCTAAGAAAATGTTCAAAATCTTATTTTTCCATGTCAGAACTAATTTAAAATTGCATTTTAAGTTAATACATTGCTGTTTGGTTTTTTAGAATGGTATTGCACCTATGGCTCCCAGTGTTAAGAGTATCTCATGAAAGTTTAAAAAATAAAAGCTATTACTTTCTAGTCTTCCCTCAACCTACAAATGATGGAATTAGATCATATTTTGAAACCTTTTCATTCTCAGGCAATTAGATTTTTTTTTTCACCTCAAATGTTTCTTGCAAACCCCTGCACCCACTGTACCCTTCACCCCCTTAAACTGCAGATTCCATTTCAGAAAAGGGAACATAGGAGACTTGGGTGTGTTGCGAATATATCAATGATAGAAAATACCTTGTGATGAAAAGAGCACAGTAGAAGGAAAGCTGTGAGTCTGTTCTGGTGAATTTTAGATAACCTGAGAGACAAAGTTCTCGATACAGGCTTATCAAAGATTTTTACTTTTGTATTATTGTTTTCCAAAGTGAATTGCAAGCAAAGATGGGAAAAAGAGAAAGTTTGTGTATTGTGGCTGTGAAATAAAAAGTACTTTTTGTTTGTCTATTTGTTTTAATCCATGACTTATTCAATAAGACCTGCAAAAAGTTATTTTCTTCAGCAGAAATTTAATCTCCAAGGATAACCACAAACCAGAGTACATAGATCAAAACAGACCAGTGGGGTCACCGTAGACATATCTAGAAAAAAGATTAAATTAGAATGTAATAGTTTCATTAAAATAAATTTCTGGAGAAAACTATTCTACTTCAATAACATTTTTATTATATTCCAAGGGAAACAAGTCTAATTCAAACACCTTAATTTCAAAATTATAAAGTGCTGCAAAATTTTAATACATATTTGATTTTCAGTAGGTAAAACAATGTAAAGGCTCTGAAAAATGAACTTTCCAGTTGCTATAAATTTATTAAAAATTAGATGGAGACTCTGAAAAATGTGGAGATTTTTTTATATATATTTTATTGATAAAATAGATGTTATATCTGATGTTTGGATCATTCAAAGAACCTCAAATGTTCCATTTTTACAAAAGGGAGATTGTTGTATAAAATCACTTGGACAGAGAGATGAAGAACTGAAAAATACTCTCTTCAATTATTCAGTTGTCTTTTGATTTAATTTTAATAGTTCAAAAGTTAAATTACATACAGATTTGGTGAGGGATTTTTTTATGTGTGTATCTGCATGTGTATGTGTGTTCTTAGAAACAATACAGGAACAGCACCAAATACTTTCTAAAAAAAAAAATAAAAATTTATTCACAGTTCAGTAGAGTTGAATCATCTGACCACATACTTAGGTGCCTTAATATCATGAGTTTAACAGTCAAAATATTTGGAAAAAGAGAGGGGGAGAGAGAGAGAGAGAGAGAATGGGAATGCAAAATGAAGCTGAATAAATTGTCTAAATTAAAAAAATAATGGAACAAATTAAAAGGTGTTATATCTGAAATTTCACCTTTATTTCAGCTATGGATGCAAGCTGAATTAAGTGACTTCTTGAATCTGGGAATTGCAGCCCTAATCTCTTCCTATAAATAGTTCTTTGGTCTGCATCATCTGACTGATTAGTCCCTTTCTTTTGAAACAGAAGTTCCATGACTAGGAACTGATTCATCCAGTTTCTACGGTTTGGAAAGCCTGAGGATCAAATATTATGGGGGTTTTATATGATTTAGTAGTTTGTCCAAATAACTGTCCATCCCTCCAGCTGTGCAATGGACTACAAGATGCACAAAATTGAAAAGGCATGATAATATCCCACTGCATGGCACTTTACTTCCTTTGCCAATGGAAGATGTATGCAACGTATTTGTATTTTATCTGATGGCACTGTCTGGTAGTTTTTTCATGTAAACCTGCTAACGGTCCACAATCTAGAGGGAAAACAAGATCCTTTTCCCTTCCAAACCCTCTGCCATCTAGGAGAACTATCTACTGAAACAAATGCAGTGTAGAATAAATAAATGAAGGAAGGAGTTCATACAGTTTGTACACAAAAGAGCAAGCTTCTTAAGAGGACTGCCAAAAATTTCTTATGAAATGTAAGGGGAGTGTCTTCCTCATTAGCTTTCCACTCACTAATAAAATTACTTTCGGTATTGATTTAGAAATTACTTGGAGAGCTAACATAGTACTAGAAGAAGGTCTATATTTCCTGCAATAAGGCACTGCAGTAATGATAATCACTCCTCGTGTGTCAGGGAACTTCAAAAAATCTTCTTCAATAACAATAATCCTCTTCAAACTCCAATGTATCCTTCTCAAAGGTATCTCAGTGGCTTTAACCATTTATATTTCAGTTCACACTATGAAATACTTCTTGCACATCTAGAACAAAAATAATAAAATGAAAAAGAATTTATGCGGCTAGAAATAAAAGCTCATGACATGACTCAAAAATGTGAGGAAAATCTGACCATATTGAGAAGAATGCTTTTGATTTTGTGTCAACTTTGAGCAGCATCATGGATCTCTGAAGTTATGTTCTTTAGGGATAAGTGGTAAGGAAGATGAAGGGATTTATTTCTTTCATCTGCACATCAATTAATGACTTTATTTCTTAAAATACCAGAGGTTAAAACAAAAAAATCTTTTCTTGAAAATTTTTCTACTATGAGGGCGTCACAGAGTAAAGTGAATCATAACATGAAAAGCCTCTACATATCCTCATACAGTAATGACAAAGTTGAAACTGTGAGTAATGTAGAATACATTTGTCCTATAAAGAATCAGGATGGTAGTAATCAAAGAGTTATTATACTCTAACCTTTGAATCCAAACTCAAATTAATTCACCATCAGAAGTCTGTCAAGGTCTTCCTGCATTTCTTGTAAGTCACAGAGCAGTGAAGCTTTGTCTCAGTCACAAATTCATTTTTTTCTGGAAGAACTGCATTTTGTTTTCACATTTTCTCAGCAAGTACATCATGGTACTTGGTATTTCATGTCAGATTTCATCTGTATGTTGGCTCACAGATAATCCTGACAGATCCTCACGTACTTTTTCCTGTGAGAAAAGTGTTTTAAACAGTCCCTGTTCTTGCTTCTGTCTCTGAATTGTAGCTCGGCTTTCCTGAAAATGTCTAGTGTTGTATTTCATGTCATACATAACCTTACAATTAAAATATATTCCTCAAAAAAATTGATATCCAGAAAAGGTCTTTGGACTGTTAAAGGAAAAAAAAAGTGCTTACCCAAACTCTGAAAAATCATCTTCAATTTGAAATAGAGGGCTTATTTGCACAGATATTTTAGGCTCATTCTTGTCACTCCCATATCACAGCCTTAAAACATTAATAAGTTGCTTTTAATCCAAAATAGCAGAGCAGGCTTTCTCTTCCAATATCTAAGCCAAAGGGAGTAAGAGTTTCTAGAACTGTTTTCTAAACACTTTTTGTATTGGTTAATAAGAGCATGAATTCTTCAACTGTTTTCAGGAGGTTAACAAATAAGATCAGGTAAAGAGTAAACCTCTTTAGTTTAGTAAGTAAACAGTGGAAGGTAATGGCACCCTTCAAGTATATGTGCTGCTGCTCTTACTGAAGGACAGATTCCACAAAACAAAACAAAGCAAAACAAAACATTAAAAATCTCAAGTGGAACACAAAAGAGCATTAAAAATGTTGTGATAAATTTATCCCCAAGCACCCTCTAACTCTGTAAAACCAAAGGTGGTGATCATACAAGTCTTTTCTGATAAAACTCCAGACGTAAAATCCTGCCTTGGAACATAGCTAGAAGCAGATTTATCAGGACTTAAAATATATTTGTTTTGATAGAATTAAAAAAAAACTCTGTGAACCTGTAAAAGTCAAGAGAACTTAAACACATGACTATATTTAAAAAAAAAAAGTTTCAGAGAATGACAAAGTTTATTAAAAATACTTTTCATCTGCATTTTCTGCATTTGCTTATGGTGATGCCTGCTCTGCAGGCTGAACTCTTGTACAGAGAGCCTAAGTGCCCCACTAATGGTTAACACAACATACAACCAAGTAGATCTACAGCTACAGATCCAGCAGTCATTTGTAAGGCCTACACTGAATGGTCTGATAGCTCATCCTTAGTATTAGATGCTGATATCCAGAATCTGATATACTTACCCTTTTATTTTTACTGAGTCAAAACAATGCAATTTCTGCTCTTAAACTCCACTACATGCTTATGCAACGTGGTTTCTACTTTCTATTTTGACTCCTATTTTCAAGATTTGAAGGTCAGAGGTTTTAAAGTCTCTGGACTTCTATTAATGAAAATATTTAATTCCCAATCTCCTAAATAGCAGATAACCTAATCAAGAATGGTAAAAACAGACAAGGAGCAAAAAATATTATGACAGACAGGGTCTCTTATGAAATAAGGCAACACGGTTATATTAGCGAATTCTGTATATATATACTCATCCAATACTATACAGTTCATACTATCAATTATGTGACATGTCAAACTAGGAGTTTCCAGAAGCTATTCCTTTGTTCAACTCCTCTTCAGAGTTTATTCTACCAGCAGTCAAAAAAGATCCTGATAACACCCTTGCAGGAAGCTAGCTCATCTCAAGGATAAGACTCAAGGTTATGATCTATATCAAAAGCGTCACAATGAAGTCTGTAGCTGCTTTCATTATTCTGAAAAGACATCCTTCCTGTTAAATGTCAGGCTTCTGTAGAAGGATCCATCCCAAGTAGGGGCAAAGAACGATGTGGCTCCAGCACAGATAGGGTCCTGACTATTATGAAAAATGACTGAGATCTTGGGAGTGCTCTAACCTTGCTCCAAGAGAAGACTGTTGTTCCCTCCTATGGATAAATACTTCAGCATTTAACTGCATTAGAGATAAATGGATGAAAGTTTATTTACAGACATTTTGCTGCACTCACAGACTGTATTATTTCCTTCTTCCAACTCTCATTCAAGCATTCAGCACAAGCCCCTCTTCAGCTGCAGGTGCCACTTGGCAATGAGTACTTCACGCCTCAATAGCAAGTTATAACAAAAGTGCCAGCAGTCTTCATATTGCCATTTTCCTTCCTACTTGATTCAGAAATCGCTCATTGTAGAACAAATAGCTGACCTGCCTCCACTTCATGTGTACTGAATCCAGACCTGGCAGTTAGCTCCAAACACCAGAAGAGCCAGCCCCAAATTTCTTCCAAAATAATTATGCTTTTAATAACATTGGATAATGTCAAAGTTTTGATTAACATGAGAACAGAGGGCAGAAAAAATATTGCCTCTTCTGTATGTTAAACATCTATTCAGATGCTATTCTAAAACTTGAAGATAATGATGCCTGATTTGAGACTTCATACAGTACAATTTAGGAAACAAACTTGAGAAATTAGCCATTTTGCCAGCCATAGCCACAGGCAAATACTTGATCTGTAATTGCAGTTACAGCAGTTTCATGGATATAATTGTATACATTCACATATCACTGAAAATCATTTGCATTACCTTAGACTAAAATATTATCAGATCTTATAAATTAGGCTCAGTGACGTTTTGTCATTAAAGTAGATTTTCTAATAAAAAACTTAGCAGAGTCGAGTGATTTAGAAGATTTCTGCTGTTTGGGATTTATAGTAAGATAAAATCCCCTGAAAGAATGAAAAGGCACTATGCCATTAGTGATGATGCATCTCAAATGAGATTTAAGTGCAAGTCTTTCAGATCCTTTTTTTGGTAAAACCTCCATGTCATCACTTTCAGGAGTTATAAAGCTTCAGTTCCCTGCACAAACTCCCTCTATTCCATTAATTTACATTTGAATAAATTTTCCTCTACTTTTCAATTATATGTAACACTCATTGCTTTTCTTAAAAGCCTTTATAACGTTGCAGTCAGCAATTGCTCCACTGTATTGTCAGAGACAGCTGTCCTACAGAGGTAAATGAAATGGTATTTGCCTGTAACAGCATTAGGATCATTTGGGAGGCAAAGTGCTAAAATGCACTGCTATCCTTCTCTCATAATTTATGAGGGACATATTTTCACATTTACACTACTTCAAGTTATATTCCCTACTCATTTACCGTTGTAAATCCAACTTGCATATTTAAAAGGGAAAAATGTGCAGAGCACAATACAGTATTTACTAAATGTGACATAGAAATTAATAATTACCATTTCTCATTAATTTTCAATATTTGCTGCACTAGAAAACAATAAATAACTATATCTGGAAATACCATTTTTCTCCACATTTAGTAAAAATGCCTGTAGTAATTTTCTGAGCTATTTAAATTCAATATTTTCTACTCAGTCTTACTTCAAAGTGAAGGAAAAACTAATTTAGAAGAAGGGAAGGGAGCAATGATTATTTCCAACAGTTCACTTGGAGGCAAAGAAATGCTTGCAGTATCATCTGAGTAGATCAATGATCTTGTGGCTGAGGTAAACCAGTGGCACACGCTATCTGAAGAGAATACCTGAGTGACAGTCTTCCACTTGCCCTGGAGTCAGATATTGGCACTAGCATTGCCTGGAATTTCTGCCCGATATGGATGTCACCTCATGAACTTCTGGGAACTGGCAGGAAAATTAGTCCAGCTGGAGGTTCTGTTCTTATATTTTTAATGTGGGATATGTTGAATTATCTGAGAAAAGGGAAGACAATTTACATACAATGAATGAGACTTAGTTGTGTTGCTCTCTGACTTAACTGATCTTTGTGACATTGAGCAATAAATCATCCTGTGCAAGTGAGCCCTTCTTCCTAAACTGTAAATACTTGTGGAATGACTAACATTGTCTTGGGTTGGGCCTTTCTGTGTCTGCAGTGTATACAGCTGCAATTCATTCTTTCACATTTATGGAGAGAAATTTCTATTGCTAAAATCAGAAGGATCACTTAGCAGCACTGTATGAATGCATTTCCCACACCCAGCGTTTTCCATATAGGGAAAAGTTTAAGACTCACCCCCTGCATTTCTTATAAGGTAAAGAACCCAGAAACTTTGACATCCTTCTGACAATGATTGAGTCAGTGCCAAGAGAGAAGAATCTATTGAACCTTTTCACTGTTCTTGGCTGCAAGCCAAATTGTCCCTCCTAAAACATCCAGTATTTAGGAAGGAGCACAAAGAAAGTAAGGGGATTTTTGGAATTTGTCTAGCAGGGCGTCAGAGGTTTTTTCAGACACCTGTGAACAGCTTTTCTTTTGTTTTCTGTAACATTTGTTATTTTGTTATTTTTCATTTATTAAACCTTTTGCTTTACAAAACACCTCTGAAGAGCACTCAGTCTCACTCAAATTATTTAAAGCCAATCTGTAAGGGCTGGACCCTCAGAGATTGATACATTTACACCTGGCTTCTAAGACTCTGGCCATGTGTTAACCTGTATCACAGCACTATTTCTCCACAGACTCCGAAAGGACACGTTTGTGTTTTGATTGCGCAGCATTGTCTCAACTGCATTCCCAAAGAAACAGCAACTGCTCTTAACACTTTCCGAAAATGCTCATATATATATTCTCTCAGTGGAGCTATGTGTCCTAATTTTCTCAAATACCTCAAGAACCAGATAATATTTTTGATAGGAAATAACCAACACTCTGAATGCAGAGTTCATACAGCTCCTGGTCTTTATTATGAATAGATATGGGCAGCTAACATACTTTCTCTATTGCTGTGTTCTCACAGATTATGGAGAAAAAGTACAGGGATTTGGCCTAAATATCTTTTCATCTTCTTTTCCCAGCAAAGTTCCAATACATGTATAACCAATTATATTGCAACTATTGCAAGTAGCTGTTTGTGGCTAATATTCTGTATTAAGCCATTAGATGTTTTACAAAATTATCTCCTTAAAATATAAATCACACTTATTTCACTTTTAGCTATAATCAGCCAAGAAAACTGGTGGCTCACCTGTGACTGAAGAGTCTTGTATTTATATGTAAGATCATCAGCTATTCTGAGTAATTTTTTTTTGTTATAACAAATGGATAAACAGCAATATCAGAGATATTTAGTCCCCAAATATGGGGAGAGGAACTCCCTGGAACGTCCATGACAGATCATAGTCATGCCTTGTGTCTTTCTCATGGCAATTTCTCAGACATCCACTGATCTTAGTCATCAAATCATTCACCTGTGTTCTGACTTTTTGACCAAGTGGACCCTACCATTTGGGTGAACTTTTTTTCTTCCTCTTGTTCAAAATCTCAAAATGAATTCTCACTCTGAGTGATTTATGACTCTTATCGGTCCAAGTAAAATTAAAAAAAGAAAAAAATCCACTGGTTCAATAGCCATTATCTTCAAGTAAATTAAAGATGCTCTAACATAATAAAGATTGCCAGGGGATTTGTTAGACTCAATTTTTCCACCAGAAATAAGTCAAAACAAAAGTGTTCTTCTCATATTCAACGAGGATGTCCCACTCTGTGTTGCCACAAAGGCACTTAGAGTGTGGTAGCTGCAGAATCAGAATGTCACCACTCAGTGAGATAATTTTCCAACTTTATTTACTGTGCTGGAGTGGGATAGTGGGTGGACATCAATTTCTTCTCTATGAGAAGTACACTCTCTCTGTACTGAACACATTCACCAAACCAGGGTGTCTGATCCATTTGTGGTTGGTACCATAGGCTCAGGAAAACAAGACTCCAGTGGGTTGACATGTCTCAGCTGTGGCCTGGACTTTACATTCAGTAGGTCTTTGGCCCATTCTTCTGCACCAGGTTGGATACGTAGATAAGTTCCCTCCCACCAAAGAGTTACTATTTTCAGTGGTTTACTTTCTACTTCAGAAGGTCACCAGTAGCATCATTGTTCCTATCACTCCCGTCTCTGATTTTCTGTGGGTAGTTTACCTGGGTTAGTACCACATTCCATGCTATCTCAAATGGGCAACATGGGTGCAAAGCTACGATTTTGTCTGTCCTTTTTTATTACTTTTCTATGCCTACCCAGGCCGTTACAGGAGGGCAGATGTGTATGTTCAGTGAGCTACACACACACATCCTGCCGAAATATACTTGGTTCATTTTCACATCACATACCAGTCATCTAAGGAGTTTCAACTGGGCAGATGTAGCCAAGCCCCTGCTTGCCTGAGTGATGCTTTCAATAGACTTTATCCCACGATACTCATTTGTGAGCTACTGGAGAGGAAAAAAAAAAAAAAAAAAAAAAAAAAAGAGAGAGAGAGATCAATTAATAAAGAATTAAGCACAGAGGAGTAGAGAACTGTACTTACTACCAAGCAAGTGTCCCTACAATGCATAGATGTTCAGATGTTACCATTTATAGGGCATCCCCTCTAAAACATAAATAGTTCTATACCAATCCAATCCTTGATAAAGGCAATCCACTAAACAGGTAAACAGGAGAACCTGAATGACTTGTGCTTTTCATCATTGCCATGATTATAATTGATTATAATTCTTTCTGTCTTTCACTACCTTGCCTGGAAAGAAAAAAAGCCTGAAACTGGCAACTTCAAAACTCCTTTCAGAGATGGGAAGCATTACTGTTACCATATTTAGAGGTAGTCGTTATTCATTTTGTTACTTGGATTACAAATTTGGATTTGGAGAAGATGACTACTTTTGCTTTGAAATAAATCAAAATAAATTTATCATACATTCAGAATAGATAATTTGCTCTATAAAAGTAGCCATTCTTTTTTGCTTGTAATTTTGCCTTAATTCTTACATTCTTCCATCCAAAAGTAGTAAGAGACCTTGAATTTATGTGTATTATATGAGAATTTGGTGAATGTCACACATTTCCTTTCAGTGTGCTCAACCAGTGAAATACTAATGAGGCAGCAAGTTATACCTAACAATATATATCAGACTCTATCAAATGAAGGTTAAAGAAATTATGAATAAAATATCTTTGAGCTTATTATTCTTATAGTGTCCCTTGAAGCAAAAATTGCTAAAAACATTAAAATCTGCATTATTAACTAGCTGCCTCCTGGGACTCATGTAGTGCTCATATTCTGCACAGGCTGCCATCACACATCAATTGCCTTATATGGTATTTGGTCTTTACATCCTGTAAATTTAAAATATAACTGGCCTTATATGAAAAGCTATTTCTGTAATTCCAAGACATTTGTATTCCTATGAAAAGCACCAGTTCAATACAAAAAAGGATGTGTATGCCATTATGCACCAGCTGTCTCATCTAGCTGTTTTCAATTGCAAAATATAAAAAAAGAACTTTATTGGACATGCAAATATGAGATTAGGATATGGACAGTTTTATGCTGAAAAGAATCTTTTTTTGCAACTGCAGAGGAGCCATGTACTTTTAAGGATTTCTATCCAGAGCACTGACTGGAAAGGTCATTTTTTAGAGGTCTCTGCTTGTTTTTAAACATAAATGGTCTGTGTTCTGGTGTCTTTATTAGATATTTTGTGTTTGGCCAGGGAAACAAAATGTGCTGAGAGCAACAGGAGAAAAGAAAGAAGGACAAGAAAAGAATTATAATATAGTACCCACCCCTCTAATCTAAATTTCCCACCTGCCACCAGCAAACATGAAACCATTAACCCAGGGCTTTTTCCTTTTTCAAGATGGGGTGTGTGAGGCAGTATGAAGGAAAATTTGTAGAATAGGTGTATAGAAATTCAAAAAAGGTGTGAAAGGACTAAATGTCATTGAATTATAAATTTTTAAGACATGATATTGTAACTCTAAAATCCTAATAGCAAGCTTTATGTTTTAGTCCACTGTGTGGTGTCATATGGTTTTAGCATCTGGTTATTCTTCACTTTATTAAAGTAATTAATGATGTCATCTATAATACACAAATTTATAATAATTTGACGAGATTATGTGAAGCCCAAACAGATGTTGTGCATCAATTTAGAACGTAGAAACAAACACTAGTTCACAAACATGCTGTGGTTCTGGAGGTCTAACAGAATTGCAGATTTATAAATGGGCACTCACATTTTGCTATCAGCTGCTGGGTGCTACCCCCTTTGAACACTGACTGATGACCTAGAGGATTTGATCACAAGAAGTGCAGTTACAATATTATTCACATACTGATAGCAACTATCATTTAAAAACAGAAAGACATGCTACAAGATGATCTTTGACTCTTTTAATCACCAAGATTTTTATATGTTGCCCTAAAGTACTAAGGGTAGTATTTGTGTGGTACATGTGGAGTTAAGACCTCCTTGAATTGACGGATTCCTTGAAATGAAGTGATACAGTTCAGCAGGAAGCTTATCAAGCCTTTTCAAAGAGTAAGAAACCAGTCTGCTTCAGGTGAGGAAAAGAACATCATCTAATGAGCTTTCATGGGTTTCACCTGGTAAAACATTGAGGCAGTGAAAAGACAAGCAAACAAAAACATTTTACTGTAAATAACTCAGCACTGAAGTAAATTTAGGCTCAGAAGAAAGGAAGTTTACCATGCTCTGCAATGGAAAGCCCTTCGAATCAAAATAGCTTAAATTCTGTAAAATGAGTTATGGGTCATGCCGTTCCATGTTCAAATAAACAAGTTAACATGACATTATGAGATTTTGTTTTTAAGAAACACAGAAACAAGTGTAATATGTTGGTTAGAATAACTGGTCAAGAAACATTTATACTTGTCCTGCAATGATGATTGTTCCCAGAAATTACCTGAGGAAGATGAGGCAAGCACAGAAATTGACACAAAACAATCCATAATGAAGACTACCAGAATATGTTAAGTATTTTTTATTAATTAGTTAAATGCAGTTGCTTAACTATTCTTACATACAAGGAGATAGAAGGAGATAGATACCCAACATCAACTTAATTAACATTAATATAACATTATTAACATTAATAGAATATCAACTGTGGTTTGATATTCTATTAATTGTATTTG
Organism: Zosterops lateralis; assembly: GCF_965231275.1. Taxonomy (NCBI): domain Eukaryota; kingdom Metazoa; phylum Chordata; class Aves; order Passeriformes; family Zosteropidae; genus Zosterops; species Zosterops lateralis. Next base: position 74,753,148 of record NC_139762.1, read on the forward strand.
CACAAATTCAATATTATATGTATTTTTATGGATGTATTTATGTACATGTCATTAGATGACCAGGATGAAGAAGCAAGCAGATAAAAAGCATATTACAGAAATAACCATACCAGAAATACCTATTAGAACCATTACATGGTGTATCAAAAATATGCATTTGTTCCATATGAAAAAAGGAAACCAATATGTCCCAAGAATTTTTGGTAGCTACCTTCAAATTTTGAAATTATATTGTTAACACTGTACTGTTCATGAAGAAAATTGCTGATTAAGTCCAGTAATATGCTCTTCAAGATTTATGTCTCCTCTAGGTTAATAATACTTCTTATACTATGTGATTATTACATTTGATCTTCATTTAAGACTTGAAAAATTTTACTCAGCATCTTAATACTCACAGCTAAAGTGATCTCTTAGAAAGCTATTTAAACCACAAAGTGCTGGGTTTTACTAAAAAAGAACTAAAGAGATTTTTAGCAAAATAGTTAAAAAAACATAAACAAAAACTGCTATGCCTTTCTCAAATAATTTCATCTTTCCATTTATTTCAAAGAACTTTCAAATTGCAATGCAAATATCAACTCTATTCTCAGCTGCCCTGTGATATCAGCCCACATGGTATAATTTCAAAGCAAGGCATAATTTCAAAGCAGATTTTTCATGATTTTTCCTGTATAGCTCTCTAATTTTGGAGGATTTCCTTCTTATATTGACTCATTATCCACTTTATCATCTTTTCTCTAACGTCAGTAAAAATTCTGGCAACAATCACACTGCTGAAATGTTCAGCCTAATGTCTTTGATGATGACTAATGCTATCAGAGAGCCCCTTGAACCTCTCTCACTCACCTATATCTTCTGTTCTGTGTATCTCTTTGTCTCTGACCATGTGTGTCTGTGTGGCAGCTGTGAGTTCTCTGGAGCTGCTTGTTTAGCATGGAAGGCACAGCACATTGGCCCTATGGCTGGGAATGGTGTTTCTTGAGGCTCTGACTCTGCACCTATGTAGGAATACTTCCTGTCCTGTGTTTTGTCTTCCTCTCTCAAACCATCTGCCACCTTCCTCCCTCAAAATTCTTCCTTAGCTGCTTATCACATGGTTCATATTTGTATTTTGATATTATCTTTCATATATTTTATATTTGTTTTGGAAACATAAACCTGAAAAGTTGACTAGCAGCAGGCAGATAGGAAACAATGTGGGGAGCTGTTAACTGGGAAAATCCTTTGGTCCTGTGGACTTTAGAAAAAAAGAATAATCAAACTGATTAGCTGAGATTTATCAGGTTTATGGAGCTTTATTAAGTGAGGTGAAAAAATGTACTAATATTCCTCAAAATCTATGAGCAGTTTCTACTGAAATACTGCAATACCTCCACCAGAAAATGGCATTATTCCTTCTGAGCTTTGATGCCAGCAGAAATCCTTGTAAGAACTATTAATTTTGTCTTGGCTATCAGGCTACATTGAGATTATCAGATATCAATAATAATTATATCTTTCCCCCTAGGATTACTTCAAATCAGTCATTTCAAATTGACAACTAGAAAATTGTTTGTTTCAGCAGAAATCAAAAGACAAAAATCAACATTTTCTATTTCTCTAATTAAGGAAGCACTGTTAAAAAAGCAAACCTTTCTAAAACCAAGGCTGGCAGAGAAACTATTTGCAAATGGGCTTAACAATGAAGCCATCTTTGAAAATGCTTTTTAAAATTAATCATCACATTTACATAATTATTTTATACATATCCCATAACACATTTAAAGTACTTTCATCTACTGACTAAAACATCTCTGTCAATTCCACATGTACTGTATCATGAAGATGAAAATTACCTGAAAAAGATTTAAAATTTTATTTAATTGAAATATTTTCTCACAAATGTCTTTTCAGCTCTAATAACATTATACCATAGACACCAAATTATCTTGTCTCTGAATTCCAGTTCTGTCATTTCAGTCAATTGACAGAAACTAATTGTATCCTTCAGGATCAAAGACAAAATTTTCCAGAGCTTCATAAATGTAAATTATTAGTAGTTGGTACTAAACTACATGCACAGCGTTTGGGACCATTCTCTTTGAATGGACCAACATTTTCTTCAAAATGTGATAAGAATTACAGGCTCCAAAAGAGTTCTCAATAAAATAATTTTCCAATATTAGGGTAATTTTGTTCCTGAATAAAACGAGGAACATGGCAGTCAAAAGTAGAATATAACAATGAGAGTCTTTCAGTATTTGACAGTGGATATCTACCACCCACAACGAACCGGAGACAGCATGAAATTACCTCTTGGGTATTTTTTCCAGGTCATTTAAGAAAGCTTAGTTTTCAAAATTTAATATGAAAATTACCAGAAAGTTTGGATGGAACCTATATACTCAAGGATTCTGATTCATTCCTGTTATCACTTATAAAGGCCTGGGTAATTACGCTGACAAATCTGAGTATGGCTTCAAGAGCTGTCATTGAATAAATCAGGAAAGATTATCATTACACAGGGACTTGCTAACAAAACAGCCAGATGTAGAAAAGGGACAAGAGGGCCAGTCTATTTGTAAAAGACACCTTGCTGGTGCAAGGTGATGGGCCCATTTTTTAAAAAAAAAATTTTATACATAAAGAAATAAATGCAAATTCTATCAAGGATGTGTAGGCTCATAAAAATGTAACAAAGAAGCTCAGCCATGCTACGGACTGGTGCAGACACTATGGTTTTGATAACACAAAACAGATCAAAATCCAAGCTGCCTAAACAGCAACTCCAAATAGACCATGTGGGAATTTTGGCTTGTACAAATGCACAGTGCTGTGTGCCTTGGCTGCTTGCATCCAGAGCCATCTGTGAAGCAGGCAGAAAGCCTTATTGCAACTTAGCATGCCAGTGTTACAGGAGCTCCAGTGCCAGCCTTAGAGAACTTTAGATAGGCAATCTGCATGGTTACCCTAAGCGCTGTCTGTCCTGCACAAAGCAACTCTTTTGTCTTTGCTAGTCTAGATAAAGCAATGGACAGACTTTGGATAGCTGATATGCATATGAATTGGAATTGGATGGGATGGACTGGAATGTTGTGGTCTGAATGGTACACACATGAATTCCAAAATACACAGAATGTATCTATGTGTGTTTGAGCACACACCTGCAAAGCATCCATATATGTATGAACAAGGAACATTTTTAAATTTTAAGGTCACTTGGGCAGCTAAGAAAATCTTAATTCTAATTATCTTACAGAATATTAGTATATGTGCAAGAAGTGACAAAAATCACATAGCCTATGTGTGTTTCATTGGTATGTTAAAAATTCTTGGTGCAAATGGGTATCTGTGATCTTGGGATACAGTTATCTGAAAGTATCATCACTGACATGTGATTTAAAACATACATACCATATATGATACCATATTATATGAAAACTTTAGTTTTCTTTCAAGTTCTACCAGAATTTTGCCTTCCTGAAAAGTATACTTTTGCACTACCGTTGACAGAATGAAAATACATTATATAAAAATATCACAAATCATGTAGTTTTAACTATGTGCTAAATCACAAATTAGGCTAATTTGTACTGGATTTTAATGAGAAATTATTCTGTGCTTTTATATGTGTACTATTTGCAGAACACGGTGTGATGATTTTAAGTTGTTGCTCAGGGTTTTAATAACAAACATAAAAATGTAAAAACATAAAAATGTAAAAACGTAAAAAGATAAAGTATCAGTAATCACAGAAAAATGCAAAAACCAACAGCAGTCTTTAACTCTTACGACAAAAAAAGAGAGCATGACACAGATCAGATGAACTAATATTAAGAACAGATACACTATCATGGCTGCAACTGTTGATAGATTAAATGACCTTCCAGTGCACTCTGGCCAATATATGATTATCACAAACTCTTCAAGCCCCATATTAGGCACCAAAATTTAGTCATGGCTTAACTCCAGTTGGCACCCCACACAGGCACTTGATCACTTCCTCCCAGTGGTGTGGCAGAGATAATCAGAAGAGTAAATATGAGAAAACTCATGGGTTGAGATAGGGTCAGTCTGATCAAGAAAGTTAAAAAAAAATGCACGTACAACCAAAGCAAAACTCAGAATTCATTCACCACTTTGCATGGATAGACAGGTGTTCAGACATCTGCAGGAAAGCAGGGCTCCATGATGCACAGTATTTATTTGGGAGAGAAAAGCACCATCACTTCAAATGTCTCCCCTTCCTTCCTCTTCTCCCAGCTCCTTGTGCACTCCTAGCCTCCTCTCAGGTGAGGTGCTGTGAGGGGCAGAAAAGGTCTTGACCCTGCGTATGCCCTGCTCTGGAAGATTCCCAGCACAAACTGAAAACACAGCCCCATACTCAGCTATGAAGAAAATTAACTCTATCCCAGTGAAAAACAGCATATAATAAACAGTGGTTTATTAATTTCTTTCAGCTATTATAGTCAACAAAATACTCAGGATTATGAAAGAAATTTCTGGAAAAGGTCTGTATTAATCTAAGAAACAGTTACCATGAGACTTGTTTTTTCTTCATAATCTCTCATATTTAAAAGACTACCACTTTTTTCCTTGGCCATTCATCTATATCTTTTCATTTAATTGTACTTCTTAGATACAAATTTATAACTATTGCATTTGGCTGCTTTCAAACAAATGCTGATGATGTTTGTATCACATCAGACACTCTTACAGTAAAACAACTTTTGTGAGTTCATTTTAAATTTTACTTCAGCACCATAAATAGGAAAGGATTAACTAAATGATGGTGCCTAATACTTTTGTTAGCTGCTAGAAGTTGCACAGAATGAAAACCAGAGTTGTATTAACCAGTACATCTTTTTGAACTGGCCAGTTGTATAGCTAATATATCTATTAGCAATATTACTAACCCCAGACAAAGGAGCAGTTCTACAGGATATCTGTCTCTTTACACTGTCCTAGGGGGATTATTTGATTGCTGATTATGCAGGACATGAGCCATATTTTCCCATGCATTTGCCTGTGGTATTGTGGGAGATCTGTGTTCAGGTAGGAGGAATATAACAAGCCCTTTGGTGGTGGAAACAGAACCATCTTTAAAAAGCACATTCATTTGTCAGGAGAATTGCTGAGGGCTTGAGTTAGTCAAGAGCACTGTGAGAGACAGCCTGAAAATGAGGGTGAGCCAGAGGCCGAGGTTCAGGGGGAGGACAGCAGTAGCCTGCCAGGAGGAGGTAAGCTGGTTAACCAGTTAACATTTATTCTGCAATTTAATTGTACAGTCTAGGCAAGGGAGGAATCAAGCAAAAAGCCAGCTGAGAGAGAACTGATTTTTTCACTAGAGAGACTAAAAGAGGTAGGGGAATTAGAGAAAAGTATGTCTGGAATCAGGAGAGATAGCAGTGGAACAATTTAAAAAAAAAAAAAAACCCAAAACCAAAAAGCCTTTGCATGTTTACATGATTTCCACCATTCAATCAAACAGTCTGCAGGTGAGCTGTAGCTTTTTAAATGATAACTTGCTTTATCTTCCACTAGCATAACTTCACTCTTCACATTTATTTTTTGTCTTTGCTTTTCATAATTTCTAATGAAATAAGACAAATGGAATAATTTGGAATGCATAAAATACAGTCTTGATCTGAAAAATATGACAAATTTTTCCAGTAAGCAGCACTATATTGATGACAAAATCCTTCTACTCCAGGTATATGGCCTTTTCAATAAATATGCCAGTATATGCTGGGTAAATGAAACCAGTATGATAACATTTGTTTTAATTCTCCTGTCTTGATAAGTTGTATTTATTTAAATGTTTAAGTGGCCTATCCATTAGCAGGTGTTGCAAATGTCTTCACTGCTGGCTGTTCCAAATGATAAAGGAAAAATTATAACTTTCTCAAACTATGCTCACATAAGGATTTTTAAGCTGCATAAAATATGTGATGTTCAGGACCATTCATTCAGAGGGGACAGACTAGTTGCCACCCTAGGCCTAACAGTTTCTAGTTCTCTCTAGATTTATGTCACATAGTTACTGATTTTGGTGTCACGGAAGGGCCTCAGTTATGACTGAAGCTTTTCCCGAGGTTAAGTCTTTGTAAAAGCACATGCTGTTAATTTTTGTGGATCCTTTTTCATGTGTTAACATCATGTCCTCAAGCTGTGATTTTTCCTTTACTCAGCTTTCCAATTTAACAAAACGTTAAAGAGTTATTTCCAAGATCTTGGCACTCTTGAAAAGTGTTGAGTTTCTCCAGTGAGTTCAAAAAGTAGAGGAAGAACTTCTCCAGCATGCATAAAAATGTACAGAGATTACATTGTTCTCATGTTTAGGGAAAAAGAACAGGCATACACATTCAGAATGAGAAGCTGCTCTCAAAAATCCACAATGTTTAAAATTTATGTTTGCAGTAATATTTGGATTGATTTAATAACAGAAACATTTAAAAGTTTTAAACTGTCTGCAGGAAAAACATTTCATCTTAATTTATAATAATAAATACCATAGAATGAATATTTTTATTGTAAAAGAATAAACTGAAAAATTGCTTTCATGGCTATTTAAACGCTGAATTGAAATTTACTATTCAGTAATCTTGAAAACCCTACCTAGAACCTTTCACATTTCCTGTCAACTTGACACCTCTCAGTGTTACAGCCTGATAAATAATTGTTTTGTTATTTGTCATATCACAGCTGTTCCTTAGACTAAATCCTGCCCTTCGGAAGCTCTTCAGACTGAAACATTCAGGTCAGCCGTGTTGGAAGAAGCTGCTGTGAGGGCAGCACTTAGAGCAGCAGCCATGAGTGGAGGCAAGGGCAGTGGGGAGCTGGCAAAGAAGCAGCGTGGCAGGAAAGGGCCATGGGAATGGGGAATGGGTCATGCTGTGTGCAGTGTAGCTGTGGGAGCACGGTGACAAGGTGCTGGTCAGCTGGCAGGGCTGGGCAGAGTGCCTTAGAGGCTGCTGGGGCTGCTGCTTGTGGTTGCTGCTCTCAGTTTGGATAGAAACTGCAGGCTCTGCTGCCAGTTCTCCTGGGCTTTGCCTCATGTGCAGGCTGCTGCTGGGAACCATAGACTGAAACACTAGAGCTGAGGGATAGTGGATAGACACACCTACTGTGACTGCAGTCAGGGAGGAGATGCACACAGCGGTCTGCCACTGCTGCTCAGGACTGTGCAGGACCAGTGGAGACAGTGCAGTGATGGTCTTAGTGTGCCACAATGCACAAGTCCCAGTGCTGACTGATGCTGATTGCTCTGACACAGAGAAGACTGGCCACTGCTTGGATTTCATGCTGCAAATATGGTCTGGGGCCTCTTCTGTGAGAGGTGTGCTCTGACCAAGGCACTGAGCTACTGGATGAAAGAGCAGCAAGGAGAGCTGAGAGACTGCACAGCATCAGGAAGTTTGAAGAAAGTATTGAAACACTATTTTCAGGAAAGCTGCAGAGGCAAGAGCCTGATCTATACAAGGCAAGGAGAGAGTAGCAGCAGCTGGTAATTGGGTTCAAACAGGTGAAGGGGAAAGGCTTCAGACAGAATAGGCTGTGACTTCTGGCAGGAACACCTCCTTCTCTACCTGCAAATCTGCAACTTGAGCATACTTCTAGTGCTCTGGGTGTTGGTTAAGGATGAACCAGACCCACTGAGAGCTCTTTCAGTGCCAGCTGAGCCAAACAGGTTTAAAAAGGCATGTGGTAGTTATAAGAGACCCCTTCCTAAGGGGATGAAAGCAACTATTTGTCAACATGACCTATTGAGGCTATTTCTTGCTCACCAGTACCTCAGATCTGAGATGTTGCAAATGAAAAGTCAAAGCTTACCTAGCCCTTGAACTAACACACCCTGCTTCTTTTTCCAGAGTGGTATAAGGGTAGCCCAAGGTGCACCAAGGGTTCTTCAGAGCCCAAGAGATGCAGTGAAAGGTAAGGCAGACAGGTGATGACTGCCTTTCCAGTAAGGGGGGAAAGGCTCCAGCAGAAGGTCATTCCTTCAGTAAGGCAACATTGGGCTGATATTGGATGCAATTCTTTGGCTTCTATGATCTCATTGCTCTGTGAGCAATGATCACTACTGTGTAGGGATGGGATATCTGGCAGTGAGGCAGGAGTGTCTTTGCCAATAAACTTGCTAATGTAGTGACAAGTACTTTAAACTATATATGTCGTGTAATGTTTTCCTAAACTGAAGAGAAGTTAGGGCACAAGTGGCAAAATGAATCTATCTCAGCAGTAACATTGCAGGGGATGTTCTTCCACCTGGAGAGACACAAGATATGACTTGGAGCCCAAGTCAAATAAATACCTGTATAAAAATGAAAGTAGTATAGAGAAGAAGCAGTATGAATAAGTAATCTAAGCAAAGTTGCATAGTTATCATGTCACTTGGATTATGAAGATGGAATATCTCTCTATAGTGAGTGTTGCAGTGGATGGATAAAGATGGGAAGTCTAGGAGGAGGAGTGGAGTCAAGGGGTGGTTCAGACATACAATGCTGCCTTGGAGACAGAGAGAAAGCAGTAGAAAACTAGTGAGTAGGAGAGAAGGATCAGAAGACAGACTAGCACAGGTGATGTAACAGATCTCTACTAAGACCACTGGATCCAGAGGAAATGGATGAAGCCCACTTTAGCTGGTTGGAGAAACGCTTACTATAGCAGGCCCTGGTACTCTTGATAGGCTTAAAACTTCCTAATATCTGCTGTAAGGGTTTCAATCTGTGAGAATTCCAGAATATGCTGAAGGCAATATTTGACACAGAGATAATATTCTAATATTTGATTAGAGAAAGTGCTCTTTTGGACCTGCTGCTCACAAAAAATGGAAAAGCACTGAATAAAGTCAGGGGCAGGCTTGGCTACCACAACCATGGGACTAGAGTTTAAGGTCCTGAGAGATATAAGCAAGAGACAAAGCAGAATTACTAGACTTCAGGAGAACAGATATTCAGGAACCTTTTGGCACAATCCCAAGAGAATTTGTCCTGAAGAGAAAGAGGCTAGGAAACCTGATTGATTTTTCAAGGAGAGCATCTTCAAAGCACAAGGATTAATTTTACATAGGTCTACAATTCTAATTTTGAAAATCAGATCAGATTTATTTTATTTTTTTTTTAAGCTGGAAATAGGAGCAGGAACCGTTTTTCTAATCTATCACACCTGCTAAATCTTTTTCATGGCTTCATTAGAAGGCACAAAACTTCTTTCATCACAATTTAAAGCCTTTTGCTAATGATATTAGGGAAATTTATTATTTCTCTCTTTCTTTCATTTTTATATTCTTCCTGTAGTAAGTCTGTCCTACTTCATACTTAAATTTCTTGAGTTCACACCAAACCATCTTTGAATATGTAAATTCAACATTACAAATGGAAGTCTGCATGACGTTAATATGCTAACTGCTAAAATAATATTTTATTATATAAGTAAAACAGGGTAAACAGCCACAGATCCATGCTAAGCTTAGCAATTGCCTGTACAAAACATGGATTCAGTTTAAATTATTTATGACCTGATTTTTATGTTAACAAGCTCTCCTTCTTACTTATTTTTGGAATTTTTTTTTGTGTTTATTTGTTTGATGCTGCTACAGTGACATAGTTTTGGCCTCTTAGGCTCTAACAAGCTTCAGTGTGAGAAAGGTATATTTTTGCAAAGAATAACAATTCCAGTTTCAATATTGACCCACAAAATAATTATTCAAATAAATTCAAAATAATTATTCCAATTATTTTGAAGTCAGTAACATTTTTTTCTGTAACCCAATCCTACACTTTCTATATCTTAAGAGGCTTGGGAAGATATTCAGTGTCCTGAAAGCTTTTATTACATGATTGAACAGATGCTTTTACATCTGACTATATGGGAAATGGATCTACATAAAGGATTTTAAGAGATCTCTATAGTTGAAGAACACTAATCCCAAGTAGTCATCATCTTTTTCATTTTCCCTTCCATAAAAAGACCATTAGTAAACCCAAAGATATTATAACCTAGCACTCCTATTACCATTTTTTCCCCTTCTTCTCTTTTACAACCTGAGAAAGCAGACGTAACAGTCCAGACAGAACTCAGCACTAGACAGCTGATATTTTATTTACTTCACACAAAGCTAGGCAAGCTACCTTCTTTTTACCCAGTTAGAAGTTTGAATATGTGCTAATAATAAGGAGTAGGATATTACCTGGTATATTTTGTACTTGCAAAGTCTTATACCCAGCAAGTATCAATTGATATCCACCACTTTCATTAGTAAATTTGAGAGAATTATGTCTTTCAAAATAAGCTGGTTCTAAGGCTGAGGTTTTTCACAAGTTATTTAAAAATTCCTTGAAGCTCTGGAGGTCTTTGCTAACCCAGACAAAACTCTGACACATAGGATCTCTTATCCAAAGTAAAATACAGCCTAAAATCTGTTCCATATATACTGATGCAAGGATTGCAAGCAAAATTACAGCAAATGGTCTCTTTATTAAAGTTGAAATTAGGTAAATATATAACACAGATAAGAAAACAAACCTGTGAAATTTTGTAATCCCCAAAAATTATGCCAGTTTTTCTAAGGTTCACAAGCCTATAAGAACATTTGATCTAGCACATGAATGAGAAATAAGAGTTTGAAAGAAGAACCAAAAACTCAACAAAAATACTCCCTGAAACTGTGTCATATCCATGTTTATTATTTTAAAACTGTGATGAGAATTCTGAGTTTACTGAAATGTTTCATGATAAATACATCTCCTGGCAGTCTTCCTGCCACTCTGTGATGGAATAACCCTGGCTGGATGCCAGGTGCCCACCGAAGTTGCTTTACCACTCCTCTCTTCAGCTGGGCCGGAGAGAGAAAATATAATTATGAGCTCATGGGTTGATATAAAGACAGGGAGAGATCATTTAACAATTGTCATCATAGGCAAAATAGATTTAACTTGGCAAAATTAGCATAATTTATTATCAACAAAATCAGAGTAGGATAATGAGAATTAAATATTAGATCTTAAAACATATTCCCCCCTCCCTCCCCTCTCCTCTTCCCAGGCTTAATTTCATGAATTACCTACCTCCATCACCTTGCAATGGTGTATTCATCACATGTTGTCTCTGCTGCTACTTCTGCAAGGGGAGGACTCCTCATACTCTTCCCCTGCTCCAGTGTGGGGTCTCTCCCAAGGGAGACTGTCCTCCACAAACTCCTCCAGCATGGGTCCTCCTCACCGGCCTCAATTCTTCATGAACTCTTCCAGCATAGTCCCTTCCATGAGGTGCAGTCCTTCGAGGACAGGCTGCTCCAAAGTGGGTCCCACATAAGGTCATAAGTCCTAACAGCAAACCTGCTCCCGTGTGGGCTCCTCTCTCCATGGGGCCAGGCTTCCCATGGGGTTACAGCCTCCTTCTGACATCCATTGCACCACCATGGACCCTCATGGACCCCCATGGACTGCAGGGGCACAACTGCCTCATCATGGTCTTCACCATGGGCTGCAGGGGAATCTGCTCCAGCCCCTGGAGCGCATCTCCCCCTCCTTCTACACTGACTTTAGTGTCTGCAGTGTAGCTTTTCTTACATTTTCACACTCTCTCTCTGGATGCCATTGTGTAGGTTTTTAATTCATTCTTAAATAAGTTACCCCAGAGGTGCTTCCACTCTCACTGATGGGCTTGGCTTTGGCCAGTGGCAGGTCCTTCTTGCAGCCAGCTGGCATAGGCTCTGTCACACACAGACAAAGCTTCTAGCAGCTTCAGAGTGCATCTATCTATCTATCTATCTATCTATCTATCTATCTATCTATCTATCTATCTATCTTTCAACTATATCTCTATCGTAACAATCTGTCTCTGATCACTACTTCCTATTATTATTTTAGAGAAAGTCTGGACGAGCAAAAAAGCCAGGACAAGGTATTAGGGCAGGGGTAATACCTTATTTGAACCAGAAAATATAATTGGAAAAATCAGCCAACTTTTCAGGAATCCTATTTTTTTCTTCAGGTCTAAAATAGATTCAGATTTTGAGGCTAAGGTACCAAGTGTGTATTCTTTAGGTCATCATCTCTGAAACAAAATATGCTTGACATATCTATGACTGGAAGAAAAAGGACTGGAGGAGAATGCAAGAGACAGATTGAGAGAGAAGGATATGAAGACTTGATAAGTGGTTATCTCTTTAGGGGGAAAGAGAAATTGTTCATAAACTGTGGAACACAAAGAGATTAATGAGTTTGGGACTTGTTGAGGACTATGACAATGTGTTACAAAACTATTATCTTTACTGAAGTTGTGAGGATTGGTAACCAGCAGAGCTATGAAATTTTATTTCAAAGTTTATTTTTGTAAAGGGTTTTGGGTTTGAGAAACAGGACCAAGAGACTGGAGATTGACATATCTTCTAAGAAACTTCCTGTTCTGGAAGCTGAGTGGGTTTTATTCTTCACTGATCACCTGTCCAGATGTATTCATGCAGAGAGGGATGTCTTAATTTTACCCATATAGTTACTCTGAAATGACTGTTCACAGTATAAGATATACTGAATTCCCAGAAGTACAAGTATAGAAATATGACTGTTCTGCTTTAGATTGTCAGCTGTCATCTTGTCACAGTGCTAAATGTATGCATCCCATGAAGGAATGTCCTTGGTTTTTTCAGTATACTTAGGACTGGAAGAATTGGATTCAGATGGCAGACAGGGCCTTGGAAACAGTGATGCAAGTTATGCAGACAGGGATTTGTGTGGCACAACCATTATTTTCTACAGACATCTTTCAATTGAATATAATATGCAACTTCCTATACAGTTACATAATTTCAATATACATGGAATAACAGCAACCAATCCAAGTAAAAATGTATGAAAAATAGAAAAGGGGTCATTTTGGTCAAGTATGAGACTACCTTTAGTGTCAATTATATAATTTTCAATCTTCCGAGAAGTTATCAAAATCAAGTGAATGACAAAGCCATTCTTGGAATGAAAAGCCTGGAGTATTTCTAATAATAAACATAAATATGCAATGTAATGGGATAAAGAAAACAATTTCAACAGTGATTCAGCCATTGCTCATTATAATCAATAGATTATTCATTTCAAAATCTTTAACAAAACCCAATATGTAACTTACCATTTTCTTCTAAAAAATCTCTGCAAAGGAAATAGTAGAATGAAGAGAAAGCCCCCCAACCAAAGCACCAAACAACATCAATTTAAAAAAAATCCACTTAAACAAAAACCCTCCTCAGACTGTATTTTGTTTAAACAGATCTGTTCTGCTAGAATATTAATAAAAGAGTCATCTATCAGAAACACAAAATAAATTTTATTAGAAAACACACATGAAAGGTAAAAAGAAAAGAAACCTAAATTTTTCTCTATGAACCTTTAAAAATGGCTATTTCACATTTGTCATTTTCAGATCAAATTGAAAAGTTTTTTTTAATGGATAGTTCAATAATATTATCTCTTATAAATATTTCAGGCATTTTACATTAGAGATTTTGTTACCATTAGCTGACAGCTAAGTTTAGATGTTAGGGAGAAGTTTTTATGTATCTCAAACAGATTTATTATAAAATATAAATATTTAAATGCTATAAGAGAAGAAAGCCAAGGAAATGTATAGGTGGGTACATGCATGTGTAAAATAAACTCTGAAAACCTTTTCTGACCACAGCTATAATTTTTTTTTTGCAGCAGGGACCTGGAATTTGGGACATTTCTCAAACATACCCACATATTCCTGTGAGAAACATGTGTCTTCCCATCCCTGTGAAAATATCTGTGAATTCAAAAACCTTTCATGCTCAGCAGATACTTTTCAGAGCTTAGCAAAGAAAGCCACTAAATCAAAAGGGACTTCTTTTACAATGACTGAGTTCACATCAGCCCAAAGCTGGAAGGATAGCCTTGAAGTTTCCTGTACAATTGGTCTTGGTCCATAGAGATTGAAATAAAACACAGAAACAGTCTATATATTTTTCTTTGCTTGTAATCAGGAAGCAATGCAAGACCGCAGAAAGAAAAGCCTTGATTAGAACACAGAAGGACTGATACAGATGTCTGAAGAGTCTAGTGCTGCTATGAAGTGGTGCTACTCAGATGCACTTGATGTTCATCTATCATTTCAGAAGGGCATGTCTCCTGTAAGTCCTCCATTGTATCTGCCAGTCTCATGCAGATATGTCAGATGCTCCAGAATTTCTAAAAGGATATGTTTAGACACCTGAAACCCTGCCAGAATCTGATAAAAACAGAGAACAGATGAATGGGGAAGAAATTCTGGAAATTAGACAAAAGACACACAAAAGTTTTTAGAAATGTAACCAGTTATTTCATAATGCACTAAGAATAGTCAAGAATTAGGAGTGAAGTAAAAGATACTGGGGTATTAGAGAAGCAAATTGGGAAACTGCAAAGACAGAAGGCCACTAGTATAGAATTTAAGAAAACAGCAAACAAATGGACAAACAAAAACCCCAAACAACAACATAACTAAAAAAAAACCAACCAACAAACAAACAAACCCACAAAAAAACTCAAAACCAAAACCCGAAACCAAATAAGCAAAAAAAAAAAAAAAAAAAAAAAACCCCACCCTGGGAATAAGAGGTTCCAGATTGTGATTAGAAGCCTGCAGGAAAAAGAAAAAAAAAAGAAAAAAAAAAAAAAAAGAAAAAAAAAAAAAAAATCAAAACAAAAATTATAAGCAGTATGCAAGACAGAGGGAAGCTAAGGAGTTGAGTTTAACAATATGGGTAAGATACAAGTAATCAAAGATCTGAGCTGTAAGGCATATTTGATTATGTGGGAGAAATATGTTGGGGAATTTTGCCATTGAATTTGGAAATAGTGGGGAAGAGACTAACAATGCAAATTACATGTTGACATGTTGTGAGATGTGAGTTCAAGAGAGGTTTTTGTTCAGGTGACACATGTCCTAAATGTATTCCCCATCAAAATATCCTGATACATCTGATGTCTTTCTTACCTGGAATAAACACAAGTATTACATTTTCAAGTTTATATCTTTTAAACTGGATAGGAATCAGCATTGGGGAAAAAATACTTTACTCATGTTAAGGAGAAAATAGTCTTCATGTAATTAAGGCCCAATCCAGTGACAATTCTTTCTGTTTATACAAGTTCATCAGTTAACTATGAGTTGTTTTGATTGTAGAATTAAATGCTATTTTCTATACAAAGGGAGACATCCATATATTCCTTGTGCTCAAAAGTGGCAGGCAAACTAAAATTAAACTATTAGCACAAAAAAAGTGTTGTTCACAAACTGAATTTCAAAATTTCTTGAAACAGAAATGTACTGGCAGGATGTTTTGGGCAATTTTATACATGGTAGTCATTGCTACTTCTGCACTCGTTAATTTCCAGTTTTGAATTCAAAATAATCTAAAAACTTACTGTGTTTTTAAAATTTTGATAAACTATTCAGTGAAAAAAAAAAATTCAGAATTCTTCACTGCATCTGAGTATGATAATAAACAGAAGATTCTGAAAATTCTGCTTAATAAAATTCCAAGACTTGGTGATTTGCTGCCATAAATTTTGTTTGTTATATTTAACTTACCTCAACATACTGAGAAACACCCCTGCTTTTAAAATGGATATTTCTAAAATCTATTTGTTAAAATAGAACATTCTTTACCTGATAAAATAAGGGTGCATAACTTGTATAGATGCAGTCAGATTAGAAGCACTTTTTATATTTTCAAACTGCTTTCCTATGCCTGTCATAAAATTAAGGAAGATAAATGCATGTCCTGAGAACTGAACACAAAGATGAAGAATTAGAGCCCCTCTGAAATAATGTCCTCATCTCTTCGCAATGATTTTTAATTATTCAGTTTTAATGATTCATTTCATATAGGTTACATTTTTGGACACAGTTCTAGTCTCCATGATTTTACTCTAAACTTTAAAATTAAAAATATTTTAGTTGGTGTCATTTACCACACATATTTTATAGAAATAGATTAGATGTTATAAAAAAATTTGTTTATTCGGAGTGTAGTGTGGCACTAGAGTATTTTGTCCAGAGAAGTTGTAGAAGCTGTCACATTCCTGGAAATCTTTGCAGTCAGGTTGGATGAGCAATCTGGTCTAGTGAGGTTGGTAGCAACCAGAAGATTACAAGGTCCCTTCTACTCAAGACTTTCTATGATTCTATAAATTCATTATTTGTGTCAACAGCAGAAGAGTTACAATATCAGTTCCTTCCTTCCATATGTAAATATGTCTTCATGGAACTAATCTACTTGGTTTTGAAATTAAAAAGTACCACCTTGTCCAAGAATAGACAATTGAGTCCATACTTTTAAGAACTGTTTAATCAGGCTTTTCCCAAACATCAGTAATAGCCTTTACAGCCAAATGCTCATTGTGAACAAACAATCTAATTTGTGTTTAGTTGCCTTCTGGAAAATTTCATAGTTTTATAATTTTCCTCAAACACAGCCTCCTGGATTTTATATTTGATATGCTGAATAATGACTGCAAAATTGAATTTGTAAGAAGTTTATAATGGCTTTTTATGTAGAGATAAAATAGAAGGCCAAGATAAATGTTATCAATAACAACATTGATTTATTTTAACATTCCAAATATTAAATATTTTAGTGTATTTTCAAAATAAGATATTAACAATGAAATTTCAATGAAGATCAAAAATGTTTCTGGAATATCTAATTTTTAGGAAAATGTCATTAAAATGAAAATACTGCCTAAAGCAATGCTACAAGGGAATACCAAGGTCATCTTGGAACGATGTCCAAGTTATCATTCATTTTTATCTTTGAGGAATAATTCTTGCAGAGACCTTATGTTTAAAAATTCTTGGTTTGTTGCATTTTTGAAAAAAAAAGCTTCTTTTGATTAATCATAATTTAAATACAGTTAATATTATTAATCTAAAAAACATAGCTGCCTGTAGGTAATCACTTATATTTTAAAAAACTGCTGCTTCATGTATTATTTAAGAGCCTATGAACAGTTCACTATCAACAAGTAAATTTACACTATCTAAAGTGCTAAACATAAAAAAATTTCAGTAATTCCAAATTTCTTAAGTGTGTCTAGAGTTAGGTACTGTATACACAGTCATATTATTTCCTCCCATAACTGGCACATGAAAGTTTGAATAATGCTACAGGAATGTCATTTGTCATTTCTAAGGTGTGTAGGGTGAGATCAGTATGAGGGTAAACTTCAGGAAGAGTCAATATTGTATATTGATACTATGGATCTCAGAGGTGTTTAAAGATAAACCTCATGTTTACCATCATAATAATCTAATATTGATATCAAGTCACGATCAGTCTTCAGAGAAAGAAGACATTTAATTATGAAACTTCAGGCAAATCAGATCTGCCATCTTTTTGGGCTCAAGTCAGGAAGTCCAAGTTTATAGACAATTACTGAGGGAAGAATATATGTTCTGTAGTACCTATCTGAAAAATCTACAAGAGCTACAAAACTTGAAAATCATTTGAATTTATCAAATGCCAGAGCCCATAAAAAGTGTCTGGCTCAACAGCTACTGTCCTACTCTTTTTGATTTCTAAATTATGGATGATCTCCAAGGTTCTAGATGCTATTTTAATATAACTTAACTAACACTTCTGCTGTCAATTCTAATCTATTTTCTGTACATTTATTTATGAATTAATTAATAGTGTTAAGCTGAACCTAAATGACATGCTAAAGAGCAGGGGCCACAGGTAAGTGAAAGTAACAGTAAAGACTGATGAAGAGTTTTCTTAATGGAGTGGCTGTCAAGTTATTTCTAATAAAAATAAATAATTGAAGTAAAATATTGCCATATAACCAAAATCAAATGTGCACGATAGAAGACTGATCCACAGTGATAATTATCTCATTTTTTCAGGGCCCAACAGCTAAACATAATGAGATGAAACCAAGTATGTAAAAAATTTCAGTCGATGTTATTTAAAAAATTGCTTCTGTTAAGGTCGAACTAATTCCAAGGTGATTTCTTAAGATAGGTGACCTTCACAGCTCTTCTACAAGTAATAGTCATGAAACAGTAAAGACACAAATCTAGTCTCTTAAATGTAAGAAAGACTAAGAGACTAATATTTTCATCTCTTCTCTTTGAAACAGAACTTGCTGGAAAAAAAAAAAAAAGCCAAAGTGCCTGTAAGTTATATTAAAATAAATTGCATTGACCACATATAGATATCTATTACAAATAATTATTTCTTAGCCAGAAGAAATAATCTTTCCAGATTTTATCTGTGCAGCAAAAAGTCTGCTGAGTAATAAACCAGATAATGAGATTCTTAATATGTAAAAGAATATTGCCAGGTAAACAATTCTTACTGATTATATGGTTTCTTATAAATTGAATTAACATTCCAAGATCTCAGTTTTATTTCTTTCTATTAAACACAATTTGCATCCGAGTTTATTAGCTATTGTTAAATAGTTACTGAAGCTTAATCTAAAATGGTAGAATCATGTCATCAGAGGATAAAATAATGATGTTTAGTATAAGCAACTGTGGCACTTTAAAGAACAGATAAGAGCAACTGGGTTTTAAAGACTTCTCAAATGATATCTAGAATAATAGCATACCCTCTCAACTAGTGTAGTGATCAGTGATTACCAGGGTATCTACATAAACCAGCAAAAAGCACTATATAAATATGAAGAGAAATTATTGTAGTGTGGATAAAAAAATTCAAAGATATCTGATATCTATGGTTTACATGAACAGAAATGGTTAATAATGTGTGATTCAGGAAAAATATTTTTCTGGAAAAACTTAGAGGGTTTTAACAGTACAGAATGTATGGAACATCTTAGATATTTAAATTCAACAAATTATTATCACAAAAAGGAAGAATGGATTAAAAAAACAAAGATGACAAAAAAATTAAGCATGCGGAGTGAATATTGCCAGATAAATTGTACATGTAGCAGTAACACATATAAAAATATGAAATTACAGGAAATTTGAATAGTTTTATGGTAAAAGAGTTATAGCCTAACATTTATATTTTTTTTTTGAATGTTTACATAGCATAAATATTAAAAAGGCTTCCATCCAGACCAGTTAAATTGAAGCTGAAAAGCACACCCATGAAAAGTGTTTCACTGTTTGATGAAATACCAAAACTAATCACAACTAATAAGCCATAAACCTTTTACTTTTCTCCCTTACCCTCATGTCCTCCCATATCAGTCAATGAGGAGCCTGATTTTCATCTGTAGTAGCAGTACTCAGGGAGGAAGTGACTCTCATATTGCTAAATTTTACTAAATGGTTTCTTGGGATATGCAGATGTGTAACCAAGTCCAGACAGAGCTTCTGCAATGTAGCAAAGGAGAGCAGTCAAGGAACTCAAGAATACCCTGAGTCTGACTGATACAAGTGACTCCTCCAAATACTCCTCTAACGGGTGCTGCCAGCCTGCCTTACCCTCCTGACTGTGTAAGCCACTGCACACCTGGACACTGACTTTAGCCCAGTATCAGGGAATTACTGGATTTCTTGGGGGTTTTGACCTAGATAATTGTCCTACTAAAATTACTTGTCTTTATTACTGTATTGTTATTTAGAGATTTCACCCCCCCCCCAAAAAAAAAAAAAAAAAAAAAAAAACACACACACAAAAAAAAATACTAAATTAAAAAAAAAATAAAAATAAAAAAAACCCCACACAAACTGTTAGTCTGATGTCTGTTACCATATCCAAAACCTATAGCTTGGCAGGGTTATGTTAACCTTTGCTTCTTCTCAGGATCTCTTAAGGAAAACATGGAATTCTAACCACTTGAATTTAATTTTCTAAAGATTAATCATGAAATTAATGTAACCACTGTTACAGCAAGCTATGCTTCCAGCCTTCCTTCTGAGGTCCACAGAAAAGTCATCAGCATAAATATTTTATTAAGACAGAATAGATAATATGACATATAAAGCTTAATTTGAATATAGCTACAGGTGAAGTCATCCATCTAGAAACAAGGCACATAGACCAGATCTACACTATAAGTAACATAAATGTAACTTTGAAAAGGTAAGGGTGAAGGTGTTCATAAATAATGGAACACAGCTTCTCAGTGACATGGTCTGGTCAGGACAGCTCAGGTTCATGTTGCTGGCAAAATAATGCAGTCTTGGAACAATCTTAAAACAGAAGTTTATACAATCTACACACTTCATACATAAATATGGAGGCACTGTCACCAGTGTAAGTATTCACACTTCAAAAGGAAGTGTGAATATAACATTCAAAAGGGTTTAGGAAAGAGATGGAATTAATTGAAAAACAGAGCTATTAAAAAAAATATAAATTGTGCACTGAAAAATTTAAAACATTCAATATACTGAATTTATCCAAAAAGAAAATTTGCAGAAGAGAATTTATTGGAAGTGTTTCTGATACTAAAAGAACCTATATATTTTCCAAGAAAGCAGCATAATAAGATTTTGTGACAGAGAAAATCAGTTAGAAAAACATTGTGCTTGCATTTTCTCTTAATGAGAATGAGGATAAGGAACACTTGTTCCTTGCTTAGCCTTTTATTCTTCCTTCCTTAAAGCAATTATTCTTTTTCTCTTTTATTGAAAAGGTTTTTCACTCAAGAAAAAATCAGACACCATGTGAACTTTCTTATGTTTAGATCTACGATTTGCTTTATACACAAAATGTTTAGACTATTACTTATTATTTATGCTGTGTTTATTTTGTAAACAGAATTTGAAATGGGTATACAACCAGAACAGTCAGTTCAAAACATAACAGAAGACATTTTTTTCCCAAGGATTCTGGTTCAGATCAAAGCTCTTAAATGGATCTCAAACAGGCATCTAAACACCAGGCAACCAAGGTGATAATTTAAAAAAACCCAACACCTTAATCTAGTTTTAACTTGGAAGTAGGAAAGAAACAGAGACTTATTCCTGATTTTTTCCATGGAATGTAATATTCTTAAGTGTTTTGCCATTATCTCGTGTTTGGTTGTTTTTTGGTTTTTTTTAATGCATTTTTTAATATCTAGTTTAGAACATACAGTCATGATATAGGACATCACATTTAGAAATCATTTTTCTTATAACTATCAAAAGAAACAATGAAATTGATTTCAAATAAAAGCTTTGATTTTTTTCAAATCTTTATTTTTGAGTGGAAAGACCTTATGATTTTGAGCAAACATGGCTTTTATTAGTTTAAATAAAAATTGCAGGCATTAAGATATTCCTTGTTTCAAATAATTTATTTTGATGCTCAGATGTTGCAACTTAATTAGTAACCTCCAACAATTAATTGGATTTATTTATTGCTCAAATAAAACATGAATTTATTTATTGGTTAAATGAAACTTCTACTTAAACAGTTGTCTTTAGTTCTATAAAATATATGCTAGAAGGGCCTTCAAAGCAAAGAGTTTGGGAAGATAATTCACATTTGGCCATGTTCAAAGAAGAATGTGCTTCGAATTATGTCACTTTGTTTGATTTCATGGGCCTGAATTCAGTTCATTATACTTGGACAACTAGAAGTAAAATTTTAGTTAAGAGCACTAATTAAAACCAAAAATTAGTGTAATTCAACACAGTGGAAATGAAGCTAGTGTTGTGTACTTACAGAGAAAAATATGCAGTAGGAAAAGTGCATTAAACATTATAGATGCCTACTCCCTATCAACCTCTACAACGGAGATTTTATATAATTATTGTTCAGCTGCAGCCTCCTACAATGATTGTTAAATTAACTAGGACATCTTTAAAAATAAGCTAACTTTCCACCTCTCCCCAAGAAATAGTTTTCACTTTTAGGCCCTTTAGTGGTATTACCAAAGATCAACCATTATTATTCAATTAACAAAAGCAGACTTTCTTTGAAAATGATTAATCTCTTCCTTTTGGAAAAACAGTTTTCTTTCAAAACTGTTGGAATTCCAGAAAAGAAAAACAATCAAATTCTAAGAAACTAAGAATTATTAGTAAACATATCTAAATATCTGAATAACAGTAGCTGCAGCTTAGATTTTATTGAATCATAGACTGATAACCAGCTGCTACAGAAATGCAGTGTGGTACTCTGGGAAGGTCATTCTTAATGATCCAAAGAAGACAATGTCTATCTCAGACTCTCATTTCTCTTGCTGGCATAGTGCTGTCATAAATATGGCCTCTGGCTGCCTCCTAAACAGAGACCTCCTCACAACAGCTTACTGCTACAACATGCATGGGAGTTCTTCAACATATTTTCGGTTTTATTTTTGAATAGAGATCAGGCATTCACTTCAAGCTGTATGCCTGTAGAAGGGCTCTCTTAAATTCAGCTGTTGATTCAAGCACTGCAGTCTTGAATCTACAACCCAGAAAAATTGGAAATAAAATATGCAAAGAAAAAAGCGCTGTAAAATCTGTCCCACAAAAAAAGGCTATCAAAATATTCACGTCCTAAATTGCCAAAGACTAAGTACTTCTGTCATCTGACAGCACTCCTGGAGCTCTTGTAAAAACATAATTGTACCAGATGTAAAGTAGATGAAATATGTATTTTCATCAATTTAACAAAATAGAGAATAAAAATGTAATAGGTTTTACTCATTTTGTTTCCCAGCATTGATCAAAGCCAGTAACTGCTTGCCAAAAAAAGAGAACAAGACAGATGATTTTGTTCTTCCTGTACTTTTTTCACATTAATGAATATTTCTGCATGCCTTTTTATTTTCAATTTTCATGAAATCACATTAATGCAGATCATACTATGTATGGCCTTACTGCAAACAGCTAGAAAGTCAAGATCCATTTTCATAGTTAATACAGTGAATTTTTGGGGGTTCTCTTTTCTTTTCAGTGCTTACCATGATAAATGATACGCAGCCTATCTTCTGCTTCTGGGATGCCATTGTGACTAGTTGCTCTTAGTTTTTCAAATCAGGATCAGCTATGAGGTCAGACCAGGGAATTCAGTCAGTGAATACATGGACAAAAGTACTTAGCAAGTTCATTTATCAGTTTTATGATAAAGAAAGAGCATAAGATGAAAGATCTTGCAGAGAGGATAAGTAATTAGTTCAGAGCTTGATTTGGATAGTACAAGCAGATGGTTGATTCTTATAAAAGGGTATTTACAGATATCTGGGTCACAACTAATGCTTATATTAAACGTTTGTATGAATCACCTGGTAAGGAAGACAAGGGGTGAGGGGCTGCTGATAGTCTTAAATTATTCAATTTATTAAATATAAGAGCTAAGAGTAGGTGCACAGAGTCTTTCAGAAGATTCTTCTTTTTGAGGCCTGGTACCTGTCCCACTGAAAAAGAGATGTAATGAATGGCACTCTCAGCTTTCTGGACTTTTCTTATGCCTTTCTAAAAGAAATTATGCTGGAAAAGTGACAACAAAGAGAAAAATGGTTCCTGATTTCTAGTTTTGCTGAGCATAAGACAAGATAGACAAGGTAAAGACAGAGACCAAAAAGGTCTAATTTATTTGGAGGAGAATGGGTTTTATTGAAAAAAAAAAAAAAAAAAAAAAAAAAAAAAAAAAAAAAAAAAAAAATCTTCCCTTTCAAGCATGAATTAATCTTTCCAAAATTGTCAATGAGCTATAATGCAACTCTATGAAAAACTTACTTTCCAAATTATTTCAAGCCTAATGAGCATTATGTTCTGAATTAGCCAGAGAAGGTAAGAGGTTCATTACCTGCTGGGTTGTAAGAGAGCACTTTCTGAAGTCTACTCATTTATTACCATTGCTACTAGGTTCTCTGAACTTCATATTTCCTTCATAAAACCCCACTCAGAAAAAAGGCGTAGAAACTTTGCCTATATATGTCCCTTTTTGTGAAAGTTAACCTCTTATCCTGCAAAGGGAGAGACTGAAAGAGCTGATCCATGCTCTGATAAAAGGTAAGAAGTACCTGGTCTGTGCATTTGTTCCTTGTGCATGCTCCCAGCTCCTCTGCTTTCCTCCTTCCTTTTGCATGGAAAAAAGGTATTGGGTAAGGAAAAATGAGGCAATAATGACTGTGCTAAGGTAATTTGCAATAGAAGTGGCAACTTCTGCATGGAAAGAATGTTGATTTTTGATAATTGGGTTTTTTTTTTTTTTTTTTTTTTTTTTTTTCCCTAACAAGCTCTCAGGGCCATGTGGGACTAACAAGCTTTACTGTCCATTACAGTGTGTCCATGAGCCCTTTTCTGCTCAACCTGAGGATTGAACTCTGTTGTGGGTAGGCCCATCTCTGGCCTGTTTCCAAGCTGTTCTTTGGATTTCCTGGATTGACGTAGCGCATGGCTTATTACCTTGCTTCATTTGATACTCACTGGACTCTTGATGAGACCTGTTGCTGTCACTGCCCTGCTCTCATGCAACTAAAGTGCTTTGGGACAGTGCAGGGACTGTCTTACCTGCTCTTGCAACTCCCTGACACAAATAATGGTCCTTTCCTTTTCCAATTTCCTCAGGCATTTAACTTGCTGAAAATAACTTTAGAAAGAAAGAGAAAAAAAAAAAAAAAAAAAAAAAAAAAAAAAAAAAAAAAAAAAAAGGAAGGCCTGAAAAGGGTAGGTTACATTTCCCATTTCCTCTGCCTGCTAGCAGCTCTTTTAGGATCAAAATTGTCACTGTTTCCTTTCCTGCTGACAGATAATTCTTCGAAATTTAAGGTTGCAATCAATAGCGGGAAAAAAAGCATTGCAGTGTTATAACTAATCACATTACTTCTTATATTGGTTTAGTTCAATCCTTCATCTTCTAAGGAATGCCATTGTATGAGTTCTCACAAGCAGAGGACTACATGCTCTCTATCAATAAAACTCTTACTAGACTGAGAGGTGTATAGACAAAAAAGAAATGTATTTATGCAAATAATCCTAAAACAGAGAAACAGGGTTATGGTTGAATAAGTCCCATTAATAACAATCAAAAGCAATCATTTAATGCATTATCTTTTAGCTCTATAATAAAGATACATTTCGGGATCCAATAGGTGCTAGGCAGTTATAGCGGAGTCCTGCTACATTAAGCTTCCCTGTCCAACACCAAGATTACTTGTGCTATTTATAATCAAGTTGTTCTTCCCCTTCTTTCAGTGTAAAAGAAACTGCTCAGTTCCACCCTGTTTGCTTCCAACACATCATTATCATTTTTGCAGCCTTTATTTTGAGAAGTTTTAAGTTTTCCCTTCTGTCAAGGAAAGAGTGTGGTACTTTACTCCCTAGAGAGAAGCAACCATATATTTTATAGGTATAAGGCAAGAGTTCAATGGCAAATTGGTTAATGGTTTAATAAGATTCAATGGCAAGGTACACTTGATTGTTTACTGCCCAGAAGACAAGGTCAGACAATAATGTTCAGGACATCCTCCTGTTGAGCCATGAGGTTGAGAAAGGACTACCCTGAGTTCTAAACTTCTTCCCAGAGTTTAGTGCATCTGAATACAGACCTAGTGCCAATTTGGTCAATGGTTTATATCTAAAGGATTATGTATGTGCAATCAATATTTTATATCCCTTTGTTAAGATTTTAATGTTTCAGTGTGATTATTCCTATGTCACTTCCTGAGTATCTGAAAAAAAAAAAAAAAAAAAGGATTTTCTAAATCTCAAGGAGCAACCTAGAGAGACAGCCCTATTCAAGAGGAGATGCTGGCATGCAGCCTGCTGGGCTGTTCACTGTTTATGGAGCAAGATGACTGACTTATACTTACATTTGCACACCAGCCATATTTTGGGTGGTGCTTGCTCAACTATCCCTCAGCTCCTGTGTTGGTACCTGTCTCCCCAGAGTCCAGCTGAAGGCAGCTGCAGCCATCACGATCAGCGTGATTTCTCCTCAAGCAGAAAGGGGGTGGGGGAGCACACCACCACATCTTCTTGTCTCTTGATATAAGAGCAGACCTTTTTTCACCTGCTAGTTCTATTGAGCACTTGTGACTGTTTGGATGGTTTTGGTCAAGAAGAACTGCAGTATAATGGAATCTGATGAAGTTTATAATAAGGTTATACTTTTGAAAGTGATCAGATATCTAAGGTAGGAACACTTCATAAAAATCATATAACACTTTATTTAGAGGTGACCATATGTCATATTCTGTGCATACTGCAGTTAATCCTTTATCAGAAATCCATCTTGCTAGGAGCAGTGTTCCTAAACCTGAATATTTACTTAACTTTTTTTGGGGGGAAGAGTTTGAGGGAAAAGAAGAGCTGGCTTCCACTTACTGTTTATACAGGTGCAGCAAGAATTGGTACCTTGTAGGGTCAGTAGTGTCTGAAGAGGAAGCAGATGAAAGAAGAGTGAGAATGCATGAGAAAGTATCTGGAGGAAAGAAGGAAACAAATGAAAGAAGTCAGAAGTTAGAAAAGGTGGACATGTCAAGAGCAAGATCAGCAAAAAATTTGTAAGTGGAAAGTTGAATGTGCCAAGGGGAGACATTTTGTCCCAGCTACTTTTACACAATAGGTCAATAAAGCCAAGGTCTTTTGCCCCAAGGCTCCTCTTTTCTCACTACAGGAGAATTCTGGACTCAATAAAATCTGCTCAAGCACTATGGACAGAAAAAGTGCTATAAAGATTCGTATCAGTAAGGAATACAAAGCAGAAGGACCATCAGATATTCTCAAGTTGTTTCTCCCCTCAATTCCATCATTATGGTTGATGTATTTTCAGAAGTGAGATACAATATTATCCTGTTTACAACAGAATTGGGTTTTGTGGTTTTTTGGTTTTTTTTCTTTAATTCACTACATTGTCAGTTATGTCTCTTCCTACAAATAGATCTTACAGTTGATGACTGTTCAACTTGCATATTATAAATTTGTGCAGAATAATTCTTATACCTTTATATTTATACCTTGGACTTCACCAAAATTGAATTTTGGAGGATTTTTTACTTGGCAAGCCATTTATTATTCTCTAATTAATTTAGTTTATCTGCATAACTTTTATTATTTTATTTTAAAAAGAAAGTTTGCCTTCCAGCTTTGCTATCAGGAAGAGACATACTACATTTGATAAATTACAAAGGAGTTTACTGATATAGCTGAGTAGATGAAACATGAAAGAATATTTTCAATTGTGAAAGAACGATGAAAGAAATACAGTTCAATCTCAAAATTCAACAGAATTTCTTAAACTGGAGCAGAAAGAACCAAAATGACACCATACTATTTTTTCCTGAATTAATATTCTAAGATATTCTCCCCGTGTACTTGGCAATGCTGAAGCTTCACCTTGAGCACTGCATCCATTTCTGGTCCCCTCACTTTGAAAAAGACATTGAGTGATGAAAAGGGCAATGAAGTGGGTGAAGGGTCCAGAGAGTGATTCCCATGAGGAGCATCTGAGAGAGCTGGGATTGCTCAGCCTGGAGAAAAGAAGGCTCAGGCTCACTGTCACTCTCTACAACTGCCTGAAGTTGGCTGTAACCAAGCGAGAGTGATCTCTTCTCACAAGAAACCAGCCAGAGGATGAGAGGACCAAAGATACTCAAGCTATACCAGAGGAGGGTCTGGTTGGACGCCAGGAGGAATTTCTTCACAAGAAACACTTGTTAAACATTGGGATGGGCTGCCCAGACAGGTGGTGCAATCACCATCCCTGGAGGTGTTCAAGGAACGAAATTGGCATTTAGTGCCATGATCGAGTTGACAAGCTGACTTTTGGTCAAGGATTGGACACAATTATCTCAGAAGTATTTTCCAATCCAGTTGATTCTGTGGTACTGTAAAAATCTTTTACTCTTTGTATTACCATGACTATATTTTTTCTGTTTTCAATGATGATACATAGATGTTTCATTTGAAGAAATATTGCATTATATGCATAAAGGTAAACCAAACTTAATCTGCTTTTGAATGTGCCTTAATAAGCAGTACAAGACATAATGAAGTTTCATCTGTACCTGAAACACTAAGATTTACTATGTGACATTCTAATATTGTTGTGAACCAGAGCTTTCAAACAGTGAGAAGTCCAGCTGTACCAAGTCTGGAGAATGAATTAAGGACAAGTTTGCATACATTTGAACTACACTGCCTATTTGGAAATCTTCATTATTGCAGGAGTAGTTGCTCAGCAAAAAGGATTTCCTTCCTTTTTGCATGTGACAACCTGAACTCGTAATACAATGTTTGATTTAAAATAGGCATTGATTTTCTTAAACAAGAGAGTTTTTAAAAAGTCAACAAATTCAAATTGTTGAGGGATTTTTTTATTATTATTTCATTGTTTCAGTTATCACTAAATAAACCCTCATTATTCATGCAGTTTTATAGTGTGTCCATGAGTAAAAGGTCAAGCTGTTACTTTGTCTTTTAGTATTACTGACAGTTCACTTGCTTGTGGCAACTTTAAGGATGTTGCCAGTAAATCGAGACTGATGAAAGAGTAGGGTCATCATTACTCTGCTGGCAGCACAATGTTTGCCATCCCACACTACCTAACACCCTAGGCATTTGGTTTGATTGTATCAACACACTAAGAAAACAGAAGAGAAAACACTTGCATATTACTAACATAAAAGAAAATAAAAGGCTGATGTGGTTTGCTTGCTGAAGAATTAGTTGAATAAATGAAATTTTGTATCATAATGTACTACATTTTTGAAAACAGTTCTTATAGAAAATGGTAAAAACACATCCTGAAAAATACTATTATAATTCTAACATTGAGTTAAAATGAAACAAAAGGAAAATAATTAGGCAATCTCTTCATATGTCTCTTTTTATCAGCACTTTAGCGTTGTACAAAAATTCTTTGCAATTATAGTTTATCAAAAGACACTGCCAAATCAACAGAAAACATTACTTTGTATTGTATGCTACAGAAAAGTCATGAGGGAAAATTAATTCCTTCTTTATCTCATTTATACTGGAGCATATAGCAAAGGCGTTCTTGCTGGGTCTTCTTTTCTCTGCAAACCTAAGAGAAGAGATCACAAAACTAGGAAGATTATAAATCAGAAATATAGACTGAATACTTGAAAACTGCATAAACACAAATTCCTATTTGCAGCATGTATCCTTTTCTTTTTTCTCAGCCTATATTTTATATCACTATAAAATGCTGAAAAATACCTTGCAGACATCTAGTCTAAAATATTTTATCTTGTGATGTCAAAATTACCTTGCTACTGTTAAAAGTCAAAAACACTTACCTTTATTTGCCCCCAGGTTATAAATGACAAGATAACACTCAGGGGATATGGGAGGACTGTTTCTTCCATTTTGTTTCTTCTAGTGTTCTTTTTCTTGATTCCTTCCTACCATCAAAATCAGTTATTTCCATCTTTGAACAAAAACTTTACAGAACTCCTCCATGCCAAATGATACCCTGAACTCTTACTTACCTCCCTATCTGACATCAAATTTCCTCCCTCAAAACTCACTAAATATGTTATTTCCAAGCATTGCCATAAATTCCTCTTTTCCAACTCAGTCTAAGGCAGTAGTTCACATATGTAGGACCTATAAAAATATAGTCATTTAACAACATTATAATGAAAGAGAAAAGGCCAAGAGGGTTGTTCTGAAAAATTTTCAGTTGTGCAAAGTGTCACTGTCTTACATGCAAGCTACATTTGGCAGACTATCATTCCTGGCTGCATCTCCTGACAAAGTTCATATATTAATAAGAAGTGCGGGTAGAAATGTACATCAAGTTCTTCTTAGTACAAAAAAAGTTTTAAAAAGTGCATTGGAGTTAAACCCAGTATATTATAATCTTGGATTTTACGATTTTCTAATTTCACATCTTACAGTAAGAAGGTAGAATAGAACTTTGTAGTACAGAATTCTTTAATAAAAGTAATCTCTATCCTGCAGCCAGGCCACCTCTAATTCCCTCTTTTTTTTTTCAAAAAAACTAATTGTCAGACTTCACAGAAACTATTGGAAATAGGACTGGGATTGAAACTCAGGCAGTCTACGTAAAAATACACAGCCAAGTCTACCAACCAGAAGTCTTTTTTGACATTCACATAATAACTTTGCATGCTTAGCAATCTTTCTCCTGCCCCAGTAATGCCATTCTTCCAAACAAAACCTGAGCATCCTGATATTCCTCACTGCACTTTTATCTCAAACAGTTTTGCAATCTATGGTGCATTTAGTCACCTTCTGAAAGATGCTTCACACAAATTTAAGCCTCTGGGTTAGTTCCACTTTTTTTTTTTATCTTTTCCTGATCATTCCTGCAGGCCTTCAAGTTTAGCAGCACCTTTAGCTCATAAAAATCACCCACGTCTCCCTACACTGCTGATCCTCCTTCCACAGTCGCACTCTGAACAAAATGGTATGAGCTCTAACTCTGCATTTCTGTGATACAGCAAAAAACAAGGACACAGATATTCACTGTCTACATGCATGCTTAATCTCCATAATTTTATTCTCTAAATTATCACCATCCTAAATTATGTGACTGTGGAAAATCAGGTGCTGTATTTCATCTTGTAGTAATTTCTATGTAATGGTGCTGTCTGAGGAAATCATACTGCTCTGCTCAAAATCTCCACTTACCTAAGTAAACCAGATGCATTGTAGCTGCTTACTTTTGTTGGGCAAAGTTTTTTAAAGTACCACCATACTGCTGGAACCAAGCCACTCGTAAGCATTTATGCTTTTATTCCAGTGTGATATCATGAACATAACCAACATAGTTCTGTGTGATACTAGTTTATAAGTAAATCTTATCACAGCTTACTTATAATTAGGATATATTTCTATCACTTGAAATCTTTAGACTATGGCTGGATAGTTGATATATATGCTACAGGCATATCGGAATTACAACTTTAGTATGGAAACAACTGGTTTAAGTTATTTGGGCTGAACTATGGAATACAAGATGAACTCATATGATCTTTTGTCTTTAAATTCTCTGGATTTCTAATAAATTATTTATGCATGCAAACATTGCTTAAGAGAGACAAGTATAATTTGCTAGCAGCAAACAAAAAAAATCTTAGTCACCATCTTACCACTTCTATTTTTTTCAGTGTGTATTTCTGCTGCATTTCTATATTCTTAATTACCATGCTTCTACATTTGGAGAGGAAAAATGCTGTGAGAACTCAGATGTGACTTCACTCCAGATCAGTATTACATTCCTATGAAAAATAATTTCATTTTGTGGCTGGACCAAATGCTTTATCAAAATTTTCAGAATACTGTTTTTCACCAAGCCATCAACCACCAGAGACTTTCAGCTGAACACGGTATTAGGATCTAAAATACAAATCTGCAAATGATACAAAATTGGAAGGCTGATTCAAACACCAGATGATTGTGCTGTCTTTGAGCAAAACCCAGCAAGCTGGAGAAATGGGTCAGCAGCACCCTCATGCTGTTCAGCAAGGGGAAATACCAAGTCCTGTACCCTGGGCAATAGCAGCATGCACTAGTACGTGCTGGAGGTTAACAAGCTAGAAAGCAGCTTGACAAAAAAAGACCTGATGGTGCTGTTGACCATCAATAAATTGACCATCAGCCAGCAGTGCACCCGTGTGGTAATGAAAGTCTACAATATTTGGGGCTGCATTAGGAAAACCATCACCAGTGAGTCAAGGGATACTCTCCTTCCACTCTGGTCAGGTCTGGCTAAGACCACACATTGAGGGCAGAGCCCACTTCTGTGTTCAAACCAGGTAGGCATGGACTTCTCTCTTAAAAAACAATCATGGGCTTCCTGGAATAAGTCCAGCACAGGTCCATAAAGCTGATGAAGGAATAAGAGCACCAATCATATAAAGGTAGACAGAGAGTTAGGGTTGTTAACCTGGAGATGTAAAGTATCAGAAGGATTTTATCATTGTCCCCCTGTTATGGGGGGTTAAAGAAGATGCAATCAGACCTTTCTCAGAGGTACCCATTAAATACACAAGAGGGAAAGGGCACAAATCAAACCAAGGAATTCCATTTCTGCAAGAGTAAAATACTTTTTTTCTGTTGTTTTCTTTGTTTAATTGTTTGGGTTTGATTTGTTATGGCCAAGATACTGAAACAATATTTGGGTTGCCCTGAGTGTCTCTATCTGTGAAGATATCCAAAACCCAACTAGACAATATCTTGAAAAACCTGCTCTAGAAGACTCTGCTTTGAGCAGAGGATTGGACTAAATAATCTACAGAGGTTCCTTTTAACCTCAGTTATTCTGTGAAGTCAAGCAGAAAGTAATTTCTCAGGTAGCCATCAGAGTCCCTAGAAGCCAAAGGGCTTGATGAACATTTATTTCTTCCTTCTCTACTTGAGTTTTCTTATCTGATACAAACTGGCAGTAACATAAACAAAAATACATAAATTATCCTCCAACTCCCTAAAAAGAAAGCTGTGTAGAACAGAAGGGCATATTATTGTTTTGTATAGCAGAGTGTGATCAGATATTTTGGTGATAAGTGTGGCATAAAAATCTATCAAAACGTCCCTTTCA
The DNA here is from genome assembly GCF_965231275.1 of Zosterops lateralis. Classification (NCBI taxonomy): domain Eukaryota; kingdom Metazoa; phylum Chordata; class Aves; order Passeriformes; family Zosteropidae; genus Zosterops; species Zosterops lateralis. The sequence goes on from NC_139762.1 coordinate 74,785,561, forward strand.
CTTAATTCTATCTAATTTTAAATATAACAATGGAAATAAGGAAAGTGTTTTCTAATTTATGTTACTAAATGTATTATTAAAATGTCATCAGATTTTGCTTCCTACCTTTATAAAAATTGAGCTGTGACAATACAAGACTAGGGATTCCAAATGCAAACATCTGCTTTGAAATCTTGACAGAAGTAGTGTTTTACTGATGAAGATTTGTTAAGAAAAGCTGAAATCTTAAAAAAAAAAAAGTTTCCAGAAAAAAAAAGAGAACCATTTCCTTTTCTTTGCATTGAAAAAGTCTCATTGCATAATCTCATATTCTGGATTTTGTATTCAGGTCTAATAATCAATCAAAACAAACTGCTGTACTCAAGACTGTTTTTTGCAGTTTCAAGAATTGCTTTGTTTTGGGTTTCTTTTCTGAAAGTAGTTCAGGCTTCACTTCTGAAAGAAAAACACTACTGTAGGATGCATTAACATCTTGATTTTCCATGTGTTTGCTCATTGTTACATATCTAAGCTAGGTATAGGAAAAACAAGGGTAGATGGACTTGATATGTTTATTAAGATATGGTTATCAAAATTTTCATGAGTTAACTGGAAGTGCAGTGATACATGTCTAAAGATTCCTGGTACATATGAATAAAACAAATAATAAAGGGCACAATGTAAAGCAACAGGAAAGCAGAACACATGAAAGCATTTATGGCTTATTCAAAATAATATAGAGTAAAAATCTGCATAAACACCAAGTTTGAAAGAAAATCTAATCCTCTGTTTCTCTTTTCTATAACACTGAAAATAAAGCCAGACTTTAAAGACAAATATACATGATCTTAATGGAAAAAAACAGATGTATGTTATAAGGTTTGATTATCATTCTTTTTTTTTAATCTATTCCTTTAAAGATTTACCAGTACAGCCATCTTCAGAGGATATTTTCATGAAAGAGCTTTTTAAAGAAAATCTGTACATTTTAATTTTTATCTCAGTGATTATCCAATGCTATTTTAAATGAAAGCAGTTGACTGCATTTTGTTCACAAGAGCTGAATTCAGGAGGAGAGGGGGAAACCAGAGAGCAAAATATAATTACACTTCTCTAAGCTCAGCATACAAAATATCTTCCATGTGATTGAAGTGGCAAAGTAAATTGCTACACAGTTTATTGTGCAGATGTTCAAAATATTATAAATTTTAATTTTACCAAGATATTAAAAAAATCAAAACAAAACAAGAAGACATTGTATTTCTCTTTTGTTTCCAGACAGGTCCAAAGCAATTTTTCTTCTTCCTGTTTGTACTTTAATGAAACTAAGCCCTGTGAAATTCTGGTATTTATTTTGATGGGACAATTTGTGCTTCCTTCACATTATGCATAAACAGTAGTTTTCTTATCTAGGTCTCATTGCTTTGCATATACTTTGTTCAAAGCATTATCATCTTATCTATTTGACCTGTATTAAAACTATTATGGGGTAAATCTTACCAGCCTGTCAGAGCATTTTAGGAAGGATTGTTTTTTTGCCATGTTTATCCCTTGTCCCTAGATATTTCAACTCCATTGCATTGACATAGGTTTATGAGTATTATCCCTGTTTAGTTTTAGCATCTCTGTTGCAGACTAGGTATGGGTGCTCAGGCATGACCACTTCTTTTGGTACACATCTATGGGCAAATTTTTGATCCTGCAAATGCCTTCTGTTGTAATAATATCACTTCACAATTGAAATTCCTTTAGTCCTGAAGTAGGAAACTTTTTGTTCACCAAGCTAACATGATTGAAGTCTTCCTCCTTTTCATTGTCAATACAAAGAAAGGCTGTACTCTACAACTTTTATCACTGACCTCTTCATTGCTACACTCCCTATTTTGATTATAACACATAACTGGATAGTATATAAGCTAAAAAAAGTAGGACTTTGGTGTTCAACTAGTGTAACAAGTGTTCTATAAACACTTCAGAAAGATTATATTTAAATCTATCAAAACATATATGTGTCCTATAGTAAGTTTAGGAAGATGGGAATATGTCTTTATCTAGTAATTTTATCTTTTAATAATTATCTCTCACTCTCTCACTTTCTCACTCTCAAAATGCTTTTTATATTCTGCCTCAGTTTGCTGACAGAGTATGAGCTCCTGGACAGACTCTTGCTGTTCTAGAACCAGTATGGCATTTAAGAGGACACAACCATTTGCACAGGAAGGCTAATAGGTTTAGCATCTCCTGTCTTGCATTTAACTCCTCCTGGCCCTCCTGCCCTCCGTGTTTTCCTGGCTGATTGCCACACTCTTGCTCTGCTGTATTGCTTTTCTGCTCACAAGAGCTGGGGAACCTAATTAGGGGACGATTCTGCTGAAAAAAAACCCCAGCTGTGCTCCGTTCTCTGTGTTACTCTGTTGCCTCAGTTCCTTGATACAGCCAATAAAGAGTCTGCCTTGGCACTATTAAAAGAAGTGGGAAGTAGGCAGGGAGCAGTAATGGGACAGAGTCAGCCAGGAACTGCAGGTTTTGGCAGAGTGCTGTGTAAATGCAAGTCAGGTGGCATTTTTGGGAGTAGTTACTATGGAAACCAAAGAAGTGTTACTTTCCTGAAGTTTTATCACTTGGAGTTATGCATTTGTACCTCCACCATTATCTCCCTCCTCATCTTTGTGGAGAAAAGCAAGCACCATTAAAAATAGATTTACTGAATGTAACAGTGAATCAATTCTGAACATGGCTGTTTGCACAGAGTTTCCACTCAGAGACAGACTGTAAATTATTTCTCTGAAGAATACATTAGTGTTTTGTGACTAATAGGGTATTTAAAATTTAACTTCTACTGGAGGACTCACAGCTATGAATTCTTGTGCCTGATGTACTTGGTTGTAGACATAAGCAGGCTTAAACCTGTAGGCACATATCAATTCATCCTCAGACTGTTCACTCCTCATCCTCAGCTCTGGTGAGTAAGAATGGCTGTTGTCAGCAGTCCTGAGCCATGCCTGGGCTGCCAGACCACCATCCCACAGCCCACCCATGCAGCCCCCATGCCCGTGGGGTCAGGGGTCTACAGGGCCAGGGCAGGATGGCCCTAGCAATGCATGGCAGGAGTGACTCTCATCTCCCTGGGGTGACTCAGGGCTTTGTGGTGACCTCAGTGGCACCTGCCATGGTGAAGTGATCTGCAGAAATAAATGTGAGCCATCCCAGGGCTGAGGAGGAAAAACCTCCTGACATCAGGAGATTTCAGTGTGCTGGTGCCTTGGGGCAGCTACACCCATCTTCCCCTGGTGGGGACCAGGGGATGGACTCTGTGAGAGAGAACATCCTGCCAGGAGAGAGGGGAAGCAATTGAAGGGTAGAAAAATGCAATCTATATTCTGTATTGAATGAGAATATTCTTATTTGTTAAGTAACTTGGATTTTTAGGTTGCTGAAGGATTGATTGAACTGATAAAAAATTTAGCACTGTCTCCAGATATATATGTACATAAACATTTAAATATATAAGTATGTATACTTTATGTACACAAAGGCATATATTAATGATACACATGTAATTTTTCCTTTACCCTATTTTTAAGATTCTTTCATTCAACAGAACTTCTGACTTGAGCCAGATTGTCATTTCACACCCAGAAAGCCCCATGAAGTCCTCACTCCTGATGCTTGAGATGCATGAGAGAAAAAAAATCAGTTGCCAATAATCACACTCCACTTTTGGTTTTGATTTACTCACAGTGAAGAATACATCCTTGTAAATGTAGTCTCAACAGTGCAGCAAGAAATAATAAAAATCATCTCTAGATGTGCATACCCTACCTGCATCCTAACCCTTCATAGGAACAGATGCTTTATGTGTATTAGTCCTTTCCTGCTCACCATATGTTCAATTCCATAGGAAGAAAATCTTGTTGCCTGTGCCACAAGAGAGACAGGTCACACTCCCAGCATCTGGATGATTTGAAAACTAACATTCTGCATTGTGCTGGAGTGTGTTGTCTCAGGTCAGCCTAAACGCATAAAAACTGAATGTACCTGATAGAATAGATATTGTCTCTGGGAGAGATATAATTCCACACTGTTAGAAATCCAGTCCTTCTAAACATCTTAAAAATGTATCTGATTATTAAAAAATTTCCTACCTCATAATTATTGTAAATAATTCTCTCAGGCTCTGTCTGTACAGGATGAAGTCCAAGAAGAAATCCCAGGAGTCTAGATAAAATTCTAATCCTGCTTCTCATCGCCTCCTGGTTTGATAGGGGCCATCACCACACTACATATTCCACACCTTCTCTGAATCTCATGAGGAAGACCTATGACCTTAGAAAAAAATATTTTTTTTTTTTGGTTTGTTTTTTTGTTTGGTTGGTTGGGGTTTTTTTTTGCTATTTCTATTGTAAGGGCTTGAAATCCTTCTAGAATATTATCCTGGCATCATCATGTTAAATGGCATTTAGGAGTTGTGTGATATGTATTCTGTCCCTTGGAACTTGGAGTGAGAAGGTGTTGAGGGATTATAAAGTCCTCTTAGAGTATTGGGGAAGTTTAACAGCACAGAGCTAAACATGGAGTGGTTATATTCATGTTGTCTATAGGCAGCAATACCTCGAGCAGACCATTCCCCAAAACGATGATTAGATTTTTCTTGTAAGGAACTATTTGGCTAGTTCTGAAAGATAACTTTGAAGAAATACACATGCAGATTCATAATAAGTACACCAAGACAATCTGGGACGGTAAATTATTGAGGAAAAAAAATAGCAAAACTTAAAAAATATATAATTTTATTTCCCAGGATGACAAACTAAAAGAAAGAAAAAATAGCTGCCTGAGTCCTGAACATCAAATCTGTAGTCTCTTATTAGAAGTCATGAGGAATTAAAAGTCTGAGGTAGGAGATACCACTGTAGGTGCAGAGACCACTGAAAGTATGATGAGAAGAAAATATATATATTCAACTAGATTATTATACTTTACAGACATGAAAAAATTAAATTGTAGGAATCCCTGCTAGTAATATAGCATTGGATATTTCCAGTTTCTTAGGCATTCAATAGAAGGGATTTCTGAAAATACTGATGTAGTTTGGTTTGGTTTAAACATTGCATAAAAAGGTAACGACAAAGATAATTGGTTTAAAACCCCCAACCTAGTAACACATTAAGTGGTACTATGGATTAGCTGTAGTCTGTGAAATTACATCTGTAGTTATATGCACCCTCAGAGCAAGTCTTTAAATAAATATTTTAGAATTGTTTGATGTTAATTAATATAATAAACCTGTCACAGTAATTTTCAATTAAATTTTCTCATGATACGTTCAACTTAAACTGTGTTGGAAGGAAAGGGTATTAGGATGAAAATTTGTAACAATTGTGAAAATCTAATTTAACTTGTATAGAGTTGTTTTCTACTCATTTCTTTTATGCAACAGGAATGGGAGGCAAATTAATTGTTTTGTCACTTTTTTGTGAAATGTAGATGCACTCATACTTGATACCTTAATCACTAATTATGTCAATTTTTCTACTATTCTAAAGTGGCTGGCTTCTAATACTCTCTGGCTCAAATTCAAAAGAGCAGAGGTAAAGAAATATCACAATTCAACATATTGAGGTGCACCACCTGATAGAAATTTCAAAAATAGGGGGTATTACACTCTCTTTTCTATACAATTAAAAAACCTCTTTTTGTGAGACTCCACCAATTAAACAATTACTGTAAGATATTCCATATTTGAATGTATTGATTCAGTTGCCTTAAAAAAAATACAACAGCAATCACAATAATAAAGTAAATAAATACCTTAAACAAAAAACCACAGCTGTTCTTTGAAAATATCATCTGAATTTTTCAGGGCTGCAGGCTCAATCCTCAGAATTTTTCTTTTTACCATGTGTTTAATTAACACTGTAGTCATGGAAACTTCAAGCACCTGTAGTTGTTCCTCAGAACAACGTTTAATAGGCTGTAAAAGGCATATCATGATTTTTAATTTCTAATCTGCCCTGCATTTCACGAATATTCTTCATGGCTAATGTGTTGCCCTGCCTCCCCTTTGCTCTGCAGCCCATGACCTGTGAAACTGGTGTTCAGAAGAGCAGCTGCTTCAGGCTTCCTTATAGCAGGTCCCTATCAGTACTAACTTCTGATTCCACAGCATGTAAACTCCATGCTACAAGGTCACAGGTTTTGTCCACTTCTTTTCCATTCACTACTGTGAATCTTACCTGTTTTGATTTTCCAAATATTTTTTTTTTGTAATTTTGCAAGAATATACAGTACACTGATGGTCATAGAGCACCACAAAATGCCACTTTATTGTTTAAATGATGAAAGATCTTACTGTGTAGTTTCAAAGGGAAAGGAGAAGAATGGAAGAGAAGTTGGTCAGAACTTCTTTCAGTGTATCCTTTCTCGTGGTAATACATGGAGGAAAATACACAGATTCCAAGATATTTAGTGAAAGATGTGTGCTTGGCTGACAGACATTCCCTTCAAGAATAAAAAATATAAGCCAGAAATATACTTGTAAGCAGTGCTAGTATGACTCCTTTATGAAGTGAAATGACTTAACTAAAGGAACTCCAGTTGGCATTAAGTTAGAGGTAAGTTTCTTCCAGATCAGTTACATCAGATCAAGCTACTGTTTGTTAGCTGAGAAATGAGGAGTGGATGGCCTTCGTGCTGGTAAAGGAGCATGGGGCTCCCTGTGGAGATCTCTGTAGTTTTACTAGACTGTGAAGACAGATCTCAAGAGACCTTTGTAGTTTGGGCTTAGAATTCTAACATTTTCACAGATGGAGGAAAAATTAGTCCCTTTGCTCCTTAAATCTATGATCTCAATAAACAACTTCAGAATATTATGTGTTACAGAAACCTTATACATTTCTTCCTTGAGACTTCTAGACTTTTCTGCAAGTATTCAGCTTAGTTTGATGCAAAAGCTCTATCTGCCTTTTATCACAAATCACACATTATCCTCAAGCTCCTGCATGGTTATTTTTCTTAAGAGAAAACATGCTGTTAGTTTTGTTCAAGGAACAGTTGCTAAATGATTATTATTTCCTAGAGATTATATCATCTCTTAACAGAAAATCGCTTCTTCACGACAAGTTAATAAAATGCAAAAGAAGGCATCCAAGTTCCATTTAAAATAAATGGTGAATCTATTAAAATCTAAAAAGGCATTAAAAAGTTTCTGTAGTCTCATCTGTCAAAAAGGATGGTGCATAATATTGTGGGAAAGCTGATGGAGTTTTTTTCCCCAATATCTACATCCATACGGATCTATGAAGGTTTTAAGGCAGCATAATTCAGCATTGCTGCTGGAGAGAGTTGAAGCACCATGAACTCTAAAGGACATTTAATCCACTGTTAAGTTTTAGCTCTGCCACAAAGGTTTGCTGCACTTGAAAGCTTAGTGCGATGCAAAATGGCATGTACGAATTGGAGCATCATTCCTTTCAGTGGAAATTGATGCTTTATCATCAACTTTATCATCATGCTTGTAAAATTCTTAGAAATGTTGTGATCCTGAAAACAACCTCTTAATTTTGGTTATACTTGAATCAAAGCTACATCCTCTAAATTCTGTAACTTAAAAAAGCATAATTTTCTTCTCTAAGAAGTTTATCTTCCCACAAAAATTTGATGATGATTTGTAGTTATAGAGTCTTCCTTGTTTTTTTCTATGAAATTATTCACTTCTTCAAGGCAAAATGAGAACCTGTGTTGGGGGATCATCAGTGTGTTTGTAGGTGTGGAAAAAATATCCTTATAATGAAGTGATTTTTAGAGATCGGGTGTTGGGATAATAAACTGTGTTTCTTATAGAAATTTAAAATGCTTTTTCTATTTATGAGTTTTTCAGTTGTACTAGGGAATCAGGGACAGTAGGAAGAAAGAACAAGGCACACCAGTATAATTGAGAACAAGTGGGAAGAACAGTGTAGAGACATGAGCCACAGGAGACACAAGCTACAGGAGACACATTCTCCAATGCACATAGTGCCTGCAGGTGAGTCACAAATGCTCAGTTATGACCCTCACACTGCATTTTATGTAGATAGTGTCAAGTCCTTGCAGAAATGAAAGTCAGTTGCTGATATGTCCCATTGTGGCACCAGTCCAAGTCAGATATACTGATTTTCATGCAATTTCGTCATACTCAGAACACTAAGGCTAGAAGTTAGATTCTTGCACAAAGGTGCAGACTAACCTAAATATTGCTCAAGATTTTAATTTTACTTCCTTTTCACTTCTGAAGGTCACAGATATGTAAAGGCAGGAGGAGGGAAAGATTGTTTTTACTTTAAGATATAGTTAGAAAATGCCATGTAGGCTAAAAATAGCTCAAAAAGATGAACTCCATGGATGTGCTAATACCCCTGTTAAGTCAATACATTTTGAGATGTTAAGTCAATATACTTCGAGATTAATGGGTAATAAATAAGTTATGAAACTATTTCCCCCAGGAATTCTTTGCACATTTCCATATATCTTTTTTTATATATATATACAAGTGGTCACAGATGAAACTGTCTGAGATAAATAGTCTGTGCAGGACTGAGTCACAGGTTTGTGTGGATCAAAAGCTGCTTCCCAAGTTAGTGATACAATCTAATGTACTATATGCTTCCTACCCCACAAGAAACTGCAGTCTCACTTCTGAGCACTGGTGACTTATGTCCTTAGAAACCCCTAATTCAATTCCTTGGAGGTAAACTCAAAGTTGCTTTTTCACAGTTTCAGAAATTTTCCAGCAACTCTATAAGCAAACAAATGAAAAGCAATTTTGTACAGACATTTCCCTGCCCACGGGTCCATTTCTTCTTCCTAACTCCAACCCATTTGTACTGATTAATAGCTCAAAGGTCTTTTTTACTAAGCAAAAATTAATTCCTTCTGAGGGAGGCAGATCATATTCAGCCTCCCACAATGTCATATTCAATAGGGGACAGCTATAAGCTAGCAGAAGGTAATTATGTTACTCCCTTAAAAGTGGGAGTCTTTATCTAAAAATTGAAACCATGGCTGTGCAGAGCAGAACATCTCTAGCTGACTGTGAATGTATAATAGACTCATTCTCCTTTAAAAATACACTTCTGTACAGAGAGCTAGTTCAGTTCCCTTAAACTTATGTTAGAGTTTTTTGGTGGGAATTTTGTGCTTAGCCTCAGCAGACGCCCTAACTTAAACACATTTCTGAGTAATGTTTAGCTTTTAAAGGCTTGCATTTAGGTGGGGAAATTGTACTGGATTTTAAGAACCAGGTTATATCTGTAAAGTAGGAGGCAGTAACACTAGCATGGAACTAAATGGTGGAGTAATATCAAATAAAGGATAAATACAATTTTGCTAAGCACTGTCATAGAGCCACTCAGGCTTCTCAGTGGAAATGTTTTTAGAGTTCAAGCTGCAGGAATACGAGGGAGATTGACTGTAGATGGCAGACTCCTGTGATAAACTGGGAAGAAAATAAACACATGGACAAATATCAGAGGCTATGTTTTAGTTGCAGGTGAAGATTCTGGTGGTCCAGACACGATAGAGAAAGAAATAGAAAATTTATGTGGAAATAAAAAATCCAGTCAAAGACAAAACCAGTAACATTTCCTTAACTTAAAAGAATATACCTGTGTGTATGTGTAGCTTAGAGAACTTGAGGGGCACAGTGACTAGACTTAAAAACAATGAAGGTAAGCATAGGACACTCCTGGAAGTTATTTCATGGTTTTGTCTGAGACATAAATGCAGCAAAAGAACAGAAAACAGTAGAATTTGTACCTGGCTTTTATTACAGATTTCATTACTTTAACTATAAGGCTGGTGAGAGGTTCTTATAATACTCAGTTAAAAGGCAATGCTTGCCAAGTATCCACCAGGAAGATAAGGATATGGGAGGTTTAGAAGTTCTAGAATATTTTTCCTAGAATTTCACGCACTTTATATCTGAGGTCTGTGACATTTTCCATTTAGTTTCAGGTAATAAGTGATAGAATTGTGAACCCACTATTTTCTAAATTGGTTTTGGTGGCTTTTCTTTTTTTTTTTTTTTTTTTTTTTTTTTTTTTGTGGGTTTTTTTTTCTTTTTTTTTTGTGGTTTTTTGTTTATTTGTTTGTTTGTTTTTTGTTTTTTGTTTTTTTGGGGTTCTTTTAGGAGAATAGAGTTAGTAACATCATGAATCTGTAAATAAGAGCAAATTGTGTCTTTTAAACATATTCCCTTCTTGCATTATCTTAATTTATATAGGATGTAATTTATAGAAGTATATACATGAAAGAAACAAATCATGAAAGATGATAATTTTGTCTTTTATAGAAACAAGGAAATGGACTATACAGGATATTCCAAAGTGATTTGAATAAATCACCATTGCATAGAACTTTGGTGGAGAAATAAATGTAAGAAAATGACTTGTTTTTCCTTGAACAGTGATCATTATTAACAGAATAATTCAGGCCACATTTTTACTTGGGGAAAAAAAATATAAAATCTATGGAAGAAAATCCCATCTGTTCAGAGCAGGTCTGATATAAAGAGGAGTGGTAGGACCATGTGTTTAAGCAAACTGTACTTAAGGTAATACAACTACACAGAAGATCAGCTGCTACTACAGTAGTATGAAATGAAGCCACCATCACTAAGCACTGGCAAATTGTCATAACTATAGATGTGTTAGAGCAGAAACAATGTATCATAATGCTGTTTGCTATTTTAAGACTGGGTATATTTAACTGATTCCTGTATTTAACATCTGAATCCCAGCTGTGCCCAGCAAGCCTTTATATCATCAAATGAGAAGATTTTGACAAGTTCTATCTTGCTAGTACCACAGAATGCACAGAATAATCATGGAATGATACAACTTGACTTTTACTGGGTATTATATTGGTTCTGACCTAGATAGCCCACAGAGCATTTGAAGGATACATGAAAACAAGATTTAAAAATGATTGCATTCCAGGTTGTTACATTCATGAGGGATCAAAGGCTAATCCTGCCTTCAGCTGCTTAGAATACAACCAAGATCCAAATGTCAAATGTCTTTACACAGCGGCAGTATGTCTTTCACATTTGTGAGAATTCTAACTCGTATTATTCTGTTATGTAAGCCATACCGCTTTTAAGTGGCAAATCTCGATAAAAAAAAAGCCTGTGGTAAAATATGTACAAATGAATCTCATTAATAAGGAAACTGCCTATTTCTCTTGACAAGATGAGACATGTACTGTGCAAGATCTGTTTCCCACATGGTAAGCTTTATCACATAGTCTGGCTCTAAGCAGTTGCATTACTTGCCATGTCACTAAAATTAAATAAAAATGTTAAGAAGAGCTGCCAACTGTGAAAACAAATCCAAATAAAAAATTAAACACCCAAACATGATTTACTGTTTCATGAGGCAAAACATTATTAGAACAATGAGAAAGCAGTCTGTCTGATAATTTATTTTTTTACTGTGAACATACATAGTGTAATACATCAGTAAGAGCAATCAATTTTTCTCTTTTTGCATTTTCTCTTTTCTCCACAAAACCCCCACAAGAAAAAATGCAACATTAAAAGAACCTGAGAATACAGAAAAATTGAACTTATTTTAAGTCAGTTGCATTGTCATCACTGTTTCCTGTGCTGAGGATAGTAACTGGTATCCGCTCATTTCAAGATAAAAAGTGCATCTTGCTCATGTGAGAAAAGGTTTAGTAAAATAGGAGTAGAACTACACGGCTTAGATGGATGGATTTATGAAATTTAGCATGTATATAAAATAGTAGAATATACATACAAATATGATTTTTATTTTCATCCATGATGTGCTTACAGCAAGACTGTGGTCTTACCCAAATTATCACAAACCAATGCAGCTTAACCGAAGCATAAAGAATAGATAATGTTTCAAATATATTGAAGTCAGAGATGAGTATCAAGTAAATAAACTTACTTTTACTTTTAATGTCACTGATGTTCACCAACAATTGTATGCCACCTTACATTACATGCATAAAACACTGTGCTGTGTATTTTCATAAACCGAATAATTGATTCATGTAAATCAACTAGCATCGCTACTACTACTTTAGTCCTACTTTGCATCCTTTTTCCCACCTTTTTTTTTTTTTTAAGAAAAAGTAGTTTGTTCATCAAGAAAATAATTTAGCTTCTTTTCTACATTTGTCATGTTGAGATTCAGAATGTAAAGCAAAACTGGAAAGATTTGGCCACTGATTTTCAAATGCAGGACTTGTAGGAGAAGAAATAATGCTCTCAGCACACATCCCTCAGAGAAGCCTACAAAGATATCATATCAAACCTAATGGATTGTATCTTCCACAGTAACCTAGGGCACTAAGTCATAAAATATATATCTTGGCATGTCTGAGACTGCCATGCATGAGCTTGACAGTGAGAAGAGATCACAATTAGCTTTCAGAATAATTTCCATACATAACAGTACCTGTCAGGAAAGGGAAGTCTTGTTCTTCAACTGGCAACAATTATGTGGCATGGACATGAGAAGAAAAATAATGAATGTGAGTTCCACTGAATGAACAGTTCAAGTACCTTCTGGTTTTTCTTTGTTTCAATGGTGTTTTTTTCCCCTGCAGTCAAGTAAAGGCTGGATATTATTAAACCTTGCAATATGTGTCCATTCTGTCCTCTGCCAAAAAAAAGCAATAAAAAGATGCCTGTCTAACCTTTTCTATTTTGAGATGAATCTTTTCTTTACTCTCTTTGCTATGACAGATCCAATAACAGCATAAATTCTTCAGGCACTGTTCCTTTTTAATGATCAAAGTAGTTATTCCAAAACTTTGTCTTTTGCATTTGGAAACGGCAAATTGAATTGGGATTCACATAAAAGTTCAAGGACTACAGGTTAAACTAATGTTTTTTTCCTCCTGCTCTCAAATACTTTTATAATTTGTATCTATGAAGAATGCATAATCCATCCATGAAGAGATGATAAAAGCAAAACTGCTAGAAATAAAGAAGGGTATTAACCCTAGTAAGCAATTTGGGAAAAGAGAGGACCCCTACAAAAAGCGGTAGGCAGCTGCTTGGCCCAGTGACTATGTGCAATCTCTCTCTTCTGTGAACTATAGATGAAGTGATTAGATCTTTTCTAGAGGATAACTTCAAGGATGTAGATCACTCTTCCCTGTGAAGTGAAATAGAGTACGATGCAGTGTGTTTTGTCATCCTAGGTACCTGATATCCAGGCTTTTTTAATGCCTGATAAGACTTATTCTCCTTTCTAAATTTAACTCATTAACATTTTTTAACATACCTAGAGTCAGTAAAACATCAATAGTTTATCATCAATAGTATTTCAATTGCATGTTGAGATTTGCCAATTCTAACCTACCATGTGCGTAAACACTGACATTGTCCTTAGCTTTGTGTATATCCAGGATATTTACAATATTAAATGTTTAAATAATTTGTTGCACTTTGAAGTCATGCAAAACATTCTGTGATTTGATCCCCTCCCTTTTTCCAGAAGAGCACATAATCAGGGCAGAATGACACCCAACCACATTGGTAAACAGGCTTCGGAAATCTGTAGGTATCTGTAAAGATTGCTTTTAGCAGCATGGGCAACATCAATGCAAATACAATCTTCTCTCATTAAAATTGTTTATTGCTCATTCACAATCCTTTTCTGGGAATAAACTTGTAGCCAAAAAAAAAAAAAAAAAAAGGGACATCTTCCTTATTTCTTTTCTTCTTTGTTGTAATTTTAAGCAACATTGCACTGGATGACAGATTCTTCTGAAGAAATTTTCTTCAACCTTCCACTCTCTATTACAGCAAGGCCACAGTCTATCGTGCTGTCTCAAATGTGTCATTATTTTTAAATGCCAATTCAGCTTTGTGATTTCTTCACAACACTGCAGCAAAGAGAGTTTTCCTCAATTTTCTGACTAAGTAGGAAACAGTTAGCTATATGTATCAGAAAAGAAAAAAAGTATCATCATTAGTTTCCCTGTAATATTGATGCCAAAACAAAATATCAAAAGATAAATTGTTTTGAAAATAATGAATATTCATCACTTAAGTAGATGGTATAAAGAGCTAGTTTTTCTGCTACCTGAATAATACATTTCTCCAGAAAGGATTTTTTACCATGGAGTAAAACTATTAGGTCATTTGGCATCTCAGTGTTTTATTGTATGAGTGAGTTTTATTTATGATGTAAAACATTTTCTGAAGGAGTTAAAGTTTTCCTCACTCCTAGTGCTAAACCCCTTAACTCACAAATTATGTTTTACATTTATTTCTTTCCTGGCATATAAGAGTATTCAAAACTTAGCTTTCAGATATTAAGTTTCCTCTGATATCCTGAGTTTGCATAATGTGTTTTTTATGAGATGCTATATAAATTTTGTTATTATGTTATGTGCCTCTTGCCTTATCACCCTGAGTTCATTAATTTCATTGCAGCTGCTCCTATATAAGAGAAAGTAATGTTGAGCATGATATAGTTTCCAAGCAGTCATCGTTTTGATTTCTAATCATGTAGTTGAAGACTACCTAAAGAAGGTCACTTCTGTGATAGTGTCTAAGAAATCAGGCATTCATATACAAAACCATATACCAAAGTACTACAGTTTGCTTCCAAATCAAGGGAAGAAAAACATGGCAGTTTGTATAAGAATTTTTTTAAATTAGCCCATCTGTGTTTGTGTCTATGTGTATGTTCTTTCTACTGTACTGCAAATTTAGTGTATTTTGGTTGTAATAAAATGGGCATCACCAAAGCTCCTTCAGATAAGGAAAGAAATTATCTTATGTCTTTCTCAAAGCAACCTCCCTATTTTATTTTAAATAGGAAAAAAATCCAGATTTAAATTTAAAACCATTACTCTGTGTTTGGAAAATATTATTTTGAAAATGTCCCAGTCTTAACTAGGTCACAATATGTTGTGTTAGTTGGAAATCTGAACAAAATACTTTTTGTGCTGTTAATAGATATAAATTGAATTTAAACCATTTTCTGTTTCTTGAAATAAAAAATTTGAAAATAATATCAACACTTTACACATATCAAATTGAGGTTAACCTATTTAAACATAACTGCTTTATGTCTTCAGAAATGTTAATTTTACTCACAGTTTAGACTCATCCAACTTCTTTACCCATAAAAAAAGAAAAAGAAAATATTAGGATATTAGATATTTAAAATATTGAATAATGTCTAACCACAATGGATCTCACAGGCATTTAATTCCTTGTACAGTAATTTACAGGAAATGTGCATTTATATTCGATTTTTTAAATTATGCTCTTTCCTGTGACAGTTAATGAAGACAATGCTATAGGCATGATTTACTTTCACACTGAGTTAACTGATCCAGGATAATGATTTAGAAATCAATTTTTTTTCCTAATTTCCTGAAAAACATTAAATGGCTATTATGAAAGCAGAACATAGGAAAAGTAAAAAAAAAAAAAAAAAAAAAATAGACACAGCCCTATAATTATCTAACAACATACTGTTTGCTCCATAGCATGATAAAAAGTATGACAAAATAAGTACTAGCGGTTTCTACTAAAACCTAGTTTTAAATGTCAAAATATTTTAAACTAATCTACATATCAAAACAGACTACACTTTTCTTCTCTGTCTGCATTTGAGTAATTAAATTTTACAGTTTTTTATTCAGTAGCATCTGCTTCATATTTCTGCACTGTAGTTAAGCTATCAATTTTTGGCAGTGTAATAACCCTGTTGAGTCAATAGCTACTGTTTGCTCTGACATTATTGACTCAGCAGCAAGTTCATTGTTTTGCTTGTTTTTACAGTACATACAATTCATACACATGATCACCTTTAGCTGATAGAGTGTATTAATAAAAGATGTATTTCGCTGGATCTAGTAGAGAGTGTCTCCACTGAGTGGAGACCCTAAGAAAAACTTTTTATAATGCCATAACTGGAGAAAGCCTTAAAGTATACCAAGAAATACAGCACTGCTGCCACATCTTGGGGTTGAATACCTCTTTAAACTGGGTCAGGCGCTATCTGTCCTGTTTCAAGGAAACTGTCCTTTC
This sequence comes from Zosterops lateralis, assembly GCF_965231275.1. Classification (NCBI taxonomy): domain Eukaryota; kingdom Metazoa; phylum Chordata; class Aves; order Passeriformes; family Zosteropidae; genus Zosterops; species Zosterops lateralis. Next base: position 74,801,609 of record NC_139762.1, read on the forward strand.
AGTTGTTCATTACCCACAGCCTCTAAACACTTAAGTGATCTAAAATTGTAGAATCACAGGATGGTTTGGTTTGGAAAGAACCTTCAAAGTTCAGAACCTGCCCCCATTGACACCTTCCACTAGAAAAGGTTATTCAAAGCCCAATCCAAGGAGTGGGCATCCATAACTTCTCTGGGCATCCTCTTCCATTGTGTCACCACTCTCATTGTAAAAAAATTATTTACTCTATCTAATCTACATCTATCCTTTTTTCAGTTTAAAATTATTATTATTATTATTATTATTATTATTACTATTACTATTATTATTCCTTTTCTTATTGTTACAAGTCCTGGTAAAAAGACACTCTATTTTTTCTGTGCCTGCCACCCACCCACCCCTTAGGTACTGGAAGGCATCTATAGGGTCTCCCAAGAGCCTTCTTTTCTTCAAGCTGAACAATTCCAATTCTCAGCCTGTCTTAATAGGGGAGGGTTCTATCCCTCTTATCGTTGCTGTGGCCCTCCTCTGGACTTGCTCCAACAGGACCACATCTTACCTTGGGGACCCTGGAGCAGAAGGCAGAACTCCAGGTTGGGTCTCACCAGAACAGAGCAGAGGGACAAAATCCCGTTCCTCACTCTGCTGCTACACTGCCTTTGATGCAGCCTAGGATACATTTGGCTTTCTGGGCTGTAACTAGTCATTGCCAGTTCATGTCCAATTTTTCATCCACCAGTTGCCTGAAGTCCTTCTTTACAGGCCTACTCTCAATCCCTTCATCCCTCAGCCTCAATTGATAACAGGTATTTTCCTGTTCTGGCAGCCAGACTTTGTTCTAGGACTTGTCAAATTTTATGAGGTTCGCATGAGTTCACTCCTCAAGTCTATCAAGTTCCCTCTGGATGGCACTCCTTCCTTCCAGCAAATCATGTGTGCCACTCAGCTTGGTGTCACCTCCAAACTTGCTGAGGTTGCACTCCATCTCATTGTCTATGACATCAATAAAGATATTGAATAGTCTTGTACCTAATATGGACCCTGAGGATCACTACTTGTTAATGACCTCCATTGGGCCATTGACTGCAACCCTTTGGATATGGCCATCCAGCCAATTCCTGATGCATCTAACAGTCCATCTATCAAACTTGTGTCTTGTTAACTTACTCATAAGGCTGTTGGAGCCCATGTCGAAGGCCTTACAGAAGTCAATTGGTGACACTCGTTGTTATTCTCTTAGCCACCAATGCAGAGTCAGTCCATCATTAACATTAATAAATACCATGATGTTAGTAAAGCATGATTTGCCCTTTGTGAAGCCATGCTGGCTGTTTCTAATCACCTCACTTTAATCTGTGTGCCTTGACACAGCTTCCAAGAGGATCTGCTCCATGCTGTCTTTGAGGCTGACAAGTTTGTTTTTTCCAGAATCCTGCTTTCTACCCCTTATCAAAAAAAAAAAAAAAAAAAAAAAAAAAAAAAAAAAAAAAAAAAAAATCAACCAACCAAACAAAAAACCACTCAGAGTAATATTCTGTAATTGGCTTCAGATGTTTTTCCTTTAAGTACAGTGATTTCTCATTACATTGTATCTTGCTAAGCAATGTACATAGAGCAAACAAAAAATCCACCAAACAAAGGGTATCTTGCTGCACAAATGTTCTTAGACATCTAAAGTTTGCCCTCAGCATGTCAAAGTACAATTGTGACTTTTCTGAATTACAGGAAAATCTGTGCGAGTTGACTCCATCTCTGTGGGGAAGATATGCTTTGTCATTCAAATTATTTGGAGTGAAGAGAGGGAAAGCCATATATTTTCTTAATTTCTGTTCAGTTATTTAAAGCAATAAATTGTGTGGTTCCTGCAGGTTAAAGAAGCACTATTACACTCCTCTGGCAGTAAATTAAATTAATAGAGCTTATCATTCAAGACTAAGTGAAATTACAATCAATGTTTTAACAGAAATCCATCAAAACCAGAAATACCAACTGGACAAAAAATTATATAAAAAATCTTTGACATGTATAAAAATATTTTTACCTGGGAAGAAATGCTTAGAGTTACAGAGAGATAGTCATACAGAGAACATGGGAGAAGGAAAATGTTGTTACTATGCTAAACTATATGCATTTTGCATTTGGCAGGACTACTGAGCAGTTTCTGATCTGTCTTAGGTAGAGAAAGAAAAAAGGAAAGAAGAAAGAACAGGCATAAAGTATTTGCTCTCCCGCATATCTAGGTCAAGTTCTTGCTGCCTAGGCTCCCAAGTGTTTTGAAAGATGTTATAGCACCATTAATTTCACTAATCACACAAAAGATAAATGGGTCAGACACAGGTGGCCAACTGCCCAGGCCAGCTGTCCATGGCTAGCACTGGGGATAACATGCTTCAGATCTTGCTCAGTTTATACTTCCACAACACATGTGGGAAGGCACCCCATTCATCTTTCTTCCTTGCAGACACAGTCCCTCCAGGATCAGCTCACAGGGCTTTGACTCCATCTTTCCTCAGCAGCAAAATTGCACTGTAAGAGTACAGCCAGATTGCTAGAACTGCAAAACAAATTAACGCTGATCATAGTTACATTAACACATAAATGACTAGACAAATTTGTATACTGACATCTGAACCCCAGGTATGAGATAAAATAAGAATGCAGTCCACAGTTTTAAAGGACACATTGTATTTCTTATCCGAGTAAAGATTTTGGAGGTCAAGTCTTTTTTTTTTTATATGCAGTTGTATATGAACATAAGCACAGTACTGTGGATATTTTTATTGGATTTTTTTTCTGCAAATTCTGTAATAAATTAGCAAATTTTCAATGTGCCTATTACACATTTGTGTTTTGAATGTTTCAAAATTACTTTTTTTCTGATCAGTGTCTCTAACTCAGACAAGTATATTTTTAATAAGACAGTGTCAAAGTTATTAATATAAAGGAAAATATAGTCTTTTTTATACAATTAGAAAATAAATTCCCAGCCTTCCCTACAGTTAGCAAACTAGTATGGCTATCCTACCTCCACTCAGCTTCAGTTTTGCATGAAGCTACTACAAAGCTAACTCTTTCAGGCAATCTTCTCTATCAAACTTGGAAAAATAAAGTAAATGATTCTGAAATATCTGGGAGTGACAGAAGAGACTGGCTAAGACTAAGTGGCAGACACACTGAGGAGGCCAGTTTAAGAAAAGTTAAATACAAGTCTCGCAACTTGGCAGTAGCTGCATTTTATATAAGCCGATTATTGAATACAAAGCACTTCTCAGGAGGTTTCTTTTAGAAATAAACACTGATGCTGACTCTAACAAAGAGCTTAAAAGATTAACAAATATATCCAGTTCTGCATTAAGGAGATTGCAATTTAAATTTAATTCTTTGTAGACTTCAGCTTGTTAGTATGGACTTAATATAGCTTTGCATTGAATAATCATACGTTAATGCAAAAAACAAAAAATATGTTTCATATTAAATTATATTTAATGATAAGACTATGTCCTGTCAAACCCTGAAATTAGTGGATCTCATGACTGAAAAAATGCATAATGCGGCAAGGAAAACTTTCCGGTGTGAGGTCAGCAATAGTTAGGGATGCTTTTTGATGCAATAAGGAAAGATTAACAAAGCATTGGCTATATCTGCTTAGCACAGAATTAATCTGATAATCAGAGTAAAGCTGCAACTTTCTTCTTTGGTTTTGTTATGAAATGGAAAACTTTTCATGATCCCACATTTCAGAGATTTTGAAAGCCAGCTCAAGCATTTCTGTCATGACAAACTATTTAATATATAAAAATTAAAAGAGTTACTTGCACTTGAAATTAAGAGAATGTAAAGTATGCTGATCATATATACCTTAAATAATGAAATAAGAAATGGCTTGCTGATAACAGAACTTAAATTTTATTTTAATTACTACCTTTTAATCTTTACATCCCACATACATTGATTTTGAATTGGATAACCCAATCCAAATACATCAATCATCCGTCTTGTCTATGTGGCTACTTTGAACTTACATACAGGTGAAAAAATGATTCCCAGTCAAGACAACATTTAATTAGAAAGTATTTCTTAATGACTTTATTTCAGATTTGTTACGCTAGAACACAAAGGGTGATTATGAGCCTACTCTTTGCATAAAGTGTTGTGCTTTAATTTACTGTGGTTGCCTTCAAACTTCTCTTTATTAATTTCCTACTTTTTTTTAACAAGTTCTTGCTTTTTAGCTTGGATTTTAAGATGGATGTTGCCAGTTTATGTGAAAAAGAAATGCTACTTCTTATTACTTTCAATAAAATCTCAAGTAGGTAATTCAGACCTCTGATTCTTCTGCAGTATAGATAAAATTTTAACCTGCCCCAAAGTAGAATTATGGTATCACCATTGTTGTCAGAATTACTTGATTGAATATTTAAAAAAATAAAATAATAATGTAAAAAAAAAATCTACTGTAATATCTACCTTGTAGCAAAAGAACTTGAAAAGTTTTGAAAATTAGATACAATTCTAATTCATTTCCATTATTGACAAAGTACATTGCTCAGAGTTCTTTTGTTTTATTTTGCCTGGCATTTCTTTATATTCTGGAGTGCTATTGTCTTTTGTTACTAGATTTTAAAACATGATGTTAAGGGATTCTTCAGAAACTGCATTAAAACCCAACTGTATACTCTGTTTCTTAAGTATGTAAATCATAGTCTAAATATCTCTGTCTGGCTAGTGCTCCAGAGCAATATGTTTATTGTAGATCACATGTGTGCAACCAGCTTCCCTTTTGGTTTATAGACCTACTACGCATTTATTAGTTCATATGGTCAGTACTTATGGCTTCTGGATTTGTCACGATTAGCAAGCAGTACTTTCTGATTTTATTATAATTTATGAATGAACTTGTGCAATTTATTCACCATAAGATATTCTTTAGAATAATAATAATAATAATAAAGTTTGCATTTATAATTCCAATATGTCAATGGTACATGGAAATTCTGCTTCACAAATAGACCATGATGGTTACTATCATTCTACAACGCAACGTAATATTCATATTGTTTTCAGATAATTTAAATTATTTCCTTTTTTACTCTACATCATCCAAATAAATAAGGAAGCATTCCAAATAGGCCAATTATGAAGTGATAGTTTGTTATATAAGTAGATTACAAGAATCAAATGCAAATATTTCTTTAGGTCATACATTAAAAGAAAAAAAACAACACAGAAATATTTTGAACTTTTTTTTAAGCACTAGATATATATCAGCAGAATTTTATATGCAGTGTTGTGTATACAGTGGGAATAGCTGGCAGAAGTGAAATTTCATGCTATCATTCTGCCTTGCTTAAGTGCAAGTACACAAATACTCATGTTAACACACGGATAACATAGGTTCATTTTCCAATCTGTAGTCACTTGAAATTTATCTCTTTTTTTAATAAATATTCATCATTTACAGATTTAAGTAGCATACTTAATTCTTTAGGAATGATTAGTATTTTAATTATTTTAGGTTTTTCTTTGCTTCACTTGTTTTCTTAATTTTCATTGGAGGCAGTGGTGTTGTACAATGTTCCCAACATCAAGTGACTCAGCACCATCTATCTCACTATTGAGACATTCTCTTTTGCTGTCCTGATGTCTCTCGAGCTTCTGGAGTACTGTATTCAGAGCACAATCTTTGTGCAACCTGCAGCTTTCTGTGTCATTTAGGCTGTGCATTTTCCGTGCCACAGCATCAAGTCATAATTCCTAGTGAACGAATAGGGGCACAGAAGAACGATTATTTAAATGGTTTAAGACTGTATGTAGCATTGCTTTTTTCTTCCATCACTATTTGCCCTAAATGTCAGTAAAAACTAGGGAAATGAGAGGTTGAGTAAAATTCAAACACTTATGAAAAAAAAAAAAAAAGAAAAGAAAATGTGAAGAACTCTAAGGGATTAATATTAGTTAAAAATGTGGGGATATCTTCTCATCAATTTTTACAAGATTCAAAATGTCTGGACCTTACTAAGCTGGAAATTCTGTAAAAGGCCCAAATCAGGAAGATGGTAGCTGACCAAACAGAGTAAAATTTCTATGGAATTCTCAGTCCACTATTAAAATGTGATTTTGCATATGCTGGCAAAGACAAAACTCAACATCTGCTTTTGTGACAGGTTACATAAAAATAGAATTAAAATATTAAAAAAAAAAAACAACCTGGTTTTAAAATTATTAATTATCAGTGGACTGGATATCTTCTTTGAAAAGCTACTTTTTTTTTTTTTTTTTTTTTTTTTGGAAAAAGAATACTAACTTCCAGATAAAGTATGTATAAAAAATATAATTTGTTGATTTTTCCCCTTTGGTATTTTTTTTTTCTGTCACAGAAACTTAAACCAACACACTTTTTTTTTTTTTGCCAATATCTGATAAAAGCACCTACTAGTATTTACAATAGCATAATCATATTAAAAAAAATATATTAAATTTGTGGTTTAATTTTCTGACTCAAATGTCAAATTTGAAGGTATGTTTCAAATATCATTTAAATAAAACAATCACAAAGTCTTTTTCCCCTTTTTTTAAGCTATCCTAGCAAGGGTTATATAGAAAAATGTGTCCCATTTTTACACTTTGATCTGAGCCTAACAAATGAACTTCAGACAACTAAATCTTCTCATGATAAGTTCTCAGGGTGTGTAAAATCTACTTCGAATATTCTGAAAACAATAATCTGTTCCTCAGTAAATCTGGCAAGAACCTAAAGCATAATGTGGTACTGAGAACAAACTCTTTTGTGGTTGTTCTATTTCCTTTGCAACACATGTATTTGCATTACAGAGAAGTCATAATTAACTTATGCTGACACAGTGGTGTTACCTTTGGTTATCCTCAATAAGCACTAGAAGTCAAAGCCCCTGTAATGTTTCACCACCTGCACTGTGAGCTCGAAAACAGGCCTATTTAACAACAATATTGTTAGGAAGAAAATATGCAGGGAAGGGCATAAAGGGCAATGTGATTTTAAATTTTGTAAGCTCCTTTCTTCCAGTTTTGTGTTTAAACAAGATGCCAGGTAAAGTTACTGCTAGCAAAAATGATTTGAGAAACCCAAATTGAAAAGTAATTTTAACCTGAAATAAATTGTCCCAGTGGAATAAGCAGTACTTTGGGTTAGACCTCAAAAACCCTTCAGCTTCTAAAGGGTATTATTGGGCTCTTAGGAGTAATAAGTGTCTGAGGTCACCTTCATGCTAAGCTTGTTGTGACTTTCCTTGGCAAAATGTTGAGAGAAACCTAGAGCATCTAAAAGAAGAGATGCTGCAAAATTTTCTCTGTTGATATTCTTGATTTCTTTGGGAGAAATGCGTCAAGTGCTATGAACAAAATTACAATATTTACCTGATTAATAAAGTTTTTTATCTTACTCCATTACACTAAACTGGGAAATCAGAGCTTATAATTGAGCACTCTGAAGTTTACCAAGGACACGAGGCTGCCCTTTGCAGTAGCAATTGCTGAGGTTTATCTGCAACAAAAGACGTGTGGAGCAGATCCAAGACAAGTGCAGCGCTTAGTAAAAACTTCTGAGTAGGTACAAGTATGGCTATGATGGTAAAGATAAAATACTAGAAAAACATTATATCCACAGAGATTTTTGAAATCAGAGAGGTTTATGTGATTCCATTTCTATATTGGTTTAATTTAATCTACTATTATCAACCTAATAAATCTTCCAGTGGTAGTGATAAAAAATATGCCAAACAAATTAGTTATAAATCATTGTATTAAATACACAAACCTGTTAAATATTAGTTATGTATATGTGGGGAATGGTGGCCCCTGAGAAGGAAGGAAGGAAGGAAGGAAGGAAGGAAGGAAGGAAGGAAGGAAGGAAGGAAGGAAGGAATTCCAAAAATACTTTTTTACATTCACTATTTAGAGGAGAAGCACCCTTGAATTGAATTACAAAATGGCTATTGAAAATTAAAATCAGTTGGTTTCGCCAGTTTTGGATAGCCAATGGCAGAGTGCCAAAACATAAAAAAGCTTAGAGAAGCATTATTGTACAATTTAACATTTTTTTCTCTCTCTCTCTACTGCTCTACCTTTTCTGTACTGAGTCATTAGAGCATTTTTCTACCACTTATCTTAAAATAGGAAAGTATTGTATAATACATAAACAATATTTAAATACAATACATATAATATTTTTTTTAATCCCCATTACAATATAATGCAAACTGAAGTGGAATGATCATGCCGCATGTAAAGATGCTAGGCTTGGTTTGTTTGTTTTTGTGGGTTTTTTGCAAATTTGGTTTTCTAGTGTCTTTAAAGTTTAAGAAGGTCTCTGAAATTATCTTTAAAAAGAAATCTCTCTACAAGCATCAGAGAAGTATTGTTTTTGTTTAAATTGAGAATGTCTGGATTGGTGAACAAGTCACTGATAAGTATTTTCCTGGCATTCTGGGTATTTGCCTGAACCTGACTAGCAGCATCAATGTGACCTTTTTGTCTCATCCATGTGCTAATGGGATGGGACTGTTCCTGGTGAGGCACCTGCTTCTCTCCATCTTGCTGTCACCCTCAGCTCCTTTCTCCCTTTTTCTCAGGGAGCAATTGCTTTTGCTGTAACTTTACTGGATCATGCAGATTGTCAATGAGAGGTTGTTTGAAGCTCCTTACTTACTAGGAGCTTCTAAACAAGACCAAGCCTATATGGTGAATCAGATCTCCCAAGTCTTGATATGTAATCAGTTTCTGTCTGGGTGGTGAGAGAAGTTTCCATTTTAAGGAACTTTGCAGCGAGGTCTTCATCTGGATTGCAAAAACCTTCCAAAAACACATCTTTGTTGAATTCTTACATTCAGTTTTGTGTTCCGTGGTCCAATGGGATCATGTGTGTTCTATTGCTATTGATCAACTGTGTACAAAACACCTCATGCCTTAAGTATATTCAAAAAGGCCATCGTAGGTGACCATTTCTGAATCTGCAGGAGTAATTTCTAAAGCTTATTTAGAATGAATTTATCTAGCTAAACTTAAATCTATTCTGCAATAAGAGCTGCCTCAGAGACTTTCTTGAGCAACCAGATTTGTCTTCTGAGATGTTAATCTGTACATGGAAGCACATGGATAGTCACTGTGAACTAGCCAAGTGCACAACAGAGATAATTACCTGGATTCCTTGAATTTTCTACTATTTGCAGCTATTCCTAGCTCTTGCTGGTGAAATGCTCTGCAGTACAGCTGAGTAAATCTCCTTGTCTCAAATTACTCAATGGGATCATCTCAGCAGAAACTGGCCAGAGGCTTCTTTTTTCAGCCAGGGAATTTCTGACTGAGTGGATATAAAAAATAAAGAAGAAAATAAAGCAGAAGAATGTTTAGCACCTTCATCATTAGGACAAATTAGAGAGATGGGCAATCATCAACTGATTGAAATTTAACAAGACAAGTTCTGGATTCTGCCCCAGGACAGGGCAACCCTGGATACATGGATAGACTGGGGAATGAGATGCTGGAAAGTGGTGCTGCAGAAAGGGACCTGGGGGATCCTGGTTGATGACAAGCTGAATCTGAGCCAGCAGTGCCCTGGCAGCCAGGAGGGACAACCCTGTCCTGGGAGGCATCAGGCACAGCATCACAGCTGGGCAAGGAAGGGGATTGTCCTGCTCTGCTCTGCACTGCTCTGCTCTAGGACAGCCTCACCTTGAATCTAATGTGCAGTTTTGGGTGCCACAGTAAGAAAAAGACATTGAGCTGCCAGAGAGCGTCTAAAGGAGACCAACAAAGATGGTAAAAGGGCCTGGAGGGGAAGCTGTTGGAGGGGAAGCTGTATGAGGAGCAGATGAAGACACGGTCTATTCAGCCTGGAGTAGACTGAAGGGAGACCACTTGTGGTCCATTTCAAGCTCTTCCTAGTGGAGGAGTTTTTCATTATTGGAAGTTTCAACTGTTCTTGCAACTGTTAATTGTCTTCATAAGAAAAGACCGCAACCTGAGGTTCTTGTTAAGAAATGGGATTGTTTCTGCCTTTTGTGTTAGCAGTGATTTTTGCTATAATGTCAGAAAATCTTTGTGAAAATAACTACTTTGGGGAGGAAGAAAAGATGAAAGATTTTACAGACTTCCCCTACAATTTTCCTTAAAATATTGTCATAGCTGTCCATCAGAAATGTATGTATGCTATGTATGCTAACAAAGTTGGTTTTTTTTCCATTTCTCCAATGAAAAAAAAAATAATAGAAATATAGAATTCTTCAAACAACTCTGTGTCAAAGACACAACATTTTCTTTTGCTTACTGTCAAGTAAACTGAACAAAAGAATAATACTATTTTTTTTTTTTTAAGGAAAGCAATATTGAAGTACCCTCAAAGAAGGCTATTTTTTTTCTCCAGAAAAGAAATAAAGGTTTTACCAGTCCCATAGTCCATTCTCTTTTATTCCTCCCACGCAGATGAGTCATGTTCTCATTGCATGCTTAAAAATCCTCACTTACACCTCCACAGGTCTCTTAATGGACTCTTTTCATAAACTTTACACTGTATAAGGCAATCTAATGCATCTTTTCATAAAAACAGGCATCCCAACATTTAAAAACAAATCTCATCTAGCCCAGTGGGAAAAGTTTCTATTTCAGAATGGGACTACAAAGTCTAAATTACTCTCCAAATCTAGGCCATAAGGAAATGTCAGAATGAGCAGCATATTCAGCCCACTTTTCCACTGTTTCTCTCTCTTTCCTCCACTTCCTCAGTCCCAAATGAGCAGCTTTTTCATGGCTTTTAGAAGCCATGGAGTATTCCATCACATGTCAGGAAAAGCTACATGAAAGCTGTAGCAGCCAGCTTTTAGTAAGCAGTCTGAAAAGTTTCTGGGGAAATAATTAATGAAGGCAGAAAGAAAGCCAAGAAAGGGAAGTCTGAACTACTTGGAGCTAATCTATTATTGGAAAGTGTCAGCAGCAGCAAAAGTGTTATCTACTGTTTGCAACAGCACTGTAGATACATGTCATGCCTGGATTCCTACGTTACTTACCCTAGGACTCTTCTCAAGGGCTGGGAACCATTTGGTTTTATTACTGTAATTAAATCAACATGATTTAAAAATTTAGATCTTTAATTTCTGGCCACTGTAGTCAGAATCAATCCTATGATCTCATAGGAGTAGACAAAACTGAATTTTGAAATCAGAAGAAGAAAGACACATGAAAGAAATATGAATTTTGGGAGCAGAATGACAATTGATAAATCTTTCTCCTTTCTGCCCGCCTAAGGGACAAGGCTTTCATTTTCTCTGGAAGAGGTACTCATTAGGGTTATACCAACAATAGTCTGCAGGACTGAGATTCAAAACCCATTGTATTCACACCAATTCCAAGGAGATGTTGCTATGCGCAATGTTCTAGTAGCATGTTGCTATTCTGGGGAAATCCAAACTTCTGTCAAAAAATTGGTGCAAGGCTGTTTGCAGTGGCAGCAGGACTGATAGGAGTGCCTGGTAATGAGGGTGTTTTCTTACCCTCAGAAAGTATCTGGGACAAGTATTTGTCTATTGCAATAATTCTAACCTAATTTCAGTCAAAAGGAGCAGGACTTCTCTGCTATTCAAGCAGAAGATTAAAATCAGATTTAACTTTGTTAAAACATACAGAATTTCCTGGAAGACAAAGAGTAAATGATGAGATTAATTTAAGAGCTTAATAATTACATCTTTTTTTTTTTTTCTTTAGTTTTTTTCATGAGGTAAAATGGTATATATTTGTTAAAGAATTGATTACCCACAAATGGCTGTTTCAATGCCATTTTGTTGTAATTTGTGCAACCTTATTCAAAGCAGTTGAAAGGGAAGTTTAAAAATCTATATCTCAATTATAGTTCTAAAAATAATGCTGAAGGCCATGTGTCATTCAGTTTGAGGTTAATACAAGTAAATTTAAGTTTTGACAGGTTGGATTGCCCATGTGCACACAAGGTCTCTAAACTCATCTGCTCCTGACATTCCTGGGGCCAATTTGTCTTTTTAAATGTTACCGCCTGCTGAGATTTCATAGTTTATCTTAGACATTTCCCCCAGGATACATATGATACAGATGCAGACCATAAGGGAGGTCACATCATCCTGCAACAGTAGACAGAACCAGACAACACACATTGGGAGAGCTGAAGTAGCACTTGCTGCCCACATGAGGAAAGAGAGCCGAGCTCCTGATGGAGGCTCAATGCAATGGCAGCATCTGCAGTGACTGACAACTGCCTTGAGAAAGCTCCACGACAGGACTGGAGGGCACTGGGCATTGGATCAAAGAAATGGTCATGAGTGCATTTAAGAGTGCATTTGGGAATGAATTGGGAAAAAAAGAACTTGCTGACTAGGTAGAACACCCCCTCTACAGGATTGTGGATGACGCCAAATGGGAAAAAAGGATCTGGAGGGTTGGACTGCTGTGTAAAGGGGCTTAAACATGATACAACAAAAACGTGATAAACTGTTAAAATGGTAAACACTGAGTCCTGCATCATAGCCATAATTACCAAAAAAACCAGTACTGGCTGGACATCAAGTGAGCAGAAAACAGTTTGGTAGAAGAGAGGGGTTCTGGCAGGCAGCAAATCAATACAAGCCACCAGTGTGCCCTTGCAGCAAAGAAGGGCAGCAGCACCTCGGGCTGTGTTAGAAGGAGTCCTGCCAGCAGGTCCAGAGAAGTCATTTATTGTCTGCCTCACTTTGGCATTTGTGATATGACATCTGGAGTACTGTACCCAGTCTTGGTCTCCTCACCATGAGAAAGGTATTGATGTGCTGGAGCCAAACCAGTAAAGGTTTACCAAGGAAATTAGAACACTTGACACTTGACATTTGACATATGACATATGAGGAGGAGCTAACAGAAGAATTTGGTCTTAGCAAGAGAGGCTAAGAGGGAGGTCTTATAAACACCTCTAGCAAGCTAGTGGAAGCATACAGAGAGCCAGGCTCTCCTAGAATGAGACAGAGTGGACACAGTTTACTACATGGGAAAGTATAAATATATAAAAGGAAATCTATTTTCATTATTAGGGTGGTTAAATTGGCTTCCCAGAGAGCTTGCAGAATGTCTGTCTGTGAATATATTCAAACCTCGACAGGATAAAGCCCTAATTTACATGATGTAAATTGGCTCATTTTGAGCAAGAATTTGGACAAGATGACCTCCAGAGGTTTCTTCCAACCTAAGTTATTTTGTCATTAATGATTCTATTAAAAAAAAAAAAAGTGAAGTGTGTAGTAATATCATAAAATCACAACTTTTATATTAGTCTATGGATAAGGAAATAGTGGTTTCCAAACAGTTAAAACTGCAATATTCTAATGGCACTGAGAGTTTGAGATTAACAGTTGAGAATTTTTTCCTAATGCACTTTCGTTTTATTTTGTTTTTGTTTTTGTTTTGTGGTGGTTTTTTTAATTAAATGTTCTTGACTGATTATCTTCAGAAATAAAAAAGATTCCACACCTTGCAAAAAGAGAGTAGTCAGACTTTTACAGGCAGGAAGCACGGAGTGTGAACTGTTAGCAGTCTCATCAGTTTGTTTTGTGTGTCTGGTCATTGCAATATTGCATAAGTAAATAACTGTATGTGAGCATAAGGAATAGAACTTCAGTGTAATTTTTGTTCTTCTGTATATGTAGAGAGCAGGGATAACTTGATGAAACACAAATTAAATAAAATAAATTGTTCCTTCTGCAGATGCTATTTTATGCTAAGACCACTATATTCAATGACATGATTTTAAAATTAACAAGTATCTCAAAACTAGAAAAATTTGCATTTTTCCCATCTATTGTACCTATTTAAATCTATCAAGACAGAAAGAACAGAGAAACACTCTGTCAAGCACAGTCCATAATAGATGGGGATTATGCAACTGTTAATTGAGTTGACAAGCATATATTTAGAAATTATCCTGAACTTTTCAAAGGCATGCAGCTTCATCTTCACTATAATGCAACAGGGGAAAAGAGCTTAAGAGAGAAATACAGGAAAAACAGGCTTCAGCTGTGGCTCATCAGGAGCAGAGATCAATACATCTAAAACTGTACTGAATTGCTGATAAGTTACATGCTGATAGATTTCAAGTATCTGGTCTCATCATCACTATTTTCTTGCATAACTCGGTTGTTCTTTTCCAAGTTTAGCTGGCACACAACTATAGTGGCACTAATAAAAATACATTCATATACTACCATAGTTCATCTCTCTAAACAATCCTGAGCCCTCCTTTATTGTAAATTCACAAAACAAAAATATTGAAATGGGGTAACTGCCTCCATAGAAAAAGAATGTATTGTATGAGTTAAGAGAATTTGTTGTTTCTGTCAGATTTAAAGAACTCTGAATTCTATATAACACTAGTTATGTATATAAAGAGAACCATATTTGTCTTAGTTAAATGACAGTTTTAAAAATATCTCCTTAACATCATTCTTAAGATTCCCAGGATTCTTCATTTTTACGCATATAAAATTATTTGCATTTTAGAAAGACAAGTGGCAATAAGATTTTTTTATATCTCTTAAAAAAATTTGTGTAAAGTTACAAATTTTTTTAGCTTTATAGAATTTTAAAATTGCATGTTCTTTCATACTTTGCAATGTCTCTTTCCATTTACTAAAAATCTCAATGCTTTTACTAAAAACAATTTACAAAGAATTTTACTGTATCTTGTAAAGATTTTTGCAGCCCTATCTTGTGGCACTTTTATCCGTGTTTTAATTTGATGATGTATCTCCTCCATGAGAATTAAGACATTAAAGTGGCTGAAATTTGCCATAGATCCTAAGCAAAATGAAACATATAGACAACCATGAGACTGTTGCCTGTTGCAGAGAGAAAGAGATGTGTGCTATTGTTCTCATGAAGGACTAAAACAAAGTCACGGGGCTTTTGAAATAAAATGTAAATATTAAGTAAATGCAGATAAGAGTTTCAGGCAGGCAGTAGATTGCATGCTGTCAGAAGTAATGTGAAAAAGGACTTGTTTTTATCCAACTCAAACTGGAACCAAAAGAAGAGTAGGTAATTTTCAATGTTACTTAGCAAAGCCTATTTTAGGAGATGATAAAGGCAAAGCTTGGAGCCACACATTATATTTCCACAGCTTTTCTCCACTGAATATAAATTGTGTTTAATGGCTTTATTTCACACATAGTCCAATTGACTTAGAGACATGGCCTGCAAACAAAATGGCAGTACTAACTTAATAGTCTTGCATTTCATGCTCCTCTTAGCCACTAGGACTCATTTTAATCATCTCACCTCATTGTCCAAGAGAAATATTATCACACACAGAAAAAATTGATGTTTAGGCTGCACATTGAAGATCAGTATTCATCACACTATGCAGAATGCTAAGACCAGGTTCAAGAGAAAACTCCAGCACTCCAAATTAATTTGCAATGAGTTTTTAGATACAGAACAGAGTTATTATTTGCTCTCCTCAGTCAAAGTTTTGAAGAGGAAAAATATATTTGCGAAGGTAGACTTACTGATTGGTAAGTCAAAGTTAGGGAACTCGCTGAATGTGAAGGTCCGGCTATATATGGCATAAAATTACCTGAGCACTGTTTAAAAAAAGAAATTTTTTTCTTTTAAAATTCCTGTGGGCAATTATGAGATTTAGGGAGGACATGATTTCTGACATAGACTTTATGCATAAAACCTATGGTATCTTATACACTGTAAAAACAGTAATTAAGGGGAAACAAAACAAAACAAAACAAAAAACCAAACCAAACAAAACAAGAGAGCAATTGAAATTACTGGCTCATTTAAAGAAAATTAAAATCCTGCTGCTGAAGGAGATAATATGCCAAAGTTCATTTTAGTGAAACAATTTAATTTCACACGTTGGATAAGTTAAACTTAGTAAATAATATGTATGTGTATGTCCCAAAACCTATGTTTTCTAGTTGAAGTGCAGCAAATTTTATTTATGAAACTATTATGCTGTTTCTGGATTATTATCAAAAAACAAGTTCCTCTAACAATCTTTCCACACAACTATAAAGGCCTCAAGAATACACTCACAAATAAAGAAAAATTACATTCTGTAAGGAGCAAAAAACTGAACTTAATCCAAGCAAAAGCCCCACTAAATAAATTTTAATTAATTTGTGATTTAAAATCTGTTTACTCAAGCATAAGCAGAAAACTACAGTTTAATGATGTTCATTTTGTGCTTCCTTCCAACCTACTATTCCAACCTTGACATCTGCTGGGAAAGTAGCATGATGAGACTCCTGGAATGTGTGTAAGACAACTTACTAAGCCAGGTAATAAATAGACCTACCACAGAGGAGCCAATACTGGATGTCATGGTCACCAACACGGATGAGATAACTTGGGAAGTTAAGACTGGAGGCAGCCAGGGCTGCAATGTCATATGTGCTGATGGAGTTCACAGTCATGTGGGATGTGGGTCAGATGAAAAGTCAGGCCACTGAGATATAGAAAAGCAGAATTCCAGCTTTTCAAGGAGATAGTCAATCTATCTGGGAAGCTGCCATCAAGGCAAAGGAACAGAACAGAGCTGGCAGATTTTTAAGGAAATTGTCCATAAGAATGCAAGAGTTATGATCCCCAGACATAAGAAATCAGGCAAAGAAGTCAAGAGAACAGCATGTCTGAGTTGGCACCTGCTGGTCGAACTAAAGAGGAAGAAGCAAATGCACAGGTAGTGAAAGAAAAGACAGGTAAGCTGGGGATGAAGTCCCTGGTGAGGAAGGGAAAAACAAAGCTTGAGCTGAACCTGGCAAGGGAAAAAATGATTAACAAGGAAGTCTTCTACTGGTATGTCACGTAGAAAAGGAAGGCCAGAGAAGACATACCACCACAATAAACAAGGCTGCCAAATATGGTACAGATGAAAAGGCTGAGATACTCAACAACTTTTTTCCTCAGTCTTCAATGGGAGTCTCTACTTCCATATCTCTTAAGTGAGTGGACACAAGACAAGGACAGGAGAGCATAACACTTCTCACTCTAAGTGAATATCAGGTTCATGGGCACTGGACAATCTGATTGTACATATCTCCATGGGACCTAAAAGAGGTGCATCTCAGAGTCCTGAAGGAACTGGCTGATGTACATGTCAAGCCACTCTCCATGGTTTTTGAAAAATCATGGCAGTCAGGTAAAGTCCCAGGCGACTGGAAAAAGGGAAACATTGCACCCATCTTTTAAAAGGGTAGAAGGGAGAAAACTACCAGTCAGTTTTGCTTCTGTGCCTGGGAAGATAATGGAACAGATACTATCCTAAGGCACATGAAGGACAGGGACTGGATTCAAGACAGCCAGCATGGCTTCACCAAGGGCAAGTCTTGACTGACAAATTCAGTGGTCTCCTATGATGGAGATTTAATCTGTCTAGATTTCTGTAAGTACTTTGGCATGGTCCCCATAACATCCTTCTCTCTAAATTGGAGAGAGATGGATTTGATGGGTGGACGGTTTGGTGGATAGGAACTTGGTTGGATGGTTACATCCTGAAGGTAATAGTCAATGCCTCGATGTCCAGATGGAGACCTGTGACAAATGGGGCTCCTGAGGGATCTATGTTAGGACCAGTGTTGATTAATATTTTCACCAACATAGAAAAGGGATCAAGTGCACTCTCAGGAAATTTTCAGATAACACCGAGTGGTGTGGTTGACATTCCTGCTTTCCAGAGGGACATGGGTGAACTGGAAACAAGTGTGAATGGAAACTTCATAAAATTTAACAAGTTTAAGTGCAAGGCACTACACCAGAGTCAATACAACTCCCAGAATCAACATGGGCTGGGGGATGAACAGATTGAGAGCAGCCGTGCCGAGAAAGACTTGTGGGTGCTGATGGATGAGAGACAGAACATGACCCAGCCATGTGCACCGGCAGCTCAGAAACCAAATGTGTCCTGGGCTGCACCCAAAGCAGCATGGCTAGCAGGGCAAAGGAGGGGATTCTGCCCCTCTGCTCTAGTGAGACCTCACCTCAAGGACCTCATGCAGCTCAGGAGGTTTGGAACTAGATGGCTCCTTCCAATGCAGGCTAATATTCTATGATTCTGTGATTCATTCTGACTTTATACTGAATCAGAGTTCCAGAAGTTGTGTAAGAATTAAATGGAACAAAACTCAAAGCAAAAACTTTTGGAACAGATATTTTATTTTAAAGAAAAATGTTTTAAGTCATTCCTACCCATTCCCTCATGTGTTCTATTTATTCATTCTTTTATACTAGTACCAAGAGGTACATATTCAATAAGTCAGGTTACCATTACTTGTGGTGATGCAGTAGGTAAGTTTGCCAGCTATTGAGTCATCTCTCAGTTTCTTCTTGACTGGTGACAATGAACTGCTTTTTGGCTAAAATATTATATATTTCTTATGAGTCAACACTTTGTATGGCCTGATATTTCACCCTCAAGGCCTTCTATTTCCCACTTCACTCCCTATAAATCTTGAGGCAAGGTTGGTGCCATTGCCTTATTTTCCATTCCTTGTGATTAAAGTCTTTTATGTGATTGAAATGACAAGAAGAGGAATCACACTTGCAAGATCTCCATCCATCTTCTGTAACAGTGTGGATCTTCTACTGAAAAGTAATCTACACTGTTGTCTTCTTGCAAACATACCTGGATCAGTGCTCACCAGCTTATTGTGGTCAGCCATGTTCTGATTCTAAATAAATGCCTTTTTTTTCTCTTTTATTTCTTCTGGTACTTAAAGGCCTATGCATTCCCATTCAAACTTCCCTCATACCAGAATTTACAGGTCTCTGCAGAACACGATTGTCCCATGCATAGTCTCTCAGACAAGCACAGACGTATGCAAAATTATAATGCATGAAGAGAATTATGGCCTTTTTACTTAAACCAATTGACACAAGTTTGTTCTACACAGGAAGTATTTTGAACACAGTTAAAGTAAATGGCATCTGTTACAAACCAGTTTAATTGGAGAAGAGTAAAGAGAACTAACTCTCTGTGAAAAAAATGGAAAGAACCTTAAAGGTTCTAAATACTCCCTGCCCCCCCCCAAAAAAAAAAGGGAAAAACCAAATGAGATTAAATGTTGATGTCAAAAATTTGATATATTTTTATTTACTAGTAAATGAGGAAAGGAAAAAGACAGAGAGAAGTAGAGAAAAGTTAGAAAAAGCTAAGTCTACTTTACAAGCATAGGTTAGGTCACCACCTCTGTGCTACCTTTGTTGCTGCTGGGACAGGGTAGAAGGGAGAGAAGTAGTTTTTGCCTTATTTTTTTTTTTTTTTTTTTTTTTTTTTTTTTTTTTTTTTTTTTTTAGTTTCAAGGGTCTCACCTGTCCCCTCTGATCTGGGGAGCAGTTTGGCTGGGATGCAGCAGCTCATCCTTGGGAATGCAGGTGCAGAGCTTGATGGCTGCAGCCAAACCTCAGTGCACTCACAGGAATGGGGTGGGGGTTCCACAACTCACTCAGGACTTCAATCCAGGGGTGCAGCATTGGGGGTTCTCCCCAAGGGGGAGTTTGGTGCCAGCTCCCAGGGGCCTCAGGATGTCTTGAGCAGGCGATGGTGGGGGGTAGGGGGAAGGGAAAGTCAAGGATTCTGCCCCTCGCTTTCCCCTCCACCTTTTACACCAGTTTTGCCTTTATTTTTATTGGCCTCAAGGTGGGCTACTCACAGTCCATCCCACACTGTTTTCAAGTGTTCAAGAGTGATTATGATAGGCAGACATAATGACTAGGCACTTTTTGAAGACTTTCCCTTGTTATCAGGCTCTTAACAGCATCTTAACCACAAAATTGTTGCCTCAAAAAATCTTAGTCCATGTGTTAGAAATCTGTCAATTGTATTCCTCTGGGTGTTTTGAGTATTATCAAGTTATGATAAAAAAACAGGTCTGCTACTTAGTTCTGGCCCTTAAAAACCATAGACATGAAGAACTGGAGAATACTGAAACAATATACTGCTTCCATATGTGTAAAGTTTTACCATCCAAGTCTGTTCTGGTGCCTGTCTCTTCAGTATCAGCTTCCTAATACTTCTGTTTTTCTTGTTCCAGACTCTGCAAAATTCTTTTTTATATTCTTGTGATACACTGAGGACCAGTCAGAACTATTTCTTTCAAAAAGTCAGTGGAGCACATTCTCTTCACTGCTGGCTCACTATTGGGTAATTGGACTAAGGAAAAAACTATACAGCTATACTTCGAAGCCCTAATTGACTTAAAGCAGTTTTGCTACAACCATCTAAGCATTTTGGAAGATACGTATACCTTAATTCTTCTATTTTTCTTTTTTTTTTTTTTTTTTTTAAGCAAAATGAACAAAAACAGTTACCTTTTTATCTCACAGCATTTCCTATTTTATCATTCTTCTATGCTGTTTGTCTCCTCAGCCAGTCTTTTATGTGTTTTTCATAAAAGGTAATGCAATATACTAGAGAGAATGTGATGTTAGAAAAACTCACAAGAGGGGAATCATTTCATTATTTTTAAGGTGAAGTACATCCTGTAACTCGGTTCTGTATTTGCCTTTTTATTTTTCTTTCCTTTATTATAATATTGAATCATAGATATGATTTACAGTCCTTTAATCTATAGACAGATATTTTCTATTTTTGTGTCTCTCAATCTTATTTTACCTCCTGCTTTATATTATGTTGCTTTTCTTTATTGTTAACTTGATCTTACTAAATTGGAGTCAAGAGTGATTTTGACAAGCTGATTCAGATCTGTCTTGGAAAGTGTTTACTCTTCCGATTTATGTGGTATCTACAAAATGTCAAAGAGCATTTCGCGCTCTGTTGTCTGAATCATTCATGAAAGTGATTTGAACTGAGTCCATCACAAGCCTTTTCAAGGATCTCACATCATATGTTCACACACCCTGAGTGAATTTCAAATATCTGTTAGCTGAGTAAGACCTGTTGTGTACTCATCTTATAGTGGTTTTTATCTAGGCTGTTGAACTTCTTTTATTGCACTGAAAAATAGTGGAGCGCAGCATGATTTTAGAGAACAGGCAGGTGTCGAGTGGCTGTGCTTTCTTCAAGGGACTGTACATTATGAGTGGTTCTACTCTGGTTTTTCTTCAGTGCTTGTAAAGGCATAGCCCTTATCCTTTGCCTTTTATCATGTCTTTTACTGGTTTATTTTATGCATGTGATTGGCTGATACCATCTGACATTTCCCTTCATCACCTGCTCAAGTACTTTACTTTATACCTTGTGAAGTTCTATAAGCTATAACAACCAGTCAAGTACATCTTCTAACAAAAAGATTATCTACAGAATTTAACTTCAAAACTTGCTTATAAAAAGAGTGCTTGAACTAGAGTATAGGTTTGGTTTTTTTTCAAGACTCAATTCCAGTGCAGTCCTTTCTTTGGTAACCCAAGTTACTCAAATTAGCCTAAAACTTATGATTGCAAGGTCTATATATGTATGTATGTGCAAAAGTCTGTGTACATATGCATAAATTTATATAACATTTATATGTACACGTCTACATGTACATACACATATCACAGAACCACAGCATAACAGAATATTCTGAGTTGGAAGACACTCACTAGAATTGTCAAAGTCCAGCTCCTGGCCTTGCACAAGAATCACACCATGTGCCAGAGACCATTCTTTA
This sequence comes from Zosterops lateralis, assembly GCF_965231275.1. Classification (NCBI taxonomy): domain Eukaryota; kingdom Metazoa; phylum Chordata; class Aves; order Passeriformes; family Zosteropidae; genus Zosterops; species Zosterops lateralis. The sequence continues at coordinate 74,823,229 of NC_139762.1, forward strand.
AATGCTTGAGTCTTGAACTCTACCAGACTTAGTGCTGTGACTACTTCCCTGGGGACCCTGTTCCAGTGTCCAACCACCCTCTTGGTGAAGAACGAAGAACTTTTTTTCTAAAATGCAATCTAAACCTCCCCTGATACAATTTCAGGCAGTTCCCTTGGGTCCTGTCATTGGCCACCACAAAGAAAAATGATCAGTGCCTGCCCCTCCTCTTCCTCTCATAAGAAAATTGTAGACTGCAGTGAGGTCTCCCCTCAGTCTCCTCTTTTCCAGGCTGAAAAGACCAAGTGACCTCAGCTGCTCCTCATACAGCTTCTCCTCCAGCCCCCTCACTATCTCTGCTGACCTCCTTTGGACACACTCTAAGAGCTTAATTAATGTCTTTTTTATACTGTGGCACCCAAAACCTGCCCCCAGCACTCGAGGTGAGGCTGCCCCAGCTCAGAGCAGAGCAGGACAATCCCCTCCCTTGCCTGGCTGTGATGCTGGGCCTGATGCCCCCCAGGACAGGGTTGGCCCTCCTGGCTGCCAGGGCACTGCTGGCTCAGATTCAATTTGCCATCGACCAGGTCCCTTTCTGCAGCACTGTTTTCCAGCATATCATTCCCCAGTCTGTCCATACATCCAGGGTTGTCCCATCCCAGGTGCAGAATCTGACACTTCCCCTTGTTAGACCTCATATGGTTGGTGATTGTCTTGTCTCTAATTTATTGAGATGTCTCTGCAGAGCCTCCCTGCCTTGGAGGGAGTCAACAGCTCCTCTCAATTTTGCATCACATGCAAACTTACTTAGTGTCCTTTCAAGTCCTGCATTCAGGTTGTTTAGGTAGATTATACGCATATATGTATAAAAATGGACATATATACTTTTTGTATGGTTAAGGGTTATCTTTTCCTAATCAAATTTTAATGAAGGTATTTCCCTTCCAAACACTTAGGTTTGTATTAACAGCACAATTCTAATTCAAAGTAGAAAACCAATATATAACAAAATATATGATTACAAACAGTAAAAATTTCAGGGGGTTGGACAGAACTGCAATTTTGTTAGATGTCAGGAGAAACAGTGTCTTGTGTGAAGTTTTAGGTTTCAGAATTTAATTGATAAGGATAGAATATCACATTCTACCATGTCTGATATTTGGAACACTTCACATGTTCTCATTCTGTTTTCTTCCTCTTTCTCCTGGCTGACTGTCTTCTATTCATGACACTAAACTCTGGTTATTATACTGCTAACAACACTAGCCTTGCTTTCTTCTTGTTAAATTAACTACACTTGACTTAAATAACTGTAATTATCAACTTATCAGGTACATTTGTTGGCCTGCTTTTTGGAATAGGCTATGGCTTGTTAAGTTCTGCCCCATATGATTGTTGTTATTATCAGTTACTGTAATAATAATCATTAACACTATAACCCAGAAGGCTGTTGCAGCATACATGTTAGATTACTACTTATATCAATTATTCTCCTGCCATAAAATAATTATAAACCTTTAAAGTCATATGACATTAAACTGGCTGGTGAGAGGTGGTGTTCCAGAGTTTTGTGACATTCAGAAGGATCTGCATATTACATGTGTCAGTGGAGGAATCTTTCCCTTTGGATTATCATTCTGAAGTTACATTGATGGTTGGCCACTGGGGTGGTCACAACTACCTGTTACCACATCAGACCCTTCAAATTGTGACTTCTAGATCCCATTAGTGACATGGCAACTTCAGACTGGATTTTACCTTATTCTGGATGGATTCTGTTGCTAATCTTGGCTAAGGTTATGAATGAGTTGAATGAGTCATTTTGCTTAACAATTAATACAAAAAATCTAGGAATTATTTTTATGATACTTAAAAAAAAAAAACAAAAACAAAAACAAAAACAAAAACAAAAACAAAACAAAACAAAACAAAACAAAACAAACCAACCAAACAAACAAACAAACAAACTCAGCCTCCTTGTAATTATAAGGAAAATGCATTTTTAAATCACAAATTCAGTTCAGCCTAAATTCAAAATCTGCAACAAACAAACACCTTCGCTGAAATCAGAAAATGTTTTAGTGGTTGAGCTCAGGAAGGCCAAGGCCTACTTTTTTGCTTTTATACTGTGTTGTGCAGTAATTTCATCCCATATGTTAGCATGTATTACACATCCTCAATATTGTTTAAATCTTTTGTTCAGGCTGGGCCTATAGGGCTGTATTTTTCTGGCTTCCCTACGAGCTCTCATGTGGCCCTGTGTAAAAAGCTTTATTAAAGTAAAGCGATCTCATCTTCTACTTCCTTCTTATCCATTATACTGAAAGTTACTGTGTCAAAGGAGGAAATTAGATTGTTTTGACATGATTTACTCTTGAGAGAGCTGTGTTGGCCGTTTTTCATCACCTTTTTATTTTCCTGTAGAGTGGTTATAAATTGGCTGTTTAATACCTTCTCTCAGTATCTTTGTACATACTGAAAGTACTGTGACTGGTCAGTAGTTTCTCGAGTCTTCCTTTTCCAAGTGGAATGCAATGGCTTGCCCTTCTTCAGTCCCCTGAAACCTCTCTCTTCTGCACAATCTCAAAGGCAAAGACTTTGTTTCAGATACTGCAGTGGTTCGGCTTTCCAATGGGTGCAGCTCCGGCCAGCCCTGCCGCCACTACATCCAGGGGGCCACTTTGCCAGAGGCGTGGGCAAACCCGACCACGGTGCGGATAGTGCGCAGAATAGAAAGGCGGGACTCTCAGGGTGTGCAACCAAGGGGTGCGTGGTCCCCAAGGCAGCGCTCCGAGGAGAGACGCTGGCCTCGAGATGGCACGGCTCTTTATTGAGTGGGTTACAGGGGTGGGATTGCGTGGGACCAATCACAACCTTTTGCCAACGTATAATGAGGGAATGCACAACTTTTGAACCAATAATAAGTAACTTGGGGAGGAGGAATACATGATGAGGGGGTGGGGAAGTTATATAACTTAAAGATTGACACTTAACAGAAAAGTGGTAAACAACTATTATGGGATAGGGTTACCAGGACAACCAAGGTTTTGGCGGGAAAGTCTGGGGAAAGGAGAGAAGGAGAGAAGGGGAGAAGGAGAGGGAAGGAGAGGCCATCTTAAACAATAATAATAATAATTACAAAATTATAAAACACAAATTATAAAACCAAACTGGAGCAGTGAAAACCCAATTGGAATTGAATTTAAGCACCACCACAAGATACTACTTTGGTTATTTTATTAAGTGCTCAAGTTTTTATTCCTTTCCTTCATCCTGGCCCATCTAATTATATCAAATATATTTAAATACCTTTTACTCTAATATTTTATCATGTTTCTCCATTTCTAGGAATTTCCATTTATTCTCAATAAGTGTGACTTATTTGGTAGGGTACTTTTTGATGGTAAGTCAAATCTTGCTAAGCCATTCATCCGATCTCAAAAAATGGATGGAAACTTCTGGAAAAATCCTTAACCCCCTCCCCACAGCAAACATTGACTTGTTATTTCAGGGACTTTCTTCCTTTCCTTTTCTTTATAATTTTGAGCCTAAACCTCCTGTGGCCATCATTACTAACTTATACCTTCTAATCCTCAGCCACCTCCTGTCAGTTGCAATTGAGGCTGGAGACATTTGTTTCCTAAACTACCTCCCATTTCACATTCTCCCCATTGTATTCTCTCACTTCTGTAAGGCATTGTGTCTGTGTTCTTTTCTAACAGGTATTGGATAATTAATGCTTCCCTTTATCACTGGCACTCACTTTTTCTGTTGCCAAAAATATCTCATTTCCTGCCTGTGGCACAGTGGTTTACAAGAGTCTCTCATCATTACAAACCTTTGTTCCTTGCTTTCTATATTCATTAAAAAAACCCAAAAAAGCTCCCAAACCACCCTCCCCCCTCCCAAAAAAACCCAAAAAACCAAAACAAAACAAAACAAAACAAAAACAAAACAAAGCAAAACAAACAAACAAAAACAAACAAACAAACAAACAAACAAAAACACCACCAAAAAAAACCAGTTTAGTCTATTGCTGTGTTTTTAGAACATATATACATATATATAAAACATTGCCTCCATTTTTAGTTCTGCATCTCTCCTTTTAAGTTCTAATCTGGGATGTGCTTTCACAATGTAGGAAAATATATAGATATTAATTCCATAGAAAATGCTTCATCCTTGTACAAGTAAATACAACTTCTCAAGTCCTTCCCTCTTACTGTGACCACAAATGCAAATGAGATTGAGTAAACCTGCAGCATATGGCACCTCTAGTTACTGTAGTTTGTGTATCTAATCCTAGATATACCTCATGATTTGAGTAAGTTCCAAGATTAAAAGTCATTAAATAGGGTAGCTGCTATTAATTACCAGTACCTATTACCGGTGCATTTGTTTTTCCTGCACTGAAAAGTCCTTATAGTAAGAAGTTTTTGTACAACTTCTTTTTAAGGTTTTTCTGTATTAATTATGTATGTTTGTCTGATAGTAATTTGTTATTTTTTACTTTTTTTTTTTTTTTAACTTATTAAAATCCCATGTGTATTGTGGTTTTTTTTCTAATACATGAAAAAGTCATTGTTTCAACCTGAACAATTCAATTAGGAAATACCTGTCAGATCATGTGTAATGTTCCACCTAAACTGCTTTCCAAGGAATGTACCTAGGTAAGCTGAAAGTCACATTTCTAAGGGTGAGATATCCAGACTTGGATATCACTTTTAAAAATAGTTTTTTAGAAATTAAAACAAAAGGGGAGTTTTCCAAAATGTTAGTACATTTAGTCTGATTGCCTTTTCCTTTTCCTCTTTTCCTTTTTTTTTTTTTTTTCCCCTTTGGGATAACTGTTATTAGGAAGAAAATATTTTGCTTCATTAAGCAATCTAGCAAGAAAACATTTCTCTTATGATTAATGGTATCTGCAGAACAGATCCACCTCTCAATGCTCTCTCTGTATGAACAGCATGTGTATGCTGTCTTATGAAACTTATAATTACACCCTAAATCCATCATTCGCTTTAATATACACAGACAGCTGGGAAATATAAAATTAGGGGTAAAACCCCATGCTTTTCTAGGTTTATCAGAACCAAATTGATTACAACATAATTGAATACTATTTAAAATAAAGTCTAATTAACTGGTTACTCTTTCTGGTGATTAATCTTCATTTTGATTGAAACGTAATAGTCATGTCATTTTAAACAGAATATCTAATGGTTAGCACCAGTATTAACAGCACTGTCACTAGCAATACAAAGTATAGCACAAGTCATAACAAGATAAATTACATTTTCTATAGGAGATGTAGCAAACATATATTTCAGAAAAGTTTTGCAGCCACTTGAACTTAAGAAGACTCTTTATATATTTTAACAACATGATGATACTTTACTCCAGACCTTATCAAAAGTATATCTTTCAATTGGAAAAACTGTAAAGAATGCATGCTTTTGAAATCTGCTGTCAGGACATATTTGGCACTAAAAAATAAAATGTAAGTGTAAGTTAGATGTGGGGAATTGTTTGAATAATAGAAGCCCATTGTATTTGCACCCTACTCTCTCCTTTAAAGTGAAATGAACTGAACTTATGTCTCTGCTCTATATGTTTACAAGGGCAAAAAAGGGATATAATTTTCTTCCTTGAAATTACTATGTTATATGCACTCAGTGTTCATGTTTCATGTCAGGCACTATTCATCTGATTTTCCTTCCAGCAGCATCTAGAAAGGTGTAGAAAGGCCATGTTCAGGAGTTAATGCTCATATTGCCAATGTTTGCCTGCTGAAAAAATTGTTTATTTGCCCTTCTAAACATATTTCTATGACATTTGGTGTGTTCATGGTACCTTACCGAAAATGGGTTTTCACAGTTAATCTATCTCAAAGAACTTCAACTATTCTACTCTTAGGAATAATCAAGTTAATCCTTATTGATCCCTCGAGAAAAAATTAAACTGAGTAACAATACAAGATGAAAAGTTCTTAATATCAAAGCATGTTTTGAAAGTTTTACTGGTCAGAGCTATGTGGGAGCTTCAGAGCTACACGTTCATTCAAACCAATGAATACACTGATCTGATACAGCAGAAAGGAAATTTGCAAATCTACAGATGGATTTACTGCATATAACTCAGCAGTATGAGCAGAGTAGAAGCTTAGAGAAAAACAACAGAATTTAACTTAGAACATTTACATGAAATCTGTCTAGCACAAAAGGCATTTATTAAGTCAGAATAAAGGTCTAACTAGGATTTGTGCATATGACAGCCTGATAGCAATCGCTTGTGAGAAAGGACAAGTTTACAGATGTTTTATTCTGAGATCTAGCAGTTTGGGGATTTCTTCAGCCCTAGTATTGAATCTAATATGCAATGTTATTGCTGTCATACTTGAATTTGATTGTGTGGTATCTTCTAGGATAGGATCAAATTTACTTATTTGCTGAGAACCTGCTGTGACAATAAAAGTAATTTTGTTTATGAAAAAAAAAGCTTTCTGGTGTACAGCCATCCTAAGTGGCCAGTACCTTAGATATTTTCAAATTGAATCATATCATTGACATTTTAGTATTTTTGCTGAAGTCTATCCTAAGATATACATAGAGAGATATAGATAGATATAGATTTATAGATACAGATATAGATTAGATATAGATGATATAGATATAGATGTAGCTATAGATAGATAGATGTATATAAGAGAAACTACTGAAAATGGAATTTCAAGAGTCCTCTACAACTACTGAAGTTCACAGGAAGTTTATTTCTCAGCTGAAGTACATTAAACTCTATATCAGAGTACAAAAGTGTAGAGTGGTTACATTTCATTAGCACATGCTTTAGTCTATTTAGAAATGGTTGAATCCAATTATATTAAAAGTTTTTTCTCCAATCTAAATTATTCTATGATTTTATGTTTCCATGATTTAGTGATTCAGTTCCTGGGGCCAGGAGCTAAACTGAGTGCACACTGACTGTGCACCAAGTCTGCCACCTCATTGTGTCATTCTGGAACCCATAATTGTGCTGTTGCCTTTTGCCCAACCTGGAAATGAAACTCGAGATAATTTTAGTATGGAGGTTATGTAAAAGGAGACCTTTATTTGAAGGCCTTCAGAAACACTGATGGAAAGGTGTCCACAAAAGCCCACCCCCTCCAGGGGTGAGTACATTTCTATAGGTTTTAGGAAATCATAATAATTGATAAAAAGCACCACTTAGGAGGACAAGTGCTGATGCAATTCCCCCCCAGGTCAAGCCCCTACTCTATAGTCCTCCCCTCAGCACTAGCTGCGGTGCTTTGCCCATGAAAATGTATCTCCAAGAGTTGTTCCCCGCCTTGGTCCTTGGGAAGAGCCAAGATAGGACTGGGGCCTTGTGGTCCCCAAGGTTTGGAGCTTTGGAATTTGTTTTGTCTTTCTGCCTAGGGAAAGGCCATGGAAAATTACTGGGAAAACTAGGCACTAATACAATAGGCTACACAGCTATGAATATATGTGTGAAGAATACAGAGAACATATATAAGAAAAAAAGACAAAACCCAAAGCGGCATCAGTGCCATAGAAAGGAACTCTGCCTAGTAGGAAGGACCAAGATAATTAGACAGTATGGTTAACTGATGCTGTCTCACACCCAGTCAGCTCAGATAATCTGCAATAATCTACACAGATCTGTGCAGGCATATTTGTATATTTTTAAGTGCAGTAAAACATGTAATTTATTTTTGTTCACATTAAAATAGTTCAGTGCTTAGTACCGAGAAAACAGTGAAGTTTGGATACTAATCTGGGTATTACCTTCAAATTAGGAAACACTTGATTCTTTGTCTATTAATTTTTATATTTCTTCTGCATGTCTACCTGCTATCTGTGAAATGATGCTTAAAAAGATTGTCACTCTTACAAAAATATCCATACATATACAGATATAGATATATGCACTCCTATATACTCTTCTGTATAATAACACTCTTTTAGTTTAACTTTCCATCTTTAGGACTTAAATATTTTCTTTGGATGTATTGGCAAAAAAAAAAAAAAAAAAAAAAAAAAAAAAAAAAAAAAAAAAAAACCACAAAAACAAAACCTACATCCCTGTAACTATCTCTACTTTTATTACTTTAGGAAGCATTAAGAATTTGACCAGTAGGATTCTGTACAATTCTGTATGGACTTTTAGCTAGAAGACGAAGCTTCTAGAGGTAAAATATTAGTGTTTCAGGAAGACTAACTGACAGCTGGGAAAATCCAGCCTCACTGAGCAGTGACAGACTTGAAATTATTAAAAATCCAACAAAGAGGAAAACCTGCAGTCAAGTCTTGTCACTCGTGCTTCACTCTAGAGGGTTAAATGAAAATATTCAATGTTATAGTGGTGCAGGAGCAAGAAAAACCCCACTGTATCTACTAGGGACTGCCAAAGAAATGTAATTCAGTGTAATAAGTCTCTGTTTACAGCTTTGGAATTATTGAGAACAAGTAGACTCAATTGAACCATGTAGAAACTTGCATCTTGTTTTATAAACAGTTTGTCATAGAGAGTGATTCGGTAGTGCTCTGTGAGGAAAAAGGTTATTATAAGATGTCTTTAATAAAAAAAGATGGGGCTTGCAGAGAGGATATCTAGGAGAGCAGTGTGTATAATAGACACTAGAACTTTAGCAGCTATTCTGGACTATTTAATATAGAGGTGGATATATAGCAGAAGAGCAGTCAGTCTACAGAAAGGGTGCAGTGATTTAAGCTCCATTTTCAATCTATTTGGCAGCTAGCCTTGAGCTGTGATTACTTTTAAGGTTTCCAGTAAAAGTGGGTAAATTAAGTACAGAAAAATTACTCAAAAAATCAGTGAGAAAGTTAACCCAGCCAAAGGCAGTACCTGCAGACTTTCTTACCACATTCAGTGACTTGTTCACCAGTAAGTCCTACATCGAAAATGCTTTCTATGCTGACCTTCATCAGAAGATATGTAAGGGCCATTCTTTCACCAAGAAAGTCTAGAGCTTTTGAAAAATAATTGTGAATATAATTAATGAAGAAATTTAATCTAAAAATGAGTATTAAAGCACAAAATGATCAAAGCATTTTGGTGTCTCATTTTATTGTCTGACTAGTTTCAAAAGCAGTTTGGTACCCACATAGAAAGATTCATACAGGTACCTTCCAGCTCAGAGTAAATGGGAAGGTGATCACTTAACAAAACTACTTTGAAAAATTGATCCCCAGATGAGTTTAGGTATCAAAATCTACCCATAAAATAGACATATTTTTATTTGTGTATTTTACCCTTAGAAAACCTGATATAAAAGTTATATGCAGAGAAATCTGAAGCAGACCTTTGCTGCTTGAGAGGCTACTGTCTGTACCCAAACCAGCTTGTTTAGATGCTCATCTTGAAATTTACCTTACAGCCTGTAATATCAAAACCATAGCATATAGACGAGGTCCCAGTCTTACAACACCATGAACTAAATGGTGCATTATCTAGATCTGCTTACCCTCATTCTGAGGCATTATCTTGGAAATTCTTGCCTATGAACAAATTGACTAATCAATAAACCATCTATTTGAAAACAGAAGCAAAAATAACTACATAAAATAAATGTTACTGATAACTACTTCTCTATTTGTGCATAAAACAAATATGCACTTTAAAATGACGGTAATATGTTTTGTATTTGCTTGAAGATCAGATATAATCTGTAGTCCTATAGAAAAATGTTGATCTTCTGTCATTGTATAATGCAAAAATTCACAGTGCCATGCCTATGCACATTTAACAGAAAAATTCAAAGGAATAATAAGTGTTTTGTTACCAACCATTGTCTGTCATAAAAGCATCACATATTGATATACAATCCTCACTACTTCTACATGAAATCACTGTTCCTAAACAAAGCCATGAGATTTTCTATGTATATCTGTTTTATTCATTCACATAAACACAAACATAAATAGCAATAATTAAATTTATTATTAAATTTATACCTGACTTGTGCCTAAAACTAGCCATGTACTATGATCACAGGGCTTTAATCATGGGTACTATCTCTTCTCATGAAAAACAACCTAATGTGGTGCTATCTTACCACAGCATGGTAGAAAGCCCAACAATAAAGATTTAAGAAGGAACTTGATGTTCTTCTATGTTACTGGTATAATAAGCAAGAGCTGTTTTGAATCAAAAGTATGTTGGATATTAAAAAAGTGGGTTTTCTTTTTTTTTTTTTTTTTTTTGCAGACCAGACTGTGCCTTATAACAACTGATATATATTTGATCATATATATATATATATATATATATATATATATATGATCATATACATATGACATATGATATGTATTGGTGGTGGTGGTATACTATGCATTGACATAAACAGAGTACAGTACTAAATCATCCCTCGGGAAGTGTAGCACAGCAGCCTGAACTAATCCCTCATTTACAGCCTGCCTTCCTTCCTTCTACTCTGAAAATAGTTTACTAAAGCATCTGCCTGATACTACACTGGAAATGACATTACATCTAATTGAACTAAAAGCTGTTGACTGTCTAAGTGGTGAGGAATTTCACTGTTTACACCATCAGTTGATTGAGTCCTGCAATTACAGCCACTGAATTGTCATGTTTGACCTCAAACTACATGTCCCATCTTTTAAATGTTGAGCCTGGACACTCAGATGTGAGTACTTGCCTTCACACATGTGTGGAGTTACCCACACCTATTAGTTAACAGATTCCTACCTTGTCCTTGATGTCAGAATAGCCTTTGCAGCCTTAAAAACAGGGAAAGCTCTGTCTCACCCTCTTAATACTAGGATCAGCACTAGACCAGCAGAACAGCACCTCCTTCCCGTTTTAGATTTTATTGCAAAGCTTTCTATTTTTTTTTCAAGAGCACACTGTGATTTTATTGCATGTCCTGCTTGCAATTCATATGTTAATTGGCTTTCAAATTACCTGTGGTTAGAGGAATCTGCTGCTTTGCCAAAATTGTTGATTTGAGTTCAGTCTAAGGGCAGTATTTCTCTGTGCTGTGTTTATGAGATCATTTTCCATAACCTATCTCCCCCAATTTCTTTGCAAAGCCCTCAGATCTGCAGATGCATTTACTCCTTCAGATATTTGATAGTTCTAATTAGTATACATCTTTGACATTATGCAATTGTCTTCAATTATGTTTCAGTTTTAGAAGTTTTTAAATTAGCCCTGTGAAAGTGCACTGTCAACAGAGACTAGCAATAAAACTAATCCTGAGAAAAGCAGACCCCAAAATGCATAGTGACGAGGTTTGTTAATTACTGAAGTGGAATTAGAGTGTATAATTAAGATTAAATTATTCAATTCATAGACTGAGAATATCAGAACATGGCCCTTCAAATACATCACTCATCTACTCTGTAATTCTTTTCCTCTAATTTTATAGTGTTTTAGTTGTCTCAGTAAATATCACCTGCGAGCTGAAAACTTTTTTACCTGAAGAAATGATTTATAAAAACAAAAGTGCTTTCTGTAATGGTAGTTAAATTCCCTAGAAATTATCTGGAAATTGCTTGCTAATGCTGATAGCACCTGAAAGGTTTCAGGCTTTTAGAGCCATTAGCTGTATTGCCTTATTAACTACCTTACCTCACACAGGTGTAAATGAAATATGTTATACATCAGCTTTGAATTATTGCACATTCTAAAACTTTGCTCAATATTGGAGAGAAAAAAGGTTCTTCAAATTACACAGTATTATAACATTTATCTTGTGATTTTTATGATAGCCCAGATTATGAGAATGGACCGTCATGCTTTGTTCAGCATGCAAAAACATTTCTGCCCTCTACCACTAGCAGCCAACTTTGTTAATATGGTGGGATGACCTTGGCCATCTGCAAGACCCCACTCAGCTGCTCTCTCACTCCTCCTCTCCTAGGATGGTACAAGGAAATGGACAGGGACATCACTGGCCAGTTATTTTCATGGGGCAAAGCAGACTCAACTTGGGGAGAAGTAATTCAGTATATTGCCCATTAAAACAGAGTCGGATGTTTCACAAAAAAATTCACAACTATCCTTTGCTGAAAAAGGAGAGAGGCTGATATTTGAAGTATAGAACTACAAGAGTAATTTGTGCATAAGGTGTCCTATTTGTATTGGATATTAGGTCGCTCCAATGCCTTCTCTTTTCCAGGTTGAAAAAACACAGTTTTATCAGCTTTTCTTCATAGAACGTGAGCTCCATCCATTTAATCACCTTGGTGGACCCCCATCTAGACTTGCTCTGATAGGTCAGTGTCTCTCCTGTCCGGGGGCCCCCAGAGCTGCACTCCAGGTGGGATCTCATCAGAGCAGAGCAGAGGGGAGAAAAACCCCTCACTGGCCCTGCTGCCCACACTGCTTTTGGTGAAGTCCAGGACATGTCTGCCTTTCTGGGCTGGGAGTGCACATGGCTGGATCATGTCCAGCTTTTCATCCACCAGCATTCCCAAGTCCTCAGTGGATCTGCTCTTGATATGTTCATCCCCCAGCCTGTGTTGATTCCATCCGGGGATGGGATACAGTTTGGTAGGCCTTTCTTTTCTGACCCATGTGCTTATTGAATCTCTTCTTGCTATTCTTCATATCCATTGCCAAGTTCCATGCCATCTATATCTCGTCTTCCCTGATCTCATTTCTACACATCCAAACTGTGTTCTTGTACTTCCCCCAGGTAACCTGTCCCTGCTTCCACTGACATAGCTTTCTTTCTTACTTCTCGGTTTGAGCAGCAGATCCTTGCTTGCAGTGGTTCGGCTTTTCCAATGGGTGCAGCTCCGGCCAGCCCTGCCGCCACTACAACCCGGGGGCCACTTTGCCAGAGGCGTGGGCAAACCCGACCACGGTGCGGATAGTGCGCAGAATAGAAAGGCGGGACTCTCAGGATGTGCAACCAAGGGGTGCGTGGTCCCCAAGGCAGCGCTCCGAGAGAGACGCTGACCTCGGAATGCCACGGCTCTTTATTGAGTGGGTTACAGGGGTGGGATTGCGTGGGACCAATCACAACCTTTTGCCAACGTATAATGAGGGAATGCACAACTTTTGAACCAATAATAAGTAACTTGGGGAGGAGGAATACATGATGAGGGGGTGGGGAAGTTATATAACTTAAAGATTGACACTTAACAGAAAAGTGGTAAACAACTATTATGGGATAGGGTTACCAGGACAACCAAGGTTTTGGCGGGAAAGTCTGGGGGAAGGAGAGAAGGAGAGGGAAGGAGAGAAGGGGAGAAGGAGAGGGAAGGAGAGGCCATCTTAAACAATAGTAATAATTACAAAATTATAAAACACAAATTATAAAACCAAACTGGAGCAGTGAAAACCCAATTGGAATTGAATTTAAGCACCACCACACTTGCTCAGCCATTTCCGTTTTCTGCCTGCCTTGTTTGATTTCTTATACATGGGAATGGACAGCTCTTGCACTCTAAGTGTCCTTAATTTTAGTTGAGTGTCCTTATTTGTAATAAAAGTTATGTAATGTGAAATATTTTTGCACATTAATAATTTTCCTTTTAACTGTTCATCTGTACCTCCTTTTCCCCTTTGCAGATTGGTAGGTAATACTAAGCTTGCCACATGCTACTTATGAAGTTTATTATACCTGTGTGAGCAGCCTTACTGATTTCAGTGGAACAGCTTCTCTCTGTAAAATATGCTAAATGTATAAACTTCTGACACTTAAATCCAAGTATTTATATTTGGATTTCACTAAGGAAGAAAATGAACCAAAGGAAAATTAATTCTTTCTTTAATATTTCCCACAGTTTGATGGAAAATGTTTTTTTTCGCAATGCACACAATGAAAACCTAATGACGGTCATTCCTTAGGCACATAAATCCTCATGTCTCCTTAAATTTGCACTGTGTAATTGTTATAATTTTTAAATAAACCTGGCCAATTATTCTTTTATATAACCAACAAATTGAACCATAGTATTATGATTTATCACATGATGGATGCTTTAGGAGAGATGTTTGCAAGTGGAAATAGAAACACTAGGATACATAAAATTTGCCTGTATGATCAGTTCTCTCAATTTTCTGTTTTAGAGCTCAGTGAAGATTGCAGCTTAGAAAGCATTCCTTAGAAACATAGTCTGTAACATTTTTTGTCTGAAAATGAAAAATTAAAACTTTACAGAGGCCTCAACGGAGTTTTAAGAAAGTCTCACTAAATGGATGGTTATACAATTTGGGATTGTATTTTTCCTGATGGATTGCAAACACAATTAATCAACCTAAGGAATGTTTCAAGTATCTGTAGTAATTTTCATCAGTTGAAAGATTCAGAGGTACTTCATGGATAAACTTGTTTCTCTTCTGTATTATAACTGTGTACTAATAATGTGTTAGTTTATAATCTAGGGATAATTTCTATAATTGATTTTTTAGAGCTGCAACCATTCCACATCCAAAACATCAGGTGCTTATAGAAAAAAAAATCTCATTACAAAAAAAAAATTCTGCACCTACTTGACTTTTCTTAAACAATCAAATCATAATCAGATAATGTTTAAGCTTTATTGAGTGATTCTCCCCCCAGTAATCTTTCAGTGCTCATCAACAATATATTATGGAGAAAATGCTATTTGGATTGATAGTGGTTTTAATCCTTATTTTGTAAGCCAAATTACTTATTTTCCCTTTTTGCACTAAGCAATATACTTGAAAATGCAGAAATCTCTATAATTTACTGAGTTAATGGCTTTCTCAACTCTACTCCACATGATATTCTGCAGGAAATAGCAGACGTTAAGTGTGGCATCTGATGATGCCGGCTTAACTTGCAGATAGCCTGCTTGCAAGCCAGAATTTTTGAAGATCCATTACATCCACGTTTTGAAATCATCCTGCACAACATGACTAACCCCACATATTTTTGTTTTCCTGCGGAAAACTGTGTAAGGAAAATAACATCCTGTTTAAGTATCTGCCTACTTTTGAGCCAGTAGTCAGCTATAAAAGCAAAGCTAAGGTTTGAGGAGTATGACTTGCTGAAAAATTAAAAGGAGCATATAAACTTCAGTTGTGACATTCAGCATTTTTCCACAATCCAGTGATCTTTTCCACTTGTCCTGCTCTTCAGGAACCATGGAACATATGAATACTGTGAAGTCATAATAAAAGGAAATGGTGCCCTTCTGTACACTAGCTCTGGGGGTTTTATTCCCAGAAGATGTAACTGGGAAGCGATGACTGATTGGCCTAAAAGGCAAAGCCTTTTCTACAACACTGTCTAGATGCTGCAAAAAACATGGAGCCAAAAAACGGGCATTCTGGAAGGAAAATGTGAGAAGAAATTCTATGAAGAGAGAAGGAAAACAGATAAACAAAACCATAAAAAACCTCACTTTAAATCCAAAGTTTTAAATAAAATGCCCAAATGATAAAATCCTGCATGTGACTAGAATAGAATAAGCTACGTGAAGATTTATCAAATCTCTGAGGGTGTTCTGCACTTCCCAGAATGGCTTAATACTAGTGAGACAACTTCTCTGGACATGCCTTGTAATATAAAAGGTTTTAATTATTACAAAAATAATAAACATCATCAAACAAAGAAATATAAGTCAAACACAGTGTAGAGTACACTCTTACACTGGTATAGCAGTCCAAAAAGCAACTGAGCTCCTCTGTGCAGTCTTTTTAGTACCCCATGGTCTGGGTGGGCTATTTGGCACCTTGCCCAGTGAAATTGGCAACAGGCTTTGAGGTACATTTCCAAAGCCCAATCAGAGCTCCTGTGCTGGCACTGAGCCAATTACAATGAGAAGTCTATAGAAAATTCCAGTTTAATTTCCATACTTATTCTAAGGTAAGCTGAAACTCTTTCTGTTACATAGAAATCACCTACTTGGGTGTGGAAATGCATTCCTACACCCAAAGACTAAGAAAATTGCATAGTAATAATTCAACTTGGCTGGAACACACCACTCTTAAAGATTACCTAAACAATTATTTAACTGTCATATTCAGTCAGATGTAGACATAGAAGTGCTTGCAGAAGTGTTCCAATACTACTCCAAATAGGAGTTTTGAGAGGAGGGGGGTTTATTTTTGCTGTTGATTGTATCTCGTTGTTTCATGTTTGTTTCAAAGGAAAGCAATTCCAGAAATATAGTTTGTAAGGAACGTTAGCCTTTTAATTTTAGATCTGTAACAATGTAGGAATGTGACAACATATGTCTATTTCAATAATATACGTAAGTATAGCAATCTACCCAAATGAATATCTAGCTATCATGTCTCATGAGAAGAACACAGACCTTTGTCTTCCTGTCTCTTACTGAAAGAAAAATAAATATTGACCTCTTCAGTTAATGCCTCTAAACCAGTAAATGCTCCATAGAACACTATATCAATGCCACCAGCCAGCTAAACTAGCAGTACAGAATCTTGGACAAACATCTGTATCACCAGTTTCAAACATCAATTTCATACTGAGCAATGTATTTTTGTGTATTTGAAAGTCCATGGTCAATATTTAATTTGCCTATTTGAGAAGTACATTTAAGTGGCAAAATTTCTGTCTGCTATTTTTGATAAAAAAAACCTTTTTATTTTTAATTAGTGCTTTTTAAAAGGCACATGTGCTACAGAATTAAACTGTCCTAACTTCTGAGTTGTTTCCAAATGCAAGTTCAATTAAATTCTCTAGTTTAGGTATATAATAGTTTTAAAATCACAGGAGGAATCTGTCCTCACAATCTTTGTTTGTAACAGTTGAATATAAACCAGGAAAAAAACCAGCCTGAAAATGGTGATCATGACATGAACTGTAGGGAAGTTAAACAATAACAGGTGTATTTACATTTGGAAGTGGGTTTGGATTTAGAATAAATTATCTCAAAAGTTCACACCTGCAAAAGAGACCCCAGCCAAAATCCTAACCCATCTTTTTGAAGCCTCAATTAATAAATTACTGCATCCTGAAATTCAATAGACCAGGCACATTTCCAACTTCACCAAGTCTAAAAGGTTTATATAACTGAATCTCGATCTGTGATAGCTACACCTCATTGAAGCTCCATAATCTCTAAAAAGTATATTTTTGCATCCTAACTGTTCTAAAGTTCTTACTTCTGGGAAAGAGAGTATGTAAACATTGAAATATGATTTGTTCAACTGTATTTTTGCTACTGCAAGTTTGATGAGACACATGTTTCTTCAAATTGGCAGAACACTAAATAACTGATTTCTGTACAGCAGTGCCCTGGCTGGATTACTTCAATGTGATTCCGGCTTTTCTTTGATATATTTTTATGGTAGTTATTTTTGGCAAGTAATCCACTTTTAAACTGCTTTCCAGAAACACTGCCCTTATAATAAAATTCAGTTTTTCAAATCTCTGTAGCGTACAGCTTTATTTCCTAAAGAAATTAATATTAAGTATTTTTAAGGTCTTGATTTCATAATTACTATAAAAATTTTTGTAATTTTTTCCTTAATTTTATAGTGCTCATATTTGGCTTCCTTATTAAATTAGCCTTACCCTACTGTCAGAGCAGTTTTCCTGTCATTATTTGAGCCATGCAACTTACCGTTGTCCTCCAGAACTATTCGGCACCTCAGAATAAATAAACAATTTTTTTGGGGTCTTACAGACTGCACATTTGGTTGGGAGCTTATAAATTGAACACCCTGGATTGTGACATGTATTCTTTAAGCATGGCTTCTGAAAGACTACTCAGAGTTTGCTGTCATTTTATTATAATTGAATTGAAATCTTTGCCAGTGAGCTGAGTGTTGTGGCCAGCATTATTGACACAGGGCTATGCATATTACAAATTGCAATTGACAGCAACTGTTCCTTGCTGTTAAGTTTTGGAAAACGGATATTAGATTTCCTCATGAAATAGAATGGGAGAATGAAGAAGATGCAATGGTTAAAAGTAGCATTTCTAAGGATAAAGAGTTCCTTTGAGGACAGTCACGGGTCAAAGAAACAGCAGTAGTGTGGGTATTGTATTATGCAGCTGTGGGGTTTTGGTAGTTTTCTTTTAATGGGACAAGGTAGAGTTTTTGTTAATGACTTGGGCTTGATTCTGCCTTCAGTGTTGTACTATAGAAAACTTTATTGGATGTAGTTAATCAGCATGAAGATAGAAAAATAAAATCTATAAGCATTATTTTTCCTTCTGGTTCACTTAAGTGACATTTTTTAACAGAAATCAAGCCAATCTTATGTTTTCATTCATATATGTCACTTTGAAGTTACTGTTACTAACTCACTTTAGAGGAAAAGACTGGTCTACATTGAAAACTGCATTCTTTTGGAAAAAATGGGGCTTTTTTTGAATATAACAAACAATGTAGCTGAAGTTTGTCAAGAAAATATATAAAACAGAAATTTGACAATGAGTAATATATATATTTCTCCTTTAGACTTAAAACAAAACACAATTTTTTTTTAAAAAAACCCATATTAAATGTAAGAGAAGTCTTAATCATAAAAGAGTGTTTTTACCCAGACTGAGTTTTTTTTATGACACACTGTAGTTTTGAGTAATTTTTTAGGTAAGTTGAAGTCCCTCGAAAATATTTTCACAGCTGAAGTGCTGACATAATCTTAACTAAAAGTATGATCATACAATAATTAATTTTTTTAAAAAATCAAATGACTGATCTCAACAAAACAAAAATAAATAAAAGGCAGGTATCTGTACTTCCAGTTCCTGAAGGGATATCTAAGTTTTGGGTGCTGTTTTCCTTGAGATTTACTCTGCATAAAGGAAACTGAAGATTTGTTTTGTTTTCCGTAATGGTGCTCAATTTCTACTAAGAGCATTGCATATTAGCCTGTCAAGAAAAAACACTACCTAGCAGCTTTATGTATCTTTCTTTTATGAGTTTCTACCAATGTATATATGCCATTAAGATGGACCATTCTGATGTAGTCGTGTCTATGTGTCTGCCTGTGCCCTGCACAATTATGTTGCTGTTTGCCAGACTTTTGATTTCATGAGTAGCACAGAAATTTACATATAAAGTGGCTTCTTTCCTGCTCACCTCAGTGATAAGTGTTACATTTTTAACACATAACAGTTTGTTTAAAATTCAGTTCCAGTTCTCAGGATACATTTTCCTGCAAGGTATCTTATTTCTTCAGATGAAGAAGGACAAGATGTTATATGTGCTGAGTATTTTAGAACTGCTTTTTCTAAGTCATTGATTTTGTTTACCATTATACTCTTCTCAATTTCTGTTAGGAGCTGAAAGAATTCTCCCTTATATTCTAACACAAGGATGTATCACTTTGAAGTAGGATAACTATATCTCAGGCAAGAACCATGCAGTTGCAAACACATGGGCATCTAACAGCACAGTGGTTTGAACCATGCAGAATTCTACTTTACTGTAGGTAATCACAGTGGAAGGATTAAATTGAAATCTACAGTTTTCTTGGGATGTTTGGGGTGTAATGCATTGTTGTGGTTTAACCTCAGCCAGCAGCCAAGACCCACCCACTCTCTCACCAGTAAAATTGAAAAGAGATCAGAAGGGTAAAGCTGGAGAACTCAAGGGTTAAGATAAAGACAGTTTAAGAGGGAAAGCAAAATTTGTTCACACGAGCAAGGCAAAACAAGGAATTAATTCACTGATTCTCAAGGGCAGGCAGGTGTTCAGCCATCCCCAGGAGAGCAGGGACCCATCATGTGTAACAGTGACTTGGGAAGACAGACACTATCACTCCAAATGTCGCCCCATTCCTCCTATTTCCCCCCAGTTTATATACTGAGCATGAGTTCACATGGTCCAGAACATCTGTTTGGTCAGTTTGGGTCACCTGTTCTCCTGTGTCTCCTCCCAAGCCCTAAGCACCCAAAATTTCCTCACCAGCAGGGCCGTGCAAAAAGCAAAAAAGGCCTTGGCTCTGTGTAAGCCCTGCTCCAAAAACAAAAACATCTCTGTATTATCAACCCTATGTTCAGCACAAAATACAGCCCTATACCAACCACTGTGAAGCCAGTTCTACCCCACTCAAAACCAGCACATGATTGTGTATGCATGTGTTACCTCTAACAATCACTGGTTCTTCATCTTCTGCTATTTCTCTTTGCACTCTGGCATCTGCCTCCTTGTTTGTTTGTTGCTAGTTGTGGAGAATGTGGCAGAATAGGTAGTACTGAATAGGTACTTAGTAAATACTCCTGCACAATGAGATAAGAAAGAATACTAGGAGAAGATAAAAAGAAAGAAATACATGGGAAGAGCAATTAATCCGTAGGGTATTACCTGCTAATTACAATGCAAGAGAATTGCCACTGCAAAGGAAAGCAGCATCATGAAATGTTTGTATCTTAGGCTTGTGAGCCTGTCTGTTATAAATTAGAGTCTGTTGTAATCCTGAAGACTCAGCCTGAGCTGAGTGTCCAAGCTGTTAATTAATCATCAGGTCTTCTTTCTAATGTCTGTAGTTTGAATCTCTAATAAGTAGTAGTAGAAGCAAAATTTCTATCAAATCAATGACAAAAAGATTATTGCCTTTATGGGAAAAAAAAAAAATCTAGGTGAACAATTTGAAATTGCTGAATAAAGCCAATAGAATAACTGAGTTTTATGTGGTGACATTTGTCCACACACTGAGAGTATTACACGTCTTTAATGCTTTCAGGTGGAAGAGAAGGAAAATAAGGGAACTGGTGTGTTCATTATATTGTATGCTGAACAAAACATCAACGATTAATTTATTCATTGTACATATATGCATATATAGTTCTTTTTCCTGTAGTCTGCTTAGGGAGTGAACTGTATATGAAACGGTTCAAATTTTCACAACTGAAGTCTTATCTCCACAATTTATATATGAAAAAGGTTCTCCAGGCTGATAGCATTTCA
Organism: Zosterops lateralis; assembly: GCF_965231275.1. NCBI lineage: Eukaryota > Metazoa > Chordata > Aves > Passeriformes > Zosteropidae > Zosterops > Zosterops lateralis. The sequence continues at coordinate 74,844,079 of NC_139762.1, forward strand.
AGGTTATATTTAAGCATCTGTAGTCTCATATATATATAGTAGGAAAATTATGTTAAAATTAATTTCAGAACAGTTTTATGGAAAATAGCAGAAACAAAATGCAGAGTAAAGATTTTAGGCTGTGTTTTTGGAGACAGTGTCTGTCTGCGAATGAAAGTTCTCGGAAAATAATTGTAGAAATAGAAGTGGGCTCATTTGCTGAAAATGGCATTTTAATTAGAATATTCTGATTTAATTTTGTCCACATTCCAAATAGTCAAGTTCCTTTCGGGAGATTCCTGTATGCAGTAAACTTCTAATAACTTGGACAATCATATGACATTAAAAGCCCTGCTCAGTTATATAATTTTGTGAAAATTAGAATTATCATATACTTGGAATAAACCTTCTATAAGCTGAAATGTTGAGGAAGTACAGTGTGGTCAGTTCAGATCCCAGTGGAAATGATGAAAAGTCTGTCTGATGTGTAACTAATTCAGGTCTCTGAATAGATGGAGGAAGAAAACAGAACTCTTCTGCTGCTCCTCTGGCCTATATTTCACCACGAAGCATCACCAAATAAAATCATCAGCATTCAACAAGAAAAAGCAAATGACTGGCATGGTAATTTGCCCTGTGTTATTACTGCTGTAAAGTGTCACTCCACATTTAGTATTGATGAAGGTCACAGGATGGTACAGTGGTCTAGTACCTCCCTCAAAAATATGCATTCAAAGGAAGAAAATTTGAACATCTATAACTTCAATTTTATTTTTTTTTCCTCTTCAGTGCTTTGATTGACAAAATTCTCATTTTCTGAAATGTTTCTAACTAGAACAGAAATTCAAAACAGAGTACAGACTTTAGAAATATATCATTAGAGCTAAAAATAGAAACTAATGTTACCTTTTTGTCACTCTTACACTCCAATAATAATAATTTAATAGGTGAACTATATTATCACCTTCTTTCCCAGTCATGCCATGTCCTGCATCTTTCCCTAAAAGTACTGATAATTCTGAAAAAGCTTTTACATTTCTTGAAACCAATATCCTTCCACTTTACAGGGCAGTAAAGGCTTTTGCTGTTCAAGTGAAAAGTATATTACATTGTTCTCTAAAAGTTTAGAACACCTACGTTTTTAATATAACTATAACTTCTGGTTAAAAGCTTGAAGAATGGAACTCAAAATTAAGTTGGTTTCCAAAGAATTTCAGCCAAAGCCTGTCTTGAAGTGTCGTGTATATAAAGAACACTAGCAGAGAACTATGCCACTTTTTTTTTCTGCTCAGTTATCTGGAAAATATATTGGAGGCAGGTAAGAAATGCAAAGAAAAAGACCATGACACACTGTGATTTGTAGAAGTAAAACCTGATGACTGTCATCCACAAAAATAACCCTAAAGTAATAAGTAAAGGAATCACACAAGAAAAAAAGACAATAATAATAAAGTATTTACTGCCGAGTTTCATGGTTTATTTTTTTCCTAAATATTACAATTCAAAAGCTAACTTGAATTGTCCTTCTTGATATTTAAGAGCACAACTTCATCATTAACATTATATAACATGTCCTAGGCAGAACCCTTGACATGTTCATTATATGAAAATAATCTGGCTTACTCTGTTTGACATTTAGTTTGTGTGTCACTTAATTTTCAGAGAAAAATGTGACAAAGAAAAAAGATGAAGAGACGGAAATGTCTAGTCATATATGATATATCTGATAGACTATTCAACAGCAGATTTGTGGAAGGACCATAGTCTGTCATTTTCACACTGAAGTACCAAAAAAATCACAGTAAGCCATTTTGGCCTCAAATTAGTAGTGTAAGTTAAAGAGAGCTAGAATCAAATCAAATAAAATAATCATCCTAGCAAGTAATGCAGATTCTGCATGCAGTGAGTCTTCAGACAGTCAATTATCACCATATGCCAAGAGACATAAAGAGGCAGAAAGAGAAAGTGGGAAACTTCACTTTCTCCCCTTCTGTCTTCCTCTGCTATGTGCATGCAGCAGACATAGGATGCAATACAGCAGAAAAAGTTTTAAATTTGCTGACTATTTGTTTCATTGAACAGCAGTATAGGGAGCCTGCAAGAGGAGGTGCAATCTGTGATTTGGTGCCAAGCAGTGTCCAGGGTCTGGGTAAAGATTTCATTGATGAGGAGTAACTTTTTAACAATGATTGTCATCATATTTAGCATCCTCAGAGAACTTACAAAAGCCAGTAGGTCCATTGAAAAGTAGCCCATGTAAAAATAAAGACATTTTAAGGAAGAAACTGAAGAGAAAAGCTAAGGGGATCCAATCCTTACAGGTTTTGTGGCCATTATTGAAGGATACCCTCCAAAAAGTGCAACATTAATGACTATGAAAGTTTTTTAGCCAAAAAATAAGAAAAATCATTAGAAAATCTCTCCTATCTCTAAAGAGCTGAAGAGATCTTTTCCAGAGAGAAAATAGAAAATATGAGGAACCTTGGCCAAAAAAAGAAGAAAGTAATCCAAAATATTTTGAAAATCAATTAATATAGGAATTAACATAAACAGCAATACCTTCATTGGACAGGAAAATTAAAAGCACATTTAGCAAGTCTGTTCATTTAGTTGCAGTTCAGGTTGTTAAACAGTGCCTAGAGAAGGCAAGACCTGTACAGATAAAGCTAAAATTGTTCAAGAGGTAACAGTATGAAAGAATGACACCAATTCACAGGCTAGAACTCATCAGAGCAGATGGCTCAGCAGAGGATAAGTCTGAAATTGAGGAGGATATGGAACAAGTTGATAGCAGGAACACTCACAAGTCAGCAGGATTGGAATGGTATTTACTTTCTAACAGAATTTAGGGGTAGAGCAGATAAATTTATAATAGTATTTTTAAGCAGGAGTTTATCAGTTTCCTTGCTACCAAGCTAGTGCAGAAAATGTAGCACTAACTTAAAAAAAAAAAAAAAAGTTCTAGAAAGAGACACAGTAAAGTGCAGACCTATCATCCTGACATCACTATTAAACCAGTTAAATAACAAACTGTATTAATTAGTTAGCATTTGGATCTGCATAGTCTGTTTGAGAATGGATTTTTTTAAGAAGACGTCCCGATCTCCTCTTTTTAAAAGTTTTCTGAAGGAATTAGCAAAAATGAAGATAGGATTGACTCATATATCCTCCAAATGACTTTTCAAACGTTTTATAAATTTTATAAAATGTGTCTCAAAACTAATTTAGCCACTTCTGCTTCATAACACCATTGTTTTTAAAAGAAATCCTAAATAGTGGAACCAAAATAGGGATAAGTTCAAAATGAGCTCCACAAATGCAACAAGTATATTTAAATCTAGAGAAAATAAACTAAGAGGAATGTTCATCTCTTTCATCTTTTCATAATGCATTTCAAAGATTTAGGGTTATGACCTCCAAATTTTCAGACATGAAGAATGTTAGAACTTAAACCCATTTCTCCTCTGGATTCCATCTTGGGTTTGGTTCTAGTTTGTTATTTTTTGGGGTTTTTTTGTGAGTTTTGGTTGTTTGGTTGGTTGGTTTTGGTTTTTTATTTTTTTTTCTCCCCAGTGTAATTTATGTTTCTGCTTATTTCTTAAATGCAAATACTAATTTCTGTTTCGACCTACTGTTATATAAAACCACTAATACCTGAGAAAAGTTTACTTCCTTCTGACAAGGAAATACTAGTGACAAGCAAAACTCTCCTGTATGGCAACTGTAAGTATACAGACAATTATAGCAGCTGTAATAGGGGATATCATTACAGAATACATACTTAAAATGAGGAGCTTGGGTATCCTTAAGATGCCTATTGTTTGTGTAGGAAGTGGCTTTTCAGAAGTACTTCCTGTCTTTTATGGGTGCAATTGCAGTAACTCAATGGAAAAATGCATATGTTAAATAGTGTGCTTGCTATATCTTTTTTGTTGTTGTTGTTGGGGGAAGAGGTTTGTTTTGGGTTTTCTTTTACACAAACATCACATCTTTAAATAAAATTTGTAAAATAAATGGCTTTGATTTTTAGCTGCACTCTAAATTAAATTTGCAGTGCAGGAATATTTAGGTGACCTCAACAGGTGAAAGTAAACAGCTGGAGCCAAGAACAGAATTTAATCAGACTGTACACACTGTTGACAGATTATGTTTAACTGCATTTTTCTGATGAAGAAAAATCTGTGGATAGACTTTTGAAACATACTTTAGTGAAGATTAAAGTGCCTCATTATATTAAGATAATTAGAGATTCCAGCTGTTAGTAAATCAAGAGTGAATCTCAGAAATTTTCAGTGCAACAGTTGGTATTTCCTCTGACTTTGTTTCCAGTAAAGAATGTTCATTATTGCATACAGATGTTCAGCCTTCACAACTTTCTTTTACTGATATAATAAGCTTATTAGTTTGCTCCATCTTAGAGAATACATTTAGTGATAGGTTTTGTCAAAATATTTGTCATGGGCATTGTAACACAGAGCCTAGCTGTATTTTCTTGTTTTCCTGGTGTTGATTACATCAGCTCATAGCTCCTACAGTCTATCATTTTATGCGGTGAGGATATTAAGAAAACATTTGAATTTGCTCTCCTTCAGACTATCAATCCTTTTGTTCTGTGCATTATCAAGGCCCACAGCAGTACTTTAAAGTCATTGCTGCAAAGTCACTGAGTTATGGAAGTTGTAGATATCAGACATTGGCATCAGAGGCATCAGCTACTATAGTGATTTTAAGGTGCCCTGCTGTTTCTCAGACATCAATTAAGCCTGGCTGAATGAGGTTTCAAAGTGACAAATACAATATTCTTCTGTTATGAGCTCTGTATTGAGAAAGTGTGCTGTAAGAGAATGAACCATGCAAGAGTCATCAACTTCTGTCAGTGCTGCTATAATTTTATAAATTTTAAGTGTCAGAATTTTATAACTGTCTTCTTCTACTGTTAGAAACTAAGCAAGGATGAACACAGGTGTATTAGTTTTTCCTGGCCTGGTTTTGGTAGTGGTGGAAGGAGCTACAAGGGTGGCTTCTGTGAGAAGCTGCTGGAAGCAACTTCCACGTCCTGCAGATCCAACCCCTGATGGCTCCAAAGATGGATGTGCACCTGGCCAATGCTGGACTCTCATTGCAACAGTTTGCAGGAAGCTGCTGCTTGTGGGATGGAGCCACATCAGGTAAGTTCGTGGAGAACTGTCTCCTGTGGGAGAGATCCCATGGTGCTGCAGGGGAAGGACTCCTCTCCCTGAGCAGCAGAAGAAAACCTTGAGTGATGAACTGATCATAACCCCCATTCCCTGCCTCTTTGTGCTGCTGGGGTAGAAGACAGGACTGGGAAGGGGGCAAGGGAGGGGAGAAAGTGTTGTTGAGAGCTTATTTTACTTCTTATTTTCCTGCTCTGATTTTGTTACTGTTACCCCTGCCCTTAGAGGGGCAACACGTTGCGACGTGGGAGTGGACCTTCAGAGAGGACGGCAGGCAGCAGCTTGGTGAAACATGGAAGGCTCTTTATTATTTGACTCCAATAGCTTATATACATTTTGTACAGAGGGCCAAGATTGGCCCAAAGAGGTTACAACCTCCTGACTCCATTGGTCAATATGACCATCAGTCAAGTTCTCTCTCAGAGAACAAGAATGCAAAACATACAGATAAATTTTAAGAATACAATATTGTTTACGTGAAGCAGCGTGAGAAGCTGCTGCAAAGACTCAAACACTTGAAACCAAGAAATGCAAGAATGACATGTTACTGTAATAAATTCAATGAATATCTCTAATTAAGCCAGTTTTAACATTTTATCAAATACCTGTGACGGTATTTGATAAGCAATTTCTCCTGGTCCTTACCTCAACCCATGAACTCTCCATTAAATTTTCTCTCATCTGTCCAGCTGCAAAAGAGGAATGAGTGGCTTTGGTGGCTGCCTGGTATTGGGCCAGTGTCAACCCACTACAACAGGCTGTTCAGAAATTTAATTAACATATTATGGAATTTTAGGTATTGTGAACATGGATACATCCTTCACTGGAAGTGAGCTTATAACTCCTCGATATAATTTTGTGAGATGTTTTTACAGATGAGGTTGCAATAAAAATAGCTTTTATACCTGTCCTGGTTTCAGCTATGCACATACATGCAGCTTTAACTTATGAGGTAGCTTTAAGTTGAGAGGCGCACTGGATCAAATGTCCACTTCTGAACTATGCAGCTAAACTTTATAATCTGTGAAAAGAAAGAGATGCTCCAAGTGCATAATTGATCTTAATTAAAGAAAATATTTGAAAGAGGTTATAAGATTCATGACCTAAAATTATGATTTTCATTTTATTGACTGAAAAACTGAAGCAGCTCTCTCATATAGGTTCATACAGAGTAGATACTGAAATACTAAGAAAGATTAATATCCGATACCAGACAATCAGTTTTATTTTGAGCACAGTACTTCAACTGCAGATCTTGTGAATTAACTATTTCAAAATGTTGAGCCACAGTTGAACAGCCTCCAGCTGTTCTTTGTTTGGGCATTAAATATACTTCTCAGACAGGAGAAAAACAAAGAACTTGGCCCTTGTCATGTGATAAAATGTTCCTATAGTAAAACAGCTCAGAGTCAATGAGAATTATGTATGCTTAAGGAACTGTTTAAGTATTTATATGGACTTTCTAATTCCATTTTTTTAGAGTCTTATGAATATCAGTAACCAGTAGGGCTTTATGAAAATGAGAGCTGTTATATGAAGAGAGTTTACACATTGGGATTCTTGCTAACTGTTGCACTGTACATTTACAAGGCTAGTAATGAAATAGAAAGCAATTCATTGAAAAAAGCTAAATACTTAATTTCTTTACACAATACTAATTATTTTCTGGCACTCATTGCTACAAGCTATGACGAATGCAAAGTCTGTAGCATTAAAGGATTAATTCTTTACACTACTGAGGATATGCCTTAGATAAGATAAATCCCCTCAGGAAGAGGAGATAAAATCTTCATGTTTCCAAGCATAAGGAAGAGATTTCCTGTGTGGTTGGATTACATTTCCAGGCAGGTTTGCCTGACACTTAGCTAACATGATGATAAAGACTGCTTCCTACCTTTGCTGACACCTAAATTTTGATTAATGACACATGAGGGAACTTTTAGTATAACTTTAGTCACAACCTAATTTTATCTTTTTGTTTACCAAACACAGTGATGTTCTTTGTCTTTCTTTGAATCACTTATGAGCACTTGGTGTTGAACAAAATCTTCAACATATGGGCCATCAGATCTGGCATGGATATTACCAGATTTTCAGCAAACTAACACAAACTGTGCTGAAAAGTGTAAGAGGTGCATTCTTTAGAACATAACCTACTTGGGTTCACTTCCAATTGAAGCTTCTCTGTGATCTGCATTAAATTAATTAACTTGAATTTAAGATACACTATTTTGGCCCTTTAAGAAAATCCAAACACTTCTTAGCTTTTTGCAGGATGGTAGCTTATCTGTCTCACAAATTGCATTTAAAGGTCAGGGTGGTGGGGTTTTTTTCTGCTGAAAAATAGGAATTATTGTTTAATCAGAAGTTTTATCAGGTTTTTTGTTTGTTTGTTTTGGGGGGTTTTTTGTTTTGTTTTGTTTTGTTTTGCTTTGTTTTGTTTTGTTTTTTGTATCATGTCATTATTTTTTAAAAGTATTGAACAAAAATGGAGAAGACATATCTGTACATACAAAGATTATCTTCTAACAAGATCAGAATTTATCAGTCAAATCCAATACTGAGCTCAGAATGCCTAGCCAAGCCTGAAGGCCTGGCTACACTGAAAATTCCCCACAGTATTATTTCTCACCTTTTAGCTTTTTATATGTCACATGCAGTTGATGGCATTAAGCTTCTTTCTGCTCATTCTGTGAGCCTTCATGTTCTTCCTTTGGAAACAAACAGTGCACCTGACAGCAAACATCACACAGTTGAATGATCAAAGATGATAGTTGTTGATAAGCCAAACCAAAGAGGATTAAAGAAAGCTGAAAACATGCTAGAGTGTAATTTTATTTTAAAATAATACAAATATATGCAAAGTGAACATTACAATGGCTTTTAAACCTGAAATAACTTGTAAGCTTGACACAGTCTGATCTAAAATTCATACACGTAAATCTAAGATTTGTAACAGTTGCTGTCTTCTTTCAGAATTAATGGTTTGGGACTTTTTTTACTTGTATATTTTCTTGGTTCATTTACTTTGCAAAGTAGGACATACATGAATCCCATTCTCCTGAATAGATGCCTATCTGCATGGTATTTCAATATCATATTATAGTGAGAGGATGACTGCAACTTTTGTGGCAATTACTTCTGGCAGTTCCACAGGAGTACAGAAACAATCAGGAATATATTCACTGAAGACATGAGCTTCTCTGAAATGCATATCCTTTCAGTGAATTTGTTGTACTTGTTGCTCCTATAGGTAGCAAACATAATATGAAAGGATAGCCAAAAGTCAGAAACCCTGTAAGACAAAGGTGTGGGTTTTTTTTTTTTTTTTTTTTTTTTTTTTTTTTTTTTTTTTTTTTTTAATTTTTTTTTTTATTATTTTTTTTTTAATTTAAACCATGATAATAGGCATTTTTGGAGAATAATATCTGCATTCAGTTTTCTCGCTTGGATGTCAACATGAAAGTTAGCATCACTGTGTGATATTCAAGTATCCCTCATCCATCAGCTCGGAGAATTTTGATTTGGCTTACTGGGAAAACCCTGATAGATTCAGCATGTCTACAGTATATTTCTCTAAGTAGGTCTGATTTATCCTGAATTTGAATTTCACAGTGAATATTTTGGGTTTGGGTTGAGTTTTTTTCTGGGTTTTCTGTTTGGTTTGGTTTTTTTTTTTTTTTTTGCTTCATATTATAGTTCCTATTTGCTGACTTGATTTATCAGAGCATCAGAGAAACCTGGATACCCTGACAATGCTTGATGTAATTGCTCAGTGTTTGAGAGATTGATCAATCTGTTTTAACACAGTTAAAATTCTTTCATTAAACTGTAAAAAGACTTTTCACTGTTGTTATGTAAATTACTCTGGATTCCTATAGAACTTGCAGAGTCAGGAAGAATTAAGTAACGGTCAGTGTTTTGGATTTTTTAAGCTGTTGTTTGGTTAAGTCCTACTAAGATGCATTTGACTTGGTAGTACTTATCTATATTCACATATCAAGTTAGATAAAGTCAGTTATCTTTTAACTGCTTCCTGTATTATTTGTTCACCTCTGCACATATACGAAATAGATTTTTTTGTATAATATTAAAGCATTAATATTATATGATTCTTCTCCCATGGAATATTCAAACAACATTCAAAATGCAATATATTTTTGAAGAAGACTGCCAATATTTGGAAAAAAACCCTGGAGATTAGGAAGAAGAAGGAATGCATTTCCAATTTCTGTCATGCGCAAAAAACATTAGACTATCACTTAATAGTAGCTTAACAAAGTTTTGATTTATGTTTTGTTCATTAATCAGGGACATGGAATAAACAGCGAGAGAGCAAAGTTTGCAGGTGATAGTAAAGATGGTTATTAAGCCAAAAAGAAAATATGAGGAAGCTGAGGGAGTAAATTAAACAAGTGTGTAGTATGATGCTGGAAGAAATTAAGTGTTTATGAAGGCAATGCAGTTGTAGGAGGGGATGACACCCTGTAACTACACAATTACTACAGATTTCAAAATTAAATACACCCACTCCAGAAAGTGATCTGGTTACTAAAGCAGAAAGCTCGTTACAGGTTGATCAGTGAGCAATTTCAATTCAAAAATAAAATCAGAATGTTTAATAAGGTCATTAAGTCTGTAACTCTGTTATTTATATAAGAAGCAATGCAGGGTATCTCATCTCAGAGGTGCCTCAAACTGCTCTGAAAGACTCACTATGAATATGATGAGCAGTGGGTGATGTAGTGTTTATATTTTTTATTCCAGGGAAGGAGGTGTATGTACGAAGTAGCATGATAAGAATGTAAACTCAGAAACAGCTTAGAGAAGTTAAATTGGATGGAGGATAGAAGAGCAATGGGGTGGCAATCTACCACTCAGTTTGCAGGCCACTTCCTTTATTTATCTAAAATTACATCTTTAAATTCAAGGTGCTTGTGCATTCACAGAGATTTTAAATTTTGTAGGTGTTACAATGTAAACTTAATTGAGCTGTAAAGGGGCATAGGGACAGAATCTGAGAGAGTAATTGAGATTTTTAAGGTATGAACTATGCAGGCATGAATTAAAACTCAAACTGCTAGAAGTAAAAGGCCCAAGTAGATTTTGGTTGGATCAGGGTGTCAGTACTTCTATTAGCATACATACAGGTTTGGCCACCAGGGCTCTCAATTTATAGATGTCATGCAGGTCAAAGCTCTTAACCAGGCACTGTTTTCAGACATTTTACTTCATGGTCTGCATTTGAGCAAACCATAATGGTTCCAGACAAGCAGGCTGTGGCAGAATTCTGCACAAAAACTGAGCAGCCTGACAGACATAGACACACTCCAATCAAGAGTTCTTTTAAGATATCTGTCCAGTAAACCACTTTAAATCTGCATGAATGGAGGACTTTGTCTGAAATAACCTGATCACTTGCCTGTATTTTGTGTACCGTGTCACTCTATAGATTGCCTGACTGTAGAAATGCTTCTCTGGAATAAAACTCAACATGCCTTAGAATGGCTTTTGAGTTTAATGTGAAAATCAGTTAATTAGTAGTCTGGAGAAAATAGTACATTTATGTTCCGTTAAGTCCACAAGCTCTTCATCTGCTTTCCAGAAAAATCTGCTTTTCCATCTCAGAACTAAAATTTTGTGCTGTAAGTAAGTAAGAGTAATCAAAATCCATGCCTGAATTTAAAATTTGTATTTCCCTTAACCCCTCTCTAGTCATAAACAAATTCAACAGAATACTCTTCCTCCTTTATAAACATGTTTTAAAATTTTCTTTATCACAGATCATTGATACTGTTTGCCAGCCATGAATACTGGGCCATTATTTTCCTCTTGCTATGCACCATTGGTTTATATGCTTTCTAAAATGCAAAGCAATTAAGAACGGTTGAAGCATCACATGAAAAAGAAAGATTTTATGAATAATGGAATAAAGGAAGTGATCACACATCCTAGAATTTTAGCATTCTATTTTTATCTTGTAGCTCAAAAAATCAAGCTGCGATAAAAAAACTTTTAATGCCTAGAAACACTTGTAACAGCATCTGTTGTTCATGTATTAGTAACAAAATGAAATTTTGATTTAGTACATAAGATCTAGATGTGCCTGAAATGTGGAATGAAATCAGCCTCAGTTAAAGCAAAGCTGTTCTGTGAGCTGTATATTTCTCCACCACAAAAAAGGAGTTTAAAAGTAGTAGAAATAAGAAAAAGATTTTACCTGATGATAGATAGGATCATCAGTTTGTTTGTTTGCATTTTCATAAGATACTTTTAGACAGGTAAATAATTTCACTTTTCAAAACAATATTTTACTATTTGGTGATATGAGAGTTAATCTCAATTGGACGGTTTTTGGGGTTTTTTGGTTGAATCTTCAGTGTGGCTTTCAAGGAGTACAGCAAAGAAGAATATATATACCTACCATTTTTGTCTTAGCTTGCTCTCTTTTCACTATGTTCTGACATTTGTTTTTATCTACATAGAAACTTAATTTCTGTTCTCTTTATGACATGAAAGATAACATATTATCTGAGTCAAGTTTTGACATACAATCCATTTTATATCTCATTATGACTTCAAAGTTATAAAAAATCAAAAGAAGCTTCAGATGAATCAAACTTTTGTAGTTAAAAGGTTAAGTACATTCTTATTTAAAGAGCAAAATGTGAGTCATCTTACTAGAACCGAGAATTTCACTTTACGGATGTTATAAATTAGGACTGTGCCAACAACTGTGCCACTGCTTCCTTACTATCAACTTCATTTCCTCTATTTTTACATTTAAATTTCAGGGAAAACACATAATAGAAATACAGGGACCAGTTAAAAGAGCAATGAAATTATCAGTATCGTCTTTTAAACAGTTGACACATCAAAGTTTCATGTATCATCATTCCTCTGAATACCTAGAAAAAGCTGCTGAAGATTACCTACTATGCACACTCATAAAATTTACTTCAGTAATTATTTTTTGCTGAAATTGATATTTTCATGAAATGCACGTTCAATAATATGTTCTGAATTTTAACAAAGATTTGATCCCTCTGTTTTCCTTGATGCAGGTACTATTGTGTCCTAGGGGTATTAACTTATTCATAGACTATTAAGAAGAGACTTCATTTTCTTCATCTGGGTGTCAAAATAAGGTTAAATGGTATCATTTCACAAAGTGATGCAGAGCAGTAACCAGTGTATCAGTGAAAGCTTTCCTATGAACAGTCTGGCCAATATCTTTTGGTTAGAAGCCAGCCTTGAGCATGAAAGTGCATAAATGACAGTAGAAAAGCCTTCTATTTCCTTTCAGAGCTACTGAACTAAGATGTTATCTGGATAAAAAAGAGTGTCTTTAAAAATCAAAAGTAACTATCCATAAGAGGGGAAATTTTTTTTTAATCTTTCAGAGCAACAAGCTTGGTGGTGTAGATTTGTCAAATAATTTTGAATTTATTCAACATATAGTTGAAGAGATAACAGTAAAAATCTTTCCCTATTTGAAACAGAAGAAAAGAAGTGAGGGACGAAAATAACTGTTAGCATATTTATTCAACCCAGATACGAATTTGTACAATCTTCTGCTAAAATCTGATTAAGAGAATTATGGTTTTGTCTCATTATCTGAAATAGTTTTGTTAATTTTTTTCAGTTTAAGAAAAAACTTTAAAGAACTAACTACATCTTACCAATTGCATGCTTCTTCCTTCCATTTGGCATAAAGTCAAACCAAGAGTTTGTAGATTGCTTTCAAATTATTCCTCCATTTCTATGAAGAGTGGGAAAACATCTTTGATATTAAAAAATAAACAAGATGGTTGTTTTCTGGGTTTGGATTGGTTTGGGGGTTTTTTTATGGGTGTAAGGAGAGACTATATATTTAGTGTACCACTGAACTCAGCAAAGTATTTTCAGGGATTGTAACTTTTTGCAGTTTACCCAGTCTTAAATTTACAGGAAGATGCTTCTGAAATACTTAAGATTAAAAACTGCATTGCCATGAAAAAAAGTGAGGTAGCTACTTTCAGAAATCAGTGATTCTTTAGCTTTCTGCTGACTTTGGCATTGAGACAAGTTGCATAAACACATGGAAATAGATTTAAAGCACTATGAGTGCTTGTGCATTTTTATGTTTAAGAAAAATGTCATCATATATGTTGCTTCAGATCATATCATTATAATAAAGCTTGTACTAATTTAGCTCAGTATTTTGAACTTGAACTTTGAAATAGTATTCAAATGTGTGATTTGAGATTTGTAACTGTTCTGTATCCAGTAAGACATGCATAGAGATCCTTGAGAAATGCCCTAGTATTAGTTTTCTTTTTACGTCTCAAATGCAAGGCCAAATGTTAATTCTAAGAGAGCTACACAGGCCAGTCGGTATCATCACTTCATATGGTCGGTGATTGCTGTCTTAGTTTGGGAAGATAAGTATCTGCCAAGGAAAACTGGAGTTTCCCTTGGAATGGAGAATGTAATCCCCCCCTCTTCCAAATTATTATAATTTTGCAATTAAAGGCTTTTCAGGCAAAGATTTGGGACTAGGAATAACAGTTCTTTACTAAAAATATTAAGAATACAAAGGTAGTAGTACAAAAAACAAGCAAACAACACAAACAGAAAATCCTAGAAACTGTGATAGAGTCAGAAATACGACCTAATGCCCTGTTGGTCAGGGTGTTGGAAGCAGTCCAAAGTCAGCCCTCTTGGAGGGACAGATGCTGTTCTGTTGGAGTAGAGATGGTCCTGTAGAAAAGCGTCCAGTAATGGCAAGATGGGTCCAGTCTTCCTTTGGTAATCCAGGGGAAAACCAGAGCGCCTGGTGTTCCTACAACTCAGTTTTTATCTAGGTAGGAACATTTTGGCTCCCTTCACTGGGTGGAGCATCTCACAATGAGATGATGTAATGTGTCATGTCATTGGTGAGCCTTAATGGCCCATCAACAGAAGATACCCCCTGGAGGGAGGATGGGTCATGGAAGAGATAAGGAACAATGCCCCACCTGATTTTAACAGCTGGTCCATTATCAGAAGAAATCTGATATCTCCCCCTGGAGAAATAAAGAAAACATCTCCCCAGCCGGTTTCAACAGATGGAATAGAACGAACACTTTTTTGGTTACATAACCCAAGACATTGCCCAGCCTTCTACTTTGTCCACATGTTTCTGCAGGGCCTCCCTGCCCTCGAGGGAGCCAAGAGCTCCTGTGTCCAAGTCATTTATGAAGATGTTGATGAGCACAGGGCTGACAATGGAGCCCTGTAGAACTCCATTAGTGACAGATTTAATGTCATCCTATTCATTATAACCCTTTATGCCAAACCCATGAGCCAGTTGCTCACCCATAACATGTTTATTCAGCTGTGTTCTGGGCATTGGTCCAGAAGCATATTCTGAGAAACAACATGGAAAGCTTTGCTGAAATCCAAAATGAATACATCAGCTGAGACTTCCTTACTTCTAAACAGGAGAGACAAGGATTTGATGGCTGGACCCCTCAGTGGACAGTATACCGAAAAAGTTGAGCTAGCTGCTTGATGCCCGGGTAGAGACCAGTGACAATTGCTGTTCCCTCAGGGACATGGACAGTGCTATTAAGGAAGAAGTTCTTTACCATGAGAGTGGTGAGACACTGGAAGGGGTTACCCAGAGAAGTTGTGGATGCCTCACCCCTAAAAGTGTTCAAGGACAGGTTGAGTGAGGCTTTGAGCAATCTGCTCTTCCAGAATGCTCTCTGTCTGTGGCAGCCAGGATGGAAGTGGACAATTCATAAGGTCCCTTCCAAACTCAACCATTTTATAATTCTATTATTTTTGGTTCATTAACGTCTTATCTACAGAAACAGGAAGACTATTGCATAGGAGTCAGAGATAGTATATAATCAGCTTCAACTGAGAGATTTAGGGGGATGGAGAAGATATTTGGTAACAAAGTCACTGTATTAAATTATTATAGTTACCTTCTTTATGTAGCAAGTTAGTGCTTCCTAAGCCTTTTTATTTATGATTTCAGTCTCTTTTGGAGAGTGATCGAGTAAGAATTGGACAGACACACTCTTGTGCTTAGATTTCCAACAGATTTGCTGATGAACTTGAATAGTAATATATTTCAAAAATGGAAGCCATACAGTTGACCTAGGCTGGATAAAAAAATCACATCTAAAGGAAATTGATATGATCCACAGAAAAGTGACAGGAAAATTCAACATATTTAGTTCCCATTATAGGGAAGAACAATTTCATCATCATCTTTATAGCCTGTGTAGGCTCTTTTTCCTTGCACAGTTCAGCATTACTTCATTACACAGATGTTCATTTTATGTTACAAGTTTTGTGGCAGTCAGTCAGGATTAGCGATAAACAAGATGCACTAGCACAGAAAATGTTTTTTCACTGAGAACTCATTTGGAAACATCCAACTTATCTATAGTTTGCAAAGGTTTGCAAATAGCAGGTTTGTGTGCAGGCAGGGCAGAAGCACACAAATACAGATTTGCCTATGTAATGATACAGTCTTAGTTTCAAGTGGTTTTATGATGCTTAATTTGCAAACACTCTTGGTATATATTTGATTATTGTTCCCAGCAGTATTACAAATATAACAAGCAAATTCTCCTGAGTTCTGTTACAAATAAGAAAGCTCTTCCTTAAAGATTTTTCAAAGAATAAGACTTGTTCTGACAGCTTCAGGCCCTGGTATAATTCTCTCAGGACATTCTGCTGAGCATCCACTAACAGTATCTTACTTCTTTTACCATCTTAGTCTTGGGAAAAATCACTATGTGCTCAGAGTTGTAGGTTAAGGGTGGTGGGTTGACTTGGATGCTCATATTCCCACCCAGATAATCTTGCAAGCAAATGATTTAATGAAGAATTAATTCATATTAATCAAAGTTCTATAAAATTAAGATATCTGTCCAGTAAACAAGGAAACCAATGCAGGGTAAGCTGTGGCCAGATGCCAGATCCCGATCCAGCCCCTCTCTCACTTTCATTCTTACAGAGTATGGGGAGAAATGGCGTAGTATCTGGGCAAAGTAAAGACAACTAACGTCATGGACAAAGCAGACTCAACTTTGAGAAAATCAATTTAATTTGTTTCCAGTTAAAAACAGAGTAGGACAGTGAAAAAAGAGTGAAAAATCTTCCCTCCACTCTCCCTTCTTCCTAGGCTTACCTTCACTATTCCATTCCCCACTGCTCAGCTTGAGCAGGGGAGTGGGGAATGGGGGGATTGGGGTCAGCCTACCAATCCTTCCTCCTCGCACAATTCCCTTCTCCAGCCTGGAACATTCTCAGGAGCCGCAGGAAAGCGCTGCCCCTCCGGGGTCTCTCCCAGGCCCAGGGCTGAAGAGGTGTCTTGTCTCTGCCTCGGCCAGCCCTGACACCTCGACAGTGGAGGGCACGGCTCGGTAGCAATATGAACCTCACCCATCCCTTGGGTTCTTGCTTGCTTGAAGGAGTGAAGCAACGACAGCAGGAAAGAAAGAGGGAAGCTGTTCAGGGTTAACTGCTGGCTTTATTCATCAGAGTGTCTGCCCCAGCAGACACCCCTCAGCAGAAGCAGTGGGGAAGAAAGGTGAGAGGAAAAAAGGCGGGAAACCCCCCAATGCAACACCTTTTATTGGGGGGAGGAACTCAGGGATGGGTTTAACTGGGGACAAATCAGGGACCAAGGGGGTCTGGCTCTCCAGGTAAATGACACACATTGTAACAAATCAATAACTCGGGTGGGGAGACAGCTGAAGTCTTGTCCAATCACTTGGGGTCCTCACTGGAACTTTCCAGACTTTTGGGGGAGACCCCAAAGTGACAGACAAGACCCAGGGGCTGATAACTTATGATTGACACATAACTGGGGTTGGGATAAAACCAGTAAGGGTGGAACATGGGTGACATGGGGCAAACTATTACAACTTATAAAAAAGAATATAAAACAAGGAGCAAATACATACATAAAACTGATAAAACCAAAACCACACCACTACGCGGGGCCATCCCTGCCGGGTCTCTCCTGCTGTCCCCTCGGGGCTGGCAGGGCTGTTTGTGGCTGGGTTCCCCTGGCTCAGCCCTGGCTGCCGGGCAGCGTTTTGCCCTCCCTGTCCCAGCCTTTCCCTGGGGCTCAGCCGGGCCCTGCACTGGGGCCGCTGCAGCCGCTGGCACCGCCCGGGACCGCCACCGGCACACCCGGCACTGAACCAGCACCGGCACTGGGACACTGGGCCCGCAAAGTACAGAGCAAATTGCCTTTGTTTGCTGTCTTAAATATTTAAAAATGTATAAATATTTTGTCTCACTGTGTTGCCCATTTGTACCTTTCACTGTGGATTATTTGTCTAAAAGGAATGAGCTGGGGACCTACTGTACCCGATATTGCTGTGCTACCCCAAAAGCTCGAAGCACAGAGATAACATTCTGCAGTATTCACACTTGGTGACACAGTATAGCTGAAACAAATGTTGAAGATTAAAAGCACTGCATCTGACCTCCATCTATGGGAAATTCTCCATGAGGTCATGATCCGTCCTGTAGGTTCAGTCTACCAGGTTCTGCATAGTGTTGTGGAAACTATTAGGAAACTACCATGAGATGAGATGTTCTTTATCAGAAAGAATTCAGGTCACGAGCTTTCATTGATTTCTTTCTGTGTATCTCAAAACATATTATGAATTTTGATGTAGTTATTTAGAACATAGATATAGTTATTAACATGCAGGGACAGTAGATTTGGTGGGCTCAATAAAGCATAAATGTTTTCCAGAAGCTGTTTGTTTGTAAGTCCTCTCAAACTACACTCTTGTCTTAGAGAAACAGAGAGAAGAATTATTGACAAATTCAATTAAAAAATAAAAAAGGAATTTTCTGTACAGAATACTAAATGTGTACTGGCTGTGTAGAATAAACATGACTTTCAATAAATGTTTATTTAAGCAGCATAAAATTTCATGCTTTCATTGCAAAAAGTCTATGCTTGGCAAACTTTCAAAAATATTTTGAACTTTAATAGAAACAAGTGTGTTGGTTAAGTTTTAATAAGCAAAGAGATATTGGAGATTAAGAGCATAGTCTGTTTTTCATTGTGATCAGTCTCTCATTTTTTCAATTAAAACAAGAAGCCATAAAAGTTTTATGTTGCTTAATAATGTATCAGGTTTTTGGTCTTGTCTAATGTATTTTAAAAGTCACTGAGACTAACATAAACCTTTGACCTTACATTGCACTTTGAGGTTGAATGCTATGGTTACATGCAGTTAAAAAAATAATTAGCTTTATAATGCACAGGTAGTGAATATTTGCTATTTAAAAATTATTTCTTTCTGGGATTCTCTTGGGAATGACTCCATAACAAAAGGCATGGTCTCCAGCTTGAGGTCTTTGCAACTGTCACAGTCCTCTGCATTAAAGCTGTGTGGATCAGTGCATGCCTATGTTAACTCTAAAAAAGCTGGTGTAGACAGCTGTGTTTGTCTACAGCAGATTTTTGTCCAAAGGAATAGTCTCTATGGAAAGCTGTAGTTTATATCATCAGAAGTACATGTCAAGATCCTTGTCAGTTTTCCATGATGAAGAACATTTAACTCCTTTATAGTTAAGGGCTAACAGGAAGAGTATGTAGCTGGATGAGTTCTCCTGCAATACCAGATTAATCTTTTGTGGATTCATTCCATGGTTTCTGGTCCCTTTGGCTCTGTGTACCTACTGACTGCTTAATGCCTGCTAAATGTTAAATGTAGAAGAGAGTGCCAGGGTCTGCTGGTATTTCAAAAAATTGTGAGATATGTGTGGGATGGAGGACAAATATTTTATTTGTGTTAGATGGGAAACAGTTTTCAGAGACCTTTTCCAGATTTTAAAGCATTTTCTTTTATTATTATAAAAATGGAAGTTACTTGGCTATTATGCTTTTCCTACCTTTCAGGACTTTTCTTTGTATCTCTATCAAGCACACAATGGGTATGGGAGTAGGGAGAAAATAATATTTTCACTTCTTGGCTGCACAAATACTTGTTTTGGCATAAGTGAAAAGGCAGTATAAAATCTAGATGTAGGGTATTGCAGTGATTTTGGCTGAGATAGAGTTAAATTTGTTCATGGTAACTTGTATGGGGCTGTATCTTGCTGAAAAAGGTGCTGATAAATTGGTAACTCACTGGTTTTGTTACTGCTGAGCAGAGTTTACAGAGCAGTGAGGCCTTTTCTGCTCCTCAGACCTTCTTCTGCCTCCTCAGACCTCCTGCCTTCCAGCAGGCTGGCTGGGGGTGTGGGGAAGCTGGGAGGGGACACATTTGGGATTTAAAAAATACATGAAACTTTGGCTTTCTAGTTGCCAGATGCATTTTCAGGGATGATTTACTCTCCTTGGATTCAGAAGTCTTCTGAGATTAAAATGCAATCTCAAAAATACACTGTAGCCGTAATCAGATTCTTTGCAATCAGATTGGGGGTTTAGGTCGATGCTGCTCATATCAACTTTGTTAAGTCAGTTTTAGTTTGCCACAATAAAAAACATGATTGAGCACAATATGTATTTTGATTGCTGGTCGAGTCCCAAACAGGCAAACAAGCTGATCCAACTGAGGATATTTTGCTCTTTCATATGTGGATATTTAATTTCTGTTAATTCAAGGTATTGCTCAGATTTGTTGAGTTGCTAAGTTTGCCTGGACAGTGTGAGGCATACTCATAATTAAAATTCATATGGCACTGTGCTGTTGAAAGTAAAATACTTTAACATAAGAAATGAAATTTAAAGAGTTGGGGGATTTTGCTGGAGTTTTCTTGAATCATATATAAGTGAAAAAAAACTATTCCTGTGTACTGAAAAAAAACCCCAAAACAAACCAACCCCCTGAAAAATCTACTTTGGGGAAATTTTCTTATGCTTTAAAACACAGATATATATAACCACTGGAATTTTGCAAAGATTCCTGTCTGCCTCAGTGACAAAATACATTTGACTGTATACAGAGGATCAGATTTTATTAATGGCTGTATTTGAAACAAGATATGTGATTACATACAATTTTATTTTTAATTATATGTCTCTCACATCATTAATTTAACACCTACCTCATTAAAATAATAGCTACTATACCTTGGTGAGAAGATTATTAACAAAATTTAAAGAGAAGCTGAGCCTGATCAAAGTTTTGGAAATATTAATTTGGAATGACTTTGATCATCATTCTGAGTCTTCTGAAAATTGAGAAATTTCAGGTGCTTTTATTTACTGTTTTAGATATGTGAGTTATCAGCATGAATAACAAATATTCCATGTTTATCTAACTAGAGTGTGGGATACTTCAGCATAGATGATCTGCTAAGTTTCATTTCCTCTTGTAGCTTGAGGAATTAAAACAGGTTCGCTGCTGCCCTCTAACCCTTACAAGAGCTGTGCCTTTTGTTTCTGCAATGCATTTTTCAATTGCAGATCACTACAAATATCAAGTGTCTTATCACCTCCATGATAATGCCAATGATTAAAAAAGAGAAAGCAGCAATAATAAAGAAATGTTAAAGGTATCCTTCTGTAAATGGTGTGTTTAAATTCTCCAGTTTTATTTTCACTGTAATATCTGTGATCAAATATTTTATTTGATTTAGAATTTTTAAATTCTATGTTAAAAGTTAGACATTTCAATGAAGTCCTTGTGTTTTATGTCACCCAAATTGTCTGAAATTTAACCTATTGATACAAATTAGTTGCATGATATTGAAAGTGAATCCACATACACAATATAAAAACTTAATATCCCTGAAAAGAAAATACCTCTCAACACTACTGACTCAGGCAAAGGCTGGCTTTGGTGACATCAGGAACAGAACTGTCTTCACACATTTAAACCATTGCCCACCATATGCCTTATCCATATCTGAAATGGTTGGTAGGACTTTTGCATATCATTAATATCACTTTGCCCAAGCTAGAAAAATGGAGGCCATATACAATACAGTCTTGGGCTGAAGTGGAATTTGGCTACAGAGTGTTGGTAGCACCAGTTACGGTAAATAGGTTTCTGCCAATAAAACTCCAACATTGAATGGATTGTGCAAAGCCTGGAAATTAGACTGTCCAAGATCTGCATTGGTTTTCCTCCTATATGTAGGCATGGGAGCAATAACTTATTATTTAACTTATTACATGAATGGAACTGCAAATTTCATAACAAAATTAAGTGTATTTATAGTTAGGTTGGTCCTCTGTCAATTTAAAATACGGGACATTCTAGTCACTTTGTAAAGAAGTATTAATCAGATGCTACTTAAGTTGTTAAAGTGACAGAATTCAGCAATTGCAAAACTTGTAAGACTGCTCCAATACCTTAAAAAAGAATTAATTTCTATTTTGTGTATTCATCTTTTGTTCTTGATTTATATGAACACCAAATGTTTTGCTTCCATAAACGTTCTCAGAAAAAGCATTTTACCCAAGTTCTGTGAATACACAGCACATATCGACACAATCCATCAACAAAATTGTGACTAAAATGAAATGTTAGTATGTAATTGAGTTTGAGTTATCCTTGGTAATTCAGCTAAGTGTTCTTTCTTACAGAACATTTAAAGTATTTGGAGTATTTTTCAAAGCATCCTGCTGCTTGAAGAATGAGAAGTAATCAAACTTTGTATTGGAATAGGTCAAAGAATGTTCTGTCATTGTACGTACATTTTTTTCATTTTTAAGGCTTAGAATAATAGCATAAACTGCATGTTTGTTAGTTTATCCATAATAAATTGTGAACATTTTGAAAAAATTGATTTCTGAGAAGGACTGTTTATTCCTGAGCCTGGTCTGGTAAAAGTAATAGCTCTCTAAATAAACTACTGCACTCCTGAAAGAATACAGAGCAGCAAATCCAAAAAATATGGAAGGATCGGATGCTCATACCCAGAAACAGATCAATATTTAATGCAACTTTCAGAACATTCACAGTATTCTGAAGAAAAAATAATTGTTAGACTCAACACATGTATTATGTTTTAGTACAGAATGTTGTAGACCTGCCACAATTACTGTATGTTTTAAATCAGAGTCTCCCATTGTTCTCTACAATATCTGCTTGAAAAATAGTCCCATTGTCAGCATGGGTGAGATCCTGACTGTCCAATTTAACACATCTCTATACGAGTCTGAATTAAAAGCCTCATTACAGAGTACTTGGAACACAGGCTTGTGCCTTTTTCACACAGGCTGTGTGCCTAAGGTTAGGCAGCAATGTGAGTGTGGAGTCCAGCTGGAAAGTCTACTGAAATACTGTTAGGGACTCTGCAAAAAACTGGAAATAGGTATTTTCATAGTTTGAAAGAAAATAACTGTCACTAGATAAAGTATTTTTATAGTTATAATAAAATTTATGCACCTGGAAACTTTTGATCCAACCCTGGGTTGGGGTATCGAACACTTCTGAAGTCCATTTGTATTTAGATCTAGAAATACTTAACCTGTCTCTTGCTCTTAAAAGTCCCTCTGTAGATATTTTACATCTTTAAATCTGATACATATTTTCACTTTCCTTTTGCATGCTCTTCAATAATACCTTTTTTTGCTATTGTAATAAAAATGATTATGTTAAAATCTTACTTTTTACCCTAAGCAAAACATTTAATAGTTTCTCAGAAGGAATCTGATCACATGTGATACCTAAAGAATGTCAACAGACAATATGACATGGTAAAAGAAGAAGAGTGGAAAGGAACTGATATACAATGTTGAACACAAATTCTTCGTCTCTTTCTGTTTTGTTGGCTGAATTTGACCTTGTTTTAAAGAATTTGGCTGGAGATGGGTCAGCACTGGGAAAAAAAAATAAAAGATAATATATGAGAAAAATCATTTAGGGGCTGAGAAATCATGCAGTTTTTACATTCAAGGAATCTGTTTCATTTGGAAAGTGAGATGTTTGCCAAGGAAGCAAATACCTAGAAGATAAAAATCTGTCAGAGGCAAAACTCAGTGTGAGGATTTTGAAGTTATTTAGACTCTGAAGAAAAATCATATTTGTGGTTGATGTAGGAATAAAAGGGAAGGCAGAAGAGAACTCAGAAATAAAATAGAAGTGAAGATTTCTTTATTAGGGAAACAAAAAATCTGTGTACCTGAAATACAGTTACTGTAGCATTTTGTCATGGTGTTGGTACTCTTGGCAAGATTGGTGTTATGTTTTTGTTGGTTTGCTTTTAATTAAAGGGTTTACTTTAAAAAGGCTCTTCCAGACTGTTTGGGATTGACTTTATTAGGGCACACGTGCCAGCCTCTACACTCTGTGATGAAGAATGATAGAATGCTTTCAAGTGGAACTGAGTGTATCAGGCATTGAGACACAGCTTCTACATAAAAGTGAGTTATTTGATTAGAGAGTCAGTAAATCAAACCTGAAACCACAGTCTATGGAGACATATGTCTTGAGCTACCTAGTTTCTATAAAATCAGACCTAGACATTTTAAATGCTGTTTCAGGTTAGGAAATAAATCGATTTATGCTAATCATTTCCAGATGACTTACATAGTACTTAATGGTGTATAAATAGCACTGTTGAAGATGCACTTGGTAAATGTGAGGAGTTTTTAGATTCCAGAAGTTTGTATTTCAGATAATCACAGCTTACAGGGATCCATTCAAAAAGTCTGCTCAGGCTAATTCCCCTGACTTTTGTTAATTTTTTTTCACTATTTGAATTCTAAAACTACTAGTTATTTTTTTATTCAAGTGAAGGAAAAAAAGGCCTAAAATTCAGCAGATGCTTTTTTTTTTTTTTTTTGCTTCTAATGGAATAAGGATGTTCCTAGAAGTATTCAGAAAAGTTGTCTTTATGTGTAATGTTCTTTGTCCTTTCTTCAGTTCCCTATTCTGTCAAGTGATCCAGTTCAGAGACATTTTAGTTGATAGATTCAATTAACATATCTTTTAACATGGATGTACCTATAGTTGTGTCAATATTTATTGTCTTCCATGACAAAGTATTAATCCTAGCTAATCCATCAAAATTGAACACTTAACATTCTCTCCTGATTTACAGGGTTTTTTTTGTGTGTTTGTTTTTTTTTTTTTTTTTTTTTTTTTTTTTTTTTTTTTTTTCCCTAACAATACCAGTAAAGCTTTTATCTTCATACTACTGGACTTTAAAGATAACAGTGTAAATCACAGGACAAATATTTTTGGGGTAGATTGATCATTCAAGGTGATTATCTTAGCCTGTGATGGGAGCAAATATATTGATTTTAAAAGAATATAACTCTTTAAGAATGAAAAAATTACCCCATACAGTGGCTGGAAAAAACCCAACACCTGCTTAATTTATTTTTTTCAAGTGAATATGTAACGCCTCCCAATTACTGTGCAAAAACAGTTGCCTTGAAATATCTGACTATTTTATTCAGTCTTCTGTACTGTTCAATCTGTTTCAGTCAGACAAATAGAGCATGTAGTCAAGATTTAATTTCCTTATTCACTGAATCTGTATGAGTGTAATATTTCTATTGAATACCTGTTTAAGCTAATGTGAAGTGAGAGTAAGGCTTTCACTCAGGTGTGCATTAGAATGCCAAGAACATCTACAGAGTGTGGCAAATAGCACTGGTTAAATAAAAAGGGTTGACATATATTACATGATTGGAACATTATTCCACTGCCAATATATTTACCTTTCTCAAAGGATTCAATCTGACAGACTAGTTTGGCTAGAGACAAAACAAGTACATTTGATTAGCAAAAATATTTTGCTATGTGTCAACTGAGCAGTTAGTGACTTTTATTTCTTTCAAATGATACATTAATCTCTCACCTACCTCAAAAGCCCTTAATTATTACTCATTCTGACTCTTGATTTTGCTTAATTTTTCTGAATTTTGTTATGCACACTTCATAATCTAAAGTGCTGAAAGAGCAGATAGAAGAAATTATGGCCAGATTCTCAGACTTAGCACTTTATCCAAGGTATGGTTTCATCAGTTTCAATGGAATTATTCGTGGAAGAAAGCACTAATATAATCAGAGTAAGAATGTGAACCTCCTTTAAAAAATCTGATGGTGATTTGCCAACAGAGATCTGTGTCATTGTTGTGCCTTACAGAATAGCAAAACAAATTACCATCTGTTACTGAAGAAAAGGTGTATATAGCATAAAAGTCTGCTACTAGAATAGGATATATCCTTCCTAACCCTGCTTCTTGCTATCAGTAAGCAGTAGTGCATGGAGTGTGTAAAACAGATAAAATATCAGGTATTTGATGATTATGATATGAATATATGTAAAACATGGTAAAATCTGAAAAGCTACCAAATAGAGGTTTATTTTTCTTAATAACATGATTTGCTCCAAGTGGAATTGCAATATATTTTCCATACTTTCTGAAAAACTCACCTTTAAAATGTTGAGACAATAATGAATTAGCAGGTGGATGTAACAGGATCTCCTCTGATCAGGCCCCTGGTACTCAATCTGACCAAGCTTTACCCAAGCCTTTGTGGAATCTCATTTCACAGACATCCCTTTTCTTCTGCTGCTTCTCTAAAGTTCATCCTTGGCAAACCAGAGAGGCTTTAACCCATATTAGGCTTATTATGGCATTCAGCATTAGGAAAATAATCATTGTAGAATCAATTAATGAAATAAAAAGAAAGCGTGTTCTAATTTAGTCAGCTCAGAAAACAAGATAAGTTGATCAAACAGAATTACTTTAAGGTGCCTCAGAGAAGAAAATTGTGTCTGTGCTCTTTTTTTCCATGATGAAATATAAACAAGGTCAGAAAATTTATTTGTCTTTCAATAAACATTGATTATTCACATTGAATATTAAAAAAAAAAAACAAAACAAAAAAACAAAACAAAAAACCAAACCAAAACAAATCAAAAAACAAACAAAACAAAACAAAACAAAACAAAAACAAAAACAAAAACAAAAACAAACAAACAAACAAACAAACAAACAAAACCCAAAAAAAGAAACCCAACAAAACCCAAACAAATTTATCTCTTCTTGGAACATTTTGAAGGAAAACTAATGAATACCTTTGAGTAACGAGCAGGATTTTTTTAATGTCAAACATCATGTAAAGAAGAGTGAAAATGTTCTCATGTCATTGACATGAGTCATGCATAGGCATGACTATTGGACAGTTATTACCTGATACATTTGCAGACAAACTCAACTTGTGTGTGACATCGATTGTAGAATATTTTTAAGCAGAACCTGGCAATCATATTGATCATGGAAACAAAACTGACAGTGAATAAGCTTTAGAAAGGCTATACATAAAAGATCTGAAATTCTCCAAAAATTGAAGTGAGACTTCAAACCTCTCGTTTGGTCATACTGCTGAAGACATAATTCAGTTAGCAAGGACAAGTTAAAAAAAAAACCTAGGGGTATGGATGAGTTACCTTCTAGTGTTTGCAGCCAGTCTGGAATCTGGTCCATAACTGGTCTAATAATTTACATGCTTACTTCTCAGCTAACCTGAATGCATTTCCAATTGATTTTAGTGTGTTGAAATCTATATCCTCATTATTCTCTGTGCTATCAACATCTACAGCATTTCAGGACCAGGAGCAATAATGGTACTGTTGCCATATTTTATGAGGCAATAATAATGGCCCTAGTGAAGTTAAAAGGAAGAAATGTAATAAAAGGAAGGATATATGCCCAGGAGTATAATCATGACCATTTTTTTTCCTTATCCTGACTGAAGGAATATCTTTCTGTGAGCAGACAGATTTAGAAACTGTTCCTATGAAAGAGGAAGGTAAAGAAAAGGGCAGTGTGTGATAACAACCACTCTCTAGCTCTAAAGGGAACATTCTTAGCTGGATGGAAAAGGTGAAGATTACCATGTCATAAATTCTTAAAGACTCTCATTTTCTCCAGTGTTGTCACAAAACTCTCTCTGTTTGTTGAATAAGGAAATTACAACTTTAAGTCGCTGGAAGCTGTCACTGCCAGCAAGGATGCCAGTTACATTTTTGGAACAGTCTCTGACTACACCATCTGGATGCCTTTAGTACAAAGTCCAAACATGAAAGCACATGGGACCACATTTGTAACAGACATACTTATTTGAGAATAGGAAACATTTTACAATATTTATGTAGTGTTTTTTTGCTTTTTTTCCCTCCAAACAGAAATACTTTATTAAATCCTTAATAATATACAATTAAACTGGATTTTTTGTCTTTTCTTAACTCAGTTCTACATCTGCTCTTTCTTAGAGATTTTTAAATAAAAAGGGTTGACATATAGGGATATGGGATATAGATGACAGGATGTCACATTGTGGTTTTAATGTTGTGAGGCATGCAGAGAATAACCAGGGATTGCATCCTTTTTTTTCCAGTGTGGCATCTGTACTCTCTACCACTGCAGTCTTACATTCATATTTACATAAATATTAAATATTTTACTGCCTGATAATAATTTTTTTGCATATATTTTCACAATACACCCTTTTCACCTTTTGGAGGTATACAATGAAAAGGCATGTTCAAACCAAATATTAATTTATTTTGAAACTTTTGAAAAAAGATTTGCTCAAATCTTACCAATTCTTTTCAAAGTGTCAAGTGTTGATAATGAAAAGTATTTCACAGTATTGAAGACTTCAGTCTTCAGAGTAGTTGAATACTTGATGACTGAGGCGCATATATGTTACAATCATGTCGCAACAGCAGTTTTTGCAATAACTTGTAGCCTGTGCAACTTCCATGCTCAGCATCTGTTCTGAGGTTAGGCTAAGTAGGTGTGAATGTTAATTCACTATGATGGGGTATAATTCACTTTCACTGCTAAATTTTCAGTTATGCAAGCAGGATCACAGTTTTTCTCAGTTCTACCTCTTAGCTGTAGTCTTTCCATATGCAAAACCAGACAGAATAAAACATTATAAACTTACACTGTTTAACTTTATCTTCTATAAATTCCAAGTTACTTCTCACTTAGGTAAATAGTTCTATTAGGAAGTCAACATAAAACTTTGAAGAGACTTCTGATTTCTCTGTATGTTTGTATGTCACATTAAATATTTGGTGGTTAATACAAATTGGCACAATTAGGCCTTTAAGAAGAAATCACTCCTGCCTCCTAGATATTTTCATTGCTGTAACTATAATCAAAGTATTGTATATGTTTATGGTTTTTCCTTGGGGAAATACAATCTTAAAAATATATGAGGTTTTTTGATGAGATACAGTTCATTAATAAGTCCTGGAAATAAAATCACATACAGGCTATCTTAAAGCAGAAGACATTAAGCTTTCTGGAAGACATATTAGCTCTGTGTGGTTTTTGGATTATTTCAGTTTTCTTGTTTCAAGTAATCAAAAGTCAGTCCACAATATGGTGTGTATTTTTTGTACAAACCTAAATATTACCCTCAAATGTGGTCCAAACCTGTGTATGGAGGGACAGTATGTTCTTTAGCTAAGTCCTCAGATCACAAAAAATAATACTTCAATCTGTGCATTACCATAGCTGTAGTTCCTTTGAAGTCTATGTAGACAATAAGACAAAGGGAGAAATTGTGTAGCTGCTTGCAATGTGACAGGATGCTTTATGAAGCAATAGGATATAGCAATATGTTATTCAAATAAAGCTATTGCTGTGGCTAATTCTGACAAAACCAGAAGAAATGAGATTTGCAGATTTGTGCTTAAACAGCAGTGTAATTTCTTTTCAGACTCACAATCTTGGATTGGCAGTGCATCCTACTGTGCCAACAGAATTTTCAGTTTTAGTGAAATTGCACTTTAGGAAGAAAAAATAGGAACCTAGAAAATTATCTTTGCATGCAGCCAACAATACTTATCTCTAGAAAAAAAAAGGATCAGAATATTTTTGATACTTTTGCTACATGGGTATTGAACTTAGAACTGAATATTTTGTGTAAGGAATGGAAAACAGATTCTTGGCTTTTGTGTCCTCTAGCTCGTCCCTTTGTTTTTCTTTTGCATTAGATTGCATCTCAGTTCATGAGAAACGATGGAGAAGTGGATCTCTGCCTCATTTATTAACTTTGTTATGATGACTGAGCACTAGTGGAGTATCTGGAAGTATCAGTTATAGAATAAGATTATGTGATAAATGTGTTTAAAAGAAATGCAATGCATTTTGAGAAGAAGAATAATTTCAATGTCATAACATTTCTTCCTGAGCAGAGATTATGTGTTTCCAAATAAGGGAAAAAAAACCAAAAAAACCAAAAAAACAGAAAACAAAAAAACAAAAACAAAAACAAAAACAAAAACCAAAACCAAAACAAAACAAACAAACAAACAAAAACAGAACGAAAACCAAACCAACAAAAAACCCAAAAACCCCCAAAAAACCAAAACCAAAAACTCAAAAAACACAAAAAACCCCACCCAAAAAACCAATAACAAAAACAAAAAAAACCAAACAAAACAAAAAAAAATACACAAGAGAGAGAAAGGCTTAATTATGCTTTTATGTTTGACTACATCAGCAGCTATCACCTATGAGCTGGATGTCAACAGATAAGTTCTCTGTTACTTTCAATGCTTTCCAACCTCATAGTTTGGCAAAAAAATCTTTAAAAATGTGTAAATAAAATTATCTCAAGTCAGAAAGTTTCATCAAAATGGCATTTTCAAATCTTTAAGTTATAGACAAAAAATGTCACCTGTGGTTTGCAATGCCAAATAAAATGAATAGGTAGGACAAGAAGATGCTAAGCACCTCTGAGAAATCAGTCTATCAATCTCAATGTCCATTGCCTTCCAGAAATGTAAAAAAGGAATAACAGAAATGCACTACAAGTTGGTAGACTTATGCATTACAGCTACAATGGTAAATAATAGAAGTAAGCAGAATTAATAATTAATTTATGTGATGTTATTTCTCTTTTCACTTGCCTCTGCTCAAAAGAACTAAAAAGTAGATGAATTTGAACAGGAAAATAACTGGTATTATTCTTCTTGAAAAATGCAGTATATGGAATTTAAAAGCTGAATCTAAAATGTTTGTGACTGTGCCAAAAACAAATTTTGTCTTCTTTAATGTGTAGACAACTTCAGTTAATAGTACTGATAACTGTGAATTTCAGTTATTAGATATACATTAACAAAATAAACGTACACATCATTAATTTTTAATTTTAATTTTGGCCTCCTACTTTATGTTGCATTAAAGGCAGAAGCTGAAGAGATTTACTTCTGGTTTAGTCTCTGCTTAGATTTTATGCACAGTGTCAAATCAAAATCTTTTTGTCCAGGATAAATCCATATTATTGGGAAGATATTCTCTCAGTGGTTTCACTTTTTATGCCATCTTTTCATTTGTGCTTCTTCAGTGAAAATGGCCTTAGAAGAATTGTAGCATGAAAGAGTTCCCATCCCCAACAAAAAAAAGCTTTGAAGTACCAGGCCATCACTAAAAAGCACTAGGGTGAACTTGGAAATAAGGCATGGCAGTTGAATGAGAGATGTGGACCAGATACACACAGTATGATTATGTCCTTTTTCACCTCTTCTATTTCAAATGCCACTTTCACATTTCACATTAGTCACAAAAACAGGGGCCTCACTTCCAGCACTTCTCTTTCTTCCTGTCTTGAGTGTCCATCATCCTCCCTCTCAAACACTATGCAGACATTCTGTCTCACAGCTTTGGACAAATTAAGTCATCTTACCTGTAACAATATAGATAATTTGTGCTAGCTGAAATGCAATTAATCAAATTGCTAGAGTAGTACTAGTTGACTTTCACACCTTTCAGTTTCTTCTCTCCTCTGATGCCTTAAGTTTTAGCTTTCATATTTTTTAGATTCTGTACTGCATTGGTGTGTAGCTCTGAACTTCATATGGAGTTTTAGCAAGTTCTCTTCGCAATTTGATTAGACAAAAACAATCCTTTTCTAGCTTGAGAACCAAAGTCACCCTTGCAGCTTCATGCCTCAAAAAGTATTAAAAAAAGTGAGTTGGGAGAAGCAGAACTAGGAGAATGTGATTTCATTACCTGAAGCTCTATTTGGACCCCAATATGCAAATCAACCCTAATATGCAAATGAACCAAACTCATAAAAGTGTGAAAACATGTGACCTATCGTCCATCCCACCCGAGCTTCTGTACTGCCCAAGGTGCAGCCTTTGAAGGTCTTTTTAATAAACACCTACTTTATTTCTTTACTCTGTCTAACCTCTGTTCTAGATAGCTTCTTGAGGCATCACTCTCATGGTATGACTGGCCATTAATCACCTTTTCTCTGGGCTAATAAGTTGATCTTGAATGAAAAGTGCAGAATTCTCTGGCTGAATAGTCTGGCAACAGCCTCAGTGTTTTAGTGAAAAAGGTAAGATACTCTTGATTTTGGAGTGTGGTGTATTTCTATTTATCTTTGGCTTCAACTATAGCTGGCTTCCTTTCTTAGTTGACAGATTATATCAAATCCATAGCACTAATTGTCTGCAAGTATATTATCACTAATCATGTAATGCTGTGGTGTGTTTTTGGGTTTTACAGTTTCTGTATGCATCTGTTCTTTGTTTTACCCCCACGTTAAACCCTTCTTGGTTTCCCTCGAGTGATTGTCAGGTGTCAATCACAATTATGGGTGCTGTCCATCACTTTACAGCCTCGCCCTTATGTCTAAAAGATCCTAGTGAAGATGTCAAGTGATTGGCAGGTTCCCCAGTTCTTCCCGCCCTTGATTTATTGATTGGTTCTATTGACTGTCATTTATGTTCTGAGCCACGCCCCTCACCTTTTGGATTGGTTCTAAGCTGTCCCCTTTCCATTTCAACAGTCCCATACCCTGCTGTAGAGGGAGAAAACCCGGTTTTGTGGGCTCTCTCTGAGTGTGTACAAGTCCCACATGGGCTTAATAAACCCCAGTTGGATTTCTCACGAGAGTCCTCCCTTCTTCACCATTGCTCACGCTTCTGCCAAAGGCAAGAACCCGCAGGATCGGGGATGTATCTCAGCATAGAGAACCGTACCTTTCACTGCAGCTCGAGTGCCAGGGCTGGCCAGGCAACGTGGACAGGGTCCCGAGACACACACAGATCACTGCAATGTAAATTATGTGAAGATATTTTGTCTGTTTGTAATGAATGAACAAAGATCTCAGCAAGTACGCTGTTTAGAATAGTGTAGCCATCATTCTGTAAGGGTTGTTAGCAAGCTTACAACATTTTAGAGCAGCTATAATAGGTTAAAAGACATTAGATCTTACTTGTGGAAAACATGCAAATATCCCTACTCATTCTGAACCTCTAGTCTTCAGTTTTGGCTATTTCTATGTGAATAACTTTTCCCTTGTGAATCTACTTCCATCCATATTTCAGTAACAGAGATCGGCCGCTCAGCATTTGGTTTGGTGGGTTGACCTCATCTAATGGAACTGACTCCTTTCTGCTGTGTGTCAGAAAGAAAAAAAAAGGCAGGTGATAAGATTCATGGATTGAAGGGGAAAAAATCTAATAGGTAGAACAAAAGGTACATGTGAAAGGAGAGGAAAAAAGGAATTATTTCCTTCTTCCCATGAGCAGACAGAGGTCTAACCACTTCATGGAAAGTAGGACTTCAGTGTGTATAACAGTTACTTGGAAAGAAAATGCTTTAACCATCAACATCCCTGCTTTTTTGGTTTGGTTTTTTTTTTGTTTGTTTGTTTTTGTTTTTTTTTTTTTTTTTTTTTTTTTTTTTTTTTTTTTGTTTTGTTGTTTTTTTTTTTTTTTTTTTTTTTTGTTTTGTTTTGTTTTGTTTTGTTTTGTTTTGTTTTTTTTTTTTTTTTCTTTCCTTAAGCTTTTATTGCTGAACACAAATCATAGGGTACAGAATATTTATTGATCTCTTGTTGCAGTTGAGTCCTCATAGCCTCTTGCTCACCTCCAGCATACTCACTGGGGAGGCAGAGTGGAAGAAAGTCAAAGCCTTGCCTCTGTGCAAGTACTGTTGAACCATAGCCAAAAGTGCAGTGCTATCAACGCTGTTTAGTCACAAGTTAAAGCACAGCACCATACTGGCTGCTGAGAGGAAAGTTACTTCCATCCCAGCCAGACCTGGAATGGGTGGGGAGCAGCAGAAGACTGGAAGGCTCACTGGTACCTTCTCTTTCCCTAAGACAGTTCTGGGTTTATGCTTGCTGCATTAAAAAGCAGATAGGACATGAATTTTCAGAACAATTTTCTTTATCAGTTCCTGCTGTTAAAATAATTTTATTTCACCACAGAGATTGCAGTATTGGGAATGTCAGGGAGATGTTTGGAAGATAGTATCTTCAGTAGGTACTCTGTGCTCTCTGGAATAGTTTTCAAGAACTGTTGCTGTGGCATAGTGCCACAGAATGTAAGCAACAGCCATATATGTAGCATTTCATTTGATATTTTCAGTTCTCTGTGTATTATTAAATGTAGGTACAAACTAGTAACATTCATTAAAATCATGTCAATGGTGGGTGAGGGAGATCACCAGCTGGGCTGGAGACTCTCAAACCACAGAGGAGTCAGATGGAGTATTTTATTACAGCAAAGTGTGTTCCACTTGTCTGTTATCTAGAGAGTGTGGATTGACTACAGCATGAAATAAATTATCCAAGATTTTAAATGCACAGTTGCTGCTGCAAATTTAGATTATATTAAAATCAAAAAATGAAAGACCACATACCTAGGTGAAAACTAAAATTGTTGTAAACTTTTTGGATGGATCTTCATTTGGTACTGTATCATGTTTGTATGGTTGGGTTTTGGTAGTGGGTGGGCTACAAGGATGACATCAATGAGACATGTCCAGAAGTTTCTGCCATGTCTGACAGAGCCAGTGCCAGCTCCAGAACAGATCATCTCCTGGCCAAGGCCAAGCCAGTCATAGGACCTCTGTGGTTACATATCTAAGAAGTAAAAAAAGAAAAGGTTTTGAGCAAATTTAATTGTGACCAGAGAAGAGTGAGGTAAGGATATGTGAGAGGAACAACTCTCCACACATCAGGTCAGTGCAGAAGAAGGAGGAGGAGTTGCTCCTGAGTTGGAGCTGAGATTCCCCTGCAGCTTGTGGTGCAGCCCATGGTGAGGCAGTTGTGCCCTTGCAGCCCATGGAGATCCATCTGCAGCCTGTGGAGTAGACTCACACTGGAGCAGATGAATTCCTGTGACCCTGCAGGGCACCTGCAGACCCATTGAGAGAGAATCCCATGCTGGAGACATTTTCCTGGTATGATTTGTGATATTGTGGAGTACCCACACAGCTAGCTGTGCCTGAAGTACTGCATCCTGTGGAGGAATGACCCATGTTGCAGCAGTCTGGGAAGAATTGTTGCCTGTAGGATGGAGTCCTGTTGGAGAAGAGGGCTCCTGTGTAAGGGATCCTACCCATTGAGAACTGTCTGCTGTGTAAGGGATCCTACACCAAAGCAGGGGAAGGACTCCTTTCCCTGAGCAGTGGCAGAAACAATGTATGGTGAACTGACCATAACTCCCATTCCCTGTATCCCTGTGCTGCCGGTGGGGAGGAGGTAGTTTCTGGGGAGGAGGAAGGAGTCAGGAGGAAAAATTTTAAGATGTATTTTGTTCTCTTTATCCGGCTCTCATTTTGTTGGTAATAAATTCAATTAACAACCCCAAGTTCAGCCTGTTCTGTGACTGAGATCTATGAGTGATTTCTCCCTGTTCTTATTTCCACTCATGACCCTTTAACTGTATTTTGGGTCCCCTGCCCAGTTGCAGGAGGAGGTGGTAGGGCAGCTTTTGTGAGTACCTGCCATCCAGCCAGAGTCAACACACCAGTCTTTCTGGTGCTGAAATCTGGGAATGATACAGGGACCTTCAGGGACCTTTTAGTCTGTCTAGATATTCTATAAAATATTCATCCTTAATATGTAGTGTTAACCACAAGACAAATTTCATTTACACCATTTGTAAAGTTTAAAGTTAGATTGATCTCTGAACATACTATTGTTAAGCATTTTCTTTTTGTGTCTGTCTTCCTCTGTTTGTCTGTTTCCCAAATCCATACCTTATTTTGCTTCTTCCAAAAGAATTAACTGCTAACAAGAGCTCTTAGGTTTGTCAGCTAAACTTCACAGACAGTTTAACAAGCTACTTATTACAAATCTTCTTAGAGAAAATCTTGTTTAAAATTACATAGTTTGCATTTGAATTTATAATGTTGAAGTAATGTTAGTTTACAGGTCTACAGGAATAAGAATAATAACAAAAAATAAATGTAAGCTGTGCAATGAACATCCCTTCATATTCATGAAGAAAAAACTGCAGTTTAAAGATCAACTGTTGACAGAAACATGGTTTCTGATCAAATAGCTGGAGGAAATCCTGTGTTAAAAGATGTCATTTGTTAAGCATCTTACAAGAAATAGCCATACGTTTGCATAGCTAATCCAAGTTACTGATCTTCAAAAAGACATGACAACATAACACATGGGCTGTAACTTGTTAAAATGCCCATAAATCATTATGACATGAATAATAAACTTAGCTAAATGCATGGTTGTCAGTTCTATAGGATTAAAAAGTGCATTTGAAGGGTTTAATTTCAAGGGTTCATATAAATATCCCTAAGGCCTCACATTAATGCACAAGTTATTTTGCAAACTTGCTTTTTAAATTGCCAGTGACAGCAAAAAAAGAGTTCATTTTTTTCCATTGGATAAAACCTTTACACAAATGCCATACAGCCTTCATGCCATGGTGACTAAGACTAGATCTAATGAAGAAATTAAGCTCCTACAATTAAGGTCCTACAATGTTTTAATGGTTAGCCCCTCCTCATTAACAGAAGTCCAGAAAGAGGTACTGGGTTAGCTACAAATAAATAGGGCATTCAGATTTCATGCCATTCATTTGAAAATCTAGATGTTTGTCAGGAAATTTCAGTTTTCATTCACTCTGAAACCACAGGATGATAGCATGCTAGGAAAATGGCTCAGACAAAGTTGTTCAGGGCTTTATCCTGAAAGCCTTGAACCTTGAAAATCTTCAAGGATAGAGATAGCACAGCCTCTCTGGACTACCTCTTCAACTGCTTGGCTGTCTTCAGGATTAAAAAGAGTTTCCTTACAAAATACTGCTTTTGCTCTGTGCAAAGGTGACTCCATCTTGTTGATAAACTATACAGAGGCACCAGCAGGCTGCATTTATTTCCACCTAAGACCATTTCTCCTCCAGGCTGAACAAGCCTGGTTCCTCAGACTCTCCTCAGGAAACACAGGAAAAGTGTCACAGACCTCAGCTAACTTGAGGGCCCCTCCCCCCTTCTTGTGCTGGAGGGATCCCATAGCTTACAGTATGCAGATGGGAACTTAGGAGTGCTGAGCAGAGGGGGATAGTCCTTCCCCTCAGAGTCCTGGCTGTATCTCTGTGAATAACTCCCAGGGTGCTGTGGGCCATCTCTGCAACTGGGCACACTGCTGGTGTTTTCCAAGGCTTACAGGTTCTTTCCATCCACCTGTGCCCATGCTCCCTTGCCAAGGGAAGCACTGACTTTGTTGTAAAGTTCAATACTATAAATTGACTGAAATACTCCTAGTATTACCTCTCAAAAGACTGAGAATGAAAATAAGATCATTAAATCCCCAGATGAACCAGCAATCCATCACTGCTAGATGTTCTAGCTAGCAGAGTATTGAACTGCAATCACATATTTTCTGAATTTTTGGTGTGGTGCCCTAATTCTGTCTAAATCCCATTTTAGATTAATATATCTTCTACTAAATGATTATTGATAACTTCTAAACATATGGTCTTATAGAAGAACATTTGCTAGACCCTGTTATGTTCAAACCAATTCCAGCACTGCACTGTTCTTAGTTTAAATCAAGTCTTCTAGGATGTTTCCTTTGTTGTTGCTTTATGGTCGTGTTTGTCTGACAGTGTTGGTTTTCCTCAGACAGTTTCCTGGCAAGGCATATCAATCTGGTCCACCTCAGCTATCAATAAACAAGGATGAAGCACTTCTGCATGCACTCTAAAAGCAAAGTACACTGCTGGGATTTAGCTTTCCACAGGAAATTTATTTCTGGAGTTAACCAGAAATGAACAGATAAATATACTGCCACTGTTCAAAGAAATGAAAAAAGCAGAAAAAATTATTAATTTTCGTAACCAGTTTTAATGCAAATATGAGGAGCAAGATAGCCTTTCAGAAGGAATCTAAAATTCTTCTTAAATTAAAATCATCTGACTGTCATTTTATTCAAATAATGTACAATGTAAATTCAAATTAAATTCTCTAAATCCATAGAAATCTGGCAGTAAAATTATATGTCTTTCTTCTAATGGCTAATAGAACATTGAACCTTAGTATGAATTTTAATAGTTTTTCCTCTAGGTTGTCTTTAGAGTCTGAGCATTTTTTTACTTACAAACTAGTTTGAGAGCTGTAACAACATTCAAGTAAGTTTGAGACTTTCTGTAGGTTTTGCTATGTTTTTTTTTTGGGGGGTTTTAAGGCGAAGGTAAATGTTCAAGAGTGTTCTCTGAGAGGACTTACAAAGAAAAGAAAGACGGAATAGAATGAAGTACTGGGATCAGAAAATGTCTTAATGAATGTCTTCTTTGTTCATTATTTTTAGCAATTTTTCCTTCTCTTCCTGCCATCTACAGAAAAATCCTGGAAGTTTTTAAGGTATTTGTTTTATCTTGCATTGAAAATGAAAAATGTTTGACTGGCCCTGCGATTTTCAAGGAAAACAGATATTTCAGTACTTGCTTTTTTTGTGTCAATTTTTTTTTTTAAACTGATGGCATCTGACAATTCCTGAGCTTAGGATCTAAATGAAAGCTGTTTGTTGGAGTCCAGTGCATGGGCAAAACCCCTCAAATTGCCCTGGGGGGCTCCGAGACCCTTGCTGGAACCCCAGGAAAGCATTGCCTTTGACCTTAGTCCATTGGAAAAACTTCCAACACTTATGGATGAAATGAGAACAACAAAAATTTAAATTAGATAGTAGTTTAGTTTGTCGCTGAGTGAAAATTTGTAGTTTTTGCTTTTTAGAATGGAAGTAGATAGGAGCAAGAGGGAGAATTTTGGGCAGTGTCTTAAGCTCTTCTTCTTTGACTCCATTTTCTGCTGTGATGATGGCACAAAAACATTAGTAAATGTATGTGATGTAGAAAATTGCATGTCTAAAATTAGTAGTAATTATTGGTACAAAATTGTAAATTTTAAGAGTTTTAAGACTTAATTGGATTAGAAACCTTTAAAGGACCTTGAACACCAGGTCTCGTGTTTGGCAGTGGTGTCTTTCAGTGTGTCGTGCCTGGTATAGGGTGGCGCACAGACTTTGAGATAAGACATTTAATAAACACCTTTTAAGACCGAGCTTCAAGTTCCACTCATCTTTTAAACCTTGGCACAGGACTTTGAAAAGAAAAAAACCCTAATTAGGGGGATCTTGGACTCGAAATACAAAAGCCATTGAAACTTTATCAAAGCCTTTACAGGATTAATTGAAGTGTTATAAAGAATGACCAGGTTTTTGTCACTACTCTTTCCATAATGAGATTTTGGTTAGAGATGTGGAATATTAAAAATCAATATAATGTGGAATACTCAAACAGGCTAGTGTCAAATGAAGAAAAAATTATGAACAAAGAAAATGGGATTTAAATCTTCAAATGAACCTAGTAAATCATCAAGTGAATGGCATGTGCAGATTAAAAAGGAGATGAAGGAAATCCTTAAAAAAAGAAAAAAACCTCCACATTTCAGTGGTCTAAAGGTTTTTTAAATATAGGCCAAGAGAATATTTTTATAGAAGTATTTGATACCACTGTACACTAATACAAAAACAACGAAAAATTAATTCAGTTCTTGTTGCCAAGTTCACCAAGAACACATGATTATTGTACATGCTTTTAAAAATGTGTTTATTTAACCAGGAAATTCAGTGTCTAAATGTTTTACTTTTTTCCACTAGGTTTCTTGGCTCATCAAGCACCACTTCTTGTTCACCTATGCTTTGAATTTGACATAGGCTGTTGATGTAAAACTTACTTTTTTTTTTTTTTTTAGCCAATGTATAGACAAGAAAAAGTACTTACATATTTTTCTTATAGAAGTTTAAGTTGTTAATTTGTTACTTTTTTTTATTTGCTTATCTGGGTTCATCTAAGCAAACCTGGCCCAGAGGTTTGGAATTTTCTTTCCCCTAGTTCAAGCTCCTGTTAAATTACAATTTTGCAATCAAATTAAAATATGCTAAACCAATATTTTTCTCTCTGCTCTCCTACTCTCCAATCCAGCATTGAACTTTTATGCTTAAAGGTGAAACTGATTGTATTGGTTTGGCATGGACTGGTTTTTTGTTGCAGGGAGGCCAAGGAGGAGGCTCCTGTGAGAAGCTGCTGGAAGCTTCCAGCACGTCTGGCAGAGCCAATCCCTGCTGGCTCTGAAGATGGACATGCTGCTGGCCAAAGCTGGGCTAATTAGAGAGGTAGGTAACACCTCTGTGATAACAAATTTAATAAGAAAATCAAAACAAAGTCACAGAGCTTTTGCTCCTAGCCAGAGAAGAGGAAGAGGTGAGAACATGTGAGGGAAACCACATGGAGACACCAAGGTCAGTGCAAAAGGAGGGGCAGGAGGTGCTCCAAGTGCCAGAGCCAAGATTCCTTTGCAGCCATGGTGAGACCGTGGTGTGGCAGCTGTGCCCCTGCAGCCCATGGGGATCCATGGGGGATGCAGAGATCCACCCACAGCCTTGGGGATCCATGGGAGATGCAGAGATTCACCCACAGCCCCTGGAGAGGTGCCCATGCCGGAGTGGGTGGATGCCTGAAGGTGGCTGTGATCCAGTGGGACACCTGATGGAGAGAGAGGGTCCTGTTTCTAGGCTGGAACAGCCTGTCCTTAGAGAATTGCATCCCATGGAAAGAGAGACCTATACCACAGCAGTTCTGGGAGGAGTGTGTGCCTGTGGGGGAGACTCACATTGCAGCAGGTGTGGTTTGGCTGCTGCTCATGAGAGTGGAACCACGCTGGGAAGGTTCACAGAGAACTGTCTGAGAAGAAGAAGTGCTGCCAAGAAAAATTATTCCTGTTGAAGATAATATGCTGTGATGTTTTTGATTCTGCCTTTTTTTTTTTTTTTTTTTTTTTTTTTTTTTTTTTTTTTTTTTTTTTTACCTTGGAAACACTGATTGAATATATGATGGCTGAACAGACAGTTGACGCATTAACAACAGGACTGTGGATGAGCAAGAGAATGTCTATTCAAATTAAGCACAATACATGCTACTCTTTTTATAGTCACATTGAAGCTGAAAATAATTATTCCTTTCAGTGACTTCATGGGATTCACATATCACCAGCTGTTACTTTTCATTGACTCAACAATTCTGTGGATAGCTGTTGCTTCTACTTAATGTCATGAACTTGAAATTTGCTGCTATATATGAAATGAGCTTTAATTGTTCTTAAATTTTATAATCACACTTTGTTTATCATGGGAATATAATCACGACACCTTTAAAAAGTGTTTAATTATTTCTTTGATCCAGTGTATTCTCTGAGATCTCTGTTTATCTTCATTGGATTTAAAAAAAAAAATATTTAAATTTAGTTTCAAATTAATCCAAAGCCTTTATTTTGTGTAGGTACTGCAAGATCTTTGAATAATATTTTTTCAGTTTAAATGGCTTTTAGTGATATTTTAGCACAGAGTGATTATCAGAAAACATAATGTCATTTTTTTCTTGGTATTCTGAAGTATCATGTTTTTACCTTTTCAGTACAGTAAGGATGATCAGACAGTTGATAAATTCATAGTGCAAGTAGTGTAATATTTAGATATCCTGCCACGTAAGTAACCTGCAGTGATATCACACAGAACAAATTAAAGAATCAATCATTGTTGAAAGTCAACAATGTTTTGTTCCTAGAAGGAAATTATTTTCTTCAAGAAGTATTCAAAATAGAAAATTTAATTAATTTTATAACTAAAGGGTGTTATAAAAACAAACAATTCCTGCATACACTCCCACTAAATTAGTTTGCTTTGTGACCTTTGCAAAAACCTGTAAAGTCAAACAGTGGATTGCACTTTGGCCTGAACGCTTAAATCATGTTCCTGTAGGGTTCATGAGATTTAATGATTTTGCATCTAGTGGTTATTTACTTGAAGAGAGAAGACAAAAGACTCTGCATGATTCCATAGTATTCTAGCAAAAGGCATTTTGGTTCTAAACAATGTTTAT
Organism: Zosterops lateralis; assembly: GCF_965231275.1. Lineage (NCBI taxonomy): Eukaryota > Metazoa > Chordata > Aves > Passeriformes > Zosteropidae > Zosterops > Zosterops lateralis. The sequence goes on from NC_139762.1 coordinate 74,885,409, forward strand.
ATTTATTTCTTATCTTGGTTTACACAGTCACACATTATTTGATTAGTAGCTTTGCTTTGTCTACACATCTCTTGATTGGTGGCTCTGTCTTGTCCACGAGGCAAGCATTCATCTTATTCTTAATCTAATTGGTTGATACCATAAATGTCATTTTACTTGGGTTGACACCCCCTGTGTCTGTCAGCAGCTATTCTGCTTCTTCTTTCTTCTTGCAACATCAGCTTTTTTATTCACAAAGATGACCTTGTACTTTAGTTCCAGAAGATTAGGCTGGTTCATTTAATACACATCCATTTTCCTGTAAATATGGCCCTTCATTTACTGTTATTTTTTCTTCTGTTGCTCTTTTGCTCGTTAGTGAACTGTTAGTTTTTAATCTATGCATTCTTTATTGGTGGAAAGGGTTGGTTGAAAATAAGGGGAGGTAACTCATTTTAGAGTGCCTACCTCCTGAATTGTCTTAAACCAAGACAAGCATATGGTTATTTCTGCTGAATCATTTGGTTTCTTCACAGGGAAAAATGATTATAAGAAAGGAAGATTATCTGGTTACAGATTTTTTAGCTTCACTCTTGTGTTAAGTCCTCTTAAAAAGTCTCATTTAAGTTTTTGGTTTTTTTCTGCAGTATGAAATACTATGGCGAGACTGCTATAAACTTTTGTCTCCACTCCCTTTTACACATTGTGGGATTTCTAAACGTCTCCTTGTATGACAAAGAAGGAAGTAATTCTCCAGTGGGTTACACATGAGGGGTCTGACATCTTCTGTGAAGGAATCCATTTTTGTAATTCTATTTCCTGCTCTGGGCAGCTAATGAGGGAAGACAAGACCTTATTTTAGATGAAATAGATCATCCAAGTTGACAATATAATTTAGTCTAACAGAAAGGTCTTGTCCTGCAACCTGCCTCAGAAACACCAACTCCTTTTTTTTTTTTTTTTTTTTTTTTTTTTTTTTTTTTTTTTTTCCAGTTCATAAAGGAAAAACCAAACTGGTCACTATGCATGTGACATTCAGGTAAAATTAATATAAATATCGTCTTAAAGAGTCATAGAGACTGACAGCACTAGGATGAGTAGTGATCAGTACCTGTGTTTCCTTACATGGTACACTCTTACAGTTTCAAGGATTTCTTGTTAGTAGTTTTTCTGTCATCAATCACCTTTCTTACTGCCATATTCTCTGTCTTCCAAGCTATGCATGTTGTTCTCATTAGAGCTGGCCTTTATACTTCCTTCATATAGTACTTGGTTTTATTTGTCTAATATTAAATTAGGCCTTATGTATCTGTCATGCCCAATCAGCTTCATAGTTTCTGAAAAGATTTCTCTGTATAAATGGCTGCCTGAAGTGAACATGAGAAATGGGTAGAATTTTAGAGGATATGTAATGTCTTCCACATTTGAAAAATTTGCTTATTTACTCTGGTATTTTATGGCATAGAGAGAAATACAAATTATTTTTTTCCACATGCTGTGATCTGTGCAGGCTATCTAAATTCAAAGCACTCATTTTATATGTTTTTTTGTCATTGCTGAGTCTGTAAAATATGAATTTAGAGAAGAAGATTTTTTTTTTGTATATAAATTGTTGGAATGCCTATTGTCACTGCTTCAGGGAATGTTTGCAAAAATAATTATAAACAAAAACAAACAAAAAACTAAACAACAACAACAAAAACCCCCACCAAAACCAAACCAACCAACAAACAAACAAAACTCCAAACTTATATTTTTGCCACTCTCCTACTTTTCCATTCACGGAATGGTGAATAGCTAATTCCTGATTCTCTTTGGTGAGAGTCTGGACTACAAATCAAACCATGTAGGTATTGCAAAGAATACATACATATCAAACACCCTAAAATACATAGCTAAGTGGCACCTTAAGGAAATATCATGGTAAGGGGGATGTAATTGTTTGACAATTATCTCTATATCATACCTCTTTATTATTTTCCAATGAAATTATAGTGTAATTTATTAAGTAGACCAAAAGAGATTTTATACCTACCAGGCTGCATAATGCTAATGGTGTCAGAAAACTGCTTATGTCTCTGGTATTTGAAATACCCATTTTTTCAGAGCTGATAATGGCTTTCAGCTTACTGCTGTGCCAGCCAGGTTTCTATTCTCCTGTCCCCCAGTGCTGTGTCATTAGCAGTAGGATTAGTGCTTCCTACTGTCTTTTAGTCAACTGCATCTGCGGAGTAGATTTGCAAATGTCTAAGTCACTTTAATTAGCTGTGTTACCTCTTTGGAGATCGAATGGCAGAGAACTGAGAATCGCCAGTATTTTGCAGGCACATCTCCATATCCCTGTGGGCTTACCAGGAATGTAACGGTAAAAAAGTTTGTTTTAAAATATCTCACTTAAGAAATTATTTAAAATGCAATATCCAAGCTCATCCAATCAAACTTCTCTGCTTCACTCTGAGTACAGTGTTTGCAGGAAAAGCTGAGGTTTGATAGACACTGTTCTGTCAAATTATGTGCACTGTAGAAGAGGAACAAGAAAGTTATCTGCAGCTGCAGGCTGACAGGCTGCATAGACAGCCCTAGCTACCCTGGCATTTTAGTACAGTGCTGTATGCTGACATGGTGGAAAAGAGAACAACTGATAAAACCCTCATAATATAAATGTATTTGCTATTTTTAATAGAGTAATTTAATTCTATATAATATAAACATATTTTCTATTTTAAATCTAGCAATTTAATTCTGTATACACTTCAGTATATTTGGTTTTATAAGAATTTGCTGTGTGAACATTTATTGTGTTCTGAGACCCCACAGCAACAAAAACATCGAGGTAGAACTTTATATTTTCCTTGAAGTGAGGACCTTTTCATATTTAATGATGTTATATTGCAGCATATTTTATACTGTAATTTTGAATTTAAAAAAAAACCCAACAGTTTTGCAGTAGATACAAGTTCTGAAAGTCATATCCTCCCTCTGCCTCAGTCTTAAACACTCTAATTGGGAAAGTTATCACCTCAAACTTGCTCTCATTTATCAAGTGTCAAGGGCGTCTTAGGCTGGTAAAGGCTTCACAGAGTCACCACTGAGTCTTTAGGAAAGTCTATTTTATTTTTTTTCTTATCACACCTTAGTTTGGCTCACAGCTGCCCTTCTGCCACCTTAGAAAATTCCTGTCTCTCATGGGCAGTGGTCTCCCTGCCTGTCTGGGGTTTGGTGTGGTCATCTGGTCACCAAGAAAGATCCACCCTCATTCCATTCCATTCTTATAGTTGTGTCTTACCCAGTGTGCAGTGGCAGGAACATGGTAAAGTCAGTCTTTCTACCTGCCTTTAGTCAAGTATAACAGGAATTTAACATTGTCAACAACATTATTATGTTGATCATAGGAAGCAAGACCATTGATCCTCCTAGGTGTACATCTGTCACCTACCAACTAATGGAAGTGAAGCCAGCAAAAAAGAAAAAGGTGATTGGAAAGTTAATACCACTGTTTGAGCAACAGTGTTTGAGCTTAGCCATGTCTTATCCATCCAATATTATTAGGCAATCTAAAGAATTTTCTTTCAGGAAGCTTCTGAACTTCATTTGGGAATTTGACGTTAATGTTGCAATGAGGTAGCACAAAAAGCAGTGACTCCTAACTGGAGTTAACAGCATTCCTAAAAGTTACACCAAATTGAAATAGTTTTAAATTCTCTGTACATGCACTGTCATATGTTTGCTTTACATACCCAACAACAAAACAGTCTTTATAAAGAATATACTCAAAATATTAATTTTTTTCTTGGTTGTCAAGTAATAGCTTCCTTATTATTCCTGGAAATCTGAATCCATGTCAGAGGACATCTTTTGGAAGGTTTAGATTGTCCTCAAGAAAGGACATCAAGAGACAATTGTCACATGTTCAATTTTTGCGTATCACATTTCTTTTTGTTATTGGAGCTCTAAATAACAAAATACTTAGATATGAGAAATTTTGAGCTCTCTGCAATGCTAATGCTCTGAAAAGCCATGCAATCTGTGTAATAGTTAATAAAATTATATCTTTGCATACCAAAACTTTCTAGTGACAGTTCATTCAGCTCCTATTCAAAAATTAGTTGTGAAATGAGGTGTGGCTTTCACCAGAGAATTCCCAGCGGAAACTAATCTCAAGGGTCTTAGGGAAGAATTATGTATTAGCAATGAATTTTTGTCAGAGATACTCAGATATTCTAAGCTATACTTTAGGCTAGAATAAAAACCCCAGACAATCCCTTCTTTAAAAAGTATTCATTTTCCCTTCTTTCCTTAACTTATCAAAGATTAAATGTAACACTTTCAAACAGAAAATGGGCTCACAAATCGCATACAGTCCCAACTCTGATTTTTGCCTTCAAAACTTTGTTCTCCTCTGCTGGGTCTAGCTGTGTTTCACCACATCCTTTTACTCTAGGTGCTTACTTCAGCTCTTTAGCTCCTGCAGATGGTATCAGCCAGGTAGAATAATGTTGAAATTTACAATTTGCATATGTTGGAAAACACTGTTTTGTATTCCATATTTGAAACTATTACTGTGTCCTAAATATCCTGCAAACATTTTGAACATGCAGCCACTGTTATCCATTTTCTGCAAAACATTATCCACAAAGGTTCACAAAGTTTCATTAGGGTTGCTATAAAAGTCAGTCTTAAGCTGAAGTGTCTTGTACCTAATAGAAAGCACTTTGTAGATCACATGCTAAGTAAGTGTGTGGCAGAAAAACAGTGTAGGTGATTCATTTTTATCTGGACTGATAATATTAGGAGAGTTATAAGCTATTACATCTTTAGCTAATGATTTTTTCTTTTGTTTTCAGTACATGAAGCAGTAGTTCATGCCCATCTTTCTATTTCTATGCCCTAGTTTTGGCTGAGATAGAGGTAATTTTCTTCTTAGTAGCTGGTACAGTGCTCTCTGTTGGACTTCATGTGAGAACAATGTTGATAACACACTGGTATTTTAGTGGTTGTTACATAGTTCTTATTCTGAATAAAAGGATTTTTAGTTTTCCATGCTCTGACAGTGAAGAGTTGCTCAAGAAAATGGGAGTGAGCACAGCTGGGACAGCTGATCCAAACTGGTCAAGGGGTTAATCCACACCATAGAATGTCATGTCCAGTACCTAAGATCATCCATGAGGGAAAGGTTGCTGTTTGGGGATGGGCTGGGCATTGGTCAGTGGGTGGTGAGTAATTGTATTGTGCATCACTTGTTTTTCCTGGCTTCTCACTCTTTCTAACACCTTTCAATGCAATTAAAAGTAGTAGTTGTTGTAGTAGTAGCTGTATATTTTAGTATACATCTAAATTATATTAGGAAATTATATTGAGGAAAGGAAGACTAGCCCAAATCTTCCTGAAAGCTGATTTTGCCATAAACCAAAGTAAGGTCAAGGGATCTGCAAAGGAGTTCCAGTTTTTAGGAATAAACGGGCAAAATGTATGTTGTCACATTCCAGTGGATGTGAAGAACAAAATAACAGCAATGTCTCCACCAACTAATGCAAAAGAAACACTATTTTTTTTAGGCATTGTGGACTTTTGGAGAATACACATTTCAAACTGCAGTCTGATTATAAGCCTTCTCTATCAAATGACCTAGAAGAAAAATTATTTCAAATGGAGCCCTCAGCAATGACAAGCCTTTGAACAAATCAGACATTAATTGGTTCATTCAGCAGCCCTTGGGCTAGTCAGGACTGGGCAAGATGCAAAAATATTCCCTATGCTGCCCCTGGAAAGAATGGCTCTATCTGAAGCCTCTGTCAGAAAACACCAGGGAAGACCTGAGGTTTGCCCCTAGGCTTTTGGAGTCAGGGATACAGAAGATCTGAAGCCACTATACTCCAACTGAGGAGATACTGACAGCTTAGAAAAGGGTTTGAGCTGCTACAGAAGTGGTTGGTACTGAAGCACAGCTCTTCCTGACATCCCAGTTGCCAGTGCTGTGCTGGTTGTTCAAAGGGAGGATCTCCAGATCATGCAACTGATGCTACATGGATTGAGTTGCACTGTTCAAACAATAAGCTCAAATAATAATCCCCAGTCATCCATAAATCCTAGGAGTGGTCTGGCTGGCTGGGAGGCAAAGACTTGGGAATGCCACCAGCGGACAGTGACCTGTGCTGAAGAGGCCCCAGTGTGTAATAAATTACCAGAAATTGAGAAGCCGCAAGCCTTGATGGGTCCTTGCTGTACCCATCAAGCATCAGAGGTTGAAGGCAGTTGTATGGAGTCCCCCACAACATGTCAGAAACTGCTGAAGGAGGAGGTGAATCAAGTCAGTTTGCAGAGGTGAAAGCCATCCATCTAGCTTTAGACATTGCTGACCAAGAAAAATGGCTAGAATTCTATCTTTGTCCTGGATCATGGATGTCAGCAAATGCCCTGTGGGGGTGCTTACAGAAGTGGAAGCAGAGCAACTGTCAGCACAGAACTAAGATTCTTTGAGCTGTGGCAAAATATTGCTGCTTGGGTGAAGAACGTGGTTGTGAAGGTACATGATGTGGATGCTCATGCACACAGGGGTTGGGCCACTGAATAGCATCAAAATAACCAGCAGGTAGATGAGGTTGCTAAGACTGAAGTGGCTTAAGTGGCTCTGGATTGGAAACATGAATGACTTATTTCTAGCTCAGGAGGCCCATGACACCCCAGGCCGTCAGGAAAGAGATGCAACATGTACACGGGCTGGTGATAAAGGGACAGATTTTCACAGAATCACAGGATATTCCAAGTTGGAAGAGATCCACAAGGATCATCAAGTCCAACAGTTAAGTGAATAGCCCATACAGGGACCAAAGCCTTGACCTTGGTGTTGTTAGCACCATGCTCTAACCAGTTGAGCTAATTCGACTTAACCACAGGCACCATGGTACAGGTTGTCCATGAATGTGTAATGTTCTGCTATAAAGCCTCCCTAGTATGAAGGATAATGGCTAAAATATGAATATGGGGTGGCCTGGCAGATTGACTCTATCATATCCCCCCCAAATCTGTGACCTCAAGTGCCATGTGCTTACAATGGTGGAAGCAACAACCAGATGGCTGAAAGACTCTCCTGTGCCACATGCCACTGCCTGGAACCATCCTGGACTTTAAAGGCAAGCCTTATAGTGACACATATCCAGGAAGAATTGAGCCCAACAACAGGGCTCATTTTTGAAACAACCTCATAAAAACTTGAGCCAAAGAGCATGGCATTGAGTGACTATATCTCATTCCGTATCATGCACCAGCCTCTGGAGAGATTGAACACTACAGTGTATTGTTAAAGACTACTCTGCAAATCATGGGTAATGGGACCTTCAAGCATTGGGATACACATTTAGCAAAAGCCACACGGTTAGTCAGCAATAGAGGATCTAGTGGGCCCTGCCCAGTCAAAATTTCTATGTAGTATAGAAAGGGATAAATTTTCTGTAGTGCATATTAAAAATATGCTGAAGAAAATAGTTTGAGTTATTCCTGCCTCAGACAAAGAAAAAATTATGCTTGGGACTGCTTTCACTCAAAGACATGAGTGCACTTTGTGGGCAATACAGGAGGATGAGGAGGTCCAATGTGTACCTTCAGGCATTTGATTTTGGGTGAAAATAGCCAGTGAATTAAGTACATTGTTATTTGCTATATAACACAACACCTCTCTGCTGGCTGTGTGCCCATCACTGTGGAGGACATCTCACAGCACCTGTCTCTGCCACTCCAGATTTGAGAATCTGACTCCCTTTTAATCACCACATTATTGAAGAATAGACCTTGATTAAATCAGGCAAGTCCAGAAGTGATGGAATCTGGCTTCAGCTTTCAAAAATCCAACACCATTTTTTCCTGTCCTGAAAGAGTGTTACATTTGCATCTAATAGAAAACACTTTATAGACTATTTAGTAATGAGTGTAGCAGAGAAGCAGTATAGGTGATTCATTTTTATATGGAAGGATGAGAAGAGTTAGAAGCTAATATATCCTCAGCTAATGACTTTTCTTTTGTTTTCAGCACATGAAACATTATTTCATGTATATATTTCTGTCTCTGCAAAGCATCTAAATCTGCATTTGGATTGAACTTATTTTTATTGCAAAAGTGAAATGTATTTTTCCATGAACAAGTTTTTGTGAGAAGCAGTGGAGATGGATTGAAAATTAAAAATTCAAACATAAGAAGTACTTGGTTTACTTATTTTCCACATACATCATACAAAGAGCCTTACAGATAGGCTATGGCTAGCAGAGTAGAAAACTATAGTAGTACTGGACAATACTGTACTGTAGTACTGGACAATAGAGATTGGTCCCTAGATGTACAATTCAATGAGGAATAAAGCAACAGATTTTTATTTTCTGGGGTAGATATTGTGAGTCAATCAGGAGTAGAGAGGAGTCTACCTCACTAAATTGCAATACAAAGGACCTATGAAGTGCCCATGAAGATTTTTCATCACAGGAAATGGGATTTTGATCCTGCTATAATTCCTGCTTTTGTGAGTGCTGAAACCGCTTAAACTTTCTCGTGCCCTGCTCCAAGTGATACTTCAGTATATTAAATGAAGTACAGCTATTTTGGTGATAAATTATAAAGTCATTGATTTTTTTTTTTTTAATTTTTTTTTTTTAATGCACTGATCATGGATTTCAAATGTGATAGAAAGAAGTGTGAAGAGGAGAAAGAGGAAATGGCTTGCAAAAAAAGTGTTGGAGTCCAGGGCACTCAAATTGCCGTGGGGGGTTCCAAGACCCTTGCTGGAACCCCAAGAAAGCATTGCCTTTGACCTTAGTCCATGAGAAAAACTGCCAACACTTCTGGATGAAATGAGAACAATAAAAATTTAAATTAGATAGTACTTTAGTTTGTGAAAATTTTTAGTTTTGGGTTTTTAGAATAGATAGAGGCAAGATGAAGAATTTTGGGCAGCATCTTAAGTTCTTCTTTGACTCCATCTTCTGCTGTGACGGTGGCACAAAAACATTAGTAAAATGTATGTGATGCAAAAGTTTGCATGTCTAGAATTAGTAGTAATTATTGGTACAAAATTGTAAATATAGTATGTTTTAAAAGTTAATTGGATTACAAACCTTTAAAAGACCTTGAATACCAAGTCTTGGGTTCTTGGCAGCGGTGTCTTTCAGCATGCTAAGCCTGGTGTTAAGCAGTGCCCTGACCTTCAGATAAAAAAAAATTAACCTTTTAAGACCAAGCTGCAAGTTCCTCTTTTTTTTCCAAAACCTAGCACATGACCTAAAAAACAAACAAACAAACAAACAAACAAAAAAAAAAAAAAATCCTAATTTAAAAAATCTTAAACTCGAAATACAAGAACAAAGAGTTGAAAATCTTAGGATTAAAAGTAGGAGTAGACAGCTAGCTTGAAACTACACAAATTCATACAGAGGCATTGGCTCCTGTGGAGCACATCCCTCCCTTGGCCACTATCCTTTTCTCTTTCTTTGGCTGTCATGGTTTAACTCCAGCCAGCAGCCAAGCCCCGTGCAGATACTCACTCACATGCCCACCAGCAGGATAGGAGAGAGAAGAGCAAGGGTAAAAGATAGAAAACTCGTGGGTTGAGATAAAGACAGTTTAAGAGGGAAAGTAAAAGTCATCCACTCAAGTAAAGCAAAATAAGGAATTATTCACTGCTTCCCATGGGCAGGCAAGTGTTCAGCCATCTCCAGGAGAGCAGGGCCCCATCATGTGTAACAGGGACTTGGGAAGACAAACACCAACACTCCTCCCTTCCTCCTACTTCCCCCCAGTTTATACACTGAGCATGATGTCACATGGTCTAGAACATCACTTTGGTCAGTTTGGGTCACCTGTCCTGTCTATGTCTGCTCCCACCTCCCAACCATCCTCAGTTTCCTTGTCAGGAGAGCAGTGAGAAAAGCAGAAAAGGCTTTGGCTCTGTGCAAGCCCTGCTCAGCAATAGCAAAACATCTCTGTATTACCTACCTTGTGTTCAGCACAAATCAAAAACTCAAACCCATTGAGCCACTTTGAAGAATATTAACTCTACGCCAGCCAAAACCAGCACATTCTACTTCTTGTGTTCTGTCCAATACAGCCAGTTGTATGGATCCCCCTGTGACTGCAGGCAAGACACTGATTAGTACAGAACAGTACTGTATTCATTGATGATTGTTGAAAATCCTGTCCAATCTAGTAAAATATTTTTTAATTTATTTGGGTTCAAGACCAATAGATAAATAAACACATTTTTTCTTTTTTTTTTAGGAATATAATGCTGAAATTTGTGATTCCCATTAAATAATACTCACAAATACAAATGTGTCTTGGTAGGATGGAGATTTGAAAGTGTATGGAAAAGAAGAAGGAATGTCCTGCAATAGAACTCTATTCTTTTGGCTCTTGAAGGAAAAGGAAATAATGTTTTAATAATAATCCATCAGTTTTGGCCCAGATATAAGGTTTGTTTAAAAATTCTATCTATTTTTAAAATCAGCAATTCCAGGACCTGAATTTTTCTTTAAATATTATTGTTTCAGTTAAAAACTGCTCAGCTCTGATCTTAATGGAGAAGTATTTGCCTGCACAAAGTTTTCCAGTGGATCAGTTTAATCCTGTAAATCCTCAATATAGACAGGGCCTATTTCAGTACAAGTATACACTGCTGTGTTAGCACTGTTGCAGGGAAGGCTTCTTTAGGTAGAGCAAATAACCTCCCTAGAGCAGCAAAGAAAACCTGAGATATAAAATGATTTTCCAAATATTCATGAAGAGAGTTTTGGGAACCCCTTCAAAGAGCTTTTCATCCCTCAACTGACACTCAGTGTAAAAAACTTTAATCTTGCTTAGGAGTAATAGGTAATTTGGCACCAAATGACCTTATCAAATTTTATCAAAAGGAAAAGCAATACAACCAGATTCCCTCAAGTAATTTCTTGGAAACATTTTTAATATAATGTTCAACCAGGGATTTTTTAATCACTTTCTTTTAGCACAACTTTATCTGGGATCATGTTAAACTGATGCTGGAACACTTTCATCTACTATAGCTCAAGCTTTCTTACTTTTCACTTAAACATGTCATGTTTTATTTTTAAAAAAATCTTTAGAAATGCATATAAAACATTTCTGCTCTTTGTACACCTTCTTTGATTTGTATATAGAAGTCACTGAAAGCTGATGAATACATGAGGGAAAATGTGCTTAACTAACCTGATTGTCTTCTGTGATGGGACAATGGCTGAATAGGTGAGGGAAGAACAGTGGATATTGTCTGCCTTGATTTCAGTAAGGCTTTTGACACTGTCTCCCATGACATGCTCATAGACAAGCTCAGAGTGGGCAGTGAAGTGAATTGAGAACCAGCTGCATGGCAGATCTCAGAGGGTTGTGATCAGTGGCACAGAGCCTGGTAGGAGGACTGTCATTAGTGGTGTCCCCCAGCCTCCAGTGCTGGGCCCAGCTGTTGTTTGACTTATTCACCTGTGAAGTCAAAGATGTCTTAGAGAATATCAGACCTCAAATATTTCAACAGCTTTAGAATATTTAGGTAGATTTCCAGATGAAAAAAAGATTGTAATGGAAGGATGTGTCCAATGCACTTGTGCAAGCTGTTACGAGGTCTGTTCATTAAAAATCAGATTAATTTGTTTGGCTCACTTTTTGTAGTCCTTTGCATAGAGCTCTTGGTGATAAGACTGTAATGTTAACTTGTGCTTGAGTTAACCTTTTTGTAACCTTTCAGTCAGCAGAACAGCATTCTTGTTGGTTTTGTTTGTTTCAATTTTTTTGGGGATTTTGTTGGGTTTTTTGGTTTGGTTTTCTTGTTTTCTGGTAGAGTGAGGGTAGGGAAACAGAGTGTACTTGAGTAAACTTGAAGTTTTGTGGTAAGGAAACCAGACACATAACAGTGGGGATGGAGTATGTGCTTAACTAAGTCTTTTAAAGGAATGGCCAACAAATTTTTACAACACTACAAATTAGGTAAAGATAGAATGATTAAAATAAAAGTTTGGATTGCTGTGGACCAAGTTTCATAATTTCTACTGAATCATCTTTTCTGCAATGCTTGTGGTAAGGATAGTTGAGGATCTTTTTTTTTTTTTTTTTTTTCTGAATAGATGTTCATGTTACTTGTTTTTAAATGTTTAGTTCAAAAATGGAATGTTAAACAGAAATATTTTCATAAAATCCTTAAAAAAATAGACACCGACATGAATTAGACATTATTTAAAGGAATGCAACCAATTTTTATTAGTGTAAATGGAGACTATTACATATTTTTACTCTCCTGTCTTCTGCAAATTGTTTAAACTTCATGGATGTTTACTGAATTACAAAGCGAAAATTAATCAGTTTTGGATCAATGGAGCTAGTTAAAACATTTATTACTTTAAATAGCTTATCATATTTGGTATGACCAGATATAACATCTCATTCTGTATTGAGATCAGAAGCCAAGTATCAAAAAAATACAGGAAAAGCTATTACCGTATAAATTCTCTTATGTTTTGATAGTCACACCCGAAGAGAGATACATACTTTATAATCAAGTATTGGTAAAAATCCTTTGCACTAGATTGCATAAATTAAAATTAATTTCTCATGAAGTATTTGATAATAGGCCCTCTTTCATAAGAGCAATGTACATGAGAAGACCAATTCAAATAGACATCTGAGAAGAAATTAAAATGCAAATAAAAATGAGCAGCTGATGAGCACAATATTTTTGAGATATTTTGAGGAAAAATATATGTAACAACCTACTTTGTACTCAGAGTATTTTAGTCTTGAACTCTTGGAAGTAAAGGAATAAGGGGAGTAGAAAATTGAATAAACCTGAGTAGCTGCTTGCATGATCAATTGTTGTTGATGAGTAGGACACTGACTTTAAAAGTTTTAAAAACTTTAAAAAGTTTAGAAGTTTTAAAAAACTTTTAAAAGTTTACTTTTGTACCAAGTAACAGCTGATGTCCCACTTTATCGATTGCTGCATACAGAATTTCTGGGATATATATTTGGAAGATGCTAAAACTCCTGGTAAGCTGTCATAATTATCAGTTTTATAAGAAGGTTTAAATACTGATTGAAACAAATTTTAAACAATTAAAAGCTTTTAGTGATATTTATTTTGGCCTGTTGAATCTGTAAATTCCAACTTTAGTTTGTAAATTTATTCACATATAAATGGCTGTTAAACAGATTTATTTATGCTTAAAGTGATCATATGTCCATTGGTTCTATGGCAAAATTCACTGACAAAAAAAAATCATGCTGTTATTGCAAAGAACACACAAAAATATAGACTATGCCTCTGTTACTCAATAGACTTACTCACTAGTGCTTTCAGAAAAAAACCTGAAGATCATGTCTTCATTAAGATTTACAAATCTACTCCATATAGAAACTAATATTATATTTATGAACTCAAGTTATGTGTGTATTAATAATTAGAGAAAAGCCCACCACTTTCAATATAGATCAAATGAAAAAAACCTGACAACAGATGGATGTGTCTTTTGCACACAGTTTATACACAAATATATACATAAGTATATATACACTTGTATTAACATATATCTGCATGTATAGATATGTAAATAAATACAGTGTATAGATACACATGAGCCTACATAAGGAGAAATAATGACAGAATTAAAAATAAGGCAGAGAAAGAAGAAAATAAATCTGACATATATTATAGTTTGTGTCATCTGATAAGCTTGTATGGTTAAGCCCTAGATCGACTCAAATTAAATCAAAGCTTTCTCATTCCCTAACAGAATCAAAATTCCACCCTTTATGCTTACATTCTTTGTACAATATCATTCAGACCAGTCATTATGAAATTAACTCTTTATATAATTCAATTGAAGGAAAGGAAATATGTATGGGATGCATTTTCTTCTGATCTTTGCTAGATCCTTACAACATGAATATAACTCTCAAGATCACAAAGATATCTTACGGTTGATCTCCTATTCGTTGGTGAAATAGCAAATGAAAGAAAGCTAACACATTTTCACAGGTCTTCCTTCCTTAAATGACTAACTTGGTCATACGCCAGACTTCTATGAGGAGGAGTATTAAATCAAGAAAAAATTAGCATTCATGTATTCTAACATGCAAGGAAAAATAGTTTACTTAATAGTTATTTGGATTGTAAACTGAATAACCTTTGAGATCAATAGCCAGATGAAGCTGATCATGTTGCTGAAAATAAGGATAGAGAATAAGTGGGAGCTGAAGTGTGACATATAAAAGAAAGGAGTAAAACTGACTTTTAATGAGAAGGAAGTTATTAGATCATTTTAGAAACAATGCAGGAGGGACTGGGTTACCATATAACAGTTGTATGAGTCAAATGAGGTGAATAAATTTGAGATGTCAGTAGGTGACTGTAACAGAACCGCAGATAATACTAAGTAAAACATAGATTTAGTACATGTAGGAATTCTCCATCACAGAAAAACATTATAGAAGGCAGTAGTCATACCCTTCAAAAGTACTGCTATTATGACCAAATAAAAACTTTACATTTTGTAATTTTGAACATCTGATCATTATAAGGAGAGATTCTTAAGCAAAATGATTCCATTTGTTACTGTGCTTCACATGCTGTTGTGGAAACTAATATTCTGAAAATATAACTTTGGTTTTCTAATAAGGAGCTTAACCCCATGGCACATTCCATTTTTAATTAGAAAACCTGATTTAGTTTTTCGGAGAACTCTCCTTCTTTTTTTATTTATTTATTTTTTTTTTTTTCCATTGGTGAAAGCTACAGAATTCCACAAGAATTATTAAAATAAGTGTAACTCCTCTCTTGACTCCTATTCTTTACTGAGAGAGTGAGAGTGTTGCGGCAACAAAAGAGGTCTCAGATACATGGATGTCCCATCCCTGGAATGTCAGGTTGGATTAGACTTTGAGCAATCTGATCTAGTGGAAGATGTCTAGATCTTTAAGGTCCCTTCCAATGCAAACCACTCTTTGATTCTATGATTTACATGGATTTGGATATATTACTATGATTTACTTATCCACAAATATTTTCCTTATCCTCAATTGCTAATTGTCCAGTGGATTCCTACCTATTTCTCTTTTTCCACATAATTTGGGCAAATTAATTCAGTAATATTAGAATACTTCATGTGGAAAAAGAGTTCTTTTTACCTGAAATTGTGTTATTATAATTGACAAGTGTCAGGATCCATCACATCTGTGTCACTTCTTTTTTTCCAAATGGAGTAGATAGCGCCTTGCAATACCATGCAAAATAACTTGCTTCTAAAATGCTACAAAAAGATCATCATGAGAATTATTAATAAGGTACAAACCTTCATTTACCTAACAAAATTAGGGGAGAGAATTGAAAGAAGAGATCATTGTGGAAAATTTAATCAAATGTAATGTATTTACCTCTGCCAGTCTGTCAAAGTACTTGTATTTTACTAGCAATTTATTCTGAGGAAAATGGTTTCACTCAGCATTTTAATACATACAAATTCAACATGATATAGGTGAGGTAAGAAGTCTTAGCTGCTGTGGAGGCATTTTATTATCTTCCTCCTTGTTTTGGGTTCCAGTGTATGCTGTCCTCCATAAAAAGAAACTTGTCTATAGATGACATCCTTTATTATTCTCAGAATTTATAGGAAATTTTTTAAATTTCATTTTCAAAAAAAAAAAAAAAAAATCAGCAGCTTTTGAACATTTTCAAAACCACATCCTCTAAGTGATGGCTACACAAATATAAATAGAAAGCAAGGTTACATGTGGGCTACTACAACATATGTGGAACAGAACTCTCTGAATCTTTGAGATGATTAATGGAAAGAAGTGACAGAATAAAAACCCTCTGATTGAGGTAATGCTATTGATATAAAAATTAAAGACCTGGTTTACCATTAGTGTTACTCCAGTTTTTCATTGGGATATCCCAGTGAACTCCACTGACTGAAGTTGATAAATGTTATCTCCATTAGTTCAGAAACATTTTAAATAATGTTTTGGGTTTTTTTTCCTTTTTTCCAGTGCACAGAAAATCCTGTCACTTTTATTTCTTCTAGTATTATTAAAGCCCATTAACAATTTTGCTGATAAGTTAATAGTTTTAATCCAGTGTTTAAAATAAAGCAGTCTTGAACATCTTACTACAACTTGTTTTTACCTGTGCTGGTTTTGGCTTGGGTAGAAGTAGCTCTTGTCATAGTAGCTGGCTGGAATGATGCTGTGTTTTGGTTTGTGCTGGAAACAGTGCTGGTAATACAGAGATGGTTTTGTCACTGCTGAGAAGTGTTTAGCCAGAGTCAAGGCCTTTTATGCTTGGGTAAAAATTGTGAGGGGGCAGAGCTGGAACAACTGATCTCAACTGCCCAAAGGGCAGAATGAACCATATGACATCATGCCTAGGCTACAAAACTGAGGGAAGGATAGGGAACGGGAGAGCATGTTTGGGGAGATGGCATTTGTCTTTTCAATATACTGTTACATGTGATGGGGGCCTGCTTTCTGGGATCACTGAGCACCTGCCTGCCCATGGGAAGCAATGAATTAATTCCTTGGTTTTTTTTTTTCTTGTGCATGTGGCTTTTGATTTCCCTGTTAAGCTCTCTCTGTTTCAACCCATGAGTTTTCTCACTTTTACTCCAATACTCTTCTCCATCCCACCAGAGACAAGTGAGTGGCTGTGGGGCATAGTTGTCAGATTAGGTTAAACCACAGCATTATTTCACAGCACGGTAACATACCAAGGCTGCACATCTAAACAAATGAGTGCAAGTAGACCTGATCTTCTCATACACTGTCAACCAACTGTCTATGAACAGCATTGACTCTTATAATTAATTATCTGGCACAATTAGCAAACTGATGAGCTGGATAGGTGCTCATGGTCTTGGATTTGGCGCCACATTAAAGTAGTTTGACATCTACCAGAACCCAGCTGCCTGACAGAAGTACCCTTCCAAATAGTAGGCCTTTTTGCTACAGGCTAATCTTTCACTCTGAAGAGAATAATACCAAGCCTACTCAAAAGATGTAGAATTAGGGCAAATTATGGGATAAGCTACATGATCCTATACTTTTTTTTTTTTTTTTTTTTTTTTTTTTTTTTTTTTTTTTTTTTTTTAATTTCAGACATCCATCCAGCTTACTGAATGAACTAGAGGTTAAAGAGAAAGAATAGGATTTATTACAGACTATGATATTGCATATAGTACTTTTTGCAAAAATAACTGTGAAAGGGTGGTTGCATATTATACCTTTACTGGGTCATAAGCACATAAGACCACTCATATCAGTTCAGACCAGATGCACAGAAGCCCTCAATCCTATTTTCAAGAGAGAAATAGATACTTAGGAAAAAGCACTAGCACAGATAAATTATATAATAACACTCTTCTATACACCCGGGTTTTTATCTTAGTAACTTCTTGAACCAGAACTGCTATCTGTATGCAAATAATCCTTGTTTTAAATTTTTGTTTTTAAATTTATTATAGGTTTCATCTAATAGCTTTTGCCACTTTCAGAGTTCAGAATAACATGTAGTAGGGAGTTTCATTACTTTATAAGATTTTCTGTGAAGAATCACATCTTTCAGTGTGTTTTGAATGTTATTTGGATTCATGTCATAACCTCTGGCATTGTTATTATGTGTGGAAGATAAAGTCACCTACAGTTCTCACAATTTTCTAGACTGCTGTCTCTTCCTACCTGAGTTATCCTTTATTTCTCTACATGGGAGCAGTCTAGCATGTCCATTGCACAAACATCAGCTGTTTCATCCCTGTGGCTATCATTATTACTTTCTTTGAGAATGTCCCAGTTTTAGTATTCCCTTTCTAAGAGGGAAGCACCAAAACTGCAAGAGCTAAAAATGATACACAATTATGTCCAAGTCCAGGTTGGATGGGGATCTGAGAACCTGGTCAAGTGAAAGGTGTTCCTGCCTACAGCAGGGGAGTGGGAACTAGATGATCTTCGAGGTCCCTTCCAATCAAAATCATTCTGTGATTCTATGAAGGATAGCATTGTTTTCTCTTTTGTCTTCCATTCCTTCCAGGTTGGTTTCTGGCATTTGTTCACCTTCTGCCCAAGCTTTTCTTTATAAAGGGTGTTCTCCAGCTCAGAGCCAATCCTCTGTTACATAAAATTAGGGTTTTCATGTCGAAGGTATGGAATTTCACATCCATCTATGTTGAAATGATTTGCCATTTTAATACATAATTTTCCATAATTTGAGATCCTTTTGCAAATTGGTCATGTTTGGGTAACATCTTTTCTATCTTGAATCCAGTTGTCAGCAAATATTATTATCTCAGTGATTCTAATGTTTCTAGACTATTCTTACTGATGTGGTTAGTATAGACATTTGACTTGATGGGTTGGCATCTCATAAACTCCTTAGAATCTTTTCTATTAATTGACAACCCATCATCTGTCTTAGGATAGGACAGCATTTTGCAGTTTGGAGAGGAGTTTTGTATGAAGTCAGTATTTCAGGTGTTTCATCCTTTGGGAATTTTTGCCAATCATATTCTGATCCTCGTGATTTATTTCAGTTCTCACTGGCTTTTATTGAGTATCCTTTATCAGCAAGTTTTTAATTCAAGACAGAATTTCCCAAGGGCCACACATGTTCTGACATGGCTATTTCCCTTTCTGTTCCTTTTGTACTGTAAAAAATTTTTTTTCAACTTTTAGAAGTTGATCTTCCTTTTCTTGTTAATGTTTATCTATTCTGTATTCTATGTATGAACACAGCTTCATCTTTAGACTGAGTGCTTAAAACAACATACAAACAAGAATGCAATATTTGTCAAATGTACTTAGCTGATTCCCTTTTTCCTCCTTCCAAAATTCTTCTGTAGTCAACTGGCTTTCCTTACTCTCACCATTTTTCACAAATCTGCTCAGACTCCCAGGTGTAACCTGCTTCTAAGCAACTAGTATTTCTTCAGAAAGGCTCAGAAACTTTATTATAACTTTTGGTGATAGTTTTATCCTACCAAATGTCATTATAGGATTTGTCTGCTGATCTATTATCTGATCTTCATTATCTGTGCATTCAAATATTTCTCTTACATTGATAAGAAAATAATTTCATGGTATATTTGGTGGCCAACAATTTGAAGGTGAAGGCAAACTGGTTATACAAGATTATTTTTTTTTTGCTTGAGAGGCATAAATAGATTAAATAGCAAAATACCTTGTTGTTTTATATGAAAAGATGTTAAATCCATTATGTAAGCACACTAACATGCTTCTTAGTTTTGTTTCATTGTGAAATGAAGCTTTAAATGAAAGAGACTGTGTTTCTCCTGACTTAGTAGCCATCATGGATGGGATAAAAAAATAAGAGAGGAAAAAATATAGAAAATAAATGCTTGTGTTATTTGAAAACTTCATTGCAGTTTTCTGGATTGCTTGAAATTTTTTGTTTAATGATCATATTGTGAAGTATGAGTGACTTAGATTAGAAATCTGATCATAATAGGCATTTCTTTTATTACTGGTTAAATGTAAATCCAGGGATTATCTTTCTTGGCAGAGATGTCTGGCTTGACATTGAAATTTGTCTTACAAAAGTATTCCATGGTATTTCTGTCAGTAAACTTCCTTCACTAGAATCATTCCAGAAGCAATCACACAGAGTTAAAATTAGATTATTTTAAAGATATTGGTGTTTACCTAGCTGCAAGTATCCTCTGTTTACACTTTTTTTCTTCATCTCTTGATCCATACACAGCTACAAATAAATAAATAAATAAACAGATCCCAGAATCAAAACCTGGACCCCTCATTACAGTGCTGTACCAGCAGACCTCAACACTAGCAAGACCCACTTCTGAGTAGTAAAATGCAAATTAATAGACAGTTAATGACAAATTAATATCTAAAGTTAATTATAGCTTCTGGATTTAGGAATACTCAGGAGTTTTGAGTTATATTCTCATGCATACATATTTATGCTATTATTTTTATTAAAATTGGATACATGGGATGCAAGCAAATACATTAATTTCTTTCTTATCTTTACCTGTTGATAGCATGTTTTTCAAACACTCATCCTTTGTAAGAAGGGATCATAAATTACAGAAATCACAGAAACAATCAGGTTGGAAGGGATCACAGTGAGTCTTCTGGTACAATCTCCCTGTTCAAGCAGAGTCATCCTAGAGCACATGGCACAGGATTGTGTCCAGATGGTTCTTGAATATCTCCAGGGAGGGACACTCCACAACCCCTCTGGGCAATCTGCTCCAGTGTTTGGTCCCCTGCACAGTAAAGAATATTCATAGCCATATTCAGGTGGAACTTCCTGTCCATCAGTTCCTGTCCATTGCCTCATGTTCTAGAGGTTGGCACCACTAAGAGGAGCCTGGGTCCATCCTCTTGGCCCCCCTCAGCGCTAGATATTAATACACATTGATGAGGTCCCTTCTCAGTCCTCTTCTCAAGGCTGAACAGGCACAACTCCTTCAGATTTTCCTTATAAGAGAAATTCTCTAGTCCCCTCATCATCTTCATTGTCCCCCATTGGATCTGCTCCAGGAGCTTCATGTCTCTCTCTTACTGAGGAGCTCAGAACTGGACACAGGACTCCAGATGTCGCCTTGTTAGGGCTGAGTAGAGGGGATTTCTTAATACATTGTATCTCAGTGTGTTCTTCAATCTTGTTTTCTTACTTATTACAGTTTCACATTTGAGTTATTGCTGTACCAGTTCTCAAAACCACAGAATTTTGTTGATGATCCATAATGATGTCCTAGTAGAGTCTGTGTATGCCTCAAAAATAAGCTTTTTCCTTTATTGACTACTTTTTTATGTACAGAGTTTCTTTGTGCACCTGTATTAAACATAAAGCTAAAATAAACATAGAAAAACCTTTGGGATATGGTACCTAATACCACTTGCAGGAGAAACAGAAAGGAAGAAGGATAAAGAGCTGCCTAAAGGACAGTGGTAATACTTTTGGTTTTGACAAATTTTTCTTGATGCATTTGATCTATCTAAGGAACAGATTGTTTAAACTGTCATTTCAGTACTCAATCTCTGTTCTTTATGAATGACATGAAAATTATGTGAACTTAAGAATGGAGCTGACACAGGGAGTTATGTTCCTGAATCGGGCCAGTGAGTGACAGCTGAGGACAAAGTTGAAAAAGTAGAAGAGGCCTCCCAGTGTTCAATCTTCCACCACTGATGGATCATGTTATCTGTTTTGGTAAGAGTACACAGTTATTTTTAAATTGCTTTGTGTATTTTGTTCTGTTTTTAAATAAATTCATGCATCAGAAACTGGCAATTAATATAAATCTCTAAAACATATAACTGGTTTTTGAGTGATGATGCAGTCAAAATAATACAGGTGGATAATGAACATACAGTAGAACAAATGGGTTTTGGTCACAGAATAACTTTTTATAATGCCATTATTCCTTATTTCACATGTTTAAACAAATACTGAAAAACAGCCTTTGGTTTTCCTCTGTTCTTGTCAGTATAATTGGGATGAACATCACCCACTCCTTTCTCCCTAAACACAGTAAAAACAATGCTGCATGTTCTGGGATACATTGTTTTGGTAGCAATAATGACTGATTTGCTTGGAGGAAACTGTCAAGTCTCTGTGTAAATTATTAACAAACATATTTCTGTATTATTTATAAGACATTGAAAATATGGCTTAATGATTATTTTAAATGATGGCTTTAGAAAACAATTGTTTCTTTACAGTTCTTTTTGATACAAATAGTTTTCTATTTTATACAGGGAAGCAAAGAAAAGCACAGTTTTAATAGCATGATTTTTGCATTTACCTCAATATTTTCTATCCCTTTATAAAGCAAACTTTTACTGCAACAGACATAAAAAGTCTGCGGAGAGAGTAGAGATTCACTTAGTATAAAATTATCTTTACACTGAATGTATCTGTAGCTTTTTTTTGTTTCTTTTTTTTTTTTTTTTAATTTTTGCAATTTAATCATGTTAAGTTCCTTCTTGATGAAAGTTATGAAGAAGACACACATATGTGATAAGTATTTCTCAAGTTAAAAAAATTCCCTGGGGAATACTACACTAATGTTCAGGTGTTGAGAAACACACTCTGCTCTTCTGCTAAACATCAGAGAGAGAGGATGGTCTCATAGTCAGGAACACTCTATTCCACAGATACCTACCCTGAGCTTGGATGAATAAATAAGCCTCTGTGTGCCTTTATGTTTCTGATTTAAAATAATTGTGTTGGTAACTTCTCTGCACACATAAGGTGATGTCAGTGTGTATTTACACACAGTATGTTGCTGTGTCCATATTAATGAGACCACTGATGCAATACTTTTACTGGAGCACAGCCTGATTCTCATGTGGGACAAGGATGTTTGCATGAGCATTTCTGAAAAAACCTGCTATAAAACCTTGGTAAAGAGCATCAAAAACTACATCACTTACTTTAAAAACTTTGTTAATCAAATTTCTTAATTTTACTCTGAGTTTGTTCAAAACTTTAATGATTTCCTCCTGTGCACGTGCTTTCATGGATGCTCCCTCAATTTGAGAACTACAATTAAAGTCATAGCTCTGATTCTTGATAGCAATGAGGTGAGATGTGTTAATTCTAAAGATTGAAAATTAGGCTTATTACTGTTTAATGGTTTGTTTGACATAGCTTAGGTTGTACTTATTTAGCAGAGACATTTTATATTAATTATTTTTTGGATATAATTTTGCTTATGAATTACATAATAATTCAAGGGGGTGTGTGTATATATAATGAAAACCAATATTCAGAATAATCTATTCTTCAAAGGTTTTCTCTTGCATTTTTTCCTTCATTAATGCACATCAGAAGGTGAAAAGAAAAACTCTTTCACAAACAATAAAAATCCAAAGTTCTGTTTTGTAAATCATCAAAGTGTTTTGAAATATAGGGAGGTTAATTTTTTTTCAAGTAAAATTTGGATTTTGGAAAGGAATCTTTCTGATCACATGGAGCAATATCAGCTCTTTCCTCAAAACTATTCGGTCTTAATTAACACTCATGTAACTGCTGTGAAGCCAACATAGAAAATTGTTTTTTATTGAATCCAGCTGCATCAAGAAAAAGTGTCCAGACTCTTTCTGTCACTTTCGTTCTTTTGTTACTATTGCTGCACAATTTCTAATGAGATTGTGTCAAATAATGGGCTAGCAAAGACTACACTGACAGTAGTATAAGGAGGTAACATCCTTTCACCAGATTGCAAATATTGATGATCTGAGTTGTATAGACAAAGGGTTTAGACTACCCTTATTTCCATCCATCTGTACATGTTTTTTCAGGGCTGGCTTTATGCACAAAAGGATATGGCCAGGGTCCAGAATTTTGCAGCAATTTTCTGGCAGGCATTTTTGAGTAGCAGAGCATGTTATGACATTCTTTGGGCTGTATGTCTTACATTTAGAGCAGAGGTATAAAAATACTCTGAATATAAGCAGCAATTTAACAGCATGCTATTTCATTGCCTTATGTCATACTTCACTCTTCTTTTAAATGCAAGGACAAAATACTTGAAAGCCAGACTGATGGGCAGAACCATTAATCAAATGTTTGTGTGCATTTCTGCTGGATTTCCCCTTCCCTCCATTAGAAATGTTATTCAAAAGAGAGTTTGAGAAGAACTCAATTTGTTCACTAAAATAAAATTTCATACATTTTCACCTAGGACTGAATCTGAAGGTTCACAGGCTACTGAAAAAGGTATACACAAATGATGATACTGACTTTTGTAATACTAATGAGGCAAATGCAGCTATGAGAGAAGCTAATAAAAATATTTTTAATCCATTTGCTTGAAGGGCAATAAAAATTCTTGATCCTTGGTGGAAAAAAAGTGTAACACAGCTAGTAAAAAAATTACAGGGAAACAGAGATCTAAATAAAGCACATCACATTTAGTATAAGCCTAATGGCATATAGGAGTCTCAAAACGTTATAAGGCTCAAAGAAAGTATATATTGGCATAAGTTCTATTTGAGTGTTAGATGAAATACAGTGTCATCAAAACTGAGATGAAGAAAAGGTCTACAGTGCTAGGATAAGTAGAGGAGATAATTACATAAAAAATGTATTACTTTGTGAAATTTAAAGTGTGATCATATATAATGAAAGGCTTTGTTACAATGCATCTGGGGTGCCCTTTGATCCATTAGGACAGGATAAGCATAGGGATGCTTTGAGTGGCCAGAGAAGACATCCTGCTAAGAAGCAGATAAATCCCTATGTCAAAAAAAAAGCTGCTACATTTAATTCATTAAATCCCACCACTTTGCAGAGGAGTGATGTATGGAGCATTTCACTTACAGGCATCTTGGATTCTGGCTTTATGACAGTGAGAAGATGAACATAAATGTTTTCCTTTAAAGGTGATCCTTCCAGTAAGTAGAGACATCCTTCACCAGAAAAATGCTGGAAAACACTCCTACTCATCTTGCTCTTATCTGAAAGACATAGTGCTTTTATTCCTTCCACTCTGAGTGCATCTGCATTAGCATTCTGGTTTGGATCAGGAGACATCTTTTGCTGTGGCTCTTCTGATTCACTCTCATACGAATTTGATTTTAAAACTGAGTGATCTTGGAATTCATGAGATGTATTTATCTTAAATGATGATAAACCACAAATATGCATTGGGAGCACACCTGGTAAAGTGCATCCACAAATAGACATTCAGGCCATGGGGACTCACCAGGACCAGTTTTACACACCTTCTGCAGTGTAGATATTGTGGATATTGGTCCTCAGTGTCAAATATTTTTCTTCATAAATTTGAGCTTATTTGCACGTTAGTCGCTGAGTTAGATGTAACCTTGGTGTTGAGTTCTCCTCATGATTTGAGGATGTGACAAAAAAAGTAAAAGGTTTTAAAACATTAGCATTTATTAAGCATTAAGGCATAGCTAATGAAAAGAGCTGTAAAATATTTTTTGTTGATTTCTTAAAATAATCTCATTCAAGGTTTTTCTTAGTTAGAGTCTGCGGGAAAAGGGTTGACAGTGATAATGTCCTTGAAACCTTGGACAAAAAGAAGTCTTGTTTCATTAGTAAACCCCATCTTTTTCCTGCCTCTAGTTTTAACAAATGAGCAAGCAGAAGGAAGGCTTATGCAATTTATCCTAGGGTTTTAGTATTGGTTTTATTTTCTAAACCTATTCAATCATTTGTTCTAAGTCTATTTAGAATGTGCCATATTGAAATAATACTGAATGGATGTCATTTGCATTAGCTTAGCACATTGAACCAAACAGGACATGAAGACCCCAGTGAAATCACTTGGTTTATATATCATAACTGATTAATCTGTAATAGATAGTAAGAGCTCATTTTGGCTCAGCAGACAGTTCCAAAAGACAAGTGAAGTTCAAAAGTGATGTTTGAATGCCTTGTTAACTTGACCTTTATATGTATTTTATCTTTTTTGAGGAAAAAATAAAGGGATGAGCAAAGACAACTTTTCATGAAATCACAAGAAAATTCTTATAATCACTTACTTTACTATTGTTTTCTGAAGTAAATGTTTTCTGCTTATCCAGTAGAGGGAAATTAAAGAGCTATGAAATTTTAAGTTAGGTTAAATCCTGTGAGCCATATGGGAAGCAAAAATCTCTCTGGTTAGAAAAAAGGAAACAGTCTTAGAAAAAAATAATTAAAATTCAACTAAAGTACTTTCAGGAAACACAGATTAGTGAATCCCTCGAAGTAGAAAATATGCAATTTTACATAACATTATGACTAGGTCTGAGAATAAAAATATAATGTAAACTCCTAATACATTATGATTCGCTATAAAAAAATCCCCAAGCATTTTCAAATTTCAATTTTTTCGGATATTCTCAAATTTCTTGATTTATGGATGCTTAAAATTCTAACTGTGATGCTTAAAAGAAAAAATGAGCAAATAATTTAGCAAAGCCATTTATGTGATATTCATACTAACTATGTTGCTTAATTAATGTCTTTTTTATATTGTGGCACCCAAACGTGCTCCCAGCACTTGAGGTGAGGCTGCCCCAGTGCAGAGAAGACCGAGACAATCCCCTTTCTTTCCTGGCTGGTGGTGCTGTGCCTGATGCTCCCCAGGGCAGGGTTGGCCCTCCTGGCTGCCAGGGCACTGCTGATTCCTGTTCAACTTGCCTTAGATGAGGAACCCCAGGTCCCTTTCTCCAGAACTGTTTTTAACATTTCTTTTCCCAGTCTGTCTGTAATCCATGCTTGTCCCATCCCAGGTGAAGAATCCAGCACTTTCTCCCATTGAATTTCATCACATGATTGGTGATTGCCCAGCACTCTGATTTGTTGAGGTGTCTGTAGGGCCTCCCTGTTTTAGAGGGAGTCAACAGCTCCTCCCAGTTTTGTATCATCTGCGAACTTCCTTGGTATCACTTCCAGACTTGTTTCCAAGTCATTTATGAGGATATTGAGGCTGAGGCCCTGCAGAACCCCACTAGTGACAGGTCACCAGTCAGATGTCACCCCATTCACAATTACCCTTTGTGCTCGGCACAGTCTGAGCACAGGTCTGTGTTGGGACATCACCAAGCCTATGTGCTGTGCATTGGTATTACATGGCAAAATCCTCCAGTACTTTCCATATTGAATAGTAAAAGTACTACTAAATTCATAGATATTGACCATAGAAAATTGATGTATAAATATTCATGTAGGTGAATGCTTGCACAGCAAGACTTCCACTTCAATATTAAACTTCTGTCTTGGAGATGATCCAGTTATTGTATCCATTTCCATTCATATATGCCATCATTAGTTTTTGGTTTTTTTCATGTAAGTGATCATTGTTAGGCATCAAAATATCAGAACAAGTCTAGCTGTAATTTTTTAGTATCAGTTTTTTTACTATGTATATAGAGTTCTTGGCTCCTTATGAGTGTATTGGAAGAAAACTTTTCTGCCAACTGCCACTAAAGAAGCCTTAGTTGACCTAAATTTCTGATGAAAACTTTTACAAGATATTGTTGAATCTTATTTGCTACTAAAACAGCTATATAAACATTTCTTTTTTAAGAGCTGAAAGCTCAAACTTTCATTATTCTATGCTTTTAGGTTGTCTTTCTCACCACCATTATTTCATTTTAAGAAATCAGATTTAGCAGGCTATTATAACCCTTAGGTATTGTGTTTACTTCTTCACTCATTTTGCCTTCTGTATTTCATTATGCAAGTATTTCTTTTTTGCTGCCCTGAAGGATTTCTTTTTCATTATCTTGACCAGAATTTGCTTATGTGTCCACATTTTGTTCATATTAAAAATTTATGTAAAAGTATTTTTAAATAAGAGCAAACCATATAGCTCATCTCCAGAATCAGCACAGTGGTGCTCGGCACATACACTGAAATATAAGAGACATAAAAAGGAGAACTGAATGTAGTCACTGATACACAAGAAACCATGGAATTAATTGGCAAAACATCTGATAAATTATTTAATAACATGATTTTTAAAATACGAAGGGAAAAAGCCCTAACATCACACCTTTTCCCAGACAACCTGCAGGATACAGCAATCTGTCAAAAGAGTAATGGAGTATGCTAAATGACAAGCCAAATGGTCAGCCCATCCTAACCCATACATGACTTTTAAAAGCCTTTTAAGCTGGGGACAAAAGTACCTTCAGAAGATGTCCACACACAAAGTAGACACAAATATGATGCTGTTGCTTGTTCTCTTTTTATATAAATTAAATTGTTTGTTCAACATTTTACATCTCAGTTAAACTCACTATCTGGAGATCAGACAATTAAGTATTAAATTGTGTTCTTTCCCTTATATATTCTGCATATTTATCATTGCTTTTTTTCTTGTCATCCATACTGACAGTATTTTCTTTTGTTTTTTCCTTGAATATGCCAGTCCTTCTTCTCAAGTCTGTTTTTCCAAAGGTTTTCATAGTGATTTTTTTCAAAAATACAAATGCTTAACATACCATGAGTTTTTGGAAACTGTGCTGCTCAGGAGCCAGATGAGGTCAGGCACAAGTTCTCATTTGGTCTTCGATTACAAGGCACAACACACAGAGTGGCAGCAGGCTGGTGATCCCACAGCTGACACCTAAATCCTGATTACAAGGCAGCCATTCGCTTGAAGAGCTCCATGACAGTCAGTAGGGGTGGCTTTGAAATGAGTCAAGGAAGCCACCCCTGTTACTGGTGACTGCACCAGTTGCATCAGACCCAGATCCACATTACAGGGTCCTACTTTAAAAGAGGTCCCTTCTTCCCAGCAGATGTTATTTCCAGGCAGGTCACTCTGAGTGGCCAAAGGGGTGGGGTGAGACCTTGTGGGCAGAAATTATACATTGAGAGAGGCAAGGGCCAGGCTGTTCATGGAGATCAGGCACCAGGTTGCCTACAGTGACAGGAGGACAGGCTGCTTTGGAAAAGGAGGGGGCTTGAGCAACAGCAAATGCTTTTCTACCACCAAGCCTGGGGCAAAAAATGTCTGCATCTCTTTTGCTTCTTGTTTCCCCTCTGTGACCCAGATCCTACTGAAAGTATCTCTGATAATTTATTTACGTCAACTTTGGGTTAAAAGCAAAAAAGAAACTCTGCATGGATTTAAGTAAAACTGCTGTAAATCCTGACCCAAATGTTAACAATGCCAGCAGGCACCTAAGACTCTTTGGAACTGACCACTGGAACTGTAAACTCATTTGTGACACCTCAGTGCTGTGCAGGGAAGCAATGAGCTTCCTGATGTGTGGATACTCCTACATAATTTAGACTGTAAAAAATTCCTTTCTCAGTTTATTCACCATTTTAGTTCAAGGTCCAGGGAAGCCAGTGTCATGCCACTTGCTATGAAGCCTTTTCCCGTGCTGAACTTCTCTAAATTGATGCTCATTTTGTCAATTTTATCCCACGCTACTTTTCATACTCTCATTTAATATTAGCAATATTTGAGAGGATGGCAACAGGTTCACTGTGGTATTGTACCAAAAAAAAAAAAAAAAAAAAAGCCCTCAAATCTTGAAGAATAAATGTTTTCTTCTTACTTGATGATTTCTCTTTGTTTATTATGTATTTGAAATTACTGGGTCTGGGACTCACAGAAAAAAAATAAAAAAAGGTTATAGGGGAGGGGGGAAGTGTACAGATGGCAACTTGAATACTTATTCTGACAAAGCTGTAAGAATACCTGAGATTATTTCCAGACTATTTATTATACTGGGTCCATCCTACTGTGCAGTAACTACATTACTGAGAGCTTGAGACTCTTGTACAATATGGAATCAAATTACAAACAAGTACCACCAATCTCAAGTCCTGTTCCTTGTCACTGTGAGTTTCCCTTTCTTACCTTTTAGGAAAGAATGATAACTGAAGACAGGGAAGGCCTTTCAATGGAGGCTAATAGCATATACTAGATAGAGAAACAAAGGTCATGCAGGCAAAATCTGTGTACACAGCTGCCTGACTTGACACAGGGCTATTCTTGTTTCCAGTTGGACTCTAAAGCTGATCATCTGAAAGCAGCCTTTGGACTGCAGCAATTGTGGTTCTGTACCAGCAGGACAAGTGAGAGTGGCATGATTATTACCATAATCCACAGCCATCCAAACCCTATATAATGACCTAAGAAGCTGCCATAGAGGGAGCTAAGCATGGCATATGTGATTATGTAATTGTTAACAGAGGCTTTGAGTTTATACAAGCAATGAGGCTGCCTTGGGAGAGCAGTGTGTCCCTGGCTGGGGATAATTCCTGTGATCGATAGTCAGCTTTCCCTCTCTCTCTCCCCCTGGGCACAAACACATAATTATCCAGTTGGTGCCCAGGTTCTTTATGAGGAGTAGCTGACTTCTCACTTTACTTAGTGTCATCATAATGTACTGAGACAGTGGGCATTTCCTGCAGAATGGATTGCACATGGCAGCCAGCAGCTTGTGAGGAAAGCAGGGGTCCCTAACACATAGTGGTGGTTTGAGAAGGCAAACATCCCAGCTCCAAATGTCCCCTACTTCCTTCCTCCTCCTTCATGTGCTGAGCACGATGCCCACATGGTATGGAAGTTTGGTCAGTTGGGATCAGCCTTCCTGGATGTATCCCCTCCCAGATTCTTGTGTACCAGCAGGCTGTTTGCTACTGTGCAGAGCAGAATAGGCTTTGATGCTGTGAAAGCACTTCTCAGGAATAAAAAAAACATCCCTGTATTATCAACACTGTTTTCAGCACAGATCTAAAATATATTCCCATGCTGGCTACTATGATGAAAA
Source organism: Zosterops lateralis (assembly GCF_965231275.1). Lineage (NCBI taxonomy): Eukaryota > Metazoa > Chordata > Aves > Passeriformes > Zosteropidae > Zosterops > Zosterops lateralis. Next base: position 74,915,656 of record NC_139762.1, read on the forward strand.
TTAACTATCCCAGCCAGACCAGGTACATGAGTGCACATGCAGACAACCTGAGATACTAGCAGTCCATAAAGGTTGTAAGACTTCTGGGAAATGCCTGGCCTGTGATTCAGATCTGCTGTATAAGTACTAGATTTAAAACCACCAAATCTCTGTTAAAGAAGAAACAAATTTTCAAGCAGTAAGAAAGAAAAAAAAAAAAAAAGCAGCCCCTACATCTAAATTACTTGTGCACCAAAAAACTTTACTGTGCAAAATTAGAATGGTTTATGAGACATCATCTTTAAAAAGCATGAGCATTTGAAGAATATCTGAATTTTGGCAATATCTATATATTTGAAAATATGTGATTCTTCTGTTCAGCAGCACCTGTACTCTCTTTTCAAACAGTCCTTCATTGCAATGCTACATGACTCAGAATAAGTACAAGATTAAGGACAACTTTTCTATAAAAATCATCCCTCACACCAAACATGAACTTCTGAATGGATCTTTTATAGAACAAGAAAAAAAAATTGAAGAGGGAAAGTTAACAGTTAACTACTGGCTTCAGTAGATTCAAAATAGCAAAGAAGAGAAATATGTGTATTTCACGATCACAGAAAATTACATACCTTCAAAATGCAGGATTAAAAATATATTAAATATGCTATTATACAGCAGCTACTTTAATATAACATAAGCAGAAAGCCTCTCTTTTGCAGTTTTATGGACTTTTTTCTTATTTGGGCAAAGAGAATTTCCTGTGGTTTGAGAAGTGAGTAGCAGCATGAATGCATATGATTTAATATGTATAATATTTGAAACAATATTGAGTAAAGATCACAAGTCTTCACTGCCGAATTTTATAAATTCTTATTAGAGTACTCTATTAGTTCTGAAAAACATACATTTTGCAAATGCAAGCTTTAAATGGTGTTCTATTTGTCTTGCAACAATTGCATTTGACCAAGCCTTAATGAAACATAAGAAATTGCTAAAGCTCTCAATGCCTTCACACTTGTCAATGTCCTTTCCATTTTGCGTGAGTAAGACCAAAAGATGAATGAGCTGTAAGTCACTTAAGTCCACACAGAAAGTAAAATTAAACTACCACTTTGAAAAACCGACCTACAGATAACTTTCACACTAACTAAATTGCACCACATGGCAATGTCAGATTTTCTGTCTTATAAAATCCAATAAAAAACCCCACACAGAAGACAACCTACATTTTTCAACTATTCACAATAAGTCAATACAACTGTCTCACACCTTATCTCAAAATCAGTAATTACAAAAAAAGTACTTCAATTTTACACAAGCATCTGAATTTAAGAATCAGCAGAAATTCTACTTAACTTTCGTATTATAAATGAGCATCTGCAAATATACACAGCGCATGGTAAATGGTCACTTAAGTCAGCATCAGCTAGAAAACACCTACACCATAGATGCACTCTTGCAATGAGTGTGGTGTGAGTGTGTCAGCAGTGAAAGGTGGGCCTTTAAAGATGAGGAGTAGGAGGATGCTGTGTTCTCTCATTTCCCATCTGCTTTCTTCAAATATGCAACAGGCAGCTTTATTACTTTGTGTGCAAAAACCCCGTACAGCCTTGAGTGGGTGCCTTTGCAAACAGAAATGTATTCAGGCATGCCTTTGAAAATGCAGAGGTTCAAATCTTCAAAGCCCAACATCAAAGAGGTTATGAAAAAATGGCAAAGATTAAGTTTCAGAAATTAAATCCAAGACCTATTCCCTGCTCTACATACCAAAATATGAATGCTTAACTAGTGAGGAAGGATCTGTAGTCCATTTACAAGAGACATCTGTTCTAGGAAGGCTGTGGAAAGTCCCAGGCCCTAGGCAAGTATGTCTGGGGAGAGTGTGGATGAAGTCCTGGAAGAAGAGGCTTGTTCCATTTACAGAGCATGTCTTGAGCAAGGCTGGCAAAAGCATGCCAAGACCAAGGCACTAAAGGAAAAAATACTGTGAGAATTAGCATTGCCGTCAACATTCCTGCCCTTTTAGCATACACTTCTTTGTGGTGAGCTCTAACAGAGATTGTGCTTGTTATTTTATCATCTGGCTTGGAAGTGATCCCAAACTTAGTATGGCAAATCTGTAGTGAATCCCACACTGATCTATGAAACAGATTATAATCTCTGTCATCTGAATAAGTACAGGTAATTCTCATTTGTTCTCATAATAAACATAGGATCATTTAAAAAAAAGTCACAACAACCTAAAATCAACAAGTCAAAAATGTCCCAAATATACAAACATTAAAACCAGGTAAGTTTTAAAGGAATTGTTCTGAGACAGGTCCGTTGAATCATAAAAATTCTTATATATGTGAATTGAAGCCTTCTGTTCACTTTCTACACTGTAGGCTAGCTCAGGAATTCAGTTATGGACAATTGAAACAATTTCCTGTTTTAAAACTGTTTACCTCTTCAATGCAAAAGGCAATTCATTACATGCTAAAATAGCAATAACAAATAAACATAGCTTCACTGTAGTACTAATAGGTGTTTGTTGCTTGTTCACATTAAATTCCTGATGAGAGTGAAATATGTGCTGAAAGTTTGCTTCCTCTGATGCTTATCAAGTCTGTTGCATCTGACAGTGTTTATCACAGGTCTTTTGCCCCTATGAGTTAAGTTTAAAACAGGAATAAAAAAGAACATGAGGGAAAGAGTGAGTGACCTAACCTGTTTAGGAAAGTTTTGTAATTCTTTGTTCCATAAACTACTGAGAAAAACTAGAATGTGTTCTCAGTGTTCTATTTCCTATTACAATTGAATGGACAGCTTACTTCCATCAAAAGATCTCATCCCCAAATTCTGGGTTGCAGATTTTCTTTCCTAGTCTACATCCTAAACCAACTCTGAAGCTTATGTGAACATAAAGTAATTAATTAAATTTTCTAAATTGGCAAAGGAAATAGCGTGCACTCCTTAAAACAGGAAAGACCTTTTTTCCTGGATTAGTTTTCTGTAATTTTACTGACTTAATCAGGTAAGCTTCAAGTCAGGATAAAATCAGCAAAAGAATAGAGTAAGAGGACAAATGACTTCTGTCTTTCAGAAGCAAGTTGTTAATTTGTTTCCAATTATAAGAAGCAACCTCCATTCCTTTTCAAAACTTCAGCTATCAATATGTGGTCCAATTAATGACTATAGAGTATATACCTCCTAGCTGCTATTTGCAGAACTAATTTCTTAAATATTCCTACTATTTCACTTTCACATTTAGTAAAAGATTTCTTTCTGAGAGATTTCTTTTTCTTAGTAGGAGTCTGAACTCCTCTCAAATTTCAGAAATATTTTCTTAATAAATCATATAAAAAAACTTGTGGAAATTGATTTTTTTTTTTCTAACTTGATTTCTAAGAAGCTAAAATGAAAGAAATAAGATATTTTCTTTTGAAGAACTGTTTAACTTGAATTTTGTTATCTATGAGCTACTTGTGGAAAGTCATTAAGCATTGATGCCTAAATGATTTCTTTAATTAGTAGTGGTAATTCTCCATGGTGAAATGTGTCCTACTACTATTCATCATATTTAAACTTACTATATTAAATAGAAACTATTTAATTTTCTAAAACTTAATTAACCTAGGTAATTATTGTTAGAAATAATAATCATACACTTTTTGTCATCTTCTTTGACCAAAAAGCTTGTATGCTTTTAGACATGTATGTGACAGGACATCTTCCAAAAGTTTTCCAATTGCAAAGGTTTGGATTAAAATTTGAAAGTTTTTTGTAATTGTTTGTAGAAAAACCAACAAATGCTTTATATTAGAAAAACCTTGACCCTATTTCACTGCTTTCCTTGCACAGCAGGAAGAAAAAAGTAGGGGGAAGAAAGGCCTTTTTAAGGATAGTGGCTTATGACTTGTACAATGCATATGTCCTGAACAAAAATTATCCATTCAGGATACTTCTAGTCTCTTTAAAAACCCTTTTTTGTCTTAAAATTACTGAATTGTAGAGATAAAGATTACAGCTGTGCTAAACTGTATTGAGTTTAGTTTATTTTATTCTTCTGTAAAAACCCATGTGTATAAAGGAGGTGCACATACTGATTGCTACTGTGTTGACAAAATAACTTCTGTCCTTAAAATCTTTTGGGTTTTATATATTCATATAGTAGATGGGTCATTTGAAAAATGTTAGATGTTTTACCCAAAGAATAATTGGAAAACATTAAAAAAAATTAAATTATGACTAAATATTAAAGCTTCACTGTAGAGTGCCTGTAACACATTTGCTGTTTTATAGTCATGACTCTTGTTTCTGTTAATAGCTGAGACTCATCCAAATGTTGCAGAAAAGAAAATCTCACAGAATTCCTCTGAATAACTGTAACACATATCTTGATCAGATGACCAGTCAAGACATTAATATATGGTTTTCTTCAAATCTTTTGAGTACAAAGATAACTTTAAGTGTCCCAAAATGAAGGAAAGATGTGTTTACATTTATGTTTAACATTATTACATTATAATAATTTTAGCTGTTACTTTATCTTCATTAGCAGCAAAGTTTTGCCTGGCACCAGGTGATTTTCAATTTTCTGTCTCTTACCCAAAGTCTGACTTTCAGAGGTGCTGAGCATGAAAAAATTTTGGTTTTGTAGGACCAGAAATATTCAACCATTCCTCCAACACAGTAATCCAACTAAATTCACCAGTACTTAGACATCCAGAAAGAATGATCCCATGGAAGTGAGATATTGAATTCCTTTTTGTCCTCTTTTATAATGAACAGCACAAGTATTTTCTAGGGAATTTACAAGGTTCTATTAATTAATGTCTGTTAATTTACTTAAAATCCCTGAAGAAAAGACGTTATGTAATTGCAAAATATTATCATTCCTCCTTCAAAGTATGACCTTTATTCCTCATTTCACAAGTAGAGTATTCTGTCTGCTTTTCTACTGGCTAAATTCCAAAGTGGGAAGACTTTTAATTACCTGCTAGAGTGACAAGGGCCATTAGGCAGCTTTGGGTGCAGCTTCTCATTGAGAAACCAATGCTTCCAGCCTACAGAGGACTGTGTGTGCCGCCTACAGCACAGGAGGCAATTAAAAATCTGAAATGTAAACTAAAGAAGAGAAGGATGAGCTGTGATGACATTATGCTAATTGATTCCTGTAGTTGTACTGAGTTATAGAATAATTTTATAGGATTAGTGATTCAGATGGATTGGAATCATGGAATTGTTCAGCTTGGAAAAGACCTTTAAGATCATTGAGTCCAACTGTTAACCCCTACTGCTAAGTCCACCACTAACTGCTTCCTTAAGTGCCACACCTACAAGTCTTTTCATAATATTAGATGAGTACCATTTCCAGTAAAGCTCGTTTTGTTTATTTAACCTTTGATTAATATTTTTGACGTGTTTCCATTTCCCGCCAGGTATTGATTACTTTAATTGAACAGTGCTCTAGAATCTCAGCAAGAGTACAAAAATCAGACATTCATCTGATCATGTTTCTTGTACAAACAGAAACATTATTCATCATGATATTCATATTGACAATTATTTCTGTTAATATTATAGAACATATGCTTTCTGTCTTATCATTTCCTACTATACCAAAGCACTGTGTGCATTTGAATTGCTTTTTAGCTGGTATTCATCAATACTCAAGAAAGAACAGAAATATGGGAGAAAACATTTCTTACCTTGATTTTTGGATACCTTCTCTGTATTTTTTTTTTCACAGTGATTAATGTTTAAACATAATCTGAAAATGTGATCTTGTAAAGGATGAAGAATATTTACTGTCTGGCCTGCATGATATTGTGTAGTCAGAACTGGGTGTATTACTGTACCTCATAAAATCCTCATGTACCCATTTTACAGACTGGAGAGAATTTCTGGTCAAACAGCAACTCCGTTGACTACATGCAATATTACAGTCAGAAATATTCATTATGAATTAAATAAAATTCAGCATGTTTAGACAATAATAATATGAGTAATTTAAATCCCATTGATTTATACGTATCTTTCCACATATCACTCACAGCTATGAAGGAGGGTGATTGGGATGCAAATAGAATACTCAATCAATTGTTCTTGAGTAAACAGTCAAGTATAGAAGGGATAGCATTAGACAGAGGTTATCACAACTTTATTTATCAAATGCAGATGCTGAGGTGGGATGAAGCTCCACAAACAAGGCTAGCCTTTCTAAGAAACTTAGCAAATCTTTCAGGTTTATAATAAACTTCAGAATAATAATACCAGAAAACACTTAGGCACATCATGGCTGTTTACTAGCCAATTAAAATTTATAGAATCCTTCTTAAGTGTAATAGTTGTACATGAGTTGTAGGTGAAGCAGTGGATGTTCTTTAAAAATTTGAGAATGATACTTAACCACAGAACAGAACTGCACTGTGCAGAGATAACTTCAATGAGAGTGTAAACTGCAGAACAGGGTGAGCTCATGACTACCAGAAACCCCTGCGCTTAATTAATTCTCCCTAGCTATTTTGCTGTGGTACTCCCCTTCTGGAGCCTGCACCAAAAAGCAGGAGCTTCCGCTACCAGAGGTTCTGCAAGGTGAGCAGTGCTCCTTTCTCCTTTGCCCCAGAACAGCCTCCTTCATCCACTGTTCCTGCCTCTCATGGCCTCTATGTGTGTGTGTGTGTGTGTGTTCTTTTCCTTTAAACTGATTTTTCATATTCCCATTTTCTTTCAACTTTCTCTCTTTGCTGAATCTCCACTAAAAGAGCTTTCTGTTAGGAGAAAGGGGCTTTTCATAGTGGTACAAGGTGGAGGCTAGGAAAAAGAAAACTGTGACCTATTTTCTCTGACCTAGCTATTGGAGAATGAGTTCTGCTGGTCAGCACAGCATGATGTTAGTCTTTGGAGCTTGTACCTATTAATAGGGCACAAAACAAAATTTGTCACAGCTCAAGATGTGTGATGCAGTCATCTTCTTATGAGTGGAAGAAATAAAGCAAAGGATGCTTTTCTTTAATTCTTTCTGTTTGGTTGGTTTGGTTTGTTGGGGATATTTTTGTTAGTTTTGTTACACTGTTCCTGGGACCATTATAAGCTATTCTGATATTTTATTTCTGGTGTAGCTGGAGGTGTCTATTTGAAGGACAAAATACTGCAGCTATGTTTGACATAATACATAATACAGACCTGTTGCTATGTGTTGACCATAATACAGACATTCACTTCAAAGGATGTGGTAGGATAGTCAGCAGGAACGTCCTTGTGGTTTTTGGAAAATAAGTGGTCATCCTGGTTGCACAAAATATCCACACATGAGAATTATTAAGAGGATTGTACACTGAGTGATTGTTAGTTCTTAAAATCTGAGCATAAATTCCTATCTCCTGTTGAGAGGTTGAAGAGCTGTTTGAATCTAACATTCCAGATAACACCTAGAAATGCTCATGTCACAGCTCAGCTCATGGGGTTGGATTGTGTTCCATGGTCAGATCACAAGTTGTAGCCATTTTCACCTCAAAAAAAAAGTGCAAGCAGACTCTAAAAACTTTCTACCTAGCAGAGAAAGGGAGCACACATTTCTAGTATAAGGAACTTGACAACCCTTGCCTGTCCAGTCTGCATGCCATTAATCCTGCATTCCAAGATTAAAAACGTAAAATTAATTCAGATTTCATGAAATAACACTTCTCTTCAGTTTAATTTAACAATCCTGATTATTGAATTAGTGGTGGGTTATAAATTATTAAATAGGAACCAGCTTGTCTGGTTGAGGTATTTTAAGTCTGTCACCAGGGATCTCTCTTTTCTGGACATGCCATCATCTGTATTTCTAAACGTAAAGCAGAGTGTTAGCATCCCATTGAGCACTATCCATGTCCTTAATCCAGCCAATAGCAGGTAAAGGACAAAAGCAGGAGGAAGCTCCACAGGAAACCTTACTCTAATTTGTGTTGAGTTGGATTCAGTAAATGTTTGGGGAGAGGGGGAAGACTTCTGTTTGGTTTTGTATTTGGGAGTTTTTGTTGTTGTTTTCACCTCAGACAGCTGTTTGCCTTTGAAAGCATACTTGTAGATCAATTTTGTCTACCTAGATTCACTGTCACCAATCTCCACAGTTAGTGAGCCCCATCTGGATCTTGGTAGGACATCAAAATGTTTTATTTTATATTGTTTTCAATATATATTGTTTTATATTTGTTTTATTTTATATTGTTTTCTTGAATCACAAATGGTCTTACTTCTAGGGTGACTCAGCATTAGTATCACTGCCCTTTCCTGCCTCCCATGTCCTTTATGAAATGTTTTAAATTCAGCTTTGCCTTTTACTATTCTCCCAATTTTGCTGCTCACCTAGAATAGTGAGAAATTCTGCAACAAGTTGGCAAAGGGTATCTAAATTAAGGCAGGAATGAGATTTCAGTGGGTAGATAGATTTCCGTGATAGAAGAGAAATAAGAATGAGGAATTTTTTTTTTTCTCCATTCCCATCTGTTTTGAAATAAAAGCCATGCAGCCTTTGTGAATGTACAAAGTAACTGTAAAGGACACATAGTATTTTTGATAAAAAAAAAGAAAAAAAAAAAAAAAGAAAAATCAATTTATTTCCCTGCACAGGAGCTGTTAATGGCAATTGTTAGCACCTACATGGAATTCTATTTTTCTTCTTTCCAAGCATACTGAGCTGCATTTCGACAGGAAATAAATAGCTTATTACTTTCTGGGTTGGGAAATAGCTGCTATAGAGATTGTTGACTGGGTAGATGAGACTTCTCTCTATATGAAAAGAAATGACTTGTGTGTCATTATTTGTTTCATTCTATCTGTATTAAATTATTTTAGATGTGTTTAATTAAGGGAGACCCTGCTTTTCTCCAGCTTTTTTATATGATGAGCAGCCTTTCTTTTCTAATGGAAATAACTTTGTGGTCTTCTTAAAAGTTAGCTAGTACAAAATCTCCCTCTTGCTCCTATGTTGATTGTATATTAGTTAGATATGGAAAGCTGAACAATTCTTTTTCTAAAAAGAGCAAATAGATGAAGGAAATGATCCTGAATTGGTATTTTCTAACATTTTTTACATACATGCCATAGCAAAAACAGGAAAAAACGGGAAATAAAAGAATATTCAAAAATATTTTTGCGGAGTTGTTTTTTTAGCCAGATATGGAAATGCATTAAACAATCTGCCCTGAAAAGGAATACCATCTTTGCTATAGACAAAGACTACTCACTGCATTATGAAACATAATGCTTGACAGTTTTCTGCCTGTGATTTGCATGGAATTTATATTCTTTAGGATTCTTTTGATTTGATGCTGTTGTCATGTTTGAGATTGGTGTAACTGGAAGATTTGAGTCCCCATTTGAAACTGGCATTTTGGCACCCAAGTTCATCATGACAGCAAACACAGAAGTGCTCAATATGGACATCATGCAGCAATATATGCAGAAATACTGTATTTTGTTAGCCCAGGGTCTTTTGCTGCCATTAGTATGTTTAAATGTTTGCTGATCCACCTGGCCCAAACTCACTCATGCATGTAAAAGCCATAAAAGATTTTCTTGCCCCATATTGTTTTCTGCCCTTGGCAAACACCTGTTTATCCATATGGCAAAATAGGCCCTATCAGGACTAGTGCTTCTTAGCAATCATTACTTGACTCATTTAATACCCTCCTTCCCAAACAAACAAAGAAAAAAAAATCAAATAAAAGCAAACAAACAAAACCCACAAAAACTAAAGCCCCTACAGACTTAGTTAAATTACTTCATTTGGGGTTAAAATAATGTGGAGGCTTTTTAATCTGATTTTTTTATTTTTCCTAGAATCTCTTCTAATATTTTATTTCTTTGCAGCAATTGATAAATCCATTTGCCTTTACAAGAAGGGAGGTTTCAGAATTCTATCCTGAAAAACTTGATTTTTTTGCAGTACTCAAGTGTAACTCTTATAATGTTTTCTTAGCTACCTATATGCCTCATGAATTTTTTATTTCACCCCAAAGGTTATCTGTTTCTTAATTTTTAACTTCTTAATGTTGAAGAGCATTTACATGGCAAATAAACATTTAAATGAGGTTGGAAAAGACCTTGCTTGACTGGCACTGATTGTTTTTTAGCTCTGCAGATCTTGGCTTATCTATAACACGGCACTGCTTGCACCACAGCTGTTTCCTTTAACGTGCTGGGACCTACAACTAATCACTTACTGCCACAAGTGCAGTGAACTGATTGCATGCTGGCATTTCTGGATTTACACAGCAAGGTGAGTGTGCAGGCTGCAGCATGGCTCAGTCTGTGAAATCCTTGGGAAAGACAGCAGCTCAATGGGAGCTACTGCTGCCTGGGCACTTCAAGCAGGCTGCTGTAGCCAGACTGAAATGAGCAGTCCAGCAAGATGCTCAGGTCATGGCAGTTTCACCTTGAGGCTTACCTGAACCTCCCTCTGCATCTAGAAATTGTGTTTGGAGCATCTGGGAAATGGAGGAAAGCTCAAATGAGATCAGTACTTTGTGCAAACATCTTTAGGTTAAATCAACTATCTCTGGTAATGATAAAAATTCAGCTGTATAGGCTATTTCCACCACAGAGTATAGGGAGGAGGTAATACCTCGTGTGCAGATGTAAACAGCACTTGAGAGAGTGATAAAGCTTAGAAGGTAAGGGGACACCAGCCCTGTGTTTCAACTGAAGACAAAAACGCCAGCCAGAGCCCATGAAAACTTTTTTAAAAGGGCACTAAGATCACCCTTGCTTGGTATTTAAAGCTTCCTTATGCTTAATCATTAATCCTAATGACAGTCTCCTGCTCCCTCCAGTACGGGGAAGTCTACTGGGGTTTAATCTGACAGTGCTCAGAGGAGGAGGAGGAAGAAAAGTTGAGAGAACTTCACCAGAGGCCTTTGCCTAGTAAGGCATTCCCAGGAGACCAGGTAAACTGGGACAGGCTCAGGCAATTCTAAGGGTGATAAGGGCTAAAAAGAAGTATGTAAGAGGATCAGACTCTGTTCCATTATGACTACTACACTTTATTGAGAAGGAACAGAAAAAAGAGCTAGCAAGTTATAAATAACTTGTGTGAGACTGCTTTTAGGTGATACTGTATTGATTGCACAAAAAAGATTCTAGTTGTAAAGCAGCAGACTTTAATGAAGGCTCCATCTTAAATCACAGTATACTATGAAATCACTTCATATACATTGCTGAGAAACTTTCTATGAGTAGTTCCCAAGTTCATAGGTACGGGATATATCACTGGGTAGATCATAAATTATCTAGAGCCAAATGCCTAAAGAGGTAATGCTGACATTATATCACTGAACTACTGCAGGCATTATTAACAGTAACCAGAGCAATAGGAACACTACCTGTGACCCCGATTAACAGCCCAGGTTAACAGAGTCCCAGGCATTTCTGGCAAAGCTCATCTGTCACAGGAGTTTGCAATGATAACGGTTCTGTTGTCACAGATAACTAAAACACTGCCAGTGCACAGCAGTGCCCTGACTGTGTCATTTGTGAGCCTGACAATGTTTAGAACATTTATTTACAGTTAGGGTGATGTACCAGGGTCTCAGATGGCTGCTGTCTTTCAAGGACTGACTACAAGAGCTGTTCAGTGAAGAAGGCATGGCATATCTGATACCCAGTTCTGAGAAAGCAGAGGTACAAATAGGGAGGTTAAAGAATGAATTGTCTTTATCTGTAGAACTGCCATACACTAACAGTTTTCCCTTTATCCTTTCAACCTTGAAGAAGAAATGAAAAGGAAAATGAGCCAGTTTTTCCATTGATAAATCTCCTGATCACACAGGATCAGAGGGTCTGGTGCCTGAGGGGCCAGCTTGGTCCTGCTGGCAATTATCACCCTGGGTGTGAGTGGCTTTCAGTTACCTGGAGCTGTGTGATACCCAAAGGCAGGAGCAGCCAAGGAGTGACAAACACCAGCTCTGGGTGTCCTTTGGGTGGGGGTCAGCCAGGGCAGTGTGGCCACACTGCCCTGGCTGCCTGGGGAGAGCAGTGGTGTGTACTGAGGGAACATACAGACAACAAATACAAGCATATCCCAGTATTAAAAGGGAAGAAACTTCTACCAAGAACACCAGATTCTGCTCGAAAAAGACAACAGGATGCTGATAGTTGTTGCAAAAAGCCAGTGACAGTAAAGGCTCACAACTAAGAAGCTGCACAGAAATGCAGGCAGAAGAGTATGTAAATATATGAATGTGAATAAAAATTTCCTCTCTGCTATTAATTTCCTTAAGTTGCTGAAAACTAAGGGTTGTTGTAATTTTAGTGAACTCTATATTTGGTCTCTGCTATCAGCACACACCTAACTCATGTTTTAAGATCAATTGATTAATTATAACTAGTTCCCATGTAAACAAAACTAAAACAAATCAAAACATTTTGCAAAAGAGGTTGTTGTCATTAACTCCACTTTGCCATCAGTGAAACTGAAGCACAGAAACTGATGGTTATGACTCTAGTCTGCTGAGTCACAACTAATCCATACTGCTTAACTTTTTGGATATATATTGTGATTGAAATATGAAACAATAAAAATCTTGATGCAAAAAGAAAAAGCTTTTTATTTTTCTTAAACAAAATAATTGACAAGTTTGTTAAGAATTATGTCCTGTTTGCTTCCTAAATTGTTAGTAAATCAATCTGAAACTAGAAAGACAATAAAATCCAGAAGCCATAAGTTTGAGTCTTGTTTGGCCTTAAAACTTGCATTTGGCAAACAATAAATCTTTGGATCAAAAGTAGCAATTTCATAGTTTGCTGTCAACCCTCCCATGAGTGCCAGGTAGTTTTGTAAACCAAATTCTTCAAAGTTGACTCACCCTACAAAAACAAAATATAAGTAATTTTGAATTAGAATTGCATACACAAGAGCAGCTTTCTTCCTTATATTATGAAATATATAACTGCATAACTTTGCTTGCTGCTAAAGCCAACCCTGCCCATCACATTTTCTTTAAAAAGAATTTGGTTGTAGTACTGAAACCTTCATGATTATAGACTTAATGAGGGATTTTTTTTTTCCTTATTGCTTATTCCAAACTTTTTTGAGTTGGGGAAAAATGGGAGACAGGAAATATCTCTGAATCTTACCAAAAATCTGTAATTTTCTTTCATATAAATTTGTAATTAATGTGAATTGTAATTTTCTTTCATATAAAGGAATTATGTGAATTATAATGTAATTTTCTTTTATATAAAGGAATTACCTCAAAAATCTCAGATTTTTTTGAGGTAATTCCTTTATATGAAAGAAAAAAATATTTTTCCATCTCCACGGAAGTTTCCTTGAGAAGATTTTTGGTTTGGTTTGGTTTTGTTGCAGAGAAATTGTTAGGTCTTTGTCAGCTGTAGACATTTCATTCCATTCCTCAGTGGCAGAGACAGCTGATGAACTAAAGTTATCTAAATAGAAGGAGAAACAAAACCATGAAAAAGTGGCTGATTTGTATAGTTGTATCTGGAGGTAAATAAAGAGGAAAGGGGTTTGGTGATTAGGACTTTAATTTGAGCCTTTGCATTCTCCACTTTTGGATGACTCACTGTCTCTCCTTGAGCAGAGTATTTAATCACTTTTCCTTCAGTTTATTTTTAAAATAGAGATACTAACATTCATCTACATCAGATACTACTAGAGAAATAAAGAATATAGCCATTTATATACTACTATTTAACCATGTTTATGCCACTATTTAATTACATTTATATATCTCTGTTAGGCCTCATAGAAGCATAAAAAGACATATAGGCATGTCAATATGTGTGGAAAAAAAACAACCCTCATTGAGTATCTTCATTCTTACAAAAGTAGTGTTTACATATTTGGAGAATTAATAGGAAGAATCTTGATTTAAAAATTTCTGTGCTTTTCATTCCCACATCCTTTTTTGCTTCCCTTCCTTCCACAGAGACAAAGCTGATATACAAAGGCAATCATATCAGTGTTTAGTGTATAAGCTAAGTGTATGCAGAAAAATTCTTTAAATGGTATTCTGAACAAAATGTCTAGGCATTATCACAGAAAAAAAATGAACTTATTAGTTTATCATAGAATCATGGAAAAAGAGAGTGCTAAGGACTGAAATTGACCTTAAAGATCTTCTAGTCACATCCCTCTGCCATGTGCAGGGGCACTTTGCACTAGACCAGGATGTTTAATGCCTTATACCACCTGGCTTTGAACATTACCAAGGTTGAGACAATGCTCTAGTATGTATTTTTCCATACATAGGTTAAGTTAAGAAAAATAAAATAATTTTATGTTCAAATGCAGTTTAAATAGTATGCTAAAATTATATAGTTCTGTCTATTTTTGTCTCTGACACGTCCCTGCAAATCCATGGGAAGTGTCTTCGAACTCGGTGCAAAACTCATTGTATGTGTAACTAAATACTGATTACAAAATTGTGTTTCTCTTATTTTCTTTTATTCTATTCTCTTCTCATAGCTTTAAGTGTCATTCAGAATGATAGCACTTTTACTTTGCTCTCTTATTTCCCATTTGAGTTTTTTAAATTAAGCTAGTAATGTGTACTTTGTGGGGTTTTTCTTCTTTCAGACTAGGGCAAGAGCAAAAGGGCGGTGTATAAACTGACATTGATTTTTCGCAGCATGAGCAATAAGTACTATAGCAGAAGCTCTTAGCAAGCAGTGTCCTGCACTGAGATGCCTTTCTGAAAAAACATCAAGGTAATCTGTATCTTTTCAGAGTAACCTGCAGGGAGTAACATCCTAAACCAGTGAAGTGCATCACATGACAGTTATTTGTGCTGTAGAGCAACAGATTAACCCTAGATAACAGTCTCTAGATGCATGTCGTATTACTAAGCCACCTGCAGGAAACAATCAGACAAGGTCAAAGAGATTTCAATACAGGGGAAATAGTGAAAAAGTTAACAAGAGTAAAATATGAAGTTAACTCTCGGCACTTGTTTTTATCCTTGTACTACAGCAACATTTATGTCTCTGTTTATCTGGTGTTGCAAAAAGGAGCCTTGAAACACCCCCATGTTAATCCTAACCTAAACTAGAGTCATGCAGACATGGTGTCGAGAGCAAATTGGTTGCATATTTAGATTTTAAAATATCTATGAAATAGATGGCAAATGGAATCTTTCTTGCCAGTTTCTCTGTGGACATTGCTTTAATGGCACAGATAAGTGTGGAGAAGTAGTCCATGCCCAAAATGATGTAAACAAAATTTAAACAGTAATAAGCTCCCATATTTTAATTTAACTTCTAGTCATTGGACTAAAATTTGAACCACAGTTATTAGGTTTACTCTTGTGACTGAGATCACAAACAGATATTTTAATTTTTGCAGAGTTTAAGCAATAGTGTGAGATTGAGTAAAAAAAGGAAGTCAGAAAAGGGTTTTAAAAGAAGTTCAAATAGTAAGAGCTGCTTCTGGCAGCAAGTCAAATCTTGGTTAATCAGGACTTTGGCACAGGCAGAGTCAGGAGTGAGCAAGCACATGGCAGGTTTGTTTTGCCTGACAGGAAATCACAGCTTGATATACTCAAGTGCTTATTTTCCCTAAGGCAAGGGATCGCCTTGTCAAGTCTTGATTCATGTATGGTCTTCCTCTGAAACATAATAATATTAAGAACATTTATTTTAAAGGGTTTTTTTAATCATTTTAGAATATATTTGCTGAACTGATAGAGTTTCTATGTAATGTAGCTACTTTCTTATATATATATATATATATATATATTTTTATATATATATATATATATTTTTATATATATATATATATATATATATTTTTTTTTTTTTTTTTTTTTTTTTTTTTTTTTTTTTTGGATGGAGAACTGGTAAAACTACACCCAAAACATTTATGCATTTCCTGAAATGCATTTTGATTTCTTAAAGGTGTGCATTTATGTGGATTTTTTTTTCCCTAAATAGTTGAGTTTATTTTCATTGAATTAATAAATATGAGAAAGGTTGAAAGATACCTAAAATAATTTTCATATCTGAAGAGATAAGGAAAAACTGGAATATATATATATATTTTTATATATCTTTATATCGAAAATCTCTAACCATAAATATCAGGAAAAAGCTAATATTGTGGAGGTTTTTCTATTTTTCCCTTTACCTGCAGTGTTCATCCTTTTTATTTGTGTTTTATTAACATAATTCCTTTAAATTCCTTTCATCATTCAAATCTACTCCGCCAAACCTCACACTGAAAACTTCAATCCACCTTGAAGGAAGTTGCAATTTCCTACTAGGTAATCTGATCTCAACACTTACTAAAGAAATCCCCTGGAGCTGCTGGACTAATTGTATAAGACTTTATACAGACAGTCTGTGAGAACTTCCCAGAAACATTGTTCTGTGACTTGATTAATTTCCATCCTGCCTGATGAAGTATTTAAAGATGATCGTAAATTTGAAGAAAGAAAAGAAATATGATAGTGCAAGAATGGCCCGTGGCCATCTGTGATCTCATGACATGAATGAATTTAAGTATGATCAGGGACTTCTAAGGAAAGCCTCATTCAATAATCCTTATTCTATACTGGGAAAGTAATCTATTTATCTGCTTAAATACATTACTTTCTTGACAGTTTTGACCTAAAATGGAGTTTGACAGAAGCAGCTAAATGCCTTTCTCCATCCCATTCCCTATATTAGTTTACATGCTCCAGCTGTCATATATACTACTTAAGAATGGGTTCAAAACTTATTTTGAAAAAAAAAAAAAATGGAAACTGCAAAGTAATTTTTCCTGTACTCAAATTTTATGAGCTTGTTCAGCTGTCAGTCACCGTTTATTCAATCTTACATTATGTTTTAATTCCTCTTGTAACTTCAAAAGTCTTCTAGATTAAATAGGTGGAAAGAGAGTGTTTTAAGCACACCTGATATCATCTGGTTTGGTTTTGCTATCGGCTAGTCTGCTGCTTGATAAGGGACATGATGCTGTAAGATGTTTTTTTCATGATTATTGATAGGAACCAGTCTTTTGCAAAGTGATTAGTACCTGCCCTGAAAATATGCAAGACCAATCTGGGACCCTGGAAACCCTGGTCTTGTGGAAGGTGCCCCTGCTCATGGGCAGGAGGATTGGAACTAGATGATCCTTCGGGAACCTTCCAAACCAAACCATTCTTTGATTACCTTGTTGCTTTAGCGCTAGTTATATGTTTTACGAGAGGCTGGGCCAATAAATCAAAAACAAGCATGGAAGGAAGACACAGGAAAGTGTTTCCTCATCAAAAAGCTCATCATGATTTGTTTATCAATTAGTAAAGTGAAAAAGAGGTAACAGCTTGGAAAGGTCCAAATCAAAGAGCAGAAAACTTGATGCATAGACAAGCCTGGAATCAGGACTCAAAACTCATTGATTGGTTTCAATTAGGATCAGTAAGGTAGTCTTTAGGAGAAATTTTCATGTGCAGAATTAAAAAATGCAAGATATTATGTTGCGTCCATGCATGCCCTGATTTTTTCATAATTTCTTGATAATCAGCTACCATTCGTCAGTGTCAGAGCCAGTTTACTCTAGGCTGACTCATTTGTGTATTTTTGTGTGCATATATATATATATATTACTCTCATTTATATATATACTTTCATTTTTTTTCTTAAAGAAAATTTCTAAATAATAGCAACAAATAGATCCAGTGTTGTCTTCTGCATTAGGCAATATTGGGGTCAAGGGTGCTAACGGGACATCAGTACATGTACAAAATAATTTGCATGTTGCAAAGGATCAGGATTTTACTATAAAAATGCTTTTTGAAGGGAAATCTATGATAGAAGTCAATACTCCATTTAAAAGCATGATTATAGACAATTTTATTTTGACTTTCATGGACAGTGCACTTGTCAGACAGTAAAGGGAGAGGATAAGGTGTATAATCAGGCAGGTTAGTGGTGTGCCAGAGAGTCACCCAGCAGAAGCTCTTTTAGGGGGCAGCTGTGTAGTCATTTACAAGAAGATTTCCTGTCTGAAGTCAATAGGAGGTCTGAGTCCATCAGAGATTCAGAACAAGCTCATATAAGAAAGAGAAGAGACAGGAAGTCAAGTGTCTGTTGTTTGCTCACCAAGAAAGACCTAAGGGCAGGGAAGATCAATACAACTGAAGAACTGCAGTTAAGAGTAAGATTTATAAATTATTTCTCAGACTCTTCATCTTTGAAAGAAGACAGAGAAAGAAAGTGTCCAATTTTCTTGTGTGAAGGGTTATGTTTTTTTTTCTTCTAGCAAATTTCAAACATGTAGGTAGCATTTTATTGATTCTAAAGTTAAGAAGTGGAGGAATTTTCAGAAGTATAGTCTTTACTAAGCTCTTTAATCTCTCATCTTTTTATCTCTCTCTTTTTGTTTTTTACCCCCAAACTAGCTCAAGGTCAAAAACTTAATCACATCTTCTTTTAACCAGTCGAACTTAAACCTAAAGATTCTTCCAAGGATCATTAAATATAAAAAAT
Source organism: Zosterops lateralis (assembly GCF_965231275.1). Classification (NCBI taxonomy): domain Eukaryota; kingdom Metazoa; phylum Chordata; class Aves; order Passeriformes; family Zosteropidae; genus Zosterops; species Zosterops lateralis. Next base: position 74,934,097 of record NC_139762.1, read on the forward strand.
CCCCCAACCCCATTTTAAGTATAAATACAATTACACAGACTTTTTACTAAAGAAAAATTTGGTGAACTTATCTAAACACATCTTCAATACACAAAGTGTAATGTGCCAGCATCTTGTATACATGTGTATATATATCTATCTTTTGTGTGTGTGGACACTGGTGTGCATTTAAAGTCACAAACCTTTCTGATATCCTTTTTTTATTTGAGCTCCCATAGCAGTATAAGGTATTTGTAAACTTAGCATATTTTAAAAACATGTCAAGAACTTTAATTGAAAAAAAAAAAAGTCTGTTTTCAGTGAGTTTTAGACTTTCAAGCTAAAATTATTTTACTCTGCTTTGGCATCTTAGTAATCAGTGGAAATAGGAAGATACATACTCTGTAAATGGCTGCTTTTGTTTATAGGAGGAGCTTAGGTGAACAGCCTAGACAAAACATTTTAGTTTTATAGCTGATATTAGTACTTTTGCAATTGCATTCATCTTGAAAATGGAACTACACATTTTTAAAATATGACGTATTTATTTATAACATTAGTAGTGATAAAGGCAATAAACACGCTCTATTATGAGTTACAAAATAATAGGTTTCCTTCGTACATTGGCTTTGTTAGTGCATTATCCCTACAATTGCAAACTCACATTTTATGTTATGCACCAATTTTAACTTGAGAACACTTGCCAGTTATTGTTTAAGGAAAAGAGAAGAGAATAAAAAAGAAATCTTAGACAAAAGGGAAAATGCCAAAGAAAGGAGTAATAAAAAAAGAACTTTAAAAATATATTCATTTGGTAAATATTAGACCCTGACAACAAGTTAAAGAATAGATTATTAACCATAATGACTTTAATACTTCTCTATACTTCAGCAGTAAAATAAAAAGCAATAGAAATTAACATCAAGCATACCTTTATTAATTTCTAAACATAAGTGGTAATGGAGTAAAAAAATATATTGAAAAAAAGTTTGGTTAATCCCTCCACCCCATTAATAGAGATATTCCTTACAGGTGTTTCTATGCAGCTCAATGAAACTGCTGTCATTTTAAGGGGCAGGAACTTCATTGTTTTTAAGGAAAATAATTATTTTAATTAATTCATTATTGAATTACACTGGTTTTAAGTAAAACAGTATTTTCCACTGTTCAAATGTGCATCCTATTCTACTTTTTTTAATTCAAATATTATTCTACTAGTATTTCTGTGTTGTAAACTTGCATTCTTATCCTGTGCTTTTATTTCCTTTATGAAAGTTCAGAATATTAGAAAATACTCTCATAGCTATATCCAAAACCAAATGTGAATCCAAGTTCAGCTCCCCTTGAAAGCCATGATTTCATCAATTTTATTTTCCTGATAAGATTTACACTTTTGTCCACATTCTAAAGGACTGTCTGAAGAGACCTCTCTTGGGAAGCACCTGTAGAAGCTGGTATGCCTTAGATGACCTGAAGGCACAATTCCTCTCTTTTCAATCTAGTTTCTTCAGTTAATGGTGCTGGTTTGATGTTGCCTTATAAATGTGTCTTACCCATGGCTCCTGAAGTTATTATGCTTCAGCTCACAAACAGGATGCAGCAGGAAGAGTATGATGGCAAAACAATTCAGTTGATATGAAGTATCTTGCAAACAGGATCTAGGATATTTGGAAACTGTATTTGGTTGTTGCCTCTGTCTGATTTTGTTTATTTATTTGTTGGTATAGTATGGGACTACTGTGGGAGTGTTGTGGCACCAGCTAGTGAAAGAGAAAAGGAATAAAATATTTGCACATTTGCAGAAGAGCCTGTGAAATGGCAGGAAAGCCAGGTGCATCAGCAGTTCTGTCCAGTTGAAGTAGAAGCAGCAGCAGTAGAAGTCGAAAATGTAGGAATTGAATCACAGCCTTCTAATCCCCTGCCTTGTTTATGTTAACATTATTAAAAATTGTTTGTGAGTAGGGAGCATTAGTTCTATATGTGCGTAAAGTCCAGATTAAGCTCACCATGATGTGGCAGATCTAATCTATGTTTTATTAGTGACTCCTCTAATGACCATGACCTATATTACTGCAAAACAGCTCTTTCTAGAAGCTTATATATATTTAAATGTATGTGATAGTATAGACTCCTTCCAGATTTTATTGCAGAAAAATATGGTAGCTGGTCATATAATATAAGAAAAGGAAAATAACTTTCCAATTTTGTGTGATATTGAACACAGCAAGGCTATTCTTGCATCTCCAAATTATCCGTTACATTCTGGATGCAAATGCATGCATGTAGCTCTTTTCAATTTCACTAGAGCCTGACTCATTTAAGAAATGAATATTATCCTGTGTACCAAATTTAGAGGCATTGGTGCAATGAACTGAATACTAAACAAGCATTGAATCCTGGCAATTTCTACATTCAAAGTGCCTGTAAAAATACTTTTCCTGTGTCTGAATAACATCGGTAAAATTTTTTTAAAGAGACTTATCTCCTGTCTAAAAGTGTTATTCTAATAAAAGGATTTGTAGAATATCTCAAATAATACAGTAAATCAGGTATTAATCTTTATATTTATACCCAGGAAACCATTCCTGTGTTATTTAACCTGGATAGTTTGACTGCTTCCATTTCCCTGTTTTCCTGCACTGTCACTAATTCACTCTCTCGAAGTCAGGACTTCTGGCCCACATCCATTATCCTATTCATATTCCTCTTTGTAATGCACTACTTTCAGAGGCATTGTGCCAACACTGCTCACATTCAGTCTGAAAATCACTTTGGCTCACCATCAGCTGCAGAACAGATCCTGTGTGGCTGCGCATCGTTCTAGCAAAATAGAGTTACTTACCATGCAGTTACTGGTTGCAAAAGTCTGACTTTACTGGAGATCTGTACATTTTCTCTGTAGCTTTTGTGGGTTTGGCTCATTGTTTTTTTTTTCTTGGGGAGGGGGGGCCGGATTTTCCTCAGAGGTTTTGCTCAAAGACTACTGGAATATTGAGATATTTTTATGAGCTTACAAATACCCAGTTTTGTTATTCTGAGTTAGCACTTCAATTTTCATAATTTCCCTCCAACCTGAATTGATGTAGCTCTAAACAATCCATGTTAGGAATCACAGCAGACCAGTAAGGTGATTGTTCCTGGTGATGCAAATTATGACTATTTTTTATGTAAAGACAGGAGAAGATAGGTTTATAAATTCAATGGAATTGTTTAACAACCAAATTTTATTAATTAATTAGTCTCTTTTTTAATATTATTTCATTTACTTCTATGAGTCATCTGTGTAAAAAAATACCCATGCTTACCCATGCCCACTTTGATGAGTTTTTCTCTCTACTGCATTACATTAATCTGCATTCTAATCAATAGTTTTTAATTTGTATTAGGATGTTTTTGGTGTTTATTTATGTACTTTGGATGAATTCTAGTTTTGAGAGGTCACATCTGTACTTTTGAGTTCATAAATGCTGAAGTATGAAAACATTGGACAATTGAAATTAAAACATATGCCATTAAGGGAATGTGGTTTTGTGGGGGACTCTTTGTGTGAAAATTAATGTAATTTAAACATGGAGAAAATTCTGCATTTTTTTTTCTGTAACTTTGCTACAGTTCTCAGTCCTGAACGTAGAAAGGTTTCCAGTGATATTTTTTGCAGAAATAAGAATTACTTCCATCAACATTTTGGAGAACATCATTACCTGAAAGACAATGAAGTTTCTTTGTGAAAGCAGATCCTATTAATATGTTCAGCAATGACTCATCCCGAAGTATTGGATATCAGGTCTGACTGACCAACTCAAAGCAAGGAGAAAACAGAGAATTTGAAAAAAAGGGAAGGAAATTAATTCTATTTATTGGTCACTTCTAAAAGGCCCAAAACGTTACACAAAAATATAGCCACTGAAGAATCCAGAAGAGTCCCAGATAGTCCTCCAAATCTCTCTTCTGATGCAAAATAAAAAAAAAAAGGTCCTAGCACTAATGCTTGTTCAACTGTCAGTACCATACAAATATGGCTCACATCATATAAATAATATGGTTATCAAAATAATTTTGATACTTAATTCTCATTTATTGCAGTTTGAAATATATTAAATAGATGCAATACTGCATTTTTAGCACCACATATGTCTATGTTTATTTATTTAATTTCTAAGCACAGCTGAAGTTTTGATGTCTTGTCTTCCATAACTTGTCTTCCACCCAGATCCTATGGAAGCTGGAACAATTGCAAAGTGTAAGATGACTGAAAAATTATAGGCAAGTGCAATCCTCTACCTCTGTGATACCCAATTTAACATCAAATTGATTGAATAACAGGCCAATTGGTGTAGATTTCAAATGCATAATCTCTTCTGTTCCTAGATTTGGGATTAAGTAGATGACTTGCTGCATTCTTTTGTCCAATGCTGTTGTAGAATTACAGTGAAATAAATAAGCAGTATTAACAAGAGCTAATCCTACAATTTGAGCTCTGCAATGCCAAGTTGTTGTCTAGCAGCTTAGTAATCATACATTTTCCATCCTATTTTATAGCTACAGTAATTGAATCACAGCTAGAGAAAATCAATCCATTGGTTCAGGAAGAAAATCTGTTAGGGAAACAAAACACAGTAAGGAAATGGAAGAGTAGGGTTTGCATAATGAAACAATACAATTTAATAGGTTTTAATCATTATATTGATTGCATTCTGCAGTATAAATAGAAAAGAGAATCTCTGTGTGATTGTCTTGAAACACACAGGGAAAACTGATTCCTTTAAGTTCTATCTGCAAATACTGGAATGGCAGAGGTCATGGCTTTTTATGAGATATCTTGACTAGCTTGATGAACTGTAATTTTGGACTCTTCTATGTGAGAACAAGAAGTGTGATCTAATAGTACATATTTTTTTTTCCAAGCTGAATTGTACATTGATTATTCATTTCCTTGCTCCTAGTATTTCTAAAATAACTATAGCACATTTGAAAATCTTCCTGTATCTTTTTGCCACAGATTACCAGATTTCAAAATACATGAAAATACAATTTCAATACACAACAATATAAATCCCATTAAAAAAATAATATGGATACCAAGGCTCTTTGCAATTTTCTAGCCCTCTTCCCACTGCCTCAATTAAAAAAGCAGAAGCACTTCAGAATTAGGAAAAGTTTTTTTATTTGATCTATTGTTGGATTTATGAACATGGGGAAATGCATTTCTATGAATCATGCTTGTTTGATAATCATGAAACATTCCTAAACCAGAACCTTACCTCACATTCTTCACCAGTTCAAAATAGGAAAAAAAAAACAACAACAACAACAACAACAACAAACAAACAAACAAACAAACAAACAAAAAAAAAAAAAAAAAAAAACAACACCTCTGCACTGATTAATGCCCTAAAAGTCACTGAAGTAATCCTGGTGTTACAGCCAGCTTCACTAGTCTTGGTAGAAGAGATGTATTTATACCAGTTTAAACTGCAACTGAATCTGACTGTGTTCACTGCTCATAAAACTTTCACTTTTATGAAGATAAAACTCTCCTGTGCATAAGTATGTGATACAGTACTGAAATGCATTTTTAAATTTGGCTTAAAATATACATCCATTTTAGAAAGAAATATACATCATATCAAGATTTGATTGGTTTAAAATGGTACACAATACGAGGGAATGAAAGAATGGCTGTGTTTCATTAATGAAAAGCTTTTTTGGTAACTGCTGCAGTCTTTCTAGCAATACTTGATAACATTAATATTCCCTAATGAAAATTGATTTTGTTTATGTACAGTCATAATGGATATGGCCATATAATTACTATGTGTTGACTGCTACTTATTAATTAATTATTATATTTTCTTCTGTAATTTATTTACCAGGGTGAAAAAAATCAAGTATGAAACAGCATCTGTTTCACAGTGAAGTTCTGCTTGGACTTAATTTCACAGCTGAGCAGGAAGGCGAACATGGAGCTTGACTAACTTGCCCAAGGTCACCAAGACTGCAATCTGCCTTGATTTGAGTCAGGCACAAATTATTTTTCATTCTCATGTTCTAGACACTCAAGCTGATGTGGTTTTACTTCTCAACAGCTGTTCCTGAAGTTACCAAGAGAGGCCACAATCTTAGATTATTACATCAGCCAGGCAGGTTGAAATTCTTCATCTTAGTGTAAAAGAACAGTTCCTTTCCTTTCCTTTCCTTTCCTTTCCTTTCCTTTCCTTTCCTTTCCTTTCCTTTCCTTTCCTTTCCTTTCCTTTCCTTTCCTTTCCTTTCCTTTCCTTTCCTTTCCTTTCCTTTCCTTTCCTTTCCTTTCCTTTCCTTTCCTTTCCTTTCCTTTCCTTTCCTTTCCTTTCCTTTCCTTTCCTTTCCTTTCCTTTCCTTTCCTTTCCTTTCCTTTCCTTTCTTTTCCTTTCCTTCCTCCTCCCCTTCCCCTTCCCCTCCCCTCCCCTCCCCTTTCCCCCTTCTCCCTTCCCCCTTCCCCTTTCCCCCTTCCACTTTCCTTTCCTTGGCTTTGAACACCAGTAATATCGGTAGCAGAGTTAAAGCAGTAGATTAAAATCCATCAGGTGGCTGCAGCCTTAGAGTTGGTACCATCCATTCTGCTTCTGTGATGCATGTCCTTGCTATTAAATCAGGCATAGCTCCTGCTGCATCAGTTCCTGCAGCAGCACAGTTTTCTTCTAGATATATTAAAAGAGGAAAAAATCATTTGTTTTGCCTTGATGTGTCAGGCTGCAGATCACAGAGGTTTAGGGACCTATCTGTGAGACAATCAAATGTCTTAGGTATGCTCCTTAATGTGGAAGATTGTCTGGTTTAGGTGGATCCTACAAGAAGTAGGCTCCTGAGTCATCTTTTGATTCAGACATTTTCCAGACTCATCCTGGACAAAATACCCTACAAGCACTACTTGCACTTGCCTGTGGAAGTTGGAGTACACAGGTTGTTCTGTTCTTCTACCCTGTATCTGTACAGGGGCAGTTTGCTGGCTGCACTGGCTCCAATGGGACAGGCTGTGTTGACATCCTTAAAGTGTAACACTTAAATCCAGCAGTTATGCCACAAATGAGGATGCTGTTCTACATGACTTCCAGATTTTATTCCAGATTTTTTTTTTTTTTTAATTTTATTTTGATCCTCTCATCCTTCCTTCTGAAGACTGCCATAACATAAAAAAACAAACAAAGGATTCTTGGGATCAGAGAATAATCATGACATAATCTGACTCTCTAGTCTTCTGAGACATTAATATCATTACAAGGTGAAGATGCTGGGTTCTGCAAATGCTATGCAACCTAAAATGTGCGTACAATCCTCAACTAATTTATGAGACTACAGAGTTGCATGATTGAGTGAATGACTGCACCTCTTCTCAGTGACATGAGTTTTGTGTGTCTGCCCAAGCAGGGATTTCTATTGTGGCTTAACTTAAAGGTAGAGTATATTTATATAAAAAAGTATACCATTACATGATATGTGTATTATCTCTTCCTGCTTGTCTGCTGAATGGAAATTTCTAGCTTTCTCTTAGTGCTAAAGGAAAACATGTTGTAGCACACATTTTCTGGCTGCAGAAAGACAAGTCTGTCTCTCCTTTTCCTTTCTTTGAAGGACTGGAAAGCTATAGATGATATCACTTCTGCTGTTCGTTTTTCTAGTATTTTCATAGCACCAGGTAATCACATACATAAGGATTTGGATTCAGATATGAAGACTCTTATTTGCAGGGTACTTTATTAATGGCAGCTAAAAAATTGAAAAAATATGGCAAAGCAAATGGGTACTTAAATAACTTTGAGACACCATAGCGACCTACTGAAAAAAACCACAACCAAAAATTGATCTTAGAACCATTTAGAGTTACAGAAATTTACTGGAGATTTAAGGATAATATGCGCACCTTGAAGAGATAATGGCAAAGATTTTTGTTTCAGAAAACTAAGTGTAATAAAGTATGTTTACAGCAGAACCCAGGTAATAGATTTTAGGAGTGTGTTTTAAAATGTAGTGAAAGAGGCAAGTAAAATTGGGCAGTAAACAGTAAGTTTATGTGGGTTCATGAAATTCAAAATTCTCTAGAAACCAACAACTAAGAATAATTTTAAAACCTATTTTCCTCTATAAGAGGAAGACGACCACAAAAGCAGTATCTACCATGCCAGCACCTGGGAGTACAACTGCATAAACAAAACAAAGCATTCTTTTGGGGATGATGACTCCAGACTTCAGCTAAAGCTGCCACAGGGTAATAGTTAAAGTGCTACTTGAAAATTTCAGATATTGTTGTGCCTAAGACTGCTACCATGAGAGGAAAACTAAAGGATATTTCTAAGGAAGCAAAAGCATTGTGCTTTTGCACTATCAGGGTTAAGTTCACTTTTATTTAACATATTTCTTAAGTGCTTTGGTGACAAAATATGTGGCAAAAAAGTAAGTTGCATAATACTACAACAGGAGAGTCTCACAAAATGGCTATGGTGAAAAAATAATACAAAGACAGAAAATAGAAATTAGAAATTCATGGTGTCACAATGGCTGGAATGGCAGAGTTTGGAACCACAAGCTGAGGAAGATAAAGATGTTTTTATGAACAACCTGAGATGAAATCTGGCTGACCATTTTATTACATAGAGAGGTAAAGACATTTGTCTTTCATTTTGTTTCTTTCAAGTACCCCTTCAAGTCATCCACACTCTCTTACAGGAGGCCTGAAATATATTTATTACAGATAACCCTTGGAAAATAATAGTCCCAGTAATAGCTCAAAAAATCCCAGTTGGAAGAGTAGGTGTAAAAATCAAAATATGAATTTTTGATATGGTATAGAAAAAAAAGAGATAATCTAGTATTCATAGCCATCATATATTCTGTAGAAGTTTTAAGATATCCATTGTCTTGATTCTACCCCCCCTTATATATGCAGTTCAATTTCTTTGTCTCTATTTGATCTTTCTGAAAGCAATTGTGTATGAAAGAGCACCTATTCTTTGTACCAGCTGGGACAGCTAAATGAGAAATAACACAATAGACACCATGTTTACCTAAAACTGTTGGAAGATTCAAGCCAGGAAAAACAAAAAAATAAAATACTGTTAGAGAGATAGGTGACTAATTTGTGAGGGAACATTTTGCAAGAAGGTTGCATGTATATGTAATGGCTGAAAGAAAACATGACATATTGTCTTAACAAAGTGTTAACTCCAAAGATTAAGAAACAGGATTTAGTGTAAAACTTGAAGAAAGAGGCAGACATGGTAAAATGAAATCAGGTAGTGATTGCTGTGAGAAAAATTGTCACAGCAGCAGAATTTTTGTAGTGGTCTCGAAAGGCATGGATTGTGGGTTTCAAATAAAATATCTTAAAAACACTATAAACCCCCATACTTTCAGGAACCATACCTACTTTTACAGCAATTAATAATCTAAAATATTTCCCAGTTTTAACACATAATAGTGGCACATATGGGCACAAGTCAGGAGCAACAGGAAGTAAATAGTAAAGAGTAAATAGAAGTAAATAGAAGTAAATGTTAGTAAATCCTTTTTGACAACTATAATATTACATCATGTACATGTGCCACTTAAATAAATCCATGAGGGTCAGACTGTTCTCTCTTTTTGGTGAATGATGAGGAAAAGATGCTGTGAAAAAGTAAATGGAGCTTTTATAGGCAGAGATTTATATGTCTCCTCCTCTGCAATCTGACCCTTCAGTTACTGGCTTCCATTCTTAGAACGTAGGCGGATGAATTTAAAGGCCTCACTAAACTAACTAAATTAACCTCCTAAGTTTAAGGGTAGTTTTGAGGTCAATCATCTTTTGAATTTCATGGAATTTATCCAGATGTCGAATTGTGGATTCCAGGCAAGAATGTTTTCCCAATTTTTTGTTTTAAGTTATTCTCCTAGATAAGTATTTAAAGATCAAGAGTAAGTTGCTCTTTTTTCTCACCAAAACTTAGGGAAAAAAAATCAGATGTTTTGATCCAAAGGCAGGTGCTGTACTTCTGATATTCTTGCTGTTACTTATTTAGTAGCTTGATGTTAGGAATATGCAGCCCCAACCACATCTGACACCTGTGGTGCAATGTTGCTGTAGTCACAAGAGTTGAAACAATTTATTCCAACTGGGGACTATGTCCCCAACTACTAAAATTATTTCTTGTAGATCTGCATTAGTGTAAATCTTGGGAACATTTTTTTTTCCTTCTTCTTTTTTCTTTGTTTATTGGGGAGTAGCAAAATTGTCACTGAATGAATGCTGAAGACAGCAAGACTCAGAGATAATGTAATTTATTTTTCTTGTGCCTAACCTGTTGGTTTACAGAGTTCAGTATTCAAGGGTCAGATCAGATCACATAACCTGTTGGGTAAGTTTACACAAGAGACAGTGCAGTCCAATATCTGCATTGTTTTTAAGTTGCTGCTGCCAAGCATATTGCCATTTAAATTCAGGCAGTCAGCTGCTGCTACTGACTACTGTCATTAATACCATGGCTTTGAGCACTGTTTCACTGTTGCAAATGTTTCTTAAATTAGCTTTTCTCCCTTCTGCTGTGTTCCTTTAAAAACAGCACCAGTGGGTCTTATTGGGAGTTTTGAGAGCAGCCAGCCTCCATGGCATTTATTAGTGGCAGGAAGCAGCAGAGTTTTGTGGGCTCCGACAGAGAAGTTAAATAGCTTCAAACATTTTCTATCAGCTTAAAGCAGTGTGCTCAATGGTGCAAGCACACACTTTGCTTCCTTTGCCTTAGAATCACCCTGGGACATCCACTCTGAAAGCAGATTTGAATGAGCTTGAAAATTCAAGATAGGCTTCATTGCCAATCTGTCAACATACCCTAAAAATAATAATAAAATAAAATAAAATAAAATAAAGTGACAACTCAGAAAAGGAAACTGCTTGGCGCACTCCGTGCCCTGTTTTGTCTCTTCTGACTGTCAACTATCAATATTTATACTCAGTGGGGTAAACCTGGCCAAATTAGAGACATAAGAGGGCACTGCTGAAATCAAAATTCTGTCACAACTCACAGTTGGTCTTGACTTTTGTTTCATTAAAAATTTAATTGGAACCAAACTGTGCAGTCACAAAGCTCATCAGTGCTTCCTGTTCACAACACTAAAGAATCAGATGCTCAAACATAGCAAATTAGTGAAGAGCATGTTTACACTCTGCTCCCTTATTACTGAAAATGATTATTTGATAAACAAAGAGGCACAGCCAGGAAGAAAGCCAGCATGTGCTGACAGAATTAGCAGGCCTTGGTGACTGCACCTACTACCTCTGTGTGGACCAAGAATGGTACTTCAATGACTAGTCTTGAAGAACTGATAAATAAAAGAGAGCATCCAGCTGCCTCTGAGCTCCATATTAACCTCAGGGCAGAAAAGGTAGGGGGCTCTGACTCTATGCAGTACTGGCAGTGCTGCCCTAAACCAGCAACCTTTCTTACAAGCATGAAAGGGAAGCTCGTTTGCAGCACACAGAAAGAGCTCAGGGGACAACACACCATCACAGACAGGATCTTTACTGTGCTCACAGTGTGCCTCTCACACTGAGAGAATCACTCTCAGGTAGAGCAGATGTTCCTGTGTAGGAAGCTAAATGATACCACCATAACCTTCCTATTTTAAAATTTACCCTGTCCAGCCATTCTGTGTGGCTGTCTAGTAAAAATTAAACTGAGAACAATGGGTGCTTTTTTAATTTCTGAGGCTTTAAAAGATCAGGCTTTGCCTTGGGAATAAAGGTATTGCTGAGAGTCAGACAAGCTTTTTTTAATGGTTTAATTTCAAACAGCGTGCAGCTGGAAGACAGAATAATAAAAATCTCTTAGGAAGGTAACAAATACCAAGAGTTCAAGAATAACAGAAAAAAAATCTACATTTTTGTAAATGGCTTCTTAGCTGAGATCAGGACCTATATGAGAAATTGAAACTCAGGCAGGCAAAACTTAAACATACATGGCTAAATAAAATAAGAGAAGAATAACACTAATTTTATAGTCATCTGTGGAATTACTAATGGGGAATTCATTAGATGATGGATTTTAATAAGAAAATGTTAATTTATAGGGATTAAAATTAATTACAACCCTGCTAGTTTTATTGCCAGTGGGATTGCCATGAAATTGTTGTACACTAAAAGATATACTTAAGGTACTTGGGAAGTCTTTTGTATTTGATTGAGAAGCCCTTAAATCTGCTTAATTGGGTCTGCTGAATCACACAGGGAATATAGATTTAAACCCAGAGATAGTGGGAAACAATTGCAATTTGTGTGGTTTCTATTTCCTCTCAAATAGGATTCAAATTATTTCAGTAATCCCTGCCCGCAGTTTGCACTTTGACTACTCCTGCATCAGAGCACCCACAGACTGTCTGCTGGGAAGCCCAGTCAGATCCACAGATGTCTCTTCCCTGGCCATTTGGAGTAAATGTCTCCATATTGACAGAGCTCCAGCTCTGTCCCCTTGCCCTTATTGCTTGGTCTGAGCAGCTGCTACTCTTCCACTCTCCTTTATCACTCTGTAAATCTTTGGGAAAACCTGTGGTTTTGGGTGGGGTTTTTTGTTTGTTTGTTTGGGTTTTTTTAATTAATTAATTCATGTTAATTCTATGAAAACGGTTTCATTAAGTCACCTCACACCCACCCACTCAGCTTTTAAAAATTTTATAGCTTTTCTGTTTTTCTGGTTTAGGAATCAGTGGTTTTGTTGTCATTTAATTATCGATTACTTCAATAGCACCTGCACTGGCAAGAGTGTTCTGATACTCAATGCACTGGCTACAACACTTACTTTTACTTTTCTTTAGAGGTTCCATAGCTGTTAAGAGAGAAGTGATCCGAGAGTGGCCATACAGGATACTCCTCTAATAAATTAAATCAATGGGACTGGAAATGCTTTTATCCTGATGAAAATATGAGGTAACTATACCGGAGAAGTATCATGTCTATTTTCCTACCATGAAGCAGCTTCAGCTTTACTCTCTTCATGTGTTTCACAGCCCATCATGGGGTGGTGTGTGTGTAGATGTGAAATATATTCTAAAAGATGGTTTAGAAGCATATCTACATTTTATTGCACAACGTGCAGTAATTTAGATTTAGTCTTTGAATCCACAAAAAATTCTTGCACTTGCATAACAAAACCAAAGGTATGTCTTCCAATTGTACTGTACAACTAGACTTATGCAGCCAGGTTATTCCCCGAAGCGCTAATTACATGTTTCACACTCAGCTCATCTGTACGTATCTGTGATGTTATCGCTGCTAGAGGTAAAGTGAACAAGACTGAATTACTGTTTACATAGTTGAAAAGCAAATATGATTGTGTAACACCTTTATATTCTCCGACTTCACAAATACATGAGGGTTGTGTGCATTGGGCCGAGGTGTCCCGGTGCCAGCGGCTGCAGTGGCCCCAGCGCAGGGCCCGGCTGAGCCCCGGGGAAAGGCTGGGACAGGGAGGGCAAAAGGCTGCCCGGCAGGCAGGGCTGAGCCAGGGGAACCCAGCCACAAACAGCCCTGCCAGCCCCGAGGGGACAGCGGGAGCGGGGACGGGGCAGCACAGACCCGGCAGGGATGGCCCTGGGCCTGGACAGAACCCGGCCGGTTTAGCTTTGGATATCATCTCTCACAGGGTTCTTCTGACACAATGCCAGGCACACAGATAAACACATGGATAAACACATCATGTGATGAGTGAGCAACTGGCTCACGGGTTTTCATCAGGTACAAAGGGTTATAAGGAATGGGGTGACGTCAGTTGGCAACCTGACAATAGTGGCGTTCCACTAGTGGAACTGTCCTTGGCTCTGTGCTTGTCAACATATTCATAAAGTATTTGGATGCAGAACTCAAGAGATTCTGAGCAAGTTTGCAGGTCATACAAAATTGGGAGCAGCTGTTGACTCCATGTAGAGACAGCTTGACAAATCAGAGGCTGGGCAATCACCAGCCATAGGAACTTGAACAAAGTGCTGGATTCTGTACCTGGGATGGGACAACCCTGGAGGTACAGACAGACTGGGGAATGAGAGGCTGGAAAGCCATGCCATGGAAAGGGATAGGGGGTTCTGGTCAATGGCAAGTTGAATCTGAGCCAGCAGTGCCCTGGCAGCCAGGAGGAACAACCCTGTCCTGGGGGGCATCAGGCACAGCATCACAGCCGGGCAAGGGAGGGGATTGTCCTGCTCTGCTCTGAGCTGGGGCAGCCTCACCTCCAGTGCTGGGGGCAGGTTTGGGTGCCACAGTATAAGAAAGACATTAAGCTGTTAGCACCCAAAGGAGGGCAATGAGGATGTCAAAGGGCTTTGAAGGGAAGCTGCATGAGGAGTCTTGGTCTGTTCAGCCTGGAGGAGTCTGCAACTTCCTCATGAGGGGAAGAGCAGGGGCAGACACTGATCTCTTCTCTGTGTTGACCAGTGAAAGCATCTGAGACAATGGCCTGAGTTTGTGTCAGGGGAGGTTTAACCTGGATATTAGAAAAGGGTTTTTCACCCAGAGGGTGGTTGGGCCCTGGAACAGGCTCCCCAGGGAAGTGGTCACAGAACCAAGACTGAAAGAGTTCAGGAAGCATTTGGACAATGCTCTCAGGCACTTGGGGTAGAGCCAGGATTTGAACTCAATAACCCTTGTGGGTCTCTTCCAACTCAGCATATTCTATGATTCCATGATTTTTTGGTCTCAACCCATGAGTTTTCCCATGTTATTATTTTTTCTTTTCCCAAGTCCTGTAGAGGACAATGAGTAAGAGCAGCTGAATGGATGTGTGGCAGCCAGTCGAGGTAATAAAAATTAGGTCTAAATATTTATTTTAAATGCTTCACTTTAAAAAACAACAAACAAATAAACAACTTCCCCCCCAAAAAAAACCTGACAAGAAACCATTATTGAGAACTATGCAGCATGCCAAATCTTGAGGTAGTGTCAGCTAAATTCAGATTTTGCAAAAATTATTAGTTTGTTTTTTTTTTTTTCATCAGTGTCATATTATATTGTTTGAAATCATTCTTCTTTGAAGAACTGATTCCTTTCCTGTATTTTCATGTCTCTTTATACAGAAGTAGGATGGAGTTAATCTGCCTTATTCCACTGTGGGAATATCCAAGTGTAATAAATTAAGGGATTCCAAAGCTTAGCATATCTAGAATTTAGATGCCTTAAAGGACACTTTAATCACTATTAATATATGAATGGAAGCTCTAAATTATCTCCTCACAGACTTTATCCAGTTAGGTGAGCTATCATCAGAGGAGAACATTTTTCAGAAATACTGTGGTGCTAAACTCCTAAAGTTTAATTTTACCATTTTTTTTAAACTTTCCACTCAGAAAACTGAATTAAATCCAAGTTTACAGGGTACATTTATTTCCACACAGTTTTGTAATAATCATACTCCTTGAATAACGGATGTTTTATTGCCATTTCAAACGAAAGGAGAATTGTTCCCTGGTTTCGTTAATTGCGTTGCTATAGCAGAAACCTGGTTTACTATTCTTTTATGCCCATCAGCTTAATAGAATATTAAATAGTTATTGACTTTGGAAGAGGTGAACCATCATGATTTATTGAGCTGAGAGGTAAATATTCATCAAGCAACTACAATTAAGCTTCTGCTTGTGCTCTTCATTTACAGAAAATGTAGGTGGTAAAAAGAGGCTTGTGAAATGTGAAAATAACTACATCATTAAAGCCCAATTACCAACTGATCTAAAGAGGATCTGAAGAACTGTAATTTATAAGTCAACACAACAAAACCGACTTTTAACAAAAATAATAATAAAAACGCATAAAATATTTTCTTTCTATCTTTGCTATCTCTGATCATGTATTTGTCATTCCTGACAGGCCCAAGGATTATAACGAAAATGGTGAGGATCCACTTACAACATGAAGATACTGTTTAATGTTTTTAAGCTAAAGCAATGAATTATTGCAAAGTTGAAATCTTAAACTTTGCAGTTTTGTTAGTTGGCATTTTTCTATCACTCCTAATTCATTAAATGAGAAACTGCCAACATTTGTTTCTGTTTTACAACTCCATGAAAGTACAGAAATTATATATCATGCTGTATTTTTCTTCTCTCTATGTATCTGTTCAGAAACAAACAGTGCTGTTGGAGAGTTTGGATGCAAGAGAGGTAATTGTCTACTAATTTAGATTTAAACTAAAACGGGAACATTATTGCAACCATCATAATTTCTGATTACAGAGAATGATCTGTCAACACATCTACAGAGCTAATGTTAAGTGTGGTTTGAACTGAAAAAGACTGATTCAAGTCTTCCCATAAATTCTTTACATAATTATAAGCTTAATGAAAGGATGAATGTAAAGGAAACAATATTAGTCATTTACAAGAAATTTGTGACTCATTTTACTGCTTATCATGTTGTTACAGAAATGCAGAAATTTAGCCTATACAAAAGAAAACCCCAAAACAAGCAAACAAAACTTAAGAAATGAGTCTGGTAAGAGATTTCCATTGGCTATACCAGAGGCCAGCTATGCCCCAATCTATGTCCTGATCCCACAAATGTGTGATATGCAGTGGACAGCTGTTATGCCCCAGCCCCATTTTACGAAAAGGTCATTTGATTCACTCTGGATGGTGCATGGGAGAAACAACAAAAATTCTCAGAAACCCTCAATAACAAAGATTTACTTTTAAACTTTGCAATATTAATGTAGAATAAATTACTTGGCAAATTTTAAAACAACATCCAGACAAAGTGAGTGACTTCACAAACTTTAACTAAGCAAGCTTAAATTTAGCCAACTTTAATTTATCCAGACAACAAAGCACTTACTAAGGCATTGACTGGAATTTTTTAGTCTGGCTTACAATATACTTCTAGAAGTTAGGAGAAGAGAGAAAGAAAAAAAAAAAAAAAAAAAAAAAAAAAAAAAAAAAAAAAAAAAGATAAGAGTAGAAAGACAATTTTGATATTCATTGGTGGAAGTGATGGTTGCAGTTTTGATCTATTGTGGGTGAGGGAAGCCCACAAAACACAAAATTGAGTGTGTTAATATGTGTTTAGGTTAACATGAGAACATCCAGGGGATGTGGACTGTGGATCACACGCAGTCCTCTGAGGTGGAAGGCCTCAGAAAGGAGTCTGGGGGCCTTATGACCCTTTCTAGGACATGACACTCTCCCTCACATCAACTCAGTGGAGTTGGGCAAATTATGCCCCATCAGGAGGGATGAACACCTGTGTGTGAATGTCCCAATATTTCCTCCCAGGTGGGAGAGTTTTACAACTGAGCCAGTTGGGAAAGGGAGGACATTGGCAGGATGAGAAGTACTATCCCACCTCCAGAGTGTCTGCTTCTTATCATCAGCCTCCTATGCCTGGATATAACCCCAGTTTTTTGCTTAATAAAGGTTGCTTTCTCATGGTCATCCTCTAGTGATCACCCCTTCTGCACCTGGGCTGTTCCCTTGCACACTGTCAGCAAAGGACCTGCTGTTTTTGTAAATGGCCAATTGAGTTATTAACCATTAACATTTCAGTCTCAGAGCCACACAATAGCTTATTCCCTGCCTGTGCACAATTTTTCCTCCAAAAGTTGGGAGCTGCACTTAGCACAGTTCCAAAATAAAGTTGTAACCAATTCAGGTGCTCAGAGGTACTCAACTCCTTTTCTGAAATAGGCAATGTTTTCTCAGGTCAGAATATTTTTTTACCTCATAAAGAAGTGGCAGCTGCTGTTTCTTCTGTCATGAGAATTATTATGTCCATGGACCCACTTTGCAATGAGCAAAGTGTCACAGGTTGTGAGCTTCAAATCAGGTAAATCACCTACTGTTTTGGGTTTTTTTTCCTGGTGAAATTTAGTTGAATCACAACTTTGAATATTTTAAGCAGAAGAAAACACAAGCATGAATTTGTTATTGTAGTTCCTCCAAAACTCCATTTTAATTATCTGATTCTGCATGTTTCATTAAACGTGTAGAAATGTTGTTGATATTCCTATGGCAGTAATGACTTTATGGGACATTAATGCTAGAGTGTAATGCAATTCCTGGTACAGAAAATGTATACATCAAGGGCTTATATAATAAAATTGTTTCGTTTTTGACATAATAATCATACATTTTAAATGCACTTAGAATGTCCAGATTCATAATATAACAATTTTATAGTGTTTATGCAAATTTTCTTTACCATGCCTAGAGGTTCATGCATACTAAGTGAAAAATCTTGCTTTAATGAGAAAAACTATTTGTGGAAGATTTTTGAGCTAGATAATTACAGAGGTGTACACCCTGTCCAAAGACCAGGTTGTTTGCTTTCCACAAAAGAGCAAGACAGGAAGTCAGATTTTTAGAATATTTTATTTGAAGATGTTATTAGTGACTAACCCTTTCCTAAATATGTCCTTTTATACTGCAAGGAATGCTTTCCACTAACAGTTGCCTACAAAGTTCTAGGCCAGTGCATAATTTTTTGTCTCTGACTTAGAGGGGGAAAATAACCCCAACAACAGAAAATAAGAAGGAAAAAAACCAACAGCAACAAAGAAAAACCAACCAAACCTCCCCCAATGGAGAATCCTGATATTTTGTTCCACTCTGGCCACTGTACCCACAAGAGCCTTCTGTTTGTGCTCATGGGGGTTACCCACACAGGAAATACAGTAAAAAGCTTTCTGAGAAAGACGCTGCTCAGACATTATTAGCTACACCTGCTCAAATACTCCACAGGACTAATTAAACATTAGTACCAGGCAGTTCTACCTTCCCTGAACCTGCCATTCTCAGCACCTGCAGAGGAAATTAATTTATTTACATAAATAAGGGGATAAAGTTAGCTAAATGCAAGAACAAATAACTCCTCCTGTATTCCTTTGCTGCAGTGTTAATGCTGCTGCAGAATATTAGGATGAGTTATCTGTCCCTGGTAACATCCATATTCTCAGGCTTTATTGAAAGAAATCTGTAAATGTGTGATTCTTCTGCTGATCCATTGCTGCAGTTTTATGATATGACAGACACCTCTCCACTGCTAGGTGGTACTTTGAGCTGTGAAGGGACATCCAGGCATTTAATACTTGCGATTTCCACATGATTAAATAAATAGCACCTCTAGGTCAAGTACAAAGCACCATTAAATAGTGGAACTGAACAGAAGCCTTTCAATGGAACTCTGCTAAATTTAATACAGTGTAAAGGAAATTGTCCTTACTCCCCCTCAAGTCACAGAGAATAGACTATTTGCATATAAATTTCACTGCTGCAGCTTTTGCATAATGACAAAAATGCACCTATTCAAGGCTAGTTCAAAATATACAGTGTGGATGCCTAAAGAAGATGGTTTTATATGTAATTATATTGGATATAATGTTTTATCTTGGGTAGTATGAAACAGAAAATTGTGTACTTCTAAATTTATCATAATTTTTTGTGACCCATGACTCATAGATTTTTTTTTTTCTCAAATTCCTGTTTGTTTTTTTATAATCAATATAGTGCCAGTTGTAGCACACTTAGCATGGCAGCCTCTTTTGCATCTCCTCAATAATAATTGCTTTACTATCGCCCATGCATTTAAAAATCAGTTATTTTTTATGTATCTTAATTTAGCATGATTCATAATATGATACTAATAAATTATAAGATAAAAAAATGAAAAACATAAAGCAGTGCTAGCTGCTTCAATAAAGGCATTGTAGACCATGAAAAGTTGCAAGAATAGACTGAACATGATAAATGTCAGAGATTAGGTGACACATAAAAAAAACCCCACCTTTATTTAATCTGTTTACCTTGGATCTGATTGTTTTCATTGTTTTTCTGAAAATAATTATGAATTTTAAACTGCTATATTCTTATTCCAGTAGATATGTTTCCTTTCGTTGTTGTTACAAATAACATATGGAAGAGTTATTTGCATCTGTATATTTTTTTCAATATTCTGAAGACTAAGACAAAATCAACCTTACTATTATCAACTTTAATAGGCATTAAGATACATAATTAGTAAATAGGTACATCCTAAATAGTAAAATTTAATAGTAATTTTAATTAGATTTGTAATTTCATCCCCCACTTCAAAACGGAGTGGGCACTTTTTTCTGAAGATATCATCACTATTCTTTCATAGACCAAACAGATATTTTAAGGACAAATCCTTTACAAGTTTATAAGAATTGGTAGGTCTTAATGTTTCCAGAGAGAGAGAGAGAGAGCTATTGAGACTCATGTTGCTCTTTTCATCATATCTGTACATGCTTCTACATACAAAACAAATATTGAGATTTTTGTCTATCCTTTCCTCTTGCTGGCCAAAGCTGGGAATAAGTTTGGGAAAAAAAAAAAAAAAAAAAAAAAAAAAAAAGGAGTGTTTCTTAAAATTTGTCATGTCATGTTCTGCTTAATTAGGCTCTGGGTTGCTTGGCATACTTTTCTGCCTTCAGTCTTATAGTGTCCGAATTTTTTTTTTTTATAGCTGCTGTGTCAGGATACTTTCTGCTCTGTAAGCAGAGGTGTAAAATGTCAAAAATTCTGATCTCGTTGTCGTTCAGATCTTTTATTTTTTAAGATTCTGGGTTGGTTCTTCCGTTTTTCATTTGCCAAATTCTTTTTTATTGTTGTTGTTGTTATGTGTTTGTTTGTTTGTTTGTTTATTTGTTTCTGGTGTTGTTATTGCTGAGAAGTCACAGAATCATGGAATGATTTGGATTGGAAGGTACCTTAAAGATCATCCAGTTCCAGCCCCCCTTGGGGGAAAGACCTTCCACTAGTCTAGGTTGCACAGAGGTCCATCTAACGACACCTTGAACACTTGCAGGGATGGGCCATGCACAGCTTCTCAGGGCAGCCTACTCCAGTGCCTCACCACCCTTAGAGCAAATAATTTCTTCCTAATATCTAATATAGAACTATGCTCTTTCAAACTCATTCCCCCTTGTCCTGTTACTACATGCCCTTATAAAAAGTCCCTCTCCAGCTTTCCCGTAGGTTCCCTTCAGGTACTGAAGAGCTGCTATGAGGTCTCTGCAGAGCCTTTTCTTGTCCAGTCTGTACAACTCCAGCTCTCTTAGCCTGTCTTCATAGAAAAGATGCTGCAGCCCTCTGATCCTCTTGCTGACTCTCCTTCCTTCTGTGTTTCAGTTTGTGTAATTTCAAATACTTGCTCCTATTGCTACCAAATCTTTCCCCAGTTTAGCTTGCTTCGTAAGCCTTAGTGGCTGAAAACTTGTGATAAGTTCTGGAGATTTTTCAGGGGTGCTGTTGGAATTTAAGTTATCATCTGAAAGTCTTCCTTTTTGCCCACATTTACTACTCACAGGTACAGATGCACCTGTGAGAACCTGAACAGTTGTCTTACACATTTCAAAAGTCTTCCTCTGCAGTGATATTTTCAGCTGTCTAGTTATTCCATGCAACATATTTTTTTTTCCTGATACAACTGTTCATTCTACCTGAAGCCAAAAATTCTGCTACTAGTCTGTTTTATTGTGTTTAAATTTCCATGGCATAAGATTAGTCTGCTCCTTTTTCCACTGCTTTCAAACAGCTTATGACAAATTCTTTTTTGAGTTTGGGAATTGTTGTAATGAATATTCCCCTTTATAACTTTCATATTTTCTTTGTTTTCAATTAAAAAAAAATAAAATAAAGAACAGTGCTTCATCTGTTGTTACATAACTCAACCACTTTCTATTCCTCTGACTGAAAAGGGAAGTTGTTTTCAGTATTCACGTTTTGTCCTTTTTTTTTTTTTTTAATTACCAGCCCACAGAATACTCTTGTTCTAAGAGTCTCAGCGCTGTTGCAGAAATATGAGTAGCTGCATCTCCTTCATGCAGATTTTGCTTTTATAGCATGTTTTGTATTGAAGAGTTTATTAAGTGAATAGCTCTTAAATAGTCAGACAAATCCTGAGGCAGTGTTTGGTGGGAAAACCTGCTGCTTTTTAGAAGAGGTTTAAAACCTAAGGGATATAGCAACCCTAATTAAAGCTCAGGAGAATTTTGAAGCCAAGAAGACACAGAGCAGCAATAAAAAGCTACTGAAGTTTGTGGTCATAAAGTCTAACATTAACTATTTCAATCTGAAGTGAAGCATAAAATGAGAAATGTCAATGCCTGATTTTAACAATGCCTGATTCTCAGGAGAGAACTGAAACAGAAGACATCGAGACATCTAAAAAATCTCTCTTGTATGGCAGTGACTTCATTTTTTCAGATCTACTAATAAATTTCAAAGCTCAAGCTTTGTAACTCTTCAGAGAACTTCAGTTTTACTGCTTAAAAGAGATGCTAAATCAATTTGTGAAACAGTTTTTTAAGTAACATAGTGTCAAGTATAAGTACATAAATCAGTTGTTCTGAAGCTGTATTCAGATACCCCAAGGGTAGAGTGAGAGAGCCCAAAATGAGCCATTATTGATGGATCAGAGGTGTAGAATAGTTTTATTATGCCACAGCCCAAATTCAAATTTCTGGCACACTGTTTTTTACTAATATAGCTCCAGGGGAGTTTAGGAGTGGCTTTTAGGGTGTCATGTGTATAGGAGCTAACGAAAACTTGCTCTGCAAGAGTGTATGATCAACTAATAGAAGCTAAGAACCATAATATTCATGTCTAAAGAGCCTTTAAGGAAAGAGCCCCAAACCAGAATTCTCATTGCAGAAGGAAATGAAGTAGGGATATCTGAAGTAAGCTGGCATGGATAGGATAATCTGTATTTTTCTGTGATAATTTAGTGAAATAGTACTGACTTATTAACTGTCCATCACTGGTCGGTAAACATTGAATTACCTGTGGGTTTTTACATCACTCTACCTATGTAGGTTCTTTTCTTTGTTATTGATGTGTCAGTCACATGAAATTTTTAAATCTGAATGAAAATGCATGCTAGCCCTCATGCTATTTAATATTTCTTTTATACAATGTCTTGTTAAATTATAAGCGTATTTCTCAAAATCACCTCTTTTCAGTTGATTGTAACATATTAATGAGACTGCCATTCACTCAAAGCCAGTTTTTAAATAGCGAGAATCATACTGAGATGCTAAAATGCATATATTATAATAATTGAGCTTTCAATTTACTGAGAGCAAACAGCATGAGTGATGTGCAACAACTAGATCATCAGAAATGTTCTGTTGCTACTTTATGCATTTGATTAGTTTTTTCACAGCTTTGACACAATTTTCTCCACCCTGAACTGACTGACTTATTGACTTCTGTGATCTCCTTTCTCTATGCTCAATCTTTTCCCTATAGCTTCATCCCTTCATTTTTCATAGTCTTTTTTTTTCCTTCTTTTTACCTGCTGCCTCCCGCTGAACTGTTTTAGTTCATGACTAGGTCTGTGGAAGCCATGTCATGAAGTCACAAGCAAATAGCTGCTAAAATGCACATCCAGTCTGGTACCATGTCTCTGACAAGCTTTTTCAAAAGGTGCCAAAATACTTTGGAATCTGAAATTGTGAAGTCACTGATAGTTTGGTGTTATAGACTCATATTTGTGACTCTTTTTCCATCTTGTTGCTTTCTAATCTCCTGCATTGAGATGTCATGTCATTAAGGGAAAGTAGTAACAAAAAAGATAAAGATAAATTTGACTTTAAGAGTTTCCCAAAGTGAAATTTTAACCAAAAAAAAAAAAAAAGGCACCTGTGCCTGAAAACATTATGTGTAATGATCGATATCTAATTATAATGTAATTATGGCTTTCAAATGAATGTAGATAGTTTTAGCCTAAAATACAATTAGAAAAGTAGATGTGGAGAAGTTTTTAACATGTCCCAGTATGGCCATTATTTTAGTATTATTTTTCCTGTAAATGGGCCTGCCTTTGTGCCCTATTTACACATGACAGGTATATAGTTATAATATTATAGTAGTAAATGTTAAATTGCAACCAGAGGTAGTATTTTAATCTATTTGCTTTTGCGTTTTCAAACTATTGTCGCTACATCTGTGATCATTATGTGTTTAACCCAATTTGTAGCATTATCTACCATTTACATCCTATTATTTTAAAAGGAGTGAACTCTGTCCCTGGTAGCAATATGAAAAATCCGTGTTAAAGAGAGAAATGTACAGCACAGGCTGCTTTCTCTATTCCCTTAATTAGACTGGAAGTACTGTGTTACTGATAACCTGTGACTAGGGATGCCAGATGATTTTCTACATTATTTGTGCTTCCTGATCCAGCAGATTAATTAGAAGTCCTTAGGGAATTTTGAACACCTTTTCCTTGGAGTTTTTATTTCTGTCCTCCAGATTTAGCTTTTAGCATGATTACAAGAGAGGTTGGGCTCTACAGGAACTGTAGCAACTAGATGTAGCTTCTCCTCTTTACTGCAATAAAAATACACAGAAGTAAAAGACAAAGTTCACTGGAAAGTAGATCAATAATTACACATGCAAATATACAGAATGGAATTTTTCTTTACCTCATGCTAAAGATGGTTAACATGCTTGCATATTTTATCTCTTGGAATTTCTTTCTCCCAAAGTGTTTTTGTTTGCTTTTAAGAAGCACAGGAAAAGGTCTCTGCATTATGACCTACATTTTAATACAGCTTACATTTGATACCAAGAGCTAATGTGGAATTTTCCAGTTTTAACATATTGTATCTCTACCATATAATTAGGTGAAAACTGGAAGTGTTTTTCTGGGTTTCTTTTCGGTGGAGGAACTTGTATAACATCATATGAACATGAAGGCAATTATCCTGCAGTTGTATACACCCACGGATGTCTGACTTCTGGATTAAGAGCAAATGTTGTTTACTGCTTTTCAGGAGGAAGAGAATTGCATTGGTCCAATCACTTAGTCACAATAGGAAAAATAACATCACATATATTAAAACAACATTTGTGTGGAAAAGCATGAGATGCTTCCTAAGCAGTGGACTCATTATCATGTAGTTGACCTTTCTGCCCTGGTACAATGGAGCAGTTCAAGCCCAACAGGTACTGTGATCCTTACAAGCATTCTTTCTCTACACTGCCTGATTTACTGCTTGCAGAAGCAAGAAGCCCAAGAGAAAATCCATTTTAAACAAACCACAGGAATAAAAAAAAAAAAAAAAAAAAGAAAAAAAAGAAAAATGAACTCAGGCTTGTTTACTGCAAAACCCTCTCTGCTTCTCTACATCAATTAGTAATAGACAAAAATGGCAGTGTTATAACTCTAATTCCATGAATAAAGGTCCTATGCTACAGGTAGATGACACTAAAGGTCCACAGTGAAAAAGGGCTTAAATAAACAAAAAATTTTCAAAGCACTGGATAGTACTCAGCACTCTTTTGATATATACTTTATATAAATCTAAGTGCACATATATATACTTTATATATATACATGATAATACTTTGAAAATCTTGCCATTGGAGTCAGCTTATTGTTTTCCAAAAGCAAATATTCAGCTTTTCAGAAGTAGCTTCATAAACCAAGGAGAAAAATTACAGCTGGCATGGATGGCATACAGTGCCCAGAGAGGGTACTCTGCACTGCCAGAGGCAAGAAAGCTTCTCTTCCTTCCTTGCTTATTTCAAATACTACTTTGTAATCTAGTTAATAATTTCTTTTCTACAGCAAAACTGCTACATTCAGCAGAATATTTAGCTCTTGTTCTTCAGAAAGATTAGCTTTGTATTTATTTGGCTATTCTTACAGAAGTTAGATGACCACAATTGTTTGGTTTTTTTGGCTTTTTTTCTGAATTACTGCTACTGGGTGGTTTTGGGTTTTTTTTTTTGGTTTTTTATGAGATCTGGTGAACTAGGACTTATGTAAAACTTTGTTTATTCTGACAGAGCTGAAACAAGATCCCAAAATAAATTCTAGCTATTGCTTGGCAGTATTGACAAAAGAAACAGAATTTTTCTTAGCACACAAATATTCAGTATTGGAAATATTTACTGCACATCTGCTTCTATTCCAGGTTTTAAGTAAAGACTGTGGTGCTTGAATATATATCTGTATAACAATCTGAAGTTTAGACTCCTCCACCTTTTTTAATAGACTATTCTCGAGACAGAGAGATCTCTGAGCCAAAGCAGATACTCACAAGAAGGAGGGAGTATTTTTCTAGAGCCTGTCAGAGTTGTATTCACAACTATGCAGAAAGGCAAACTACACTGGAGAGATGATCTCTGCATGCATTCTTCATTCTTGCTCAATGATAAAGTGGTCTACAAGACTTCTGCTGATTTTGCTGTTTGATGGAGGCGTTAAAAAGAGTACAGCAGCATTACATGACATTATTTTTGCTTGTAGGTATTATGTTTTTTTACTGGCTTCTTGTGCTGGACAGTATGATATTTGAGAGTTCCAGGAACCTGCAAATTTACAGGACTTATGAGACTTTGCTGTCAAAGTGTTTGTAGATTTCCAGAGTGTAGTGTATTTGTAAACTTCATATGAAAGACAAGTAATTTGGAAACTCTCAGTACTTTCCTCTATTTTAATAGAATTTGATAAGATTTTGGTACAGCACATGAAAATTACTGGAAATGTTCAGATTAGTGAGGGTTTTTTTCTTTTTCTTTTTCTTTTTCTTTTTCTTTTTCTTTTTCTTTTTCTTTTTCTTTTTATTTTTCTTTTTTTCTTTTTCTTTTTCTTTTTTCTTTTTCCTGTCAAATCCCTTTTTTGTGTCAATAGTGAATCAATAACCTAGTTTGTTAACATAGGCATAAAATTACTGCAGTACTGCCCCAAAGGTAGTTTGTGTCAGGAGAAAGAACAGTGGAACTCAAGCAGCATTCATTTTAAGCTGAAAAGTTCAGAAAAAGGCAAAACGATTCCATGGAAAGTTAGTCTCTAAGCCCCTGCACCATCCCACAAAACATGCAGTGGAAGGCAGAGACAAATAAGCTGGTTTTACACAGGGACTTCCGTGCTCCATGCTTTGAGAAGTGCTTGTTGACTTAATTCAAAAACTGCACAAGATCATTTTAATTCATGCTATCAAAAGTCCTTGAAATACGGAGCATAGTGTAAATACAGCCAAATTAGGACAAGAAAGGACAGTTAACACTGCCCAGATTTTTCATTGTGCATGCAGAAGTCAAATTAGAAAGTGAGGCTGATACCAAACTTAAACAACCTATTGTACTAAATTAAAAATGTAGAAGTGATCTATTGCACTTCCATTTCTTTGACGGTAGCTCTGAGACTCACAGCTCTCTCTTACAGGCTGATGCCACATTTGGCCTGTAGCATGAAGGAATATAGTCTTGGAAAAAAGGATTATTCTGAGATTAGATGTCATGGTAGAGAGCAAAAGGTGAAACAGCTACTCATATCCTAGTCATGCTTTTGGTAAGTAATTTATGCTCATCAAAAAGTCTTGATAGGAAAATATGAAAGTTAAAATCTGTATCTAAATGTGAAGCTTTAGGCATAGATAACTGGTCCAAGATCTTTCACAGTGTGTAGTTCATCATCGGTGTAGGTTTATTTTACCCAGACCTCCAGTTTAACAGTGGCATTATTCTTAACTCTCTGTATAACTTATTTGGCCAATTAAGCATGTTGCTTTGGTAAGTTACTGCCTTAATAAAATTGATTAAAAAGGCCTAATGAAGTAAACCTGGAAATTTTTAATTTATCTGACAGTACTTATAAGTAATTAGGATTAAATCAACAGTTAGCTAAAAACACCCAGTAATAAAAGAGCAGGCACTGGGATTTATCTTCCAGTTTGCAGAGATGAAGCAGGCAAAGTGACCACCAAAATGATGTTGTTGATTTTGTAAAAGCACCAGGAGAGCAGATGATGAAAAATTGCAGATACATAAAGCTGTTGCTATGGCATTCAATTCTCGCATCACTGTGTCTGGATTTAGTGCCTTAGACTGAATCATATATTCCAAATGCTGCTTATCATTTCAACAGAGCCTAGTAATAAATGACAGGAAATGCATTACCCATCCAAGATATGTACCAGTGGATGAGCAAAGATTGAATTCAAGCATCCTAAAATGCTTGCTCTTCTTTTTTTTTAACTGCCATTTGTTATTCCTAACATATATTTGTAATTCCAAGGCACGAGGTGGTGTTTGAAGACCAGATTCAGAGGCTTTGAGCAGTTAGGGATAGTGACAACATGAGGGAAGGATATACAATAGATCTGTAGATCTAATCAAAATCCATGTTTTACAGCAGAGGGGGAAGGAGAAAACAATTAGAAACTTTTTTAGAAACAATTTAAGTAACTCTGCAATATTGCAGGTTTAGTACAGCACAGCCATATATGCAATGCACTACCACAGGAGATTTGGCTAAGAAGAGAATGTGAAGTAGACTTTGTCAGTATCATAATGGCAGCCACTTTGAGACAGCGAAATAGGGACAGGCAGACCTTTTTGAAAGAGAACAAATGATGGCACCAACATCTTTTCTTGACTTTCTTTGACCTTTCCTCCTTTTTTCCACTTTTATTTTTTAATTTCCTCAGTATTGACATGTTTTGCACTTGACATTCCCTACCTTTCCCCTTTCATGGAATCTTACATCTTCTGGTTTCTTGACCTTCCTCATTATTACTTTTATCCCTTCCACTTTTGACTTCAGCTATGTCCTTTTACTGCCCTCTGGTTCTTTTTCCTCAGTCTCCTCTGGCCTTTTTCTCATCATACAGTCTTTTCTCATTTGAAAACAAAGACAAATCCAGGGCAAGTTTCAATATCTTATGTTTTAACAACAGCTTCATCCTCCAGAGAGGCCTTCAAAAGCCATCTGGCCCCATCCAAGTAACTTGAGAATACTTTTGCAGAGCTGATGCTTAAGTGCTCATTTTGGTCACCATTTCTCTTGATTCCTTCTCATGGATTCCCCAGTTTTTGTTTCCTCCAGCCTACATGATATCTCTTTACATCAGCTATCCCAGACTGTTTAATGGAGTAATGACTCCCTCTTCCAAAACTCATAAGGACACAGAAGCTTTCTGTGTGCATATCAAATGTGAAAACCAGGGAGATAATCAGGAAAATTGGGGGGTTTTCTGCTTATGTTTTTTTCTTTATACGTGGTTTTCCAATCAAACATTTACAAAATGTTTGGATCTGTGTAAAATGCAGGTTCATGACCCTAGTCCAGTTTTGGACTGTGTGGAAATGTTGCCTTAATCTTTGAGGATAACAAGAATAAATTTCTTCTGTTATGCACTTTTAATGGGATCGATCTCTCATGCTCTCTCTCTTCTGCATAGTGATTGATCAAGGCAGAAAACTAAAAGAAAACCTCACACTAGAAAGTATAAATAAACATTTTGCCTAAAGTATTTTGAATAGAAAAAACTTTAAAGGCTTATCACAAATAACAAAAATCTCCTGAGATCTTAAAAGATTTAATGTAATTTGAAGATAAACTGTTTTAGCAGTGTAAATTGAACGTATTACATGCTCACAGCTAGGGTCATATAAAGCAAAATAATCTAATATGATATCATATTTCAATCAAGTTTAATCCTATGATAGTCTTTGTAAATACTTGTGTGAAGATTTTGTAGAACTATGATTTTTGTGTTCATTTGTACAAAAAGCGTTAAATTAACTATGCCCTGATTGTCTGTACAGTTCAAAGAAACTCCCTATCTTTTCTTCAAAAATCTAAAACTTGAGGCATGTGTCAGTGCCTTTGCCTCCTCAGTGGTTGAAACTTATCTGTTTCATTGTGTAGTAAAGAATTGTTAGTGTTATAAAGGAACAACACGAAAATAATAAAAAAAAGGAAATAAAAAGAAAGATAATAAGAACTGTGGAAAAAAAGGTGAAATGTTCTCATTTAACATTAGAAGGGCCACAGAATTTAGTCTAATTTTATGCAGAAGTATGGATTAAGTGATAAGTCTTTTCATAGAAATTTTGACAATATAGTAAAAACATGTAAAGGTGCTTGCATTAAGCAAAATAGTGATAGGAGACTTTCAGAAATACCTGGAGATTTGTTTAATTTGAAGAGTTAATTGAGGTTCTCATTTGCTAATAGCAACACTTGCTTCCCAGTTTTATATTTTACCAGGGATTTTTCACGTAGTGCAATAACACATGGTATCTCAGCAAAAGTGAAATAGTTTTTTGCTACTTATGTTTGTAATCTCAGCAGTCTAGAAGTGCTGACAGTGTCTCAGGCTACATGGTGAGAAGGTGGGAGGAATCCCTGGAGAGCAGCTCTTACATGCAAGACACTGACATTTGCACTTTCTTCTGCAGTTTCATTAGAGGAACATTTAGCACAGAGTTGTTCCATGTGATTGCAGCAATATGAGATGTTCAGAATTGATACTACACCGTGGCTCTGAGGAAGATCTTTGCAGGAGTGACATGAAGCATCAAAAAACTCTCATCAGGAAAGAGGCTCTGACAATTTGGGAATGAGTTGCAATTTTGATGTGGGAGGCTCCAGCTTCACAGTCCTGCAGGCACCTGTCTAAAAAATTAAATATTTGCTAGCGAGGGAAAAGAGATTTAGGAATCAATTTTGAGGCAAGTTTTGTTGCTGTTTATTCAAATTACATGCTGCTCTTGTGTATGAAGTCAGAAAATGATTGAAAATTATGCAGTGACTATTTTTCACTCATGAGCTCATAAACTCAACCCAAGAAGACAGTCAACTTGCAGTATTTTCTTGATTTTTCTTCAAGGCAAGTATTGGTGCAACAGTAGTGCATCTTTGCCCTATGAGTGACACCATGCAATGAAGTGATCTGAAGTTTAAAAATGGAATGAGATATGCTTATATCCTTTCGGTTATTTTACTATCTATTCTTCAGTGCTCTGACTTAAAGAAACGAAATGTTAAATTAAAGCATTTCACAGAACAAAATTTAGCTGCAAAGATTTCACTGTCAGGTTAACAGCTTTTGGTACAGTAAGATCAAAGCTACCTACACAGCTTCTTAGATGTTGTTGAAGACTAATGCCATTCATATTATCACTGTAGATTTTCCCTGTAAAATTTCTGTAGGTGAGGATTTTCTTCAGTAGAAGCAAAAAAAAAAAGAAATCATCTGCCTTTTGCTTCTGTCAGAATCCCAGGTGGGTTGTCCCTCTCCTACCCCCCTCCTACTGGTATTGGTATTGGTATGCTGGGCTCAGGGCGTATTTCAGTTGTCTGCCCTCGAGACATCCCAACAGGAACCTCCTCCTAGTCTCAAGGGACCTTTCAGAGCCCTGGCCATTGGTCCTTTGTCTGTCCCAGCCACTGATATCACTGCCTTGTTTCATTGCTCCAAACACCTGGACTGCTATGCTAAGGAACTTTGTGATGCTACGTTAATAAAACTTAAAGTGTTGCAGAACCCAGTGCTGTGCTGAGTTTGTCAACCCAAAAACTAAGTGGGAAGAGATTGCTTACTGGAGGCATAATTATCTGTATCTCAGAAAATTCACTGATATTTTTTAAAAGTTGGGAGAATATATTGAGAAGAAAATTTACAGTGTTTGACCTGGTTTTATACCCTTCTCTAAACATTCTTTTTTTAAACTGTTACATATAAAGTTGGATGGATCTTGTTGGATCCAGTATTGGCTTTTCTCTGTACAATAGTACAGATGGGAATCTCAGCACACTGCTGCTGATCTGTGGAAGTGCAGAGACTACCTAACAGAAGAAAGATGAGTTCCTAAATTCAGGTCTTCAAACATTCCATGCTTCTTTGCTTTACTCTGATGATACTTGAAGTGTGACCATTTCCTGCCTCTCCTTTGGTTATCTAGTCTCAGCTCTGAATGACCATGTCTCTCCTCGTTTTCATGATGCTTTGCCCTTAGAACGTCACTGTTATCTGATGAAGTTTTTTCTCCCTTATACTTGTCTCATTTCACAAGTAGAAAAAGTGGGAAAGAAACCTCACAAAAGTAGATTGTGATCTCAGGCTTAGAACTTCACCAATAAAATCTAGTGTTTACAAAAACAAAAATTTCGTTGACATCAGACATGACTGTACTTCTGATGAGATTTTATTCATAAGAATAATGTTAGAGACATCATTCATAAGGGAGTACTTTGCATTAGTGCCATTGTCTATTTTTATTGGCAAAGTTGGCAACGTGTGAAAGAACATATCTCAAGGTTCTCCCTTGTCTGTCCCTCACATCCTTTAGCTTTAGCTCCTAAAGCTGAAATACCAATCCTTTTTATTTAGAAGCTCCTGAACCTTTTGTTACACTATTTCTGGGGGACATCTGTGCTAGCCAGATATTGGTCCATTACCAGAGAGTTTCAATGTTTCTCCCTGAGCCATCATACATGAGAGCATAACCAGAAGCAGAGATCATTCTTCATTCTTTATTAATTCACATTGAAATAACATATTTTAGACCTCTTTGACTAAACAGCCAAAGTTGGATATCATAGAAACAGGCCGCTGAAGAAAATGTTAAATGGAAGAGAGTTGCACATTGAAGAAAAGCTTCCACTATGTGGAAGGTAGCTGAGAAACAAGTATTCAGAGAACCTGGATGAAGCAAGAGGATTATCAAAATTTTTTATCTACACCAATTAGCTTTTAAAATATCCTCATTACAAAGTAATCTTCCTTTAAAGAACAAAAACTATTAAACAAGAACAAGACATCTGAATATTCTTAGTGTGAACAAGCACATGTTTCAAAGCATAGAAATATAAGACCTAAGATTTCTTTTTCAAATCATATGTAAAGCTGGGCTACAAGCCAGGTTAAAACTGAAGGTAAATTTGTAGTGGTGACATGATCTAAGTGACACATGGCCCTACATCTTATTTTCAGGACCAATTTCGGCATACTCTATCTAATGTGCTTATGTCAAATTACAATGAATGAGATTTGGACTTCTTCCTCATTAAAACCCATAGAGGACTGCCAGGAGCTCATTAAGCAATCTACTTGGTTAGCACTCTAGCCATGTCTGAGTGTAGTACAGTTTATTTCCACTTGTTAGTTCCTGCTGTCAGTGGTTGTACATCTCAAGCTTCTGTGAATAGATAAAGATGATAGGTCAATGTGGCCACTAAATAAAAATAAAAGGCAAATATTTGTGCAAAATATAAAGCAAATGCTTGCAAATGCTGAAAAGATGTGTGCATTCTAGACATAATTCAAAATGCTTTTCATTTAGTTTGGGAGATGGAGGCGTCTGCCTTCTTCATTGGTCTTGAAAGCAAAGCCAAATTATTTGTCTTGAGGTGTCTTAGGAGTTCACTTTTTCTTCAACATACAAACATATTGATTATACCATTTGTTTTTGGCAAATCAGGATTAGGATGTATAAACTGATATGGTTAGTTACACTGTTAGCCCTGAAAAGTTGTTCTTAGTAAGAACTCATCTGTCTCAATTCATGTTTCAGTGGCAGTGCTCTGGAGGGACACAGGGCTGTATAAAACAAAAGGTTGGACCAGAAGGCCTGGAGCATTGCTTTTCTAACCTCATTCATGTTTTAATTCTATGAAGTTTTAACAAGTGGTTTAAGGACTCATATCTGCTTCTGTGTACAGATTGCCATTATAATTAATCCTTTGTTCAAAGATTAGATGTTATTAGATGTGTGGATGGGAAATCACATTTGTTCTTGTGATTTTACAGGACAGATCTGAGCCTTCTGCTAATGTGCATTTACATTACTTACTTATTTGTTTTTTTCTTATTTGGTCTTTACAGTCTAAGATGAGAGATTGTGTCTGGCCAATCAACTTTTATTAATATCTGGTAGATTGTTTTTAAAGAGGTAAGTCAGACACTTCACTTTTTCTCCTATGGTTATGACTGGTGGTGATAAAATGAATGTGTTCACTAGGAAACTGGGAGATTCATAAGGAATATAGAATCTCCTGCAAATGTGGAAAACATGATTTTTTAGCACCTTAGTGTCTGTTGGGCAAAACTTACTTTCAATTCATATTTGAACCATTTCCCATTACTTGAATTTTGTTTTGTAGAGAGCTTTAGCCATGTCAAAGCTCTCAAAATCTGGATTCCAGCCAGTTTACTACTAATTAGATCTTCAGAGGTGTCTGGAATCTAAACAGTGCGGTGTGCAGAGATATCGTCAATCATTCAGCAGAGATTGCATTCAGTTCTACCACTGCAGATATTCATACTCCAGCAGGTTTGCTGTTTACACATGCCTGTATACGTGAATCTCTCAGTAGGAGTCATAGAATCAGAATATTCTGAGTTGGAAGGATCATGCGAGGATCATGGAAGTCCAGCTCCTGGCCCTGCACAGAACAGCCCCAAGAGTCACACCATGTGCCTGACACTATTGTCCAAAATCTTCTTGAACTCTATCAGGGTTGCTGCTGCGACCACTTCCCTGGGGAGCCTGTTCCAGTGCCCAGCCACCCTCTGGGTGAAAATCTTTTCCTAATATCCAACATAAATCTCCCCTGGAACAGCTTCAGGCCATTCCCTCTGGTCTTGTCACCAGTCAGCAAGAGAAGAGATCAGTGTCTGCCACTCCTCTTCCACCCAAGAGGAAACTGCCATGAGGTTTCCCTTCAATCTCCTCCAGGCTGAACAGACCAATCAGCTTCAGCCATTCCTCATATGGCTTCCCCTCAAGGCCTTTCACCATCTTTGTAACCTACCTTTGGACTACCTCTAATAGCTTTATATCTTTCTTACATTGTGGTGCCCAAACCTGCACACAGGACTCAAGGTGAGGCCGCACCAGTGCTGCAGTGGGGCAGGACAATCACAAGTGAGGATCTACAAGGTCACCTCTTCAAAGCTACTGTCTGTTCTCTTGCTCTAAGTAATGCAAACTTTTTTGTTATGCATTGGTAGCTGGGATTCCTATTTATCTATGCTATTGTGCATCTTTTCTAGTTTGTTTTTTAATTTCCCCTGCAGGCATCTTCTTTTGCCTGAAGGCAGTCCCTGGACAAGCCCATTTCACCACCCTGGCAGCATATCTGGTCTTTCACATCCTCAAGCACTTGACATTTGTGTTTGGAAGTGTCAATCATTTGGTCAATTTTTATGGGTGTATTCAGCATCTGAGAGTCCTCTGCTTTCCTACTTTTTCCTTCATACACACACACACAAAAAGGTGTAGGAATAAGAACCATTTTCACTCAGTTGATAGTATACAGGGATCTTTACATTAAATGCACATGACTTTTGCCGTGGGTAGTGAGACTTTTTAGGGCAAGTTTAAGTTATGAGCACACCTCTCTTCTAAGACCATGTAAGAGTCATGGAGAAGTTGGGTACAAGGGAAGAGACTGCTAGCAGATTTTCATTAAAACTAGTGAATGACAATTTTTTTAAGTTTTGCTTTTTTGAGGACACTTTTTTCTCATTAAAAGGACAAAAAGTATCCTTTCCTTCCAAAACAAATAAAAAAAACTTTAGAGTAACAAAATCCCTGTCTTCATTCACTTTATTCATAGGAGCTATCCCATAATTATCAGTTTAGCCTACGACAGTGAGTTGTTTGCTCTAAACATAGAGCAGAAATACAGGTCAGTTGAATCAAGACAGTTAAGCAAAAATGTTATTGTAAGAAAATATTTGTATTAAAAAGGTCCCTAGCAAAAATTAAACAGATAATTTTCAGATATAATTTAAGTAATACTATGCTCATCCACTCTAATAAGGCATCAACATGTTCCTTAACATAAGCACAGTTCTACCACATGTAAAATTTTACCTAAACTATTAAACTGTTTCAACTGATGTTTATCAGCAGATGTGAAAAGCACATCTGTGGTATCCTGTCCTAGCCTCCAGCAATATGTTATTCAAAGTCAAGTTGAACCAGAGGCAGTATTTGAATTTAACAGTCTTTGTCAGATTATTTCTTTAAGAGCTTTCTTAATTGTTCTTATTTTGCAAAGTAGTTGCCTATTCTTGTATCTTTGTATATTCTTTTTCTGTTTAGGTCTTAAAAAATTAATTATTAAAAAACAAGCAACTCCTCTGAGATGTAATTTTAAGAACATATACCTGTGGCACCTGTGGTGTCAATTTTTTAAAAATTTAACTACTATATTCTTTTTAGCTTTTCTCCCTGTTCTGTCCTCAATAAAATTATAAGTAGCAGAAAGGCTGCTATGTTTGCTGAGAGTTAGCAACCAACTATTCATGTAGATGAAATTTAACAGGAATCAAACTACATAGTTGCATATTTAATTACATGTGTTCAAATTACATTGTCCTGAAAAACAAAAGCAAGTCAATCTACTTTAAAATGCAACACATGCACTCATTATGGATTCAGCTAATCCATCACACTCTCTGTTTGTCTCTATTTTTTTTTTTTTCCCCTAGTCTCAAGAGATTTGCATGCTTAGGTTTGGTTTTACTTTATATTGTAGTTCAGAAGGTCAGCTTTTACTGCAGGTGAAGCTGGTTTACTTTTCACCTAGACATTGTCAAACATAGGTGCCTTTATGTTTTAGGTGCAGGTTATAGAGAGAACCAAGGCATGGGGCAGTCTATGCAGAAGTTCACACAGACAGGTGCACATGTTTTCCTGTGTTGCACTAATTGTGTCAGAGAATGATTTTGTGAGGTTAGACTAAAAGATCACAATGACAACTAATTTTTCCATATCAGTCTGAATGTATTATGTATTTAGGTATATATCTTTTTTTTAATATGCCCGATAATTAATTCATACTTCATCTGACAGCACTGCAAGGACAAAGACCTATGTTGTAGGCCTGACATAATTCAGTTTTGTCTATGCTTTTAAAAAGTGCTAAGCCATCTCTGTACTTTCAGTGATTTTTTAAGACCATTAACTAAATGTGACAGATATCTGATTACGGCTTTGTTTCTCTCATGCTGACCTCCAGGTAAGTCTACATCACTTAAATTTTTTAATCCTGTTTTTTTCTTTAGATATGTATATCATTTTTCTTGATTCCCTCAGCTTCCTATCACAACCCACACAGACTATGATCAGAAGTGCTGATTACAGAGAATGTGCATGACACATAAAAATATCATATTACA
Organism: Zosterops lateralis; assembly: GCF_965231275.1. Taxonomy (NCBI): domain Eukaryota; kingdom Metazoa; phylum Chordata; class Aves; order Passeriformes; family Zosteropidae; genus Zosterops; species Zosterops lateralis. Next base: position 74,971,005 of record NC_139762.1, read on the forward strand.
GGGACACTGGGCTCTTAAGGCCTTAATTATCACACCAGTACCAAAATTTGAACTTTTTATGAAAAAAACTCTTCATTGTTATGTTAACCTTTAAAGGGGGTACTACTCTATGTTTTAATGACAATTACAGCTGTTTACTTGCATTTTATCCCCAAAGAAGTAATCCTTTCCACTGCAGCTCCATTTTAGAGTCTTTCGTTTTCCGCATTTTAATCACCTTTACTGAGTTTTAGTGGTGACGATGAGGTGAATAATTTATCATACTCTAAACAGAGGCAAAGAAGCAGAGTAAATGATCCTTTACAATTAGATTTAGAAGGTGACTTTAAAATCTTAGGGGATTGCCCAATTTATTAAAAGTAGTCAATTTAAAAATTTAATTAGAAAGGTAGAGCCTGGTTTTGTGTGTTATATGTGTACTTTAGGTTGACCCTGAAGAAGATTTCATTAACATTTGCTCATTTTTATGCATTTGTGTTTTTAAGATTCTCTTCTTTATAATGGATCTGCTGCTTCCCTTTTTAGATAGACACAAGACTAAATACACTCAGGCAAAACAGATACAAAGCCATTAGTGAAAGGGCACATTTTTGAGCAGTAAATTAGGATAGTCTGGTCTATTTAAATTCTAGCCAATTTATTTTCCTTACACATTATATTCATTAGAACAAGTTAGAGAAATTGAGGACTCTATATAAATTATCTTCTGAGTCTTTTTCCTTACACAGATAACCTTACAGAGATGACCTTAATTCTTGCACTGTGGTATACAAATATATATATTTATTGTAGTTGAAAGAAAAGACTATAAGGTTATTCTACTCAGGTGTTGGATGTTTTGTAGTGTTTTAAAGGTATCATGCCTCTCTTCAATATATATAAAAAGATCCAATGGCAAGTATTCCCTCACTGCATATTTTTTTCCTTACAGGAGGTTGAAAGCATGGTGGTAGTTCAGTCCTGTTGGTAAATATTAAGTGGTTTAATAAGTTATTTATATGGCAAATCCGTACCCATTTAGATAGAATCATAGAACCTTGAAACTAAACCCCATTTCCCTCAGCTGCTCCTCATAAGACTTCTGCTGCAGACCCTTCACCAGCTCTGTTGTCCTTCTTTGAACACTCTCTAGCACCTCAATCAATGTCCTTCTTGTAGTGAGGGGCCCAGAACTGAACATAGGATTTAAGATGTGGCCTCACCAATGCAGAAGGACAAAAACTGCCCTAGTCCATCCAGCACAGTATTGCTTCTTGACCACCTGGTCACATGCTGCCCCATGTTTAGCTGGCTGTTGACCAGCATTCACAGGTCTTTTCCTAGCAAGCAGCTTCCAGTCACTCTTCCCCGAGCCTGTAGCATGGGCTGCTTGTAACCCTAGTGCAAAATCTGGCACTTCACCTTGTTGAACCTCATACAATTGGCCTCAGTCCATGGATCCAGCCTATCCAGGTCCCTCTGCAGAATCTTCCTATCTTCCAAAAGATCAACGCTTCCACCCTATGTGGTGTTTTCTGCAAACTGACTGAGGGTGTGCTTGTTCCCATGGTCCAGGTCATTAATGAAGGTATTAAACAGGGCTGTCCACAATACTGAACCATAGGGAACACCAGCAGTGACCATAGGGAACACCAGCAGTGACCATAGGGAACACCAGCAGTGACCAGCTGCCAGCTGGATGTAGCACCATTCACCACCACTCTTTGGACTCAGCCACCCAGACAGACAGTTTTCCATCCAGCCAAGAGTACCCTCATCCAGGCCATGAGAGGTGTCTCCAGGACAATCCTGTGGGAAATGGTGCCAAATGCTTTATTGCAGTCTAGGCAGACAACATCCACAGCATTTTCCACACCCACTAAGGATGACACCTTATCATAGAAGGAGATCAGGTCAGTCAAGCAGGACCTACCTTTCATAAACCCATGCATGATCTTGTGTACTGAGCTGCATGATGGTGCTCAAGGTGATCTGTTCCATGACCTTCCTGAGCACTGAGGTCAGACTGACAGGCCTGTAGTCCCCTGGATCCTTCTTCTGTCCCTTCTTGTAGACAAGTGTCACACTTGCTTACCTTCACTCAGCTGATACTTCCCCCATCAGGATGCTTGATAATTGATGGAAAATGGCTCTGCGAGCTCTTCCACCAGCTACTTCAGTACCCTTGGGTGGATGCTATGTGGCCCTATAGACTTGTGTGTGTCTAAGTGGTATAGCAGGTTGCTGACCTTTTTCCCCCATGGATTACTGGTGCTTCATTCTCTTTCCCATCCTTCTGACTTCCATCTTTCAGCTCAGGGCCCAAGTATCCTGATAACACTTTGCTTTTATTTTGAAGACTGAGACAAAGAAGATATTAGGTACCATAGCCTTTTTTTCATCTTTTTTTATTATGTTTCTGCCTACATCACTAAAGGACAGAGATTCTCTTCAGCCCTCCTTGTGTTGCAGATGTGTTTATCACCTTTTACAGCAGTAACCATATTAAGTTCCAGCTGAGCATTGGCTCTTCTATTTTTTTTCCCTGCACAACCCCATGACATCCATGTAGCCCTCCAGAGTTCCTTGCTCCTTCTTCCAGTTTAAGTTTCCAGTGTAATTTCTGTGGAGAAATATTCTATGGCTCACCTGGAAGATTGTGATTATTCAATGTGTTTTCAAATTTAATTGAATTGAATACTTTTGTCTTGAATAACAGAAAGTGTCAGTGGTTTTGGAGTTTTTTTCTTCCCCTGCTCTAAGTAAATACCCTTTGAATTTCACCTTTTGAAGATGACATCAGACTTACCTACTTTTTTTTAACTAACTTTAGAACTAGGAGAAGATTGATTACTTCAGTGTCAGGCATTATACTGAGGCTGACAGTTCTGAAGAGCTCCAATATTAAGTAGCATTTCTTTAGCACTATTCTTAGAAATAATATACACACCTTCATAGTGTTTCTAAAATTATACTTCTGTAAATTTAGACTGGAAAGTGAGACCATTTAAGTATTCCTTTCAGTATCACTACCAATAAAGCTGACCTTGGTTTAGAACAAAAACTTATTTTTAGAAGCTAAACTCCATCAAATTTGTTTTATAAGCCATCTTACCCTAGAATTCAATAAACAAATTAATAAATAAAACAATAATAATTGCTTTTACCAGGAAAATTTTTGATTTTATTTCAGGAAGAAGAGAAAAACACCTGTTCTGTAAAAGAAATAATTGCAGCTCCATAAGATATTATTTTCATGCATTTTAGCTCAAGGCTGAAGGCATCTCTTTGGGGAAGGGTAAGCTTCATTACCAATTATAAATCATGTTTAAAACATCTTATTTGAATAAAACATGTAGCACTAAGAATGAGATATTGGAACCTTTTGAAAATTATCTAAAACTATTCCTTGACTTCTGCTAGATCTAAAATTCCAAACAAAGTCTAACTTAACATTTATCCTCAGCTGAATAAGTTCTATTGAAGCTTGTGACAAAAACTTTTCTACAAGAATCTGTGGAAAGATGTCCACATTCTGTGGGACCCTAATGAAACTACATGTGTCCACAAATGCATGTGTTTATATGTTTCAAAATATCTTTGTGATCCAAAAAAATAATACTGATTTTTTGTTTGTCATAAGATGATTTTGAGGCATAACCTCCATGTGGTACTAAATCACTTCTAAAAACTCAAAATAGTTTCTCAAAATGGCCTAATATATTTTCTCACATGACAAAACTAGAGAAAATAAATGGAGTTACACCAGTATATATCAAGTGTTTTATATTCTATATTCATGTGATTTTAAGAGTATGAAAGACTACACAAACACAAAATCAATCATAAGCTCTGAGCAACTGAGATAAAAAAGAAATAAATTTTTTAGAAGTTCAGCTGATAAAAACAATTCAAAGCATGTTATAGGACCTGAAAAGCATTACCTGCCATGTGAGTGTCTAATGATTACTTTGCCTTCTAAAACTGCAGCTAAACTAAAATCACTAAGCATGATAACTGTGTGAGTCAACTTGTTAAAGCATCCAGGAGCCTTCTCAGAATTTCAGTATTCTCCTTTTGGGAGAATAGTGGACATTGTGCAATGGTTTATTTCCCTAACTTGTTGTGATTTGGTATTTTGGATTTATGTTTTTGATTTTTCAGTGTGATGGTGCAGGAATGCATGACAGAAAAACATTTAGGTCAAAAGAAAATATAGTTGCAATAGCTGGAATAAATTATCATCAGTCAAGATGGCTTGGAGGGTGGGAACATGAGAATATCTATTCCAAGGCTGTGACAGATGTTGAGGACAGAGCAGCTAGCGCCTTTCCCATTGTAGAAACCATTTGATTTTTTTTTTTTTTTTAATTAAGGTTTGAATTTTCTCTGTTTGGTGGAGTAAACAGAATATTAATGTTTCTTATCTGTGAAATTAAAGATTTCATAAACCCAGAGGAAAACAGAGGCAGTATCTGTATGTTACACGTGTCAAATAAGTGGTCTTGACTTACCTAAGACACACAATTTTTGCAGCAGAAAGACTGGTTTCAATATGCCAGCTGTACTCTCCAACTGAAACAGGGGGCAAACTAGCAGCAACAAGTAACCAATTATATCTCTCTGAGTGCAACAGGGCATACCCAGGTAAAATCAAGCCTAATTAAGAGTGAAGTTAAGCTTAGTGAAAACCTGAATTTGTTTATTTAGTTTGACTTACTATCTTTGGGTACTCATTGGCTAGCCTTAGTATATCAAGTGCTAAAGCTTTAAGTGCATTTATTAACAGTAATTAAAAATCTGAATTTCTGTTACTTCAATAAACTGGACTATTTGTGCATCTATGATTGATTTTTTTTTTTTTTTTTGGACTTACATAGTGCTGAATTTTCTATAATCACAAACTAAGCCCAGCCTCACTCAGCCCTCTGAGGACCAGTTGTAATGCAAAGGAGTTTATTTTCTGCCAAATTTCTTTACTCTTAATACACCAATATTGGAGGAACTGTGCACCTGGAAACCTCTGTAATGCATAAAAGCATGCTACCCTCACACACATTAAACCATTCTTCAGGAATGGCACTGAAAGTTTTAAATTTTAATTTTTGCAAAACAGGGGCATTAAGAAACAGAAAAACTATTTTCAGAAGCTGAAGTTATATTGGCATTTGCAGTTCAGGTAAATAATATTTTATCAGTTCACAAGCAAATACTGCATTTTTTATCTTTATTTCCCAGTAAAGTAAATACTGAATTTAATATGAAGCTACCATTGTGACAAGGTAAAGATGCTTACAGCAAAGTTAGATTGTAACACAGGCTGTGATTCAAACTCAGATCCGTGATTACTTTGGTGTATTTCAGTGACACTAGAAGTCTGTATGGTGTCTGAAGTTGTAAGCCCAGATATTGATTTTGGCCTTGAGTGTTTTATAAGACAAACCATGCCTCTAGCACCATGTAAAGGTGCAAATAACTTCTACAGATATCCTATATTTCTTTATACCTGCTTGCTTAGAATACAATCTTAGGGGACAAGTATTTTATTTATTACTTTGGAGTTTTTCCTTTTTTTTTCTCCTCGTAAATAAAACATACTTCAAAGCATAGAGGAAATTGAAGTGGCTAAGAAGTTACTTCTAACCCTTAACTTCAACTTTTTCTCATAATTATATTTGAACTAGGATTTTCATCTGTAGAGAAGCCTTAATATACTCTTCCTTGATAATCTTATTACTAATACAATAAAGTCTTACTTTATGAATAAAGCTTTGCATTCTGGTAAATAATGGAAAAATATAGCTATTTCACATAGAAGGAAAACATGAGTACATTTTCTGCTAAGCATGGCTAGAACCAGTATAGGAGTTCTAATCTGAGTATGATTCTGTATCTCAATACAAGTCTTGAGATTAATTGGGAAAGAAGATGCTAATTCTGAGAAATAAAGTACAGTTTTAGTAATATAAGTATATAATGAGAATTTTTCTTGATTTCTTTGGTCATGGTTTTGCAACTGATGATGTACTTGATGAAATAATGACGACTATAGTAATTTAATACTGCACGTAAATGCCAGAACTTTACAGCATGAATCTTGCTCCTTGGGGCAGTGAAACCCTAATTGCATAACTGGGTGTGTCACTCAAGGAGTTTACCTCAAACTATGCTAACGTAAGGGAAATGTGCTATTATAAATAAATCTAGGTTAATTAATTTGTTTACATATTTTTTAAAGCCATGGATCTAGATTACTCCAACTATAGTAAGGACACATACTGCCTTATATTTGTATTAAGAAGACAACAGACATTAGAAGTATTGAATTGTGATTGATCTCAATGAACACCCTCCAAAAGCGCAACTTCCTCAGGCATGAACAACACCCAGCCTTTCTTTTGTGCCTGTACATTTTTCCTGTCTGTGGAAATGGAGGTATATTTTTCTTGAACTATCTTATGTGAAAATGTACACATACAACGTAGAGTAAATCTTAGCAAAGAACAAGGTACAAATTAACTTGTTTTGCTTTTTCACTTGACAGCATCTCATTTATTTATTACCTATTCTTTTTTTCTCTCTCACTAATTATAAAAGTGCTTGTAATTAGAACTTGAAATCCTTCATGTCAGGAAGCAGGCTCTAAACAAAGTCTACTTTTAAAGCAGCAGCATAATTGATCTGCTCAAATGACAGTTGCTTGAAGATCTGAAAACAATTGCAAATTATTTGAAGGCAAGTGATTCTCTACTTCATAATCATTGGATGTTCAAAATTTTAAGTGAGGTTTTGTTTCACAGAGATGGCCAACTTCATAATCTCTTCACCCTAATATGCAGAGTTAGCAGAGATTTCTTCCAGCTGTCAGATAACAGAAAAATTGATTTGAGAGGGTGTTGAACATGGAATTTAGCAGAAAATTCAATAGTGCCTGTGTACTTTGTTAAGACAGTCCCAACTGCATAATATTGTTTGGAACCAAAAACACGAGGGCAGAAGTTCTCTAGTTAGATTTTGTTTAGTAACTTGGTCATTCTGGCAAAGCTTTTTAGCCATCTTAATTTTAGTTTTCTTTCAGCAGCTGACATTCAGAAACCCCAGGCATGACAACTTCCTGCCTCCAAAACTCCACACAAAAATTTTCTTTTATCAGGTTCTTCACTTATGTTCTTAGCCAGAGATACCCAATAAAGGTAGATATGGAAAGTCATGAGGCTCTTTTCCATCTCACAGGCATTAAAGGTGAAGCAAACCATGAGAATTATGTCTGCCTCTTCCTCTACTCGGAATTGGACCATTTAAACAGAAATGGTGATTTAAAATACAGATGCCTTGGATATAGTGTTCCTGTGCTAATTGGCATAATGTAAAAAAAACAACCAACCAAAAAAAAAAAAAAAAAAAAAAAAAAAAAAAAAAAAACTACATAAATTGGAATACTTAGTTATTTACAAATATAGTAGTGAAAATACATTTTCCTAAAAATATGGCTATTGTGTCTTCTGTACATAAGTTTGTATTAAATAAAGCATAGAATATTCCTCCCTGCTCAAACAGATAAAAAAGAAATCAATTCATGCAAAAGGACTGATAATGAAGAGGAAGTCTGGAGTATTTGCTTGCATCAGACATATAAAATATATGTACTTAAATCAGTTAAAATATTGTGACTGTATCAAGATTTTATGCATTTTTATATTATTTTAGTTTTAAGAAATCCTCTAGCCCATATCAAGCAGTAGGAATTAGGAACAAAAAACATGGTCTTCCTAGGTAAATAGTAACTATGGCTATTCTGGTTTTAATGCTTCAAACTGAATTGGAATATATAATTCCATAATGAATCTACTGCTGGATGCCACAATCACTGTGTAGATATCTATGACATGCCATGAGCATATCAAAAGAATAAGTTTTGTACATTTTTGCAAAATTTTTGAGTAATAAAGCAAACCCCATACTGAGTCAGGAAGGCAAATCTTTAAGTCTTAAGTGACTAAAGACATATTAGACATTTTTTTGGTATCTGATTTGTGATGAAAGATCCAGTATTTAGGAAGAGGTCAAGATGTAAAAATATTAGCTTATTAAATCTTGTAACAGATGGTGTTCATTGTCATAACCTCTCATCTTCCTAAAGGCTTAACTTCTTTCCTTTTTTTTTTTTTTTTTGATGGTGACATTTATAAAATATTCTTAGTTTAATTACTGTTTCTACTTCTTTGAGCCAGTCAAAGTTTCTCTTTGATTTCTATTGCATGGCTCAGTTACCAATCTAGACTTAAATGAAATTTCATTATTTATTAATGTGTGATCTGAAATCTTGGATTTAGAAGATAGAAGAGTAAAAAAATCTTAGAAGTAACACGGTATCTTATCCACCATAATTAGTTTTAAATTGTGGATTTACAGAACAAAACATTATGGCAACCAACAGGGTTTTCAGGGCAATGGCATATTGGGACCAAGAGCCAGACTTGCTCTAAATTTAAATGTGCCAACTGATAAATACTCTTTATAAAACAGTATAAAATTTATTTAAGACACTTTTATTTCCAAGGAACTATGAAATATTAATAAGTCAGGATCTATGTGTTTGATGTAATTTATCATTAAATTAAGGATAAGACATAATTTTGTTGAACTTATACTAAAGTAACACAAAATTATTCTCTATTCTAAGAGAATTTCTGCCAATATAATTTCTTATGGAGTGATTAGACAGAGGTTATCTTACCAAACAAAATGTTTCACATAGAGCTATGTTTTCTTAGATACAAAATTCATGTAAATTTCATTCAAAATTTCATTCTCTTTAGATTCCCGTGGAAAAATGTGTATGTAAATAGAAGACTTGGAAAAAAACACTGATGTATAGCAGTTGTGGATATGAATAAAGAGCAGAAAGAGGAATTTTTAGAACATCAGCCCATTTTACTAAAAGAGAAGAAACAAGAAATGACAAGCCTTGATATTCATTGTTGCAGTAGCAGTTTCTTCTATTTTTGTCAAGCATACTTTACAACATTTGGAAAATATGAGAATTAAAAAAAGTCAAAATGTTACATTAGTGATTGTACACTATTAACTTTTCCATTTTCTTCCATAAAAATCCCACGATAAGTAACAATTATATCCAGTTTCTCTTCAGTTTTATTTGAAATGTCTAGTGCCTGGTTTCACAATTCCAGCAATTCTGAAATAAGTTCTAAATTTCATGTTGCAAAATGATGTGACCTTCATTTCAAAAATGGGACAAACCCTGGAGTTAAGCTTTTGGTCTGACAAGGTCAGCTATTAAGCTACCATGCTGTTCTTTGCACTGTAGTTAAATACTTTGTCAGGGAGTACAGAGGACATATATGAGGGATCCACACATACAATAAACTGTTTACGACAATTTTTTTGGAACCTCTAACTTCTGAAAGCAGTACTAAAATGAGAGGAATTACTGCCAATGATCTGGACTTATTTTCAACCATTTTTATTTTAAAATCTCAGTTTTCATTTGGAATCCAATCAGTATTTGTGTGGTTTTGAGCTACAAGAACAACTGTTCTTCTTTGGGTACGTGCCCAATGTCATTGTTCACAGTAAAGCTTTTGGGAGTATTAATAGAGAATTACCAATAGCTGGACTCTAAATAGACTGGAGTAAGTTCAAACTAAGTGGTTACAGTATGCAGTGTAGGCTCTCACAGCACCAAGGTCAGGGAAGATAAACTGAAACCTTAAAAATAAAGCAGAGGTCAAGAATGACCAAGAGTAGAATCTGTTGCAGATATCCATAATCCAATTCACTGCAGCAGACCCCAGAGTTTAGCTACCAAAGTTAAGTAAAGTATCTTTTCTTATATGCAGTGGCAAAAGACCTCCTAAGGGGGCCATTTTGATTGTGAACTTTTCCAGTTGTTCTGTTTATCGGTGGATTGGTCATAATGTAAAAAAAAGGTAAGACACCCATGGTATGAAGCTACAAGCAAGAATCTGCTAATCAACATTAGTTTTACTTAAAAAAAAAAAAAAAAAGAGAGAGGAGAAAAGGAAATCCTAATGGCAGAGTTTGTAATTTCCATGCTAGGCACAGTGTCTGAGAAACATCCAAAGCTCCCTTGGGTTGGACAGAATAAATAATTTTTTAAAAATCCAAGAAAAATGTACCACCACAAACAAAATAATTGAAAACACCAATAACAGTTGAGAAAAGGCCCAGTAAAGCTACTCAACTGTATATTTATTCAGCCTAAGAGAAGAGATTTGCAAGTGTCATGAAACAGGCAGTCTGAAAGAAAATAGTGAAAAAGTAGGTACCAATTTCTTACAAAGATTCTTCTGTGCTCTTTAATTTATGTGAGCATTAACATTACATCTAGACATGTAAAATCAGCTTCTTGTTCATGAGACAGTGGATGGCAAGGGCAATCATATTAGGCTGTATCTCTATTAAATGTACTGTTCCCTTAACTAAAATAGCACATTCAAGGTGAGAAAACAAAGTCATGTCTATTTTTAATTCTGATGTAAAATATAATCTATGGTTTCAGCAGGCACAGAAATGGGAGGTTACAAGCCAAAACTTTCCTTCTTTGGAGACAAATAAGTGGTTTCTAAGTATGCATGTATACATGTATAAATATGTAGGTATTTTCAGACTCCAGACATTATTAAAGCAGGAATATGTTTCCATGTCATAAGTAGTAAACATAAATTAAATATTTCTTTTAATGTTCTAAATGAATGAAAATAGGAAAATCCAAAGTAGCTGAGTGGAGGAGGATGGATTGATGTTGGTTTTGCTCTGGACTACAATCACAAATAATCAGGTAATTTCTCTTTTAAAGAAAAAAGTAGAAGGTATAAGAGGGCATGTTGTTTGTAGACAGCTTCTGAGGTATAGAGAATTTTTTATGATCAGTAGCTAATTCAAAGCTCTCCAGGACACAAATTAAGGTTTCCTGGGCTGCTGAATATTGTCTTGGTCTTTTATGTTCAGTACCTCAAGTATGCAAAGCTCATAAATTGGACATGGCACACTCAAAGATAGTAACTGACATATTCAATTATTTCAAACAAGTTGCATTAGTTTCTTATTTGACTTTTGGCCTTAGGAGCTTTAGAGCACATTTGAGTTATATTTGTCCTTTTTCTCCAAAGCTGTGAGAACTAGGAACTTCTAAGATGAAGCAAAGATTTTCTTCTAATTACATGACTGGAGGAACTGGAGCTTACAGTTTGTACAACACGGGAATTGCAATAAAATTAGGAGTTGACAAGTGTGTTCTACATAGAAGAAATCTTAATGCAAAACCAGAATCTTGACATAAGAAAACCTGATAATTATTTGAAATTATTTGCCTATAGGCATGCAAGTAGTAAAGATGGAATGGTAGCATCCCTGTGGGACCAGACCTATAGGGAAATCCACTGAAAACATCAAAATTATCTTTTTATTTCACATATTTCATCTCATCTGAATATAAAACTCTATTCTTGCCTTCTTCTGCTCCCTTTTGTTTGGCTTTCTAATATTCACACTTTATGGCAATTTTCATCCTTCTTTTCTACTGGAAATATAAAGTACATTTTTCCTATTCCTAAATTAAGGATTTCTGTGTAGAGACAGTTCTGCCTTTATATCATCATACTGCAGAATGTCATCATACACAAGTGCTGGAAGTGACAGTATTTGGTGATCAAGTGTCAGGCATGTTTAAAGGCATGACAGAGAATTGAAGATTGCATCAGCTGTTCTGATGTACATAGAGAATTCCATGTTTACAGAGCCTTGCACTCTGAGGAAGTCATGAGGTTTGTCATATAAAAAAATCTGTTTAATGGGGATACACCCACCTTGTATGGCACCTGCATCTAGTTAATGAGATCAGGGGATGATAAGCATCCATATGGAGAAGGCCACGTGTTTCTGAATGAAGAGTGCAATCGTCATCTATCTATGCTGAAATAGTAGGAAGTAGTTCTGGGGTAAATTCTGCCAGACATCCAGGAGAGAAAATATTAATCAGAAATGCCAAGGTCACCTGGCTACCCCCAAGGCCTGGAGCAGTCTTAGTCTCACACACACAAAATCACACACACAGAATCATTAGGTTGGAAGAGACCCCCCAAGATCATCGAGTCCAACCCAGCCCTAATACCTCAACTAAACCACAGCACTGAGTGCCACATCCAGTCTTTTTTTAAACATATCCAGGGATGGTGACTCCACCACCTCCCCAGGCAGGCCATTCCAGTACTTTATCACCCTTTCTGTAAAAAACTTTTTCTATACCCAGCCTCTATTTCCCTTTCCCTAACGGCAACTTGCCAAAAACCTTTTGTGAACTCCTGTGTGTGATCATGCCCTGCATCATTGGTTAAGTTAAAGTAGTTGGATAATCACATGAAAATGGCACATGTCAGCTCCAGAAAACATGGCTTGCTGGACAGAAATAAAAGTTATGTCAGGATCTTGCATCAGTTTCAGGTTCCTGAACTGCAGTTGTTTCAGACCTAGTCTCTGTTGCTAAGGACTTCCATGGTATATATAAAGTAAGTCGTGTCTTTAAAAAATATGAAGGAATTCAGATTAAAACTTTTCCTTGATAAACCTCCTATTTTGACACCTGATCTGTTATTTCATTGCGAAGCTGCTTTACTCAGCTTCTACAAATGGACTTCCTAACTTCTTTATGTGCTGAGAAAAATCTCTCAAGGCCATCATGATGAAAATTCACACTGCTTCGCTTATTAGAGGATTTTAGTACTGAATGTTTTTGTATCAGTAGCAAGCACATTCAGAGAAGTTTTTACAGCAGGTAATATTTCCTTATTTATTTCAGGTTGATGCTGGTCTTGATTGTCAGTGGGATTAAAGCTATGTCATCAGTTGTTGGTATCATATAATGTACTAATAAATTGCAACAGCTTGACCTAGGAACCTGTGTCCTAAAATTATCTATGAGGCTACTCTAAATTATCTAATGCTGTAGTGCCTTTTTTGACCATACTGTCAGGGGTCCCAAAAGTGCACTTTTATAAGTCTTGACACTATGTCTTGACATAAAATGCAGACTAAGAATTTTTGTAAAGAACTGACTCTTTCTTCTAAATGAATATACATTTGAAATGTATATTTAAAGTCTTCAGAAATTACTGGGTACCCTCCTCATTATATGCACTCTGGTACCTTGATAGTCTAATTGCCCTAGTGGAAATCTTAGTTCAAGATTATGTAAATTACATCTAACCACCTTAAATGGCACTGGGAAAAAGATGCAAAAATAAACTTGATGGTGTAACATGAAAATATTGTGTTAGTTACAAGAATATACTAAAACTATTAAATGTAAATTTAATAGAAAAGAATTGACAGGAAATGAAACCTCTGTTTCATCTAGGTTAATGTGAATTAGTCTAACCCTCTCCCAATATCCTTTTAGCTCCTGAGCTCAAATTTACTATCTTTCTCAACCAGAAATGGTGATAAGACACTACCACCAAAAATGTCAAATTCTTCATCAGCTAGCATTTATTGCTAGCAAGGGAAGAAGGAGAGATGGTTGTCTTCCTTGTTCTTCTGAGCCAATTAAGGCTTTTTTTGTTTTGTTTTCCCTCAAGTGTTGTTACCAGTCCACTTTTTTACACAGTAGCCTGCTTAAACCTCAATTAAGACAAAACATGTAAGAATTCTGAATTTCCTAATTTTTCTTAATTACCCTGACTAGCCTCATCTGGGATGGATCCTCACCATATCCTTTCCCTGTAGTGCCATGGCATTTATTTAAGATCAGACTTGGACACCTAGTTTTTTCTTAAGGTAAATTACAGTGATCAGTTTTCAGTCCTGCCTTTAGCTCCAGCTTGGATCTTCAGCTATGTGAAGAGGTATGAAAACTAACAGAACTGAATTATTTAAACATTTCTGGTTTTGCCTTCATATGTATCTTCATCAATGTATCTTCAATCAATGATACATGAAATTTGACAGTGTTAAACTTTACTAAGACACAAGTAATGATAAGTGAGAGGAAATGTATTTAATTAGAGAAGGCTGCAAAATAACTGAGTATCACTAATAAAACATTTTTCTAAATTCAGAACTTATGAGAAGTAAAGATGCTGATAACACCCAACTTTTTAAGCAGAGTATTCACTAGTTTGTGCAAAGTGAATTTCACTATAAAATGTTAATTTTCTATCCCAAATTTTCAATTGATCATTGTGCTGGTTTTGTCTGGGGGAGAGTTAGTTTTGTTCATAATAGCTAACATGGGGCTGTGTTTTGGATTTGTGCACAAGAGTGTTGAGAATATAGAGATTTCTTTATTGCTGCTGAGCAATGCTTACATACACCAAGGCCTTTTCTGTTTCTCCTACTACCCTGAGAGTGAGGGGCCTGGGGTGGCACAAGAAGTTGGGAGGGGACACAGTTGGGATACCTGGCCCCAAATGACCAAAGGGATATTCCATGGCATCGTGCTCAGGATATGATATGGGGGACAGAACAAGGAAGTGGAAGAAATTTTGAGTGATGGGATTTGCCAAGTAATTTTTGCATTTTGTCTTGCTTTCCTGGAGATAGCTAATCATCTGCCTGATGATGGGAAGCAGTAAATTAATTCCTCATTTTTCCTTGTTTGTATATGAAGCTTTTGCTTCACACATTAAACTGCCTTTATCTCAACGCATGAGTTTTCTTACTTTTACTTTTCAGTTCTCTACTCCATCTCACTGAGGGACTGAGCTGTGCTGTTCCTTAGCTGCTAGCTGGGGTTAAACCATGATAAGCATGAAACTGTTATATGCAGCTGATAGTGGAGTTTAACATTCTGAAATATTTTCCATTTGTAAAACTAAAAGGGAAAGTGGCTGGTCTCTCATCATACACTTTCAAATTCTTTAGTGATCCAGTAACATGGAGATATTGGCTCTGAAGAGAGCTATAAATAATTTGTGCATTTCACTTTGCAGGAGGAACAATATTACATATTGCTTTTAAAAATTCTGTTTCTTATCATACTTCAGAACCACAGGTGAAAAAAATAAATCTGAAGTGCAAGCAGACACTATACTCATGTTAAGGATGCTGACTGTCAAGTGCGTAAACCCAAGGGAGCTGTGCTTCTCTGTACTCACGCAGAGTCTTTGATCAACTGCATAACTACTCACTCTCAAGATTACAATGAGTATCTTGTGTGCATTCATTTTGGAATGCATTTAAAATTATATTTAATGAGGAAGGGCAACTAAACTCTTAATCTAACTTCTAGTGTAATGATTATGAATTCGTATCCATCTTGAACTAGAATCTGATGTCATTCAAAAGGGACTGTTTAGGTTTTCCTAATATTTTGTTCTTGCCATACTTGACAGTATGCAGGGTCAAGGTCTTCATTCCCCTACTTGTGAATTACTACCTGAAAAGTTTCATGATATGACAATCTCTGATGCTTATAAACCACACTGGATTACCTGCTCTTTTAATTTTTCTGGACTTCAAAGTATTTAGGACAAGTGGTGATTAGGTGCCCAAAGCACACAAACAAAATGGATTAATAGTACATCTTCTTCAAATGTCCCCTGGTAACTTGCTTTGCGAGTTATCTAAAAAAGACACCTTTATGCAGCTATATACCAATATACCAATAGATACCAATATCACACTATTGGTGAGGGATGTGAGCAATTATGGGGGACATTCTGCGCATAAATAGACCACTCAGTGTAAAAGACCAATACAATTACTTAGAATCATAAAATATTCTAAGCTGAACTGGAATGAACCCACAAAGATGATCAAATGCCAGTTCCTGCCCCAAGAATCAGGCCATTTCTTGAACTCTCCCGGGCTTGGTGGCATGACCACTTCCCTGGGAGAGCCTGTTCCAGTGGTCCACCACCCTGTGGGTTAAAATCCCTTTGCTAATATCCAACCTAAACCTCTCCTGACACAAATTCAGGCCACTCCCTTGGGTCCTGTCACTTGCCTCCACAGAGAAGAGACCAATGTCTGCCCATTCTCTACATTTCATTAGGAAGTTGTAATGCCATCAGTCTTCTCCAGGCTGAATAGACCAAGTGACCTCAGCTACTCCTCATACGGCTTCTCCTCAAGGCACTTCACCTTTTCTGCTGTTATTTGGACGTCTCTAACAGCTCAATGTCTGTTTTATACGGAGAAACTCAAAACCGCCCCCAGCACACGAGGCGAGGCTGCCCCAGAGCAGAGCAGTGCAGGACAATCCCCTCCCTTGCCTGGCTGGCCATGCTGTGCCTGATGTTCCCATGTTCCCCAGGACACACTTGGCCCTCCTGATTCAACTTTCTGTTGACCAGAACCCCCAGGTCCCTTTCCATGGCGTTGCTTTCCAGCCTCTCATTCCCCAGTGTCTGTACATCCATGGTTGCCCCATCTCAGGTGCAGAATCTGGAACTTGTCTTTGTTGAAGTTCAGGTGGTTGGTGATTGCCCAGCCCTTTAGTTTGTCCAGGTCTCTGCAAGGCCTCCTTGCCTTGGAGGGAGTCAACAGCTCCTCTCAATTTTGTTTCATCTGTGAACCTGCCCATTATCCCTTCAAGTCCTGCATCCAAGTAATTTATGAAGGTGTTAAAGAGCACACTAGCAGAACCCCACTAGAGACAAGTCACCAGTCTGATGCTCCCCATTAATTATAACCCTTTGTGCCCAACCCGTGAGCCAGTTGCTCTCCCACCACAATGTGTTTATCCAGCTGTGTGATGACTATTGAGTCTAGAAGGAACTTATGAGAGATGGTATGGAAAGCTGTACTGAAATCCAAAGACATTACCTCATCCAGCTTCCCTTGCTACTTGCATTACCTTATTACAGCCCTTTTGCTATGCAAGTCCACAGTTTTCTTTTTCTTAATATCTTGTTTCCCTCAGAGCACACAGACCAAAAGTTGCTATGATGTTCATTATTTGCCCTGCTTTTCCAAGAACACATCTAGGTCCCTCCAAAACATCAACACACAGAATAGTTAGACCCCATTACTATGTCATAGACATGTCAAACCTCCCACCCCTAAATGGTCGCTGTGAGCTCTATTTTAACCGCAAGCTCGTTGGGAATAACTAGGGATGGTCTTGGTCTCTTTCCACTATAGCCTCAGCTTTTGGGCTCAAGTTTTCAAGTTTTCTTTTTTTCTGTTTTTAGCAAGTTATACTACAGTGTGCTTTTCAGCATTCCACCCAGGCAGGCTTTTTTAAATTAAAATTTACCCCCAATGTTTTCAAAAGGAGTTAAGGGAGCACTGAAGTGCTGATATGGTAATTCTAATCTTGTGTATGTCCTGGGTGTCAGAGGTAGTGAAATTGAGGTCTAGTGGGAGAGTAAAACTATGTTAGATAGATGACAAATAATACAGCTAGAGAATCTACTCTTCACTCAGATAATACAAGTACCTGTATGTCAGTAGAAATATTAAGACAATTAGTATTGGAAGACTGCCAGAAGCTAGAATTTGGAGAGATTGTGGCAGCTTTGTTACAGCTCAAAACAATGCTAAACAATATTTATGCTTCTGTTCAAAGCAACAACAAAAAACTAGTTAAATTCATGCCAGGAAACCTTTAGGCCTTATCTCCAGAGATCAGGAATGACCAGTCAGTACAACAGCAGGAGTCAATCCCGCAATAAGCTGTTACGGAACAACTTTCACTAGAGAAGTTTTTCTTCTGAGTGTTAATTTTTCACCTACCATCTTTACATTGTTCCATATTTTACTGTTTTCAGTAGACGTATCTTTTTTTCTTAAATCCATCAATGTATCTAAGTCATAGCATAACATGACAAAAGCAGGGGTGAAATATCTACATGTAGAAGCAGTTGTCAATCATCTTCCCTTTAAAGTTAAAATGATTAATGCATTGTTCTTCGCAAATAATATTTACTGATTTAGGGCTTCTGCTCTCCCCAGAATTTCTGAACAAATGATTACTATTTTAACGATAGGTATAGAACATCATGCCCTGACTGGCCCTGGAGAGTTGTTACTGTGACTGTGTATTTTGCTTGGGAGTGTGTGAGGAACACTGTAGCAAAAAGCATAGAAAGGAAAAAATTGTTCATAAGAGTGTTGCAGTGCATGTGGCCAGAGATGGTTAGGTGTTGGATGAAGTAAGTGTTGTGGAAGCATTACAATATTTTAATAGAACCCAATTAATACAGCTGGTTGTTTGATAATGCAACAAAATAACCAGAAAAAAGTAACCTCCAAGAATTATTTGAGGTAAAAACTTGAATCGAGACAGACTTGTAAGGCAAGAAAAGACACTATAGAAATAAAAGTATTTATTTCCTTGGTATCTGTCTCTTTTCTACAGGTATCAAAATATAGGTTGCCTGTCTCACTGTGTGTGCTTTGCTGACGATTTAATAGCTGGGATCCCATCTTTTTCAGAAAATGAGCATTTTGGCCTCCAGTTTACAAGCCAGGGGAACTTGGTCACATGGTTGTTGCACAGAACACGACCATGTTTTGAAAGACTTGAAAGGTTTAGTGTCTTTTCTCTGCCAGAAGCTAGGTAGAGGATCCTGTTATGGTTTAGAATCAAACAGTAGACTTGCCATTGTACTTAGCTGGCTAAAGAATAATGAACCTTTATAAATGTCTTGGTGAAGACTCAAGGTATTAAAAATTTATTTGAGGAACACACAAAAATAAGCTTGAGCTGTGTTTGTGCTTCCCCCCAAAAAAAGAACTGAGAATTTAATATGTAATCATTAGGATTTTCTTCCTCTAATATACGGAAATAGGAAATACTGAAGGCCAATTTAAATGTTGATGTAACACATACTGTGGTCATCAGTGCAGAAGCTCTGTGGGAATATAAATCCTTTACAGGTGTCAACTAAAGGTACAATAGAAATATGTTTTCTTGAATGATAAATAATTTAGATACTAAATATGTGACCATAATGTCAGTGTCTGTGAATTTGGGTGTCACAGCTATGGACAGTTGTTAACTACCTGAAAAAACTGTCAAAATAAAATTTATCTATTGAATTTGGTATAATCTGTTGGCAAATTCTGGTGAGCTGAGATTTTTCTCTTACACTTTTGTTCCCAGAATGGTTTTTCAGGTATGACGTCTCGTAATCACATATATCTGTAATAATAATTACTGCACATACATTAATGTCACAATTCTACTCATATTGCTACAAATATTATGCAGTATGTACTGTTCATTTAAAACATATTTATGTCCATTAGGTATATACATATATTACATAAGTAATGAATGTAACTTTAAAAACACTGAAATGATGAAGAATTAACTTGACATTTTACCTATTGAACACCAGGGAAGTCTAAAATCAGGCAGCTTAACTGTACAGATTTTTCAAAGAGCATGTTAATGGTGATAAAAGGCAGTCTGAGGTGATAGACTGATTTAAGGCTATGAGCTAATTAGTGAGATCCTGGTTAGAACCACAGGGCTAATGATTTGATAAAGCTGTCTTGCAAAGCATCGATCTCTAACTTTTTCTTGAAACTCTACAAATAGTTCTCATTAAGTACTAGTAATATGCCTGAAATTAAACATCTGGATCCCTGGACTACAGTCAGACCACCCACTACAAAATCCAAAAATTTTGCTCATCACTGAAGTTAATGATGACACAAGGGGGAACAATGATGCTCAGTTACACCCCCACCCATCAAAAGCATACATAGTAATTTTCAGGAGAATAGAATTGACTGGAACAGTAGTTAAATGATAATTATGGATGGTTCATCACTGTTACTCTGCTATTGATTTATCATTGATCTTTTTTCATGGCTTGAATTGAGGTTCCTATTTTTTTGTTTGCTCTTTTTACCTGTTTCTGAGATGAATGTAGGATGTGCAGGTCAGAATTCTCTAGTGCTTTCTACTGTGCATTTAGTGTTCTCTAGTTCCAGGAGCAATATATAATGATAAACATCTTGCCAAAAGTGTAAACTCAGAATTATTGTGGGATGGAGTAAGCACATGTGCACATATAAAAAAGGAACACAACTTTATTAAAAGGCTCATCTATTTATTTTTATGGTATGTTTCAGCTTTCTGTCTATATATTTGTAAAAAAACTGAACTACCAAGAGAATGAAAGAGTTGCTCTCAGTACTTCTTTTCCTACAGTATAGTCAAATGGGTGGAAAAAAGAGGAACAGTAGTTCAAAATGCCTTTTATTAATGCTAAAGATATGAAATTGAATTTACTTCAATTCCAAGGAAGTTCCCTACCTTTCCTTTGAACCAATGAGGCATCACTGGATTATTTATGGAGAGTGGCCCAACCAAGAAGCTGAAAGAAATCTATTGCTGGCTCATAAAACAAGGAAATAAATGTACAAAGTAGAAAAGCCCTAAAGTCCCTGCTCTGTCATCTCCCCAACTACTGAGTGACCCAGAACTGTGGATAACTGTGCTGGGTGATAAGCCCCACATTAAATACTTGAGGTGAGCAGAAATGAGAATATAACCCTTCCTCTTTCAGAATTGGAATATATTTACAGAATTGCATGTCCAGAGGTAGACAGCTTTATTGTGGATTGTCTCTGGCAGTTCAATTTTCCTTTAAAAAAAAAAAATCCTTCCGCTATTACTATAAAAAAGTTTATAGGTTTATTAAGGGTCTTTTAGAAGGATTAAAATACTCTGCTCACATTTTTTTTTTTAAAGGCATGAAACAAGCTTGGAATTTTTGGGGGTTTTGGTGGTTTTTTTGGTTGTTGTATTGTTTTTTCCCTTTCTAGTCTGTAAACTTAAGAGAAAATAAAAAGATTAAAATTTTAGTATAAAAGTGTTAGTACAACACCTCTATTTTAACTCATCCTCTGACAGTCAGGTTTGTACCTTAAGAAATTTTAGATAAGTTTTCCAATGAAAGATAAATATATTCTGTACAATCTCAAGTATTCTCTGTGTGGAATAATGTATACAGTGCAATCCTGAAATAAAATATATATGTTCACTGTTTTATATATATATATGTATGTATATATCTTGCCCAAATCTCAGCCCTCTCACCAATGCTTAGCTTCCAGGAAGGTCTGTTTTCCTAAAGATGCTTCCCTCCTACTGCCCTTCCTTTGTTTTTCTTCTCTTGGCTGTTGGTGTTTACCAAGCAATAAGAATGACTTAATTGGGAAGAGGGTAGATATGAGGCAGGAACCTTCCTGCCGGCATTGCCTGAAGCAATAAACAGATCATGTGTTACATGAAGAGCTTCTGTTAAGCAGCTGCATTGTTTCCTCTTTACCCAACACCGACTGCATGGCTGAAACATAATGGCGCTGGCAAACACAACAACCTCTCTGAGAGCAGAGGCGACAGGCTGATCTGTCAGCTCTTGCTGTGACACCTGTCACAAGAGATATTTTCTATCCTCAGAATGAATTGATGGCATTTCCAGTTGGCACCTTTGTTTTACACAGGGGCCGTGGGGTGTGAGCAATTGAATATTTACAGAACGATACAATTGTTCTGTGATCATATTACGGCACAGTAGAGACCAGAACGCCACTGGCAACATGTGCAAGAGTGTCTGTGCTGCCTGTAGAGATACTTCAGCAGTCTGCAACTAAACCAATACATCTCTGTGGCTTTATCCTGGTAATGAATGAAAACTGAGATCTGAAAAGGGATGTAAAAACAAAACATATGAAGGGGTATAAAAAACCCCCATTGCTACATGCCGGAGATATTTCCATCTGGGATTTAGCCCCATAAAAATGTTACATAGATGAAGCTTTATACTGAAATTTGAGCTGATTTGGAACCCTTTTGAAAAACCCTTATAAATTGCACAGTTCACATTGCTTAGGTAATGTGCATGTATCATGAGATTGTTATGATGTTGTGATATCTAGAGTATTTTTCCTTTATGCCAAGAAAAATCCATGAAAAAAATCTAAGCAATCTTGTTCAGAAACACATCCCACATCAAAGCAGTCACAACTTCTTTGTCTGTTTTGATCACAGTTAATGATCTATTCACTTGCCTTAAGTATGTTCTTATAACAAAATACCCACAACTGCTAACTTTATTCATTGAATAGCATAGACTTTGAAGGAAAGCAAATATATTTCTGAGTTTTTGAATGCTTTGGTTTTGTTTTTCAACTGAAGTGTAAATTAAGTCTTTGGGAATAGTTTTAAGAAAGTGTCAACATGCAGTAGGAAATACTAAGGCTCTTGAAATACTTGTTTGAAGTGCTATGTCTGGATGTGTAATTTGTCTTTAAATTTGTGCATGTAAATCAAAGCAAAGAGAAAATAAAAAGGATCAGAAACTCTAGGAATTTATATTCAAAGTATATTTTGAGGCAAACCCCAAATTGTCTAAAGAATAATTTATTTTAAACATAAAATGCAGTCATAAATCTTTTCCAAAAACCTTAGAATGAAAAGAGCTAGGAAAGAGTGTGTAAAGCTAATTGATGATGAAGGCATAAAAAGAGAACTTAAAAGTTGAAAACACAGCAAAGAAATTATGTGAAGAGGGTTTTTTATTTGATTGGCCTGTTTTTTTGCATTGCTGTTCATCACTGAAAAGACTGGGGACTTCCTGCATAGAAATCCTTGGTTTAGTCTGTTAAAGAATCTGTTAAATTATTTGGTAGAAAAAATATGGAACATGAACAAATAAGAAAATGAACAAATAGAGATTATGATGATCAGATGATATTTGCCACAGATTTCTAATTTAAGTCAAAACTTCTTAATACAGTAGTTCAGCTACCTCCAACATAAAACTGCTATGATATTACAGGCCAGCAAGTGGCAGAAGTGGCACCAGTGGAGTTGTTTTAAGGTTTCAAAGGTGATCTAGATGGCTACAGACTAATGGTTCTGCTGTCTGTTTTAACAGACAGCTCTAACAGGGCTGATTATTGGAAATTCCTCCAAAAAGTAAAATTTGGAAATATAGATCAATAGAATATCCTAGAGTTAATATGATTTTAAAGAAGGAAACTTCCTGCCTCAGTGGCTCAAAAATGGTTAGAAAAACAAAGAACAGGTGCCTGCAGATATCTCTTTGTTCCTTGAAGTTTGAGCCACAAACTACTGGAATCTATAGTATATCCTGGGGAATCATTAAGTGTGTGTGTTCTCATTGCTTCCTATTCATTCTGTCCTGACATGGTAGGAGGGAAATGGTTGAACAATAGTCACATTTCACCAGACTTGTTATGATCATGTTCTTCACGGTGAAATCTGATGGTGGGAAAGGCTGGTGTGTTGAGCTGGACTTTTTAATTTAGTCAGAGCAGATTTCTGCTGCTGGTTAGTGTGTCTGTGGCTTCTTGTGTCTGTGCTGTAGCCCTTCCAAAAAACAAATATTCTCAAGAATGAAAAAGAAGTTACAGATGTATAGATGTTATACACAGCAAATGTATGACATTTTGCTATCACATTAATCTGATTTTAATATCCCAAAGAAGTCTGATTTCTGAGATAGGAGTAAGAATTTATCACTTCTCTGTAAGCCTTAAGGAACCTATTTGTCTGTGATTTAGACTCTGTACTTCAAAATAAACTGACTGCATATTAATAACAAATAATGGCCTTTCATCAATAAAACTGAGGATTTAGACAAACATTGCTATGGAAATGGATTGCAAGAGCTGCCACATAGTTTGATACTGACTGCTAGAAATAAGATACTGTGCAAGGTATGCTGTATGGGGAATCTGATCAGCAATGGCAGCAACACAGCTGCTGGTTTTACACAAATAGGTCTGCAAAGATATGTGGAGTGTACAGTTAACATTCACCATGACTTGCACAATGTAAAATTTAGTTCCTGAAGTGCATTTGAATTAGTGTTTTGTGAGTTATTTGGAAAGTTTCATTCAATATAGGCACATGCCTCTATCTTTCAAATTTTATCTGGTGAATTCTAAGCAGATTTCCCAAAAGATTACTTGTTTGTTCTGGTCTCAGGGAATGGGAATATTCTGATTACAGTGTTTCTATGCATTCCAGCTCCAGCCAGTCTTGATTCCAGAGGTCTTTACACTCTGTGTGTGTGTTTGTGTGTGTGTATGTATGTGTATTTAAAATCAGCATTTGAGACTATTGGTATGAGAAATTGCCACAGCCAGTTTGGAGTTGTAGAAAAGTAATGCAAAGATGGAACTCCTAAAATGATATTGGTAAGATATTTCAGATTTGTATTTTAAGCCCTTTGTATTGCTTGGTTTCTTATACTTCAGATTTCAAACTGATTGCATTGGCTAGATCATCCAGAGTGACATTGAACAGACACTATGATTTTGTTATTTTTGGTATTTGAGAAGAAGATATTTTTACACCAACATAAATATTTCATCAAGGCAGAATCCACAATCTTGTAGTTATGGACAGTTTTTAAATTTTATGCAATCCTTCTGGCAAGACACCATCTTTGATTATTAATCCTTGCTATGAGAAGCTTAAGAAAGTAATTATCAGCTTTTTGATCTACTTATTTATCACTTTGCTTTTTTTCTTTCCTCTACTTTTTTTTTTATTATTATTATTATTATTATTATTGAAATCTTGTGCTACAATGAGTAAGTGAGCATAGTTTTAAATAAAAATCAGGAAATAGATCCTGTTGAACTTGCCAGGTATGTCTTTATCAAAAGTATTACTAAGAATTTTCCTCTCATTGATTATGTTTTAATCCTTTAATTCTTTACTACTTGAATTATTTTTTTATTAATAATCTTGCATCAGCTATTTAATATTTCACCCAGGATCAATATCAGGCTGACAACCTTTACAGCACAGATCCCCTCATTTACCTTTTAATATGTATGGAAAACTTTAGCTGTCTTCCATTTGAAACTTTGTTACTGTGCTAAGTTCTGTTGAACCTTGGTATTTCTGCTCCACCCTCCAGCTGGAAGCAGGCTGTATGAGAGCAAGGAATCTGGAAGAAATTTCCCGACATCTGAGTTGGAGTTGTATATCCAACCTCTGATATAACATCCCTTCTCTTTCCAACTTGCAAAAAAAAATCAACAACAAAAGCCCACTGAAAATAAATCTACCATTTGTTTGAAATGCATCTAGCATTTCTGTCTAGAGGGTCACTTTAAGTATGTTGATTAAATTTTTTTTTAGTCTTTAAATAAACACAAGGCTCTATGGCCCTCGTTTTATTTATTAATAATTTATTTCTATAGTGCTTTTTGCTTCCTTTACTGATTTCAACTCTCCACCACCTAATTTTTAACTTCATTCATATCCACTGCACTCAGCCATTACATATATACTGGATATATAAGCAGTGAATACTGGATTTTATAAACATTTTTCCCCCATGAGAAACATACTGATTTTCTTAAATTCATGGAACTTTATTCAATCATAGGATTCTGATTTCTAGAGCATCTAACCAAGTAATGCTAAATAACCTCCAATTATTATTCAGTTCCATTAATATTTTATCAAATTGCTTTTATCAAATAGTTTAAATGTGTTTCAATTTGAAAATAAAGAATGTGACATTTGCAAAACATAAATGCATGACTTTTAAAAAAGTGAAAGGATCTAGCTAGAAAAATGCTAAATTATTTTTCATTATTTCTCCTCTATAAATAGAAACTGTAATGATGGTGGCTACTTCTCATAAATTCTCCACAATTTAGGCCTGCTGGGTTTAAGTTCATACAAAAACTCCAAACTGTAGATAAAAATGCAGAGTCATTCAGAGAAGAAAATCTTTTGGTTGAAAGAGACTCCTATTTGGGTTCTAAATATTTGAGAGAGGAAGAATATATATAAAATTCTGTCTCCCAGTTGCAAATGGTTAAGTATATAAATTTGCCCAGTAAACAAGACGGACACATATGCTGTGACACTGGTCCCTATTCCTTACTGTGGCTGAAGGGAAACAGATCCTGAGATATCTGTGGTGTTGAGTTTGGAATAAAATGGAAGCTGTTGACCTGGTATTTTGTTGGGGTATGCTCCTCTACTGCACATATGTGTTGGGTCTTGAGTGAAAGATGTCAGCATATGGTACGCGGATGAATCTCATTCAGAAGTTTCAACAGAATATTCCTGGGACATCATTGTGTCTCCAGTATCATCACTTTAGCAGGCTGAGGAAAAGTAGAAGTTCCCAAGTTCAAGACAGGACTTGTCTCAACTGGTATGCATGGCAATTGCAGCAGAAAACTGCATGGCACAGCACTTTCTTCAGAATTAAAAATGTGCCTATATTCCAAAAGAACCTGCAAGGCAATATGTAACAGCATCATACACAATGTAATGAATTAGTCATGTGAAGCTATTAATCATACTCCTTTCACCACTTGCTCCTCTATTAATCCATTCCTGTCAGAAATTTAACATTACAAATTCTTCAGATGTCTCATACACCTACCACTGTTTAAATTAATGTTCAGCTTCCTCAGGTCTCATTTCCCTTCAAAATACTTGTTTTTCCCAAGGAATGAGACAGTACAATCCCCATAGGAAGTCAGACGTTATAAATACTGTGAGAGCCAGTTCTGAAATTAAAAACCTAGAATTATTTCATGCTTAGCAATGCATGACTACAATAGTTAAGCTTTCTAAAATTTTTTGCTAACTGCAAAATTAAAAAAAAAATGGAAAGAACTCAAAGTTTCTTTATTTTATGGATGAGTGGGTACAGCACAAAACTGTGACATCTTCAGTACTTTGCAAGAATCTGAATACGAGTCAGCAGTAGGAAATAGAAAGCTGTGTAAAAATAATACTGGGTAATATCTAAAATACTTTGCTGACCTTTGAAGAAATGGAATATAAACCTGGAGGAGGTTGCTGGTCTGCCTGTTTTACTCAGTTTGTTTTGAGAATTGATGAGAAGCTATTTTAGGAAAACATTTACATCTCAAGAGGATGCTATTAAAACAGCAACACAGCAGAAATCGTTCTTCAGAGTCTGAAGCCTCTGGAAGGTGATTCAAGTTTTGGTGGTGTGACCAATGTTTTTGAGGTTATGTTTTTTTGGAAGTGCTTTGTGTGGGAAAATGGAAGCACTTTTAGAAATTGAATAAGGTAATAGAGTGGCAAGATCATAGGACAGGATCATATAAGATCATTCAGGTTAGAAGGGACCTCAGGAGGTCTAATACAACCTTCTGCTTAAAGCAGGGTCAGCTTGTAATAGGATTTGCCTTGGAATATGGTCAAAGAGCTCATAAAATGCCCTATTTTGCAAGGTATCAGTAGTGAGTGGAAAGGGGGTTCATGTGCTACTTTTGGGGTTGAATTACACTAAAATCTGTCTGGTTTATCAGCCCCAAATTAATACTTTGATAGGGAAGCAAAGATTTGGCAGATAAGCTGCTAGGGTGATGTGGAGACCTATAACTGGCAGTCAATCCTATTAAAGTCCAGTCCACTTCCAGAAGGTAGGTTCCTCTAACATATTCCTTGGAGTGTGTCTGTGAAGTTTCCTCTCTTGAAGTGGGGATGCCCCTTCGAGGATACTCCTCGAGGTTGAGCAAAAGAGATGTGCCCATTAGCATTGGTGTGGTGAGTTACATTAAACTTTGCTTAATAATTAGGGCTTTTTTTCTGGATTTAATTTAATAGCTTTGACAGAGAGCACTATACCACTACCCTCTGAAATCAGTAATTGACAGGTTTTTGCCCACCTGCTTTTTTCTGTGTTATAAACTGTAACATCTTAATTTGTTTCCAAGAATATTGTGAGGGACTGCTCATGTGAGAGTAGCTCAGTTGCTCAGAGCATGATCCTAACAATATCAAGGTTTTGAATTCAATCCCCATATGGGCCATTCACTTCAGAGTTGGACTTGTTGATCCTTGTGGGTCCCTTCCAACTCAATATTCTGTGATTTTTGTGATCTGTAACTACAGATACTGTTCTCCTCCTGTCCACAAATATACTAATTTTATCACTTTTTACATCTAATGAATTACAGGGTAAAAGGGAAAACTTAAGCCTTCATTTTTGGGGAGAGATTTCCAGGAATAAATACAAGAATTATCAGAGCAATTTTTGCAATTCTCTGCAAATACTGATGAAGAGATCAAGCAGAACTCATGCATGCAACACAGAGGAATGTACTAAACAGCAAAAAAACCCCAAAAACCCCACCACTGGTGCTGTGCCTCTGTTCTCCTTGGAGAAATAAGACAGGTGAAAAATAAGCCTATGAATTAGAGAAAGTAGTTTACAGTGGTTTTTTACAATGAATGTTTTAAGTGAAAGCATTGGGATTAAAGCAGGCAAACAGGTCTGTGTTTCTCAAGATAAAAATTACTGTCAGTGTATTTACCTCAACTAGAAATACCTATAGCTGCTAATTTTTCTGACCTTCCTTTTTAGCTGATAAGCACAAGGCAACATTAAATATTCCTGTCTTACTTTATGCACCTGATTTATGATGAAATCATGACTCAGATACAATAGGCTATATTGATCTCTGATGTTAATAAAAGGAGATTATCTTATGAATACTTGTCCACATCATGGTCAGATTTTTTTTTCTTTTTTCTTTCTTTTTTTTTTTTTGCTTTCAGTCATCACTCAGTTCTGCAGCTGATATTAAGCTTGTCCATCAGAGGAAGATTTAAGTATATGTGACTGCTATAATTTTATCACAGTTGTTCAGAATTTCGGTTGACTTACAATGCAACTTTAAAAGCTTTCATTTTATACATTCTGTTTTGCCACCAACCTGACTATCAGCAAAAGCTTTTAGTGCCACATTCTCTGAGGGGAGAGGCATGAGAGACAGCTACCACAAACTGACAGACAACATGACAGCAGTTAAAATAGATTGCTATGCTCAGGCAAACCCAGCAGTGACAAAATGCCACTAACATTGGAAAATACAAGCTTTTAATGTCCTCTCATTCAGCATTTGTCTGAGTCATGCCTTTAAAATATGGGTGTTTGGTACAGGAACATCCCATGATCTGCTTTATACTAGTAGGAAAAGTCAACTTCCGCCGTCAGTGCTGGGAGCTGTAGCTAATCATCAATAGTGTGATTTCATGCTAACGAGACCTAATTGTGCCTCCTCCCATCCCTTCCCATCAACAGCTGATTTCTACAAAGTATCATAACTTGTTATAACATTGTCTTATCAGTTCAATGGGTAAATCCTAATGGTCTGAAAACCCTCAAAGAAACAGTGTAGCTGATCACCGTTTGCTTAATGCACTAAGTAAATTAGAAGTTGAATTGAGTTCATGATGCATAATTGATTTATCTAAATAGCTAACTGAGCACTGGAAGAAGTATGATAAATTAATGGAATGTTCCACAGTAATTATGGCAGGCTCATTCACTCCAAAATTCTTTCTTCATTTTTTATTTCTTATTCCTTAAATTATTTATTTTTCTCCTAATAAATATCCCTATACATAAGACATATATTATGATTTTCCTTACCACCACAATATTATAATTTGTGCAGTGGTTAAGCTGAAGGTAGGGGAATATGGTACATAGGTAGTACCATGAAAAGTTTAATATATATGGATAACCCATTATTTTATTTCAAAATTGTTTATTCTATGAAAATGTTCAGCACAAAGCAATAAAAAATAATAGTTGGGATAACAAGTAAGTTCTCAAAAGTGAGGGGAAGAGGAGGAGCAGACACTGTTAATTGTGGTGATAGTGTCAGGACCTGAGGGAATGGCCTGAAGCTGTGTCAGGGGAGGTTTAGGTTGATATTACAAAAAGATTTTTCACCTAGGGGTGGTTGAGCACTGGAACAGGGTCCCCAAGGAAGTGGTCACAATACCAGCCCAACAGAGTTCAAGAAGCATTTGAGCAAAACTCTTGGGTCCAAAACTCTTGGGTGTGACTCTTGATGTGCCCTGCACCAGGCCAGGAATTGGATTTGGATGATTTTTGTTGGTCTCTTCCATCCTAGATTATTCTATGATTCTTTGATTCTTTGTGCTTTATGGGTTGTGTTCCTTTCCAATTTTTGTTCAAGTATACCAATAAAGCTACAGTTACTTAATACTAAAAATAGACATTTTACATAATTTTTGTTGCATATTCACATGTGTTTTCACAATAGCTAGAATAACTTGTTATCTTATAGTCCTTAGACTGTACCAGAAAAACATTTTAGAAACAATCTTCAGATATTGAAATCACTGTGCCTTTTAGGCAGTAGACTACTTTATTTGCAAAAGCATCTAGGAATATAGCAAAATCCATTCCAGAAGCAACATGAGTTTAAGTTCACAACAGTTTCCTTTTTTGTTTTGGAATTAGATGTTTACAGTAACAGCATTTTAAAAGCTTTATGGTGAAACTTAAGAGCTGTGACCTTATTTCAAGGTCCCCTGGCTCCTTTCCTGAGATTAGCATGTACTTATATTGCTCTCCTAACCTTACAACTGAAGTCTATATCTACAAAATAGAACTCTTTAAAGACAATATAATTGGATAAATATAAATTGAAAAAAAAGTTTTTCTATACAGAATATGTGACCTCACCTGCTGCGTAATTATAACTGATTAACAAAAATAATTTGCAAAATGTTGAGCCAGTTATATTTGGATTTTTTCCTAGGTAAATCCAGGTAAGTATAGGACATGTCCAAATGGAACATCTTATTATCACCACAAATTGTCAGCGTATTGACAATTTGAAGCAGCAGTTGATAAAGTGTTGCTGTTGTGGTTAGCCAATCTGTCTGAAAGATCTTTACTGAACTAATTTTCACTTTTTTTTTTTCTTTCTTTTTTCTTTTCTTTTTCTTTTTCTTTTCTTGCTTAACACCTTCTTTTTGATTAAACTTTCACGTATTTCTTCATGTTGTCTTATACCAGAAAACATAGGGGAGACACAACTTACACACCAACTTATTTGGCTTTGAGTCACATTTTTTAAAGTTAAGTTTTTACAATCTTTATGTCAATGTTTGGGGCTTTTTATATTTTTCTAGGAGTTCCATTCTTTTCCAGTCTCTTGATGTAATTTTTTTCAAAATATGATACTGTGTTGCAGTTAAAGATTCATTTTCTTCTCCTTTCAATCTTCAACTCTAACTTTGTTGTCTTTGTAATCATCTTTGCTAAGACTTCTAATTGAATATATTAATTTTATACAAATTTTACTCAAATAGAGTAGATGTTACATTTTTTCTTTGGAAGAAAAAGTGAAATAAAGGGTGAAACAAAAATAAGGTGATAAAAAAATGGAGATCTGTATGACTGTGGTGAAAGAGGAAAGATAAGGTAGAGATAAGAGAAGATATAAAAAAAAATAATAACAATGTGGGAAATTTAACAAAGTAAGAACAAATTGTTGGGTTCACAGTCCACTGATAAGAAAAAAAAAATCAAGATCATACATAAAAGATTCATTTTCCAAAGGAAAAATATTATATTAAAAAATAGTTAAAGTAATCTAAGGGTTGAGAATCTGTTGATCCAAACCAAGTGCCCTCTACAATAGAATAGCTGTTGTTTCACATACAAATTAACTTGTCAAAAGTCTTTCAATCCCAAAGGCCAGATCATAATGTTCTAAAGCGTGTTCTCTTACCTGGATGATGCCATTTGAGCTGTCTCAAATAGCACAGTGTGAATTTCTGCCAAAAGGGCTGTGATACGTTTTACAATTTTAAGCAATGCCAGTATATTGGGATATCAAATGCAATAATGACATGAAAGAAGTCTGAGTAATAGACTAGGAATACATGGAAGCATTTTACAGCAGACTCCACAACATACACTTGGCTGACAACCCCAGAGACCAAGTTGTTCTCTTTCCCATTTGTCCAGCATCACCAGTCAACAATTTTATTCTTTTCTGCTCAAGGAAACCTCACCTTACACCTCTGGTTCTAGTGATATGGCTTTTTTTTTTAATGTCTAATGAGAAGAAAAAATAATAATAATAATAAAAAAAAACTGAAAAGGAGGTAATCTCTAGGGTTTTAAAATCCAGCTTGGTACAGAGCTAATAATACTAGTAAACCTTCATTTACATGGAATACAGTCACACTGACCAAACCTATCACCTTCTGTTTGCTTTGCTGTCAAAACATCCTATGACCTACCTCGTACCAGCACAGATTTTAGGGGAAAGGATTTGCTTTTCAAAACTGTAAATATAATAATTAACAATGGTAATATCATAACCTTTTTGTAATTTCTTGATTTACATTTAACATTTGAGTACTTGGATGAAAAAGAAAGGACTATGTGGGACATGAAATAAGTCAACAGTCACATTCAAGTAAGAACAGATCAAAACTAATAGTGATGCAAAAGTTCACAGGAAAATTCAAGTTATCTGGAAAAAAAAAATCCAGCAACACCCTGTATTCTAAGCTACACTTGATATAAGATGCTCCTTACATTTTCATTCTTTGTCTGTGAAATTACTTCAAGCCTGTGTGTCTGAAGAACTATAGCACATTATTTTACATGTAGTCTTAAAGTTGAAGTCTGTAGCCCTTGTGTTTTACAAACTATTTTCCTATTAGAAAACCTCTTATTTAATATTTGTTTCATAGGTCCAAGGATACATACAGGTTGATAAAATACAGATGCCTACCAAGGTCCACAAATTAA
Organism: Zosterops lateralis; assembly: GCF_965231275.1. NCBI lineage: Eukaryota > Metazoa > Chordata > Aves > Passeriformes > Zosteropidae > Zosterops > Zosterops lateralis. The sequence continues at coordinate 75,003,563 of NC_139762.1, forward strand.
AACTCCAAAGCCTATTTTAAAGCTTTCTGATCTTGTTTAATCAGCAGCATCAGAGTAGGCAATTCCCTTGTGTGCTCCAGTTAACTGAGTGTTATTGCTTAGATAAACAGTACACCTATTCTGATTAGGTTCATGTTTATTCATTGAGGCAAAGAAATAAGGGATGGAAACACCCCTGAGGTCATCTTGTCCAATACCTTGTAAGTGTACGATTGTTCCCGATGGGAGTAGAATTTTTGTACAGTCCAGCTTTAACTAATTCAAATAACATGGTTTCTTTCTTTTCCAGTGAGAATTATTAAGCAACTTAATACACTTATACACTTTTAACAATCTTTCAAAAATTGTTTGAGTCTCTGGCAGTTACATAGAAAATGGCTCAAGTAAAGATCCATCTTTCATACACAGTGTTTTCAAGTAATGCTACACCTTTATGAAAGTTTTATTTCTTAGCTGATAAAAAAAGAGTTTATAAAGTTATCTCGTAGTGGTTTTGATCCATTAGATTTCTGTTTTATTAAACATTCTTATCATTTTGAAATTTCTGTTTCAATAAAGTTTCATCTTCAGTTGTCTTCTTGAAAACTTTATTGGTAGCCTAGGGGATTTTGGGGGGGTTGGGCCATTTTTTATTTTTTTTTTTTCCATGGGGGTGGGTAGAGATGTCTTGTTTATTTTGTGTTAAAAATATTTACATCATTATCCTTCTTGCTTCTTATCAAACTTATTATAAGAAACATTTTTGAGACATTTCAAAACTTCTCCCTGGTTGACTCTGCTTTGATTTCATTGCTACAGAATGTATTTTTAAAAGGTGGGAAAATATTCCACAAATACTGCAAGCAAGTTTATGTACATTTCAACAGGTTCCATTTGAAATATGTGTTTACAAAACATAGTCAAATTAACTTTGATTGCATAGCTGAAAGTTTATATATTAGAGATGGCTACTGGCTTTGTCATGGGGAAGGAAGGTCCCTCAGGTAGAGACTGCTCAAAAATCCATTGCATCAGCAGTTTTCTGAGGTCTTATTCTGTAGCACTCCAGGTGCTATTCTTTTCTTAGAAACTGTGTGCCTTCCTCTAGGCACAGAGCTCTTTGCCCTAAGTCTTCTACATCAATTATATATCATCTCCTCCATGACCTTCACTTGTGAAGCAATCAGGAATTCTACAGAAACCTAAAGCCTCACATAAAGTCACGGAGGGAGTGAGGCAGAAAAGTTAAATCAACGAACAACATGCCGTACTTTTCAGGTAGTCCATACCCCCAGATCTTAATCCTGGTTGTAGGCTTGGAATTCCCTTCTACTACCTCATGATCTCAAGTCCTACAGATCCTCAGCTAGTACTGGGAAGTCATCATTTAGTAAAAGAGACAAAAGTTTGAATTTCTGTCTTGTTAATGGGCAAGGCTTTAGTACTAGGACAGTAGAGATTGCTTTAATACATAACACCTGTGCCACTGTATAGTAGCTGAATGCACAATCATGTTAGTATTTGAATGTCTTCTTTCAAATAAACTTGAAAAATATCTGTCAAAACAAATTCCACCTTTTGTTGCTTCTACATATACTGTGAGTTTTTAAAACATCTCTCCTCCCTTCTTACTTCCTGTGCTGGATCTGTATGTGAAATCTCAGCCTGTGTGAATTCAATAAATACATTTATGAGGGGCAAGTTTTGATATAAAATCTTATCAGTTCCATGTCTTTTACTGAGGTGACTTAGCTTGAATGTATATTTAGCACTATAAATAAAGTGCATAGATATAAATGGGAAATTAAAAAGAAAAATCAAACCGTTTGCCCTTAGAAGAACAGCATAATGCCTTGCTCCTAAAAATCAATTTTTATGGGGTTTTCATTTTGATACAATAAGGTCAGTTAGACATAATAATCTTTAGCTTCCAACTCACTAGTATCTGCTGCAGTGAAATAAAACCTGCAAACTCTTGTTTTATGCAGAAGGTGAAACTGAATTACCATAATGGTGCCTCGAGGTCTAAATGCTCTGAACCAAGCACAGAGAACTGCATTAGTGGATCAATGGACAGGATTTCTTGGGAGTCCCTCTGTTTCACAGTGGCAATTTTTGTATTTTCGGATGGCAGTGCAGGAGCTGGCTGCTCTGTAGGGTGCAGCCACATTTTTAGCAGTGTCCTCAAACAGAGTTTTTGCAGCATGAAGGCAATTCAAAAATATTTGCCAGGGCATAGAGGGAATACAGGTGAGAAGAGGAAGACCCTGTCTGAACAGTCATCAGTGTTACCACCTGAGTATTTGTCTAACTGAGAGGTGATGGTTACACAGGTGCTATCAACTGCTCTTAAATAAGTCTCCACAACCAGCCTTCCTATCCCTTACCTCTATTCCCTTGTTTCAGGATAATCCAAATGTGGTCCCACATTGTATATCAAGAACAGAGAGGTAAAAAATGCACTCATTCCTCCTGACTGTTCAGAGTACCTGTGCTTCCAGGTGGTCAGAGAGACAGAGAGGCATTGCCACAGAAATGTTTCCATCAAAGCACTGGCCCTGGATCTGTAGTACTGGAACATGGTGACACATAATGGTTCAGAACCTCTCGACCTTGACTACCAATGCTGAGTACCATCTGGGCACAAATCTCAAGCAGTAAAACATAGTTGGATTCTTTTAAAAAGAACTACACTTAGGTTTATCATCACCTGGGTTCTGATGGAATACAGGAAATAAAAAAGCCGCAGTCTGTTATTAAAATCTAGTTAAAAATAACTGTGGATGAAGACTAAAGGCTAAATCAGGTGCTCTGTAGCTGGGGTTGCATCAGTCCATTTTAGTTCCTTAGTGGTAGACATTTTGAAAGAATCTAGAAAATAGAATCCTTTTGTTTCTCTTTTAACACTTATTGCTATTCTTAGTTTTCTTACATTGGTTACATCAATTGTCCTCTACCTACTTCAATAATGTGTGATCAAATATAATGGGATTGTGTGCATCTATATTGAATTTTGGAGAAAAGAATTTTTGCCTAATGCAGCCTACAAAGAAATCAAGTGGAATAAAATGCAATAAAATGTCAGAAGACAACAAGCTGGAGAAACAATGGCTACTCTTGCTTAGGCTCTGTAGTTTTCATTCATCCGATAAAATAGGTCTGTAGGTTCTCTAGTATGTGGAGATTCTTCAGTATGGATAAAGACTGCAAAAATAACATTAACACAAAGAAAGAAAACTTAATTAGTCAAATGAAATCCAGAGATTTACTTTTAGAAAGAAAAACTAATAATGGAATGCACAAACAAAAGCAAATACAGTTGTGAACAGGAAATAGATTATATACAGTTATAAATAAAGAATGGACAGAGGAAATGGGACACTCAGCAGTATATTTTCCTAGAAGATAAGGCAAATTAAGTTGCAATAAATTCCCCCCAAATGTACAGCTTTGTAAGAGAAAAAAATTTCCTTTTAATAGAGTTGAATGGTATCACATTAAAAAAAATGGTGAGGCAACAAATTTGTTAGGTCTTATCTGCCATGAGACAATGGATTAAATACAACAGTGCAAATGCAGAAAATAAGGAACCTACCTAACCAGAGTAGAACTTACTGTCTTCAGTTTCCAAGGGAAAAATAAAAGCTTCATGCTGTTTCTGCCAGCACTTGAGCATTTGGATACAGTGCAAAAGCACTTCCAGTAACAGTAAATTGGCAATGCAAATGAGAAGAGGATTAATATGGTGCTATACTATAAAAAATTCCTTTTTATTTTTAAAAATGGGAGGCATCACAAGCTTAGGTACATTGGCTGATAATGAACTGAAAAGTAGTGGATGAGTTACAAGAGGAAGGAAAAAGGTCAAAAATCTAGCCTTGGACTGACAGTGAAATAAGTGGTTGTTTTAGGGCAGCTGTATGAGAGGCTATTAACACTTCTCCTCCACTAAGTTTTGATGTATTCATATGTAAAGTAGAGCATGAACAGCAGACTAACACTATAACAAACTAATCAAATTATTGCTGGTGAAAGCAGATCCTGACACATTAAATAATCTCCTTTTTTCTTATGATACTTGTCACTGCAGGGATTTTCTGACTAGTATAAGGAAACAACTTATAAAATCCTTTCTTATTCATGGTAATTCTAGATGTAGTTCTTCAAGAATGGGGGAGTAACCTTCTGTAGATTACATTTTTCACTGCAGAAATGAAAAATGTCATTAACATAATGTAACTGACCTTCTCAAGGCTTGTATTGCTGATCCTTTGCAGGGGTCAGCACTACTACAACATCTGTATATTCAATCCAAAACGTTTTTCTCTTCTTTACTTTGGCAATACTAGGATTTAGTAAGGTACCTAAAATTTTTCTTCTGCTCATATCATAGTAATCCCTGATGCTAAGATCAGAGACCATTGAACTGACTTCCTAGAGCCCCAGTGCTCTTAGTAGACAGCAATAATAATCCTGCCCACCAGAAATACTGTTTTAAAATGCTTTGGTATATTGGAAGTGCAATATTGTTATTGCCAAATTTACTGATTAATCACTGAAAATCTGGTGGTATCCTGTAATTTTCTACACCTAACCAGAAGTGGTAATAGTTCCTAAAGCTGAAATCCAGCTGTTCTGCAGTCATCCAAAATTGGTATTTTTGTGATCCCCTTTCCAAGTTACATTGTTCTCTTGGACTGTGTAGAGACTCCAACCAGCAAATCTGTCCAATGATAAGAGGGGTCTGACTCATTTTACTGAAATTAAATCCAAATGCTGATCAACTTCTAAATTTGGCCTCTTATACCAATTTCAAAACTGGTATTTTATTTCACTTGCATTAACTTTTAAGTGGTGTAACACTGAAAATATCAAAGGAACTTCTCTTCCTTTACACCAGTAGGAGGGAATAGAGCACTGCCATCTACTCTTGCTTTTTAGTGTATGCCATTTGCTTTTTTAAAACTGTGTACTTAGTCTGTATTTCTAAGTATAATGTTTTATCCTTTACTAAGCAATTTGAAGTGTTAACATTAAAAATATGCTTTCAACATAAAGGTACATTTAACAAAGCTCAGTATGAATTTCTCCTGGCATGAACTAAGTTAATTTTTCATCACTTGGGAGTATATCTTCTGGCATAACAAAAGCAGCTAATGCATTGATGTTTAAGGGTATTTGTGAAGAGCTAGAATAGAGTATTTTTAATTGGCTTTATTGCACTGAAATGACTGTGGTTTAGATTATTTCTAAGGAATGTCAAAGCAAACAAATAAGCAAACTCTACCCCTAAATAGTTTCATTTTCATCCAAGCTTCTTTGAGAAATAGATGCGAAGAACTACTAATCTTAATGGTTTACAGCAGATGACTGAAATAGGCATTATTTACCACATAACATAGGAGGCCAAACCTGTAAGGTGGGAAGGTGCAAGAATCCCAATCTGTATGAGACGTTTCTCATTTATATCAACTCTAGGGTGCTCCTATCTGTCCCTTGCTTCCTCCCTCCTTGGATTGCTCCTCTCAACACTTTTGGTTGTACTATGGATGGAGAAAGAGGTGCAGACCCTATTTAGGGAGTTATCCTGTCCTCCTGGACAGTTCAGAGATGTGCTTACAGACCTAGGGCCACCATGGGAGGTGCTGCCAATACCAGCCTGGGACCTCTGTGCCCCGCTTATCCCAGCTGGGCACCATGGTGGAATCCAGGCTGTGGATGCCAGGGGATTGGTGGGCAGGGGGAGCTGGGAGAGGCCTTGCAAGGAGTTTTTCCTATGCTCAGGAGCCACCACAGCATCCTGGAACACCTTGCCTTGATCTCTCAGCCCATCTCAGTACCTCTCCAGCACTATCCCCATTTCTTCACCAAGAAGGAAGAAAGGAGGACAGAACCCTACCAGCCTGCAGGTATCTGTTGGCCCCATTGGATGTTTTGAAAGATGTAGAACAGTCCTACAAGAACCTTAAAACTGACTTGTGTATAAGACTGGTTTACAGAACATATGGCTCTCTTCTATGAAGAAAGTAGAAAATAATCAAGTATATTCAGTAATGGAAAATTATATTCCTAAGAGTGCTTTGATTAAAGTTACCACTCTTGTTTTCTTTATAGCTTTTAATTTGTTTGTTGTTTGATCTGTGGAGATGACTTTAAATGCCTTTATCATTTAGTCCATAATTTTTTCAGTTTAAATTACATGTTATGCATCTCAATTTAAGTTGTAATGCAGTCATTCAGTCTGTCTCTTTTCTTAGTTAATTAATCAGCTCAGAGTGACCTTTCAAAGGTATCCTGGAATCCCAAGAATCCAACAATTCCCTGAGATGCAAAAATAGCTTCTATGTCCTGGTGATAAGATCTCCTTACAGCAGTTATACAGGCCACTGGGATTACTCACTTTCTTGTAATTAAGCTTATGTGTAAATACTTTGTTAGTGTATGTGCAAAATACATCTTTCACATTTATCTTGCTTACTTTTCTGTGGCAATTAATGATGCCTAATTTTACTAATAAACTCTTTCTTTGACAGTTTTTCAGAAAAACAAATATTTTCTGTGGGTAATTCTTACATTTGGACTTGGATCTTTTTATTGAAGTAAGCAGCTTTTTCTAAGATATTTCTGTCAGGGTGTACCATAAGTACTTGTTTAGGAATATTCAAGGATGAGATATTAAGGAAAAAAGTAAGGGGAGCAGACACAGGTTTATGGTTCAGAATATGGAGTAATCCTGCTTTATGAAATAGAAAGCAAATCTGGTAAGAATGTGAAATCTTCAAGCAACATTTTATCCCCAGTTCTCTTCATACAGCAAGGAATACAAAACTGCTGTGCTGTTTCTCAAGATTGCTTTCTATTTAAATGTACAATAGCTTGCTGAGTAACTCTGTCACTGTCAGAAGATTGCAGATGAATGGAGTTGAGAGAAACAAAACCACTTATACTCTTTTGAATAAAGATGTATTTAGCAACAGCTGAGACATGTGCAGGAACCTGACAGGATCCTGCAGCCCAAGCTGGTGAAGCTGACATGAGGGTATTATCAGAGCCTCACACCAGATTAAAAGGCTCCAGGGACCACAAACCACACAGAATGCAGCAAACAGTCCTGGTGAACAGCAAGCTGTGCGTGAGCCAGCAGTGTGTCCTTGTGGCCAAGAATGCCAATGGGATCCTGGGGTGCACTAGGAAGAGCACTGCAGGTTGAGGGAGGTGATCCTGCCCCTCTGCTCAGCCCTGGTGAGGCACATCTGGGGTGCTGTGTCCTGTTCTGGGCTCCTCAGTGCAAAAGACCTGGAGCTCCGGGAGCACGTACAGCAGAGGGTGAAAAAGGTGATTAAGGGATAGGTACTTCTCTCTCACAAAGAAAGGCTGAGGAAGTTGGGCTTGTCCAGACTTCAGAAGAGGCAACTGAAAGAGGACCTCTGTGGGGGTGCTGGAATTGTTTTATAGGTTTTAGTTATAAGTTTAGTGTGGTTTGGACTTTAACCCTAGCTAGACAAAAGCTCCTGTCCTGGAATGTTCTTATCAGAAGTTGATAAGAGTTTCCAAGACAACCTAAGCCTCTGCCTGGAGTTTGGTCATCCCATTGTCTTTTCCCCCATCCCAATGTATCTTCTCCCCTCTCCTGTCCATCAATCTCCCAGGCCTGAGACCTTCTGAGAGGTGTCGGCCAGTGGTTGGTGGATCCCCCAAGACCCCACCCCAATTTACCTGATTTGTTGAAGTTTGTGTATTGCATTTGGAATTAGCCACCTTGCTTTGTTTCATTGGTTTTGCAACTTGTATCCACCCCTGAGATTTCTGGTGAACAAAAACCCCCTGCTGACCAGGCCCTGGGTCACTCTCCAGAGGCACAGGCCTGGGACCAGGGACTGCCCCTGTGATCCCCGAATAAAACCTTTCCTCCTGAGCCTCGAGTGTCCCCTTTTAAACCACGGCCGTGACAGCCAAGGCAAAGGTACTGCGGAGCCAAGACCCACGCAAAGGTACTGTTGAGGCATATCAGAGATAGCAGGGTGGTCCAGCCGAATGCTGGGCTGGCCTGAGAGACAGATACGTGAAGCAACAGACCTCATCAATGGATGTAAGTATCTGAAGGGAGAGTGTCAAGAGGATGGACCCAGGCTCTTCTCAGTGGTGCCAGACAATAGGACAAGAGTCAATGAGCATAAACTGGTGTGCAGGAAGTTCCACCTGATTATGAGGAAGAACTCCTTTACTGTGTGGGTGCCTGTGCACTGGAACAGATTGCTCAGAGGGAGGGGGGGATCTCTCACTGGAGATACTGAAGAACTATATGGAAACAATCTTATGCCATGTGCTCTAGGATGAGCCTACTTAAGCTGCAGGTTTGACCAGATCACCCACTGGGGTCCCTTCCAGACTTACCCATTCTGTGATCCAGTTGTATTTGTGTACTGTTCTCCAAATTCAAACTGAACAGTGAGGCATAACAATTTATCTTACTTTGTCTCTCAGTTCCACAATATGTTTGAATTTCCATTAGGCTTTGGCAACCTGTTCTTAAATGTAGCACATACTTTGCTCAGTGATTATGATGATAAATTCTTTGCAGAGGGAATCTGCAGGATGAGGCATAGTGTGAGACTGCTTATGAATCTCCTGGCAAATAGGCAGGACTCTTCTCTGTTTCTCACAGAGCTGTCAAAGAAACAATTAATGTGTTAGTGTGATCTCACACTGTAAAGCATCTTATGCTGCTGGCAATAATTATGTGCCCCAGCTGAGTAATTTTTTTTTTTCTAAAGAGAATGAGATGCCAGATAAATTGCAGCCAGTGAAATCAATAGCTTTTTATGCAAGGTCTGAAAGGCCATTTTCTTATGTTTTCCCTCTTCTGAGAACAGTCATCAGAGCAGCTGAAATATGTCTGCAATAAATGCATTCATTTCTGCAGTTTTGATATGGGCAATAGTCTTATGCTTTGCTTGGGACAGAGCAGATCAGCTTTTTCTTTTCCTGTTTTACCAGATTTCTTTTACCTTGCATTAGGACATATAACCTCTCAGGACACACAGCTGATATATGGAGTTCCATGAAACTTGGGAGCCATTACAACATATTTAAGGACAGAATAACCATACTGACACTAACTTTTCATGACACTGTGTGTCCCTGTGTTCTGCATGCTAACAAGACTGCACTAGTAAATGTTAGAAGTCAATCCACACTATTCATACCTAGATGGAGAAAGGAGGCATGATCTTCCTCTGAAATGTACTGATCAGATCATGTAATAAGTTTCCCTGTGCTATTTAAACTGTGTAAGTAGTTAAAAATATTTCTCAATTTCTGAATTAAAATTAAAAATCAGATGCATGTGATACAGCATTTGTTGGTAGACTTAACTGTGTCATGAGCAGTTTCAAAGGTATGATGCTTGATGTGAAATTTGGATGAGCAGTTCTTCAGCCATTACCTTCAGTGAGCTCTGCCAGATGACTGAGAATGTGTTAGAGTAACTTAAGATACTGTGATGCTTTTTCTCGCAAATATGACAATTGTAGTAATGCAGTCACAAAAACTGAGAAACCATGATCACTGGAGATAGCTTGGGGTTCATCTTGTAGTTATTTAGCATTGCTAGAACTAGAATTTTACTAATATGTTTGGTAATAAATAAATACTTTTTTTATATTACTCTGACATTAGAATACTGATATGTTTATAGAAGAAACTGAATATCTAATAGACTAATGTTACAAGGCATTATAAGAAAGGCACCAGGGGTCTTTGGGTTAATCTCCTGGTGTTGCAAATTAATCAGGATCTGTGTCTAAATCCTCTCTAAATTAATTTTTATCTCTATATCCTTCTACTACTCTTCAGAGTTCCTCAGTTTTGAACACCAAATTGCAAATTCCTTCTTCTAAATATAATCCCATTCCCAGAAGCCTGTTTTTCAAAGCCTAAAAATTTAGTTCTAGCCCTCTTCTACTTTAGTGTAATGAGACCTATGCAGTTTTACTAACTGCCTCTGCCACTCATATTTCCCTATAGTAATTTTGGAATGCACTGACTAATTTTGGACATGGTTTAAAACCAGTAACATTTTCAAAGTTTTATTTTCAAAGATTCCTGCGTATTTTCTGAGAAGAATAGCCAAGTACAGCAGAGTTGAAAACCAACGACCTCTGCTGAGAAGGAGAACAAACAGAAATGAGTTCCTGATATACCTGGAGAGGCTCATCAGTGTGTGTACATATCTTTGGTCTACTCACAGTGTTCCTCTCTTTTTGCCTGATGGCGTTATCTTGGAGAATTAACTTGATTCATTTGAGGTATAGAGGGAAGACACAGTATTGAGTAGGACAACTGAGGACAGAAATGCTTATGGCTTACTGTTCATAGTACAAAAAAAAATGAAAATGAAAATAAATAGCTTCTATAAAAGTCTTCTTTCAACCATTAGGTTTGCCTTTCTCATGAAACCTTACCTAAATGGTCAGATAAAAATACAGTGCATCACTGGCAACATTCAGTTTTCTTGTTTTCTTTTTTTTGTAATAAAGATGAGTTAGGATGCGCAGTCTTCTGCTGTTCCTGAACCATGCTTAGGGTAATTTGTCTTCTGAGGCTTGTGACTAATGGCTTAAACATGACAACATTCACAAGTGTTTATTTCCATTTTGCAGATTTATAAGGGAACTAAATCTGTTCTATGTAAACAAAACAAGATGAAATCCATGTTTATGATCTATGTATAAAAAATGTAAGAAGGCAAAAAAAGGAAAGAAAGCTAATAAAATTGTCTTAGGGCCATAGCACTTTCACTTTGAAAACAGTCATAAAGTCTGGAAGTTAAAAGCTTGCCTCAGGCATAGTGCAAGAATATCATGAGGCAAATCAGAAGCTGGATCTTTTTTATATGTGGAGTCAGTCTGATATGGGAGGAGTGTCCTCTTTCCTCAAAAAGTAAGTTGTATTGAACATAGGTTAACTGAGAATAGTGTCTATTTTCATGCATCTTGAGCTTCCCCAAGATAGCAATCAAAGCCTAAATAAGGAAAGTCAGAGTAAATAGCACTAGCAGAACATCATCAGAATAAGAACTGAGGAAAACCAGTCGCCACTCATCACTGTTTCAGCTGCTTTAGTCATGAAGTCTAAAGAAAGTATTTAATTATAAAAAAGAAAATACTTTTGGAACAATAATGGGGACACAATTATTCCTGAATAATTTTGGAATAAGGATAAATGTGTATTTTATACCATAAGAAACTCATCCCAGCTTTAAATATCACAGAAATAATGATGTTTATGGCTTAGGCTTAGCTTAATACAAACTTATTGCAGAGTATAAGACATATTATATCAACAACTCCTTTTCAGTTTTCCACCACTCTTTGAATATTTTCTGGTGTCCTTTTCCTAAACTGTATCAGAAATTAATAAAATTACCTTTTACCTTGAATTTAAATGAATTTTGGTTATTTCTTAATTAAACAAGAGAATAGCAAATATACCTTATCTCTTCAAAATATAAGCCAGTTAACTCTGTTCTATAGAATGAGTGTCTCCCATTCCCTCCCCCGAGTAGAAATTTTGGGGAATTAGTAGAATTCTACTAATGCATTGACAGTGAAATTTGAAACAGATGTGTACTTTGGAAAGGAGGAGAATTTTTGCTCTGAATGATAGGAGAAAGAAGTACACTGTCCTTGAAACAGCAAGTGCTAGTCATTGGAGCATGTGACATCTCAGATGGGAATACTATAGGGTCTCTTTGGTTTTGCCTCTGAACAGTCACTACATTGAAATCAAATGCATTAATTGATCATGTTGATTACAAGTGAATATTTGATCAAACTAAACTGACTGATCTGCTGAAGTATGAATATAGTTCAAAGCAGAATGCAGCTGAAGTTTCCTTTCGCAAAGCTAACACATTGAGTAGTCATTTCTTAATACATCCTGGGGACTTAACAACATATTTCATCCATTTTCTTTGTATTGCATCACAAACTTAATTTCAACAGTTCTTCAGCAGAAAAATAATAGCAGTGATTTAACCTTATGTATGTTGTGAAGTTTAATGAAAAGGTAATGTGTCTTCTGTCCTCCACAGAGAACCTCTGCATGTTAACTCTAGCTGTGAATTTTTGAGCATAACATAATTAATTTCACAATTGTTTTCTTGATCTTACTAATAATAATGCAGATAATTGGTATGTTTGTTCTTGTTTAAAAGTTAAAAAATTCATATACTATTCTTATGAAAGGTAGTGTTAAATTGATTTAAAATGAGAGCTGTAACATCATCAGAAAATAGTTGGTTTTTTTTTTTTTTTTTTTTTTTTTTTTTTTTTTTTTTTTTTTTTTTTTTTTAAGGTAGTGGGAGGAAATAATGACTTTTGTTACTGTTCTTGGCTAAAGGCCTGGTGGTTAAAAGCATTTTTTTGTTTGTTTGCTACAGAATCCATTATCAGAGCTTTGAAATCTTAAATTAATCTCCATAAGCCTGATGATAATTACTGTGGCAGGTTTGTGGGTGTAGAAAGAAGGAGGCAGAGCACTTGATCCAGCTTCTGTGGTTGCTAGGGCAAGGATCTCATTGTCTCTAGAATGTGATTCTGTGAGAGTAAAACCATGCATAATTGCGTTTTAATAACAGTGCAAACAAGCAGTTCAGCTGAAGGTACTGGAAGGGTCGTTGCTGTCCTTTCTCTGTTTCACTCAGCCCCTCCCAATGGAGGTCAGCCAGCTGCAGCAATTATTGCTGCACAGCCTCTAGAGCTCTTGGGTGGCTATTCCTATTAATGCTTAAAAAACCAAGCAAACAAACAAACAAACAAACAAAAAAAAAGGCAGCAAAAAAAGCCCCTATACCTGTTCCATGCTGACCACTGCTTTGGGAAAAAAAGCCCCTATACTTCTTCCTTGATGAAAACTGCTTCTTTGAAAGAAGATTTTGATGGATACACCAGTGTATCACAGCTACTCTCAACGGATATTGCAGCAGTAGTTATTTGTAGTTACTGTCTTTGACTGAATAAATATCAATTTGCATACCCATTATGAGGTTTTGCAAGCATAATGTGTGCAAAAGCATTTATGTCAGGCACAGTGAGCTTGCTTATAAATCTTGAAAGCAAATGTTAAGAACAAAGACATGTTTGAAGTTCTGAGTACATAGGGAAACAGGTTGCTTAATGAGCAGCACAGGGCTTGAATGCTTGCAACACTATTTCTTTTAGGTTTTTGTTCTGCTGTTGTCTCAGTGTTTGAACTTGTCAGATGGTATCCTAAGTGAAATAGCTGCCATTTCTAACAGATCTGTTTTCCCTTTCTTTCATCTCTCTCTTGGAAGGAAGAAGGGGGATTAGCTGTGCATTTTAAAATTTTTTTTAATCTGTTACTGAACATGAGCAACCCAGTTCCTCCATGTTACAGACTTTGTGGGTATTCAATTAACCTTCCTTCCCAGATGATCATGTCTGCCCCTGTGCTGTGCCCTCCATTCCCAAGGTGAAACTGTTTGTGGGGCCGTAACATGATCTGAAGGAGAGAACAAGTGTGGGCTAAAAAGGAAATACTGTTTAAATGTAGATTAATTCCCATATTGCATCATAATGACTTCTACTGCACAGATGTATGAATATAACAAGGACAAGAAATTATGTGACAAAATATATGTTTCTATCAGAGATGGTTTCATTCTTAAATGCTTGTTTCACTGTAAAACTGTAATCTTGCAGAAAGAGTCTCCAGGGTTCTGCATATCCAAGCTCTGTGACTACTGAGTGTACACAAACAAGGGAATACTCAATTACCACTTCTTCAATAGATAGATTTCTGATAAAAAACATGAATGCAGAAAAAAATAATCCTGTACTTACCATAAAGTTTAATAAGGATTTGCAGTCATTGAACCTATATGAAAAAAAGTATGAATGTAGTGACATATAAATAATACACAGATTGTATTAAAAAAAAAAAAAAAAAAAAGTCTGGCAGCAGAATTTCTTGCTGTCATTTTTATCAAGCTGAATTTGGAAGGCTATCTGAGAGGAAATTACAGTGAACAATAGCTATATAATAGCCATTGTTATATAGCTATTATATAGTTATTATAGTTATTATATTTATAATATTATAATATTATATATTATAGTTATATAGTTATTATATAGCTTATAATGAAAGTATGGGTAAGGACTATTGTAATACTCTAATTAAAAATATGTGATGGCATTATAGCATTTCTAGAATAAAAGCCTACTGTAAAATGGAAAGTATGGCAAAATTCTTTGGACTAAACATGGTAGAGCCTTTTTTTTTTTTCTTTTTTAATGGACTTGCCCAGAGCATAATAGTTGGTTTAATTAAATTATATTATGTAGCACATATAACCATAATAATTCCAAGCCAAGAAACAAAACTTAAGTGTCATAAATCATTTAATCAACTAGGTATGTTTGAAATGTGAAACTACAGCGTACTCATAGGAGAGCAGAAATCACATCATAATAGTTTTAGGTGACTAAATATACATGTATAAATATGTCTGTTAAGGAGCTCTTGAGCCTTAAATCAGAATTTTTAGCACTCTGAAAGAAATTAGAGTACTAGGCATATAGATAGTGCTAAGCTAAGATCATGTAAGTGTGCAAGGATCCTAAATGCACTGTGATATGTCTCACAACAAACAACAGTATTCAGAATTCTGTACATTAACCTTTCCACAAATACATGAATTGATGAAAAAGTTAAAGCATCATAACTGGATTTTCTTACATTGGCTAAGAATTTTCAGGTTAAAATAGACCAAGATATGCAATAAGACACCGCAGCATCATGGCATGTCCTGGAATGTTTCATCAGACAACAGTGGAAACTTCTGGTATAGTCATTGGGCTGTTCTTCCTTGTCTGGAGAGATACTATTGAGAAAACTTATAAACTGACCACTGTTTCAGTTTACATTCCTTCTAGATAACACATTTTGTTGAAGAATTCTCTTTCTATATATTTCCATTCTTCAAAGAAAATGACAGACTAAATTCAGCAGGTTATCTCTCTTACATGGCCAAAGAAGTCAGCATTTCCTATCAAATACCACTGTCTATGCCACAAACATTTAATTTTTGTCAGGCCCTAGATAACAGCTTTAAACTGATATTACATATTTTTAAGTTTTCACCTTAAGATTTCTCATCCCTCAAGATGGGAAGAGCTCTTTTTTTCGCTTGTTTTGTATCTGATAAACTGTAAAATACTGCAGAAGGCTATATGAAAGCACAAGTGAGTAGATGACATTTGACCTGAAGTCCTGCAACCATTGTTAAAAAGTCGGTGCTGTGATGTGGCTGCTCTATTGTGCTTTCCACAGTTCATTTGGCCTCATGACATGCTTAAATTGAGCAAACCCTTCCTGAAGAGTCGCTCTCACTCCCTTGAAATCTCTGGCAGCAGGGATCATAATAGTTAGTATCTCCCTTCACATTTGGGAAATAGATAGCAGGGGACACTTTTAGAGATAAGGAGCTTCTGGAAATAAGCTCCATATCATCCCATCAGGCCACAGCTGGTCACACAGCTCAGGATATGTCATAGCAGGCAGTAGATCTGTTTCCTTGATGATGTGAAACAAAATGAAGGCAGATGGATTCTCTGTCCATGTCTTTCAAAACTTTTCAAGGAACTGTAGATGTGACTCAATGCCTTCAGTGCTCTCCTGTCTCCCTTGATATGATTAACCACCTTTCCAAAGCTCCATGAATCTCATGAACTCCCTATTTTCAAGATCTGAAAGGTGTTTTTTGTTTCCTATTGGAGCTTATTTTAATACTTTCTAACAAAGCATTACTTGTACTGTTGGTTTCAGTTTCTGTTTCCTTCAAGGAAATGATAAATAGGCCAATCTCAGAGGTATACGAGATGGAGCTGGGAAACTCTGTATCTTTCAGGGAAAATAAAGGAGACTTGGAGATTTGGTGGTGGCAAAAGCATACAGAACTCATCCAACCCTTGTGGAATAAGCCACAGAAAACCTGTCCCACAGCACTGATTACATTACAGAAGCTCTGTAGCTTCTCTCTAGATTCAGTAAATTGCCTGGTATCTGAGAAGACAAAGTGTGAGGCCAATCCCCATTGCTGAGCTATTCAAGATTCCTTCCATTCATTTTTTCCTTCTAGGTATCTGATAAATGGAATAAGGACTGTGACATGAGAAAATCCATTTCTAATATCCAGAGCTGCAGAGCTGAGCTATTACTGAATTCATAATAGCTGTCTGTCACACTGCCCACACAGTCCCAGTCATTACCAAGTCAACAGTTCTCAAAGCATCCTGTGACTCAAAACACATACATAGAAATGTAAAGAGCAATTTAACAAGATGCCTTAACATAATCTATCACAATCAAGACACATGATTTTAGTTAGAGTCATAATCTTAAATATGTGTAAAATCGTGTTTGATGGGATTTTTGTTTGTTCACAGGAAGAGTACCATCTTATATAAAAGACAATGTTGCTTTTAAGCAAAGATGACACCTTAGCACTTGGAATTGTTAAAGATTTCCTGTTACTTAATGCTGGATAAAAAATATGGTTATAGGTTTGGAATCTTGATAGATACTATAGAGACTTCTAAAAGTCTGAATTGATCTGTAGCATTGCAGCACTCAGTCGAACAGTGCATATTCACAAAGATTTTTTTCATAAGAAAATTGCAAATGCTTGGAAAACTATCACATTGAAGGGCCCTGAGGGGTTTCAAGGGTAATCTGTGCTTTAAATGTGATCTCAAATAATGTAGGTAGTTATTTGACAAATTAAAACAAACAAAAGTGCCCCTCCAAACACAATTTTGCACTTAATATTTAAGCTTATTAATCTAACAAAAATAATGTTTCTTGTATCTGATCCATTATGTTAACACATCTCGCTAAATGGCTTTTAAAATTTCTATGTTTATGTTTTCAGCTTGAGCATATATTGCAAAATCAGTGTTTCTACATGATTATTTGTAATTTCCTCTTAATATTTCTCTCATTTTAAACATCAATATTTGTACTTCTAAGAGTATACATGGCTATAAAGGAAACTATACTGCTTAGGGTAATGATAGGTTCCTGTTTTCCAAATTGCTTTTCCCATGACAAAACCATTACTGTAGAATTTGTATTGCTGCTTTCTGTATAACAACAAATTGTACTCGTGTTAGGAATATGTATAAGTGCCTTTTTTCCCTTTGTATACAAAACGACTAGTTTTTTCATTTTCTATTTATAATCCCTAAAAGCAAAACCACTTTCATGTTAGTGCCTTGATGCAGCAAAATAACCAGTAATGAACCAAACATATTAGGATTTTCCAAGTACCCACCAGACTCAGGGCCTTTAGATATGCAAAACCTTCTCCAAGGAGAGCTGTGGTGTCTACTGGTCTTACTGCTAAAGTTTAATATTTTTGTTCAGTCTCTACCCTGAGAAAAGGGAATGAAAATTAATTATTAATATCACATTGAAATTCAACAAAAGATCCACATCTCACTTATATTTGTGCCCTTCGAAAGTAACAGCCCGGTATTACAGAGCACAAAGCTCCTCCTGAGTGAGACTTAACAGGAACTTAACCTAAGCTGTAATTTGATATCATATTCAAGTAATTCATGTTTTCAGTGACTTTGATCTGTAATTAAATGTTAATGTTGAGAAAGTTAAAATGTTTTGAATCATTGAGGTCATACCTTTATATGCTCTCTGAAAAATGAAGTTACTAAATTTTATAAGCATAGATCATAGAAATGGCTTAAACCATAGATGGCAGGTTTTGACTGATCTGAATGTTGAGAGCTAACATTCTGTTTCTACAAAACTTTTTGACAGCTGCTTAGTATCTTCCCGGTGTAATACTTTGGAAGATCTCAGTGGCCATCAGTTTGTAAAGATCAGTGATGTTTGGGGTGGCTCTTGGTGGATGTTTAAGGGACTTTCTCCAGTTCCTCACAGACTCCAAGGAAATTAAACTTGTTGGGCTCTGGAACATGTCCACTCAGAGGTTCAGCACAGGCAAGAGGAGATAATTCCCTGTCCTTTGGAGGATCTAAAAAGCAATACAAAAGAGGTCAGTATTAGGCTGCAGAAATTAGGATTGTGGTTGCACACACTGATGAACCACACCACAAAGATGAACGAGAAAGGCAGGATGAGGAGAATGTTGGGTTAAGGAAAGAGAGGAGAAGGTGAGACATGACATCATAAGAATTGGCTGAATGGTGCAACCATCAGGCAGTAATCAATGCCTTGATGAGCTAATGATCAGTGACAAGAGATTCTCTGCAGGAGTCCATACTAGAACCAGGACTGATTAACATCAACATCAAAGGCATAGACACTATGGTTGAGTGCACCTTCAGCAAGTTTTCAGATTACCTCAAGCTGAGTGGTGCATGATGGGATGCCATCCACAGGGACTTGGAAAGGATCAAGAAGTGAGCACACATGGACCTTGTGTGGTTCAACAAGGCCAAGTACAAGGGACTGCAGCTGGGTCAAGGGAACCTCCAGTATCAACACAGGCTGAGAGATTAAGAGATTGAGAGCAGCCCTACCAAGAATTTGGGCGTGCTGGTGGACCTAATCTGTCAGTGTGCATTCACAGTCCAGAAGTACAGCTGTATCCTGGCCACATCCAAAGCAGCATGGCCAGCAGAGTGAGGGAGAAGATTCTGCCCCTTTACATCACTCTGGTGAGAGCCCACCCAGAGTGCTGCATCCAGCTCTGATGTCCTCACTATAGGAAGATCATAGTACTGTAGTCCAGAGGAGCATGGAGCATTTTTCTATGAAGACAAGCTGGGAGAGTTGGGATTGTTCAACCTGGAGAAGAAAAGTCTCCAGGCAGACCTTCCAGTACCTAAAAGGGACATATAAGAAAGATGGGGAGAGACTTTTCAGCAGGGTATGTTCTGATAGGTCAAGGGGTAATTGTTTTAAATTAAAAGAATGTGCATTCAGACTACATAGAAGTAAGATTTTTTTTACATTAAGTGTGGTGAAATGCTGCCCAGAAAGGTTGGTGGATGTCATTGAAAATATTCGAGGTCAGGTTGGATGGGGCTTTGAGTAACCTGAATTGCTTGAAGATGTTGCTGCTCTTTGCAGTGGGGGGTTGGACTAGGTGACCTTTAGGGGTCATTTTCAACCCAAATCTATGACTGATCTTTGAGGGTCTATGGGAGGGGGAAATCCACTGAACAGCTCTATTCCCTGCCTATGCTGAACACCAGTTCTGATCATGCCTTTATAACGAGGTGATATTTTAAGTATTACAGAAATTTACGTCTGAAGCCAGAAACAAATTTTATTTCTGAAACTCCGCTGTCACCAAACTGAGTGAAAAGTTGTGCCAGTATGCTAATATTTTGAAAAATGAAGGTGAGGGAAACCAGTATATCCAGACAAGTGTAGTATGTCTTCAGCTTTCTATGAAATTTTGCTGTGATAAAAGGCAAATTTATTTTCTAGCTGCTTTGCATACCCTACACTTTTTTCTTTTTTCTCTAAGAGAATATGGAATTTACTGTTACTCTGAAAGGCTGATTACATAGTTGTGATGTATTGTCAGAAAGTTGGGAGAGAAATATATGACTGTTGGGCTTAATTGGAAGAAATTCCTTTTTTAAAAAAAAGAAAATCTACTGTAAATAATGAGCCCTATAGCAATAATACTTCTGAAATACTGTGCTTTGTGAATACAGAAAAAAGACAGACTGTTAGCTGAATGAAAAAGTACAATTGAGACAGTATTTTTCTTCTGTTATGGTGTAAAGGTGTATCTAGTTTCATGAAAAAAATTGATCTAATTGTGACCTCAAGGCCAAGTTCAGTAAGGTTTACCTTCCAAGGACTGGCCAAGTCAGTCATCTGCGACCACTGTACAACAATGGTCTTTGATCCTCAGATATTTCTGTTGTCTAAAATCATTATGCATCTGGCTTATTTAGTGCTATTATATAGAGAGAAGAATTTTGCATATTATAAGATTTTTAAACTTTATTGGCTTTTTTGCATGTGATCCCCTGTCACATTTTAAAAAAAGGCAAAACACAGTTTTTGAAAGAAAAACAAATTTTCCCTAAAGATTATTTGTTAATAAAGAATTTATTCTGTAAGAAAAGGTTACTTTTGGGAAAAAAAAAAATCTAAGCCTGTAAACTTTTTTTTTCCACCTTCACATCCACAGATTCATAAATATTTGTGTCAGAAAAACTTTGCAGCTTAATGATGCTAACATATGATGCTATTTAGTTGCTACTCTATAGGAAAATTTTCCCAGTATCTCTAAAACATACCTCTCCCTGCCTAGCACCATGAAATAATTTTAAATGCAGTGTTGAAATGTCTGTCTACATGCACATACATATAAAATCCACATTTGATATTATCTTGTAAATATTACTGAAAAGGAAAAGAAAAAAGCCTACCCACCAATCTCTGTTAAAAAAAAAAATCTAATGTATTGGGGTTTCAGCCTTATCCATGGGGACAACATAAGTGTAAATTGAAAAAAGGAACTCTGTATTTATACAAAACATGCAATGAATGTGAAACCTCTAGAAATTTAAGGAAATGGTCGGGTTTATTTTCCTAGTGAATTATATGGTTTTGCTTCAGGAATTACTTGCATCTCATTGGTAAACCTGGGAGCAGATGAGTTTGACTTAGTCTACTGTCAGTTCAATGACTTTAGTAATACTTTAAAGGCTTTAATGTGACTGCACTGAACTGCACAGACTTTAATAGCAGCTTTCAAAAGCAGTGATGGGTTTGGTCTCAAGCCTGACTTGTCACTTAGGACTGGAGTTCTTGTAAACAAGTTTAGCAGATGTCTGTGCAACACTTCATTCATATAATTCACTCTGCAGAAGTACTTGTTTCTCCTCGGGAAGGCTGAAAACAGATTATTTGTTTTTATGTGGGCATGCAGTCATGTAGCAATCACCCATGGAAGAGCACTACATTTGACACAGCATTTGAAACACAAATTGCATAATATTGATGATAATACAGTTATAGAAAGTTTAAGATATAAATTATGTTTGTAAAATTTATTAGATACTTCTTGTCTTCCATGAAGTTCAGTAGAGACCCCTAGCAATTGAGGTGTGAGTGTGCATTCAATTACTTCTTAGTTTAGTAGCCATGTCTTAATCAGCAGAGATGAGAGGGCAATTAAAGTATAACAAGTGTCTTCTGATGAGTTTTTTATATATACCAGAAGTATTTTTAAGTGTGGCAAAATCAGAAGTCTGGAAAAAAGAAAAGAGAGATAAAGAAATTAGATAAGAACAACTCAATGTTGCAGTGATTTTAAGACCTCAGTGTGCTACACATTCATTTTCCTTTGTACTACGGAGTCCCTCCCAAGAAGTATTAAAGGTAGTAAATCAGGATATTAGAGAGGTTAGCTCTTCTGCATGGCAGATATAGATTTTTTTAAATTTTTTTTTGTCTCCTCTACACCTGGTTTCGAACTGAATAAAAATACCTTGTGTCTTTTGTAAACTTGTATTGGAGTCTTTGTGTGCCCTGCAGTGGTGTGAAGGACATTTAAGATATTTTCTCTATTTCCTGAGGACATTATTTGTCTTCACCTCCTACATGCACTGGCCTGTTCACCAACACTTGGGCAGAAGTTTACACAGCAGGAGACAGTTGCTCCAAGGTGCACAGGAGTATGAAAAGAATTGTCCCTAGAGTCATCTTAATTGTATAGTACTCAGGGAATAATGTGCCCTTGCAAGCAGTAGGCAGTCACTGAAGACCTCACAAAATAGTGCTTCTGCTTCCTTGACTGCAGGAGGGAGTTATTTCACCTTCAGGAGCATTCCCATCTTGCTTGAGAGCCCTCATCAACAGGATAGTGCTACTGCAGCTGGCCTTTCAGTGATCAAATTGTGCCTTTGCTGAAGAGGCAAGAGAATAGCCAAGAGCAGGATCAACATTTTGTCTGTATAATGGCAGCATTCTGTAACCCAGAAAGGTCACCTCCAAATGCAAATCATAATTTAACTGTTTCACTAGAGCAGAAAGAGGATAGCTGGTGAAGGTTTTGAACAGGCCTCTAGTCCAGGTTATATAAGATCTTAGCCACCCAATTATGGCTGTTGTGCTTGGGGCAGTAATAGTCTGGAGCTGTGATGAAAAGGCAGCAACTTAGTATTGTGAAAGGTGAGACAAGATTCCTATTTTGAAAAGATTTTTCCATCTGAAAGACTACTTCCAGAAGATCTGGAACAAAACTATTCTGCAAAGAATATGTTGGATGTACAATTGGAAGACGCTGGTACTGGTTGATCCTATCTCATCCTGAGGGACTGACACTATTTACATCTCCTTTTGAAGCTCTCCTTCCCCATTTCACAAAACAAAGGTTTTGTTATTAGGGGATTCCTTGGAGGTTCTCCCCTAATTCAACCCAAACCAGAACACTTTTTTGGTGCGTTGGCCGGGAAACAACATGATGTTGTTTGAATTTAATAGTGGGCAAAGGGGAACTCAACAACAGTTAATGGCTTGGAAATTCTAAGGTGGAGGGCTGGGTTTTTCAGGAGGAGCAGGAGGAGTTATATGACAACAAAATCTGCTTGTAATGACTGAAATTTTAGGGGATTTCAAAGGCTGCTTTGGCAGCCTGACAGCTGTGTAACACAGACTCTGGGAGGCATTGCCAGCACATCTTGGGTGGAAAGGTGCAGTGCTGCAAATAGCAGGCCCGTAGCATTGCTAAGGCTGGGGTACCACGGTACACGCCACAGCCATCTCAAGTCTCTTCTGAACACAGTGACATTACTGGGTTATAGAACACTTAGGGCAGGACAGGGTATGGCCATGGCACTCTGTTACCTCTCCTGCTACACAGTGCCAGCAGCCTTAACCAAACTGAATATATGTGGAGAGGATTCAACAGGAGAGCTTTAGGACAGAGGAGACTTCATTCTATCTGCTTCCTTCAGTATTTTCTGAGGGTCATATCTTACTTCATTCTGTGTCAGCATTACTGTTTTGGTAAAACCTACTTAAAATGGAAGACTTTTATTTGTGATAACTTCCTTTAAGAAGAAAATGGCAATTGGTTGGATAAATCAATCTCCTTCCCTCTTTGAATTTGGATTGTATCCTACGTCTTCCAAAACTTACAGGACTTGGATGCCTCTGCAATACTCGTTCATCCTGTTCTAATTTGCACCACATTTGAATCTGTCTAACCTGTGTTCCACATAAGTACTTCATGGCAGTGCTCTGGGAAAGAGGAGCTCCTTTGAAGTACAGAATAGGAAAAATAAACTCACCTTAAAATTTCAGGGATGAGCCTTTGTTATTACCTCAACATCTTCTGGAAGGTGGAAAAGTGAATTTTTCTCTGAGGATGGCTGTATGGTGCAGATATATATATACATACATATATATATATATATAAATGTAGACAACAAATATGTATCTGTAACAGTTGGAATAGCCAGCCCTGGGATTTTTCCATGTTTATAGATACATTTTTCACTCTCATAGACTTTTATCAGACATAATGAAACAAATCATGTTCACACACCAAAATCACACAGAAAGTACTGCTGCTTTTCTAATCTAGGTTGGTTTTTTTTTTTTCTGGAATACTGTGGGTTTTGTTAGTGGTGGTTGTTGGTTTGGGGTTTTTTTGGGGGGAGGGGGGATTTTTTGGTCAAGCAATCTCGCTCCCAGAATGGCCAGCTAACTAAAAGTGAAAGAAAAGTTTTTGCAATAAAAGTGAGCTCTTGAAAATAGGTGGTAGTGATTTTTCTGTTGTTGTTGTTCTCAATGTGTGGTCTCACATCATCATTTTTCTAATCTGCATCCTAATGTATAAAAAAATAAAAAGGAGTTTGACTGTGCTTTTTTGGAATTTAACTTCTCTCTTCTCTCACTTCCTGTCAGCTGTTCTGATGCTCAAGTTTTGGATCACTCTTTAAATCAAGGGACAAAATCTCATTACAGAAACTATAAAAGGGGTGCAGTGATCTGGGTATGATGGTTTCAACAGTTTGCACTTTTCCTGTGGTGTTTTTATTATTATTTTTAACCCAGTTAAGACTAGTGCCTTGTGCCAAAATTTGGCAGATAGGTTGCAAATGATGTGAGGCTGGTGCTGAGGATTTTCTTCTCTTAAGAAGGAAAGGATCTTCATGCATTCACTGTGAAGAGCATAGTCCCTTCAGCTCTGGAAAATTCCACTTTTCCACCTCCCAAGGACAGCCAGATAATGGCAGAAAAGTCACTGCACCCATGTTTCACTCTCTAACCCAACAGGGCACACTGCAGTGTGCAAAAACTTGGGCCTGTCCTCATCTCCTCAGTCCTGCTGTCTGAAGCAGCCACTTGTCACTGCTCCTGTTGCAGCCCCTGGGGCTGTACTTTGTAAAAGGCTGAATACTTTTAATTGCCTCTGAAATCACTTAGCAGTTCTTGAGAGATATCCCTGGCTTGCTCTGTCCTTTTCATCATCACCTGCTCTTTTCCATGAACTGTAAAGATTACAGGTGATACCAGCTTTTATTCATTGAATCCAGACCCCACACATATAGTCAATATAAAAGTGAAAGCTCTGTATCCTACAATCAGTGGTCTTGAGTCCCCTGAGTTTCTCTATGTTTAGATTATTATGGAAAGAATATCATAATTAAAATTGTGTGAATAAGCTATGATGAATAATTTATCATACAAATTCCTCTATTTTGTCTCTTAGGAATATCTCAAAGTAAATTGACTTCTGTTTGTTTTTTGAGTGGTTCATTGTCCAAGGAAGCATTTCTCTTTTGTGATTAATAGTTAACGCTACCTTTCATCTTGTTCTGACTGTTCCCTAGTCTTGATTGGCCAAACGAGTCACACTGGGATTTACCTTTATTCTAGAATACAGAAAAAATACTGCCATAAATATTTTACAATGCCATTGCAAAATCTCTGAGTAAAATAATTAATGCTTTTCACTTGCTCTGAGTGACTTAGAATCAAGTGAGGTATCTTTTTGCATAAAAGCCTCCAAACTACTAAGCCATTAAAGACACATGTAGCTGGTCTCATCCATACTGACAGTATTTTCTGTAGCTGAGTTTACACAGGTTGCAGTATCTAGGCAATGATCTCAGCTATCCAGGTTGTCTAAAATGTGTCACACATGCAAATACACACCCATACAAAAATGGACATGAAAAATTTTAATTCATCCCTAATGCAAAAGAAACTTGTATAAATATACTCTGAGACTAATTGGGAGATTTTTGGTGCAGCTTTAAATAAAATTTCATTTTAATTTATTTGTTATCTTGTTTATTTATTTGTTTTATTTGTTTGTTTTTGGTAACTCTGTTGTGCTGCCACAGCTTTTACCTTGCTTCTTACTTTGAAATTAGGCTCCTAGATTATAAAATAAGCATGCAACTACTATCTGCAATGGAAGTGTCTAGTATACTGACAGGGGTTGCCAATTTGTATGCTCAACCTCCATAAATTAGAGAATTAGTACTTTTGAGAGGATATATCCTGAACAAATGTAGCAATAATGGGGGGGATTCACCTTAAAAGATATTACCAAATTATTTATATAAAGGAATATTATAATGTACCCAGCACTATGACTACTGGACCTGTCTCTTGTCATGACTGGATAGGGGAGCTGCCTGAAGTTCCTGATCCTCCATTGTATACCATGGTATAATTAGATCCACAACTTTAACAACAGTTGTATAAAATAGCACAGTTAAGTTGAAATCAAAGGATTTCCTCAGTTAGTGATTTTGCTCATAGCACTCTTTCTATTTTCTTCTGTCATATTTTCTGCTTTGGATTATACAGTGTTCTGGTATAAAGAAGGCCCAGTATCTTCACAGAGGAAAGCAATCACTTACCTTACAGGAAAGAAAAAAAAGTGCAGGATATATATTAATTTCCTGTAAAGAAATAATCCCAAAATGACCCCACAAATGTCTTTCAAATACCTTTAAAAAAATCATTTTCTCTCCCTTAATCATAGCCAGAGTCGAACATGTTATTATTCAAATTTAATGCCTTTGTCACAGAAAAGTACTTTGAAACACAATGGTAACATCTGAAGGTATGCTTTTTGATTAGTTTTTTGGTCCTGTTGTAATGATTTAAGTATAACTTATATGTGAATTCTCAGCAGTATTGTAAGAAATGTTTTTAGACTGTATGGAAGGACTGAAATGGTTTTGAGTTGAGAGCAGAGGTGATAGAAAAAATGCTGAAGTGATAAACATTGCTATCTGTAGCATGTTTTAATTTCTATGCATGGGCATGGAGATATGTGCATGTCTCTTCCTCCTTTCCACTGCCTTGAAAACTCAGACAGCTTCTGTTTTTTATATTGTTTTGAGTAATGTGTGATAAGATAGAAGGAAATTA
The DNA here is from genome assembly GCF_965231275.1 of Zosterops lateralis. NCBI lineage: Eukaryota > Metazoa > Chordata > Aves > Passeriformes > Zosteropidae > Zosterops > Zosterops lateralis. The sequence continues at coordinate 75,029,978 of NC_139762.1, forward strand.
TGAAAACACAGGAGAATTATAAGTGCAGACTTGAACAGATGTTTCAAATATGACAAATGTTATTTTAGAATCATTATATCTTCTTTTTGTGCATTTTAAGATGGTATGACCTGAAATACAGGGGTTTTTTGGGGTCTTTATGTAAGACATTTATTACTACAATTAAATTGATGGATTTGATGCTGTCTTCCTCATCTGTCTTATATTTGCACACATTACAGAAAATGTTTTATGGCATGTCTTTTTAAAATTTTTAAAAGGCATATTACTTGTGAGTATATGCTATCCCTCATACATTAATTCATTCCCCACATACAAGTAATTTAACAAGGTTTTCATGGGAGCCCTGTGCTACTATGTGGATAAGTCATTCATTGAAAGCTGATTCTGCTAGATCTAAAAGCAGTGGTTAAGGATACTTGCTTGGAGTACCTTGAAGCATAAAGGTCAATTTTAAGCTGATCCTGGAGGTTTCTCCAAAGGGCACCCTGAGGAATTTCCTATGGACAAGATAAGTGACATGGCTTGCCCACATGCTCATGTAGAGAGGTAATGTAGTTTTGTGGTTTATAAGTAAGTTCTCAGAAGTTTTTGTGTGTTGAAGAGGCCATACCTTGTATGGGTGTAAAACTTACGGCTGTCAGCAGATAGACTTTACAGTGAGTTTATCTTGCTATAATGTACAACAATCTATATGGCTCAGATGGATGACATCAGTTTAGTTTATTGATAGAAAAAGAATATTAGCTGCACCAAGCAAAAGATGTGCCTAATCTTTCATCACTGGTCTCTCACTAAGTGCAGATTCAAACTTCTGGTCAAGATGGGAGAGAAAACAGGCTGCTTTGGGGCTGGTATGTGTGCCCAGTTCTTGGACATCTAGTCTCCTACACGGACTTGAAGCCATTCTAAGCAGGCAATGGATGCCGTAACTCAAGCGATGTTTATCAAATCACTAAAGGGGATTCAGCCAAGCATTTTGGCTCCAACCATACTTCAAAGGAGACAAATTCTCCTGTGCAGCACCTGTGACCCAGTCTACTCTGAGCTGTGCTGATGTGTACTAACCAGTTCAAATTAAAATCCAGACACCCTGGGCTGCTGCCTCAGGCTGCAAACCTGCAGTGTCTGAGGTAAAGGGTGTGAGTGGGACACAGATGCAAATACCACCACCACTGTGGGATGTGACCTGCACTTGCAAGGGGTTCTGCTTTTTTGTGTCTGCTAAATTACAGCCTGGTATGTGCACATACAAAATGGCTGAAGAACCAAGAAACACCTCAGGCCCTGACTCCTTCTGTGTTTTTTAAAGCACGGCCAGCTCCATTTTCTTTGGTTTTATGGGAGTAAATTAATTGCTGTTCCCTTGCAATGAGGACCATGTAGCAAGGCTGTGCCTGCAGAAGGCAGTGCTGCCATTGCAGTACTGTTGGAGATATGTACAAACATTTGTACAAATGTGTTGTGCTTCAAACCTCCAACAGTACTGCAATGAAATTTTGAACAAAAATGCTTCATGTGCCTTCTAATAAGAAAGGACTTCTGCACAGTAAAATCATGCCATATTTTCTTGTTTAATACTGAGTCAACTGTCCCTGGAACCTATGATATAAATAAAACCAACAGGTAGTAAAACCATTTCAGTGTGGGTGAAGCATTAGACCTTCCCATATGCCAGAAGAAAACTCATAATTTAGCTGGAGAATGTTTCATTTAAGCTGGTTGGTTCTATCGCAGCATTGTGCTAGAATATCTCCCTTGCTGCTTGTCAGTGGGAAGCACAGGCAGCACACATTCACCTCCAAATGGAATTTACCATTTAAACAAGTGCTATACCAGCATCTCAATTTTTATGCCGATGTGATTTGCATCACCTTAACTATGTACTGTCTGAATTGCTGATTATATGTACTCATGTTGGATTGGATAATGCTGTAGGAGCACTATCTTGTTGATTCATTGTATTATTATGCTCTTTATCTGAAGTTCAGCTTTTACTAACTGCAGACTTTCATCAGTTTGAAGCAGCCTTAGATTCCCCACTTCTAACAGAACAAGTTGTTTATTTTAATAGCTTTTTTTATTGTAGGACTTTTTTTTCCTTGTGGAATTTTTTTTTTCCTTCAGGTTATTATTGGAATGACTGTTGTTTAGGTGCAGGAAGGAAGATTTCTCCTTTGTCATTCATAGAATCCAGATGGAGAAAGAAAAATTTGTTTCATGTTGATGCTTCACCTGTGCAGTCAACTTGTGTGTGTGCCTGTATGATACGGTCTCAGTGTAAAGGGGAATTAACAACTCTAGCTGTGCTGCACAGCTCTTTCACCCTTGTAAGTGTTGTGCTATTTTACAAGCTGATATCTTCAAATATGAAATAGCATTCATACCCAGAAAGGTGAAGGAAGACTGGCAGATTTATTAAGAAATATAGACTCACCCACAAGTATCTAAGAGAGGTCTTGGCAACATTTACTCTACATCTGCACTAATATACTGAATGGTCCATCACATTTATTCCTTTAAAACCTTCACTGATATTTTATTTTCAGAAATAAACAACCTTCCGGAAGCAGACTGGTAGAAGAAGTAAAACACTTGAGACATGAGAGACGTCTGAATACAGAAAAAAGACAATAAACTTCAGTTTTACTCTGATCTATCAGTTATAGAAAAATGTAACTGAATCTTTCCAGCTTTCTGATGTTGAAGAACATCAGTAAAGCAAAAATGATTTTTTTACTTTGCTTGACACAGGCCAGCAGCTAGTTTGCTTTCAATATTCTTGAAAGTAACCTGAAGACTTCTAAATTATATCTGACTTCCTCTTAAAGGCCTAGAGCTAGAGATTTTTGAAGAATTATGGCAGCATGGCTCCTTTCTTTACTCCCAGCTGTCTGTTCTAAAAGGAATACAATATAGACTCAAAGGCTTTATATGTGCAAGTATCCCCTGATGCTGGAGAAATAGCTAGGTACTTTGAGAAAGTTACTATCTTTTATATTTTTTCATCACAGGAAAATGTCTGCATTTACTGAAATAGTTTCTGAGGTAGGTAAATAACAACAGTTAGTATGATATACACTCCTACTTTGAAATTGTTCGTGCAGTACTCAGCTCTTTAACAGTTTCTTCTGTGTGTAGAGTATGTTGGTAAAAATAAGAGAGGTAGCTAGAGATTAAAACTTTGCTGATACCAAATTTTTAACCCTCCTCCTTTGGAAAATGTTTTAAATCTTTCGTTGTTGGTTTTGCTCTCTTTTTCCCTTTGACATTATAGCAGAAATTGTGTACACAAACATTTTCAGAATATATGAGTTTTGTATTGCTCCAGCAATTATGCCATATTGCAGAGTAGTTATGCTAATGCTGTACTACTTTTGCATGCAAATAGTTGAAATGAGAGCACTGAAATGCAACTCCTTATAACTAGATCTCCACTACTAGCTTTCCACTACACAACGGGTCTTCATATTTCTGTGTAAAGGATTCTACTTCTCTTGTATTTGCCTACCTCTATTTCACTGTGTACCTGTGATTGTGGTGTCAGAGCATACATGGCCTTTTTGTGAGCTTTTGTCCAAGCATGGAGGGGGTTTTATGAGTTTGTAAGGACTTACAACAGCAGAAGCAAGCAATATGCGATATAAATGTAGTTTATTTATTTTTTTGGTGCAAATTCCACACACTGTCTGAAAAATCTGTCATTTATGTGTGAAATATAAAGCAAAGAGGATCACCAGATATGGGCTTCATACAGAAAAGCAACCAAATATGGAGTAACTTGAAGAAATATTTTGAGTATAGTAAAAAAATTCCAAGAAGCTAAAAATAATTAGTCTTATCAGCTACAAAGTCTTAATATGCAAAACACTTGATGTAAATATTCTGTTGCAAATATTATATAATACCCTTTTACAATGCTGTGCATTATATTAATAACTATATCATAGTATTATCTACATTCTAGAATTAGGTAATGTTACATGTAAGACACTGGTGCTACAAAAACAAAAATTGCTTTCCGAGTCCCCATCTTCTTTTTGAATTTCAGGCTACCACTACTGTTTTTGATTAATTACCTCCAGTGAAGTAAAACAATCTCTTTTATTTATATGTAAAGTTTAATTTACAACATTGAACAAGGTTAATCACTGGCTTGAAGATTAAAAAAAACCCCCAAAAACCAAAAACCAGAACAAATATCTGGTATCCCTCTCTTTAGTTATCAGTTAGGCTTTATGTAAGATAGTCTGATCTATGGGAGTCAAACAATCATCTTAACATTGTTTTACTCAAATAATTGATTTTCAGATGAGTGTCTGTGGCTGGGTACAAGGGTATCTAATTTAGGGAAATACATTTTATTTTGAGTTTGATTAGTTTCAGGGGTCTTTAAGGAAAGGAAATGTATCATCAGCTGGGCTTGTCAAAAACTTCAGGTTTTGATTCTTTGTGTTTTGTTATTTTGGTGGGGTTTTTGTTTCTTTGGGTTTGTTTTGTTGGGTTTTTTTTTGTTTCTTTGTTTGTTTGTTTTTTGTTTTGTTTTGTTTGTTTGTTTTAGTTCTTTTGTTTAGGGTTTTTTTTTCTTTCAGTTCCAGGTGGTGGGCTTACAAGCCCTTGTAATTAGGGGGGGGGGGAAAAAGTGCAGGGGGCAGGGCATATTAACCTCTAAGACTTGAAAAGTCTCATGTATCCTAATATTGAACACCTAAAAATCCACAATCTGGGAATAAGAGGTAAAAAACCCCAGCCCTATAGGTTTTATTTCTTGATCAGATTTTTTTTGCTACCCTTTTAATTAGCTTCTCTTATTACTTAAACATAGTTACCTAATAATATAACCACATATGTACCTGCATTGGAGTAGTCCTTTATTTAAGCCAATTAGATTTGAGAAGAGGCTATTAGTGTGCCACACACCACCCCATTGTACCCTAGTCTGGTTCCAGTATTTAGCAAAATAAACACATCCATTACAGAGTGATCTATTAATTATATAATAAATACTTCACAATTTTCTGTTAAGGACTTGTATTATTATAGTCTAAAATGTAGGACTCTCTCTCCCAGGAAAATGTTCCAGCTACCAAAAGCCATTGTAACCATTCTTCTATTGGTCCCAAATTATACTTAATTATCTTAAAAAAATAAATGAGCAGCAATGAGGTCATCAACCATCTCCCATTGGTGGCCAAGATGTTACTGTGGGGCAGGCAAAACAGTGTGTGAACTATTCTCTGGCAAAGGAAAGAAATTAATTCATTTCAGGGTGACTACTCATGCTCTCTTAGATGAAATTGTGCAAGCATCTGCTCCTCCTCCTTTGGCTGTCCTTTGATAGGAAAGAATAATTCTCTAAAGTTTTTTAAAAGGTACTGACCTCTGGGTGGTTACTCAGAGCTGTGACTCCCAAGTGAAGGGCAAACAGTGTAAAGGATCTAATTGATCCTGAAAGGCAGAAGGTTTAAAAGCCTTGTCAGGGATGCTTTGTCTTACCTTGGGTAGTTCTCTCTCTACCCATCAGATTTCAAAAATTGCATTCCTCCTCCTCCTCTACATTTTATATAAGAAACTAGGAAAGAAGCTGTTACTTACATTGTGTCTGAAATCCTATCAACTGGGGGATATAGATTCAGATTACGTGTGAAATTAACTTACTCATGTAAATTCTGTGGCTCATGGATGTGAGTAATACCAATAACTTTATAAGGAATACATTAAAAGCCAAGGACTGAAATCCTCAATGGATTGAAACCATAGAAATGTAATAAATTTAACGTTTTCCTTTGCCTTTTTTTGGTTGTTTTTTTCTGTATAGGCAGTGGAACCAAGGATATTTATGAGGAATACTGTGACAGTCCCTGAATGGGGATTGGATTAGGAAATCTAAGGCATGATTGGAATTGAATTTGGCAAGGGATGCTAAGAATAATGAGGTACACAGTAGAAGACATAGATGGGCCGATTAGAATGAGTCCAGAGAAGGTCCATGAAAGTCCTCATATGTCTGGAACTCCTCTCCTATGACAACAGTCTGGGAGAGTTTGGTTTGTACAGCCTGAAGAAGAGAAGCTCCATGGAGATCTTTCAATACTTGGAGTTATGAGTAAGACACTCTTTACCAACACCTTCTCGGTCAAGATAAGGGGCAACAATTTCTAACTGAAAGAAAGGCAGATTTAGATTGCAAGTAAGGAAGATTTTTTTTTTTTTGATGAATATAGTGGCTGAGAGAGGTTGTCCATAGAAACTGTGGGTATCCCATCACTGGAAGCATTCAGAGCCTGGTTGGACAGAGCTTTGAGCAACCTGACAAGTGAATTATGTCCCTACCCATGGCAGGGGCTTTAGAGAAGCTGATCTTCAAAGGTTCCTTCCAACCTAAACCATTCTATAAATACATGATTTTGATTGTAGGATGCTAAACCACAATCAACAGAAGTTTTCAACAATGTAATTCCTATAAACACCTGAAAGATAACTGTACTGTCATTACATCCAAACTTATTCTCAGCAACAACTACTGTTCATGCATTTCTACTGCATTGCTGAAATTGTATGTTTTTGTTTGTTTTTTGTTTTTTGGTTGGTTTTGTGTTTTTTTTTTTTTTTTTTTTTTTTTTTTGATACGTATAGTTATATGGGCATCAAAGGGAGGAAAATAGTGATAAGAAATCTCTATTTCCACAGAATAGGCATGATATTAGTCTAATGCTTTCACAGCTATGGGTCATCTTCCAGATAATTCAATATTTGGGTTGTAGGCTCTCATCCTGCAATCTGTTCTGTCCTGTTTGGGTGCAGGTGTGCTCAGTAATGGTTACCACAACACCCTCTGAAGAAGGGAAAATCACAATTCCTTCCCTTGCCTTAGTCCTGAAATACAGGGTGGGGAAGAACAAGGGCTGCTGCTGTTTAATACCTAAAGTGAGTTCCTACAGCAGAAGATTCCCAACTGTTTGCCTTCAAGAGTAGTGATTGTGACAGACATGTCACCTCTGTGTCACTCAGGGATTAAACTAATGTGAAAAGGATTTTCAGCTGCCTTCCCTGTGCCTTTTCTGCTCTTGGATTTTCCAAAGATTACTTGTGTAGTCAGGAAACAAAATGTCAGATTTGCACAACAAGGAAATTATAGCAGTGTTTCAAAGAGTAGAAAATCTTGCCTCCAAAAGAAATGAAAAGTGTAGTAATTTCTGATGCATTGAAATTTGACTAGTTCACAGTGATCTCAGGTCTCTTGGTCTTGTTTGCATTTCTGTGCATGTACCATAAGTAATGAATTCACATTTTGAAATACTCCCACAATACTAATGCGGGTGGGGGAGTTATCATATTCAGCATGTGAATTTCATTTGTTTCTTTTACATTTCATGAGTTAAGATTCAAATATGTTGTAATGGGGCAATAGTAGCAATAAACACCTTTTAAAATGCTGTACAGAGATGTGATCAAAGTACAGAACAAGGTACTGGAAACTCCAAACTTTTATTCCTCACCTCTCTTTTTAGATAAGCAACTTCTCTGTGTTTCTCCCATGTTACCACCTGGGGAGGGTAACTCTTACAAGCCTCACCAGGTTGTTGTCAGCATTAATTATAATGTTTGCAAAGTGCTTTGAAGATAAAAAGTGCTAGGTAAGTGCTAAGTAGTATTTTTATTCTGCTGGAGTCAGAGTAATGTCAAAGAGAATGTCAGCTTCAAAGACTTTGCTGTCAGATCTAGAGTGCTCACAGGATAGATGAAGGTTATTTAATTTTACCTACACATACTGAAATAATAATGGTCAATAGAATCCTTTCTTTTATCCAAGCAATATGGAGATGCTTGTATTTTATAAAGCTAATTAATATAATAATATTTTTTTGTTACATGGCTATTACAAAATGGATAGGTTTCCAAAATCTGCCAATTAGAGCCTGAATTAAATAATACACAAGACATATGCTGTAGATAAAGCAAATGCTGTGTAAGTTTTAAAGACATTATTAAGGAATCTTCTCAGTCTGACCATTCATGGGACTCTGGCAGTCAGACTCCCAAGGCCAGAGACTTCCAGTGCTGGGACAGAAGCTCCATTATGGGGGCATCTCAGTGATCCAGTGAATGCCCTGCTTGACTCCCTGCACACCCCACTCCCACACATTCAGACCAGGCTTCCCAACTGGTTTGACCCCAGGATTCCCATGGCAGAGTCTCAGATGTCTGGTTCCATAAAGCCATTTATTTTTGGTGCAGTAACACAGGAAGAGCCAAAGGCGGTGCCTCTGAGGAGCACACCCAACAAAGGAAGCCCTGGGCTTTTATCCTCTCACAAGCCCTGTACATCTTGACCTTCCTCCAGAGACCTGGGATCCTACCACTTCTCTGTGTCCATCCACATCTTTGGTCACAGGTCTTCACCTCCTTTGTCATCCAAAAGGTCTGCAGTTCCCAGCTCCTGCTATGTCTCAGTATCCATCCACCTGGCAGGTGTCATCCATCTTCATGCCCTTTGTTATCCCAAGAGTTGGCAGTTCATAGTCCCTTGTCTGGGACTCACAGCCAGAGCTCAACCTGCATTTCAACCTGCATCTCAATCAGCAGCTTGCAGCCAAGCTACCTGGAGCAGACACAATCCTCTACAACATAAAGCTTTCTTTTGGTGGGGGAGGGGGTAGGACAGAAGAATATCTCAAAGGAGAAGTTCTTCTAACTATGGTTTAAAGAAAAGCTAAGAAAAAAGAAGTCAAAGACAGCAGAGAAAATTTTAAATGGAATTTAAACTTGCTCAAGGTCTGTGCTTTGTACAGCCTCTTAAACAAGAAGTCAGACTGTTAGTGGTTTAAAGTACTTTAAAACACTGTAGTAGTATGATCTAATATGCTCCCCCTACAAATTTTTTAAAAATATGATTTTTCAATTTGACTTGATTCAGTTTTGGATTTCATTTAGTTTCATTAGAGATTTTTGGTTTAATTTGATTTATTTTTAAAATTCACACAAGTTTGTTAAAAGTAAGACTTCTCTAGTCACCTTGAAAGTTACATCTAGGAAGATGAAGTTGTGGCTGCTAGACTTTATGTTTTGAATTTTTTACAAGCTTGAGCTTTCACATTTGCTTCATGATCCCTGGAAGGTTGAGAAGCATTTTTAAAACCTTAGCCCCCCAAATCATGACCCTTCAGCTTTCAAAATCATCTCAACCTTTAAAAGAAACTTGAGTTTGGATTTGAGTCAAGTAATTATGTATTTTAAGAACTGAAAAGACACTTATTTTTCAAATAAATTACTTCATTCAGAAATACATCTTCACTGCTACTATATAACCCTACTCCTTATCTTTTTTTTTTCCTCTTTCTAATTTTCTTTTTAAGTTTTTCCTTCATATGACTGCTATTCAGAATTTAAGCAATAAAAAGACTGGATTTAACATTTAAGCCTGAGTGGTACAGGACCCTTGTTTTCTTCATTGAATTGCCCTGGGGGTGTAAGGTCTCATCATTTTATGAGATTCAAGAATAAACATATGAGGATGCAATGTAATTATTAGCAACTGGGACAAGGCTGACCTTGCATGATGGCACATCCAGATGCACAACCATCCTCAGCCTCTAGTGAAGAACTGAGACCTGCTATTCAAAGGAGAAAAATCCTCAGTTTCAGCTGTACCTGGTGTTCAGTGACATGTGACAAAAAAAAAAACCCAAAAATTGTGTGGGTTCTTCAGCATGACGATCTTGCTGCATGGCTCATTTACTTGGCTGGGGAAGAATTCTCAGGAATTATCTCTCAGAAGTCAGATTCAGAGAAGCGCCAGCTCCTCACTTCATCTTTTTTCATCCACTCAGAAGGAAATCCTTACTTTTACCTACCTTACACCAGCAGCAAATAGTTCAGAGGTAGCTCTGTTCCACACCTTCCCACATATGCTCTTACCTCCCTCTTTTGCACACTGTCTCCTTTGGTTAGAACTGGCCTTAAACTGCAGCAATTCATCTTTGAGGGTTACAAGCTGATTGCACTTGGTAATTAGACATATTGCCTGAACAAGTGATTGTCTTTTCTGTACTTTGGCTTAAGAGCACACTGCATTTAGTATAGCCTGCTTTTGATATTCAATCTACATAAAGAGCTGATTTATTTACATTGTACATCCTTACATGTAATAGTATTTTTATTTTGAAGAAGCTTCTTTTAAAAAAATATTTTCACCTCCTCCTCTTAATAACTTTATTTTGCATTCAAATGACTACTAAATTGACTGCTCTGAGTTGGAAGGGGCTTATGATGATCCTATATTGAGGGGCCTCTATTGAGTCCAACTCCTAACTTCACACAGGGCGACCTAAATGTTAAACCACGTGTCTAAGAGTGTTGTCCAAATGCTTCTCAAATACTGAAAAGCCTTGTGTCACTACTGCTTTCCTGGGAAGCTTACTGCTGGCTTTTAGACATCCTTTCAGTAAAGAACTTTATTCTAACTCCCTCCCAACCTGCTGGAGTAAGGGGAACGCAAACCATATTGTTAGATATTTTGCTAACAGCACCAAGTTGTGGGTTTGATATAGACCATTCATAATTTATAATCCTTGCGGGTCCTTTCTATCTCAGAATATTCTGCATGATTACCCACACACTCTTTCTGAGTTAGCTTCTTTATGTGCGTACTGTTAAGGTTATAAAGTGATTTTGCATTAGACTTTCTTTCATTTCTCTCAAATGGAGTGCTTGTGTTGGTAGACAGGTTTCATGCATTTCCCTCTTTTAAATTCCAAGCTTCCTGCAGCCCATAGACTAGGCTTTGAGATATAATCTGAATGTTTTGCCTACTCAGAGCATGATGGTACAAGCACAGTTGGGGATTTTTGGTTATGTCTAAATATTGTTGTAGAGAGATGTGACCTTCTTTCTGTGCCTGTCTTTGTCAGGCTGAGGAATACTTATGCAGTTTTCTTCTATGATCATGGGGCAGCTACAGTTGCAGTGCCACAGAAGAGCAGCATAACTGATTTAGTCATTGAAGACTGACAGAAGAAATACATTTTAAAAATGTGTCTTGGATAAAAATCTTTCTTTGCTTACATCTTCAACTTGCTTTATGAGTCCCTTCATCTCTCTTGGACTTCCAGCTAACAGAAGTCGAAGGTGCAGCTCCCAGCACTGTTTCTGCTGTGTGAATTTTCTGCAGGTAGTAGCAGTCACTAGTAAATCTTGTTCATGCTCAGAGCAAATACCAGCTGTCCTTGCCTGCACCACTCTGAACCAGCTGGATGCAAGCCAGGTCTAAACTGGAAGGCATGTAGCTGTGTTAGCACGGCGCTGGGCAGGAGAGTCACACGAGCCTGAAAGCCCTGTCTCCCAGCAAGGCTTATTAGTTCAAACTCAGTGCCACGTTAATTGTACCTCAGCATCTTCTCTGCTGCTGGCTTACATTCAGCCAGCCTGGAGTGCAGGCAAATCCAGTCATGACTGCCTGTAAACACCAGGTAGTTGCAACCCATGTTTCTTCACACAGCAGTCAGCCTTCCTTTCCCTAAACCCTCTTTAAAATAAGACTGCAAATATGCAGTAGAAGCCTTGTGCTTAGAGGCTTATCCCTCTAAGGAAGTGGCTCTTAAAATGCCTGGAGCGAAGTAGGGAGTATACTTTGATAAATATAATGTTGATAAATAACCCCAGCTGTTTCTTCAAGAACACTTATCTGTCATTGCCTTTCTTGTTCAATGTTGTAACTGTTTTTCTCTAGTCACTTGGATTCAGGTGAAAAAATGTACCCTTGATATATAGCACTTGAAGAATTAATATTAAAAGTCAGATAAAATATATTTAAGCTTCTGTGCATCCCAGAGATATAATTGAAAATATTTAAGTGCTGTGGAACATACTATGTCATACTGCATTTAATGGTATAACATTTCTTAATTAACTTCTGAGTGACACAAGATCTCACAACAGCAATTTTCAGGTATTGTGTAGTTTATTGTAGCCATAAAATTTATTATTGGCATATTAAAAGAAGGCAGGAAGCCTAACTAATAGCTGCTTTAAGGGGATCTTTTAACTACGGTATTACAAAAATTATTGAAGTAAAAAAGGCTGTTCAGAACTTGAACTGTAATTTGGTTTGAAAACTTTCCTGCACACTGAGTGAACTCATAATTCTAAATGTTTGTTTCTGCATTTCAAACAGCATAGTTTACTATACTGATGAAGTAGCCACAAGGTAATTTTCAAATTTCAGCAATGGAGATCTTATCATAATATCCAAAAGGCACATACTGTGCTACCATCTGCCTTTTTTTTTTTTTTTTTTTTTTTTTTTTTTTTTAATTAAACTGAATGTAAGATCAAACTTTTAAAAAAATATGTAGTTTAAAATATTTATCATCACTGAGCATCTGTGCATGGTAAATATGGAGTTATTTTTAGCTTATAAAAATGTTTTTCTCAAAAAAAATTAATAATTATATTTTATAATCATTTTCTTAATCCTTAAACACAATGTGGTTTTGCTCTTTTTCTGTTTTACAAACCTGCTTTTGGTTTTAATTTGGTTTATTTGCCAGAAATCAGCACATATTATAAAGTGGGAGAAAAATACACGTACACACACACACACAACCACAAAAATCTACAAAATGTCAAGGACAGGAAAAATGAAGGCTTATGAGAGAGGGGAGAAAAACTTGTAGAACCTAAGACAGAGTAACACCTTCATTAATCATGCGACTTCTGCTAGCAGAAAAGGAAGGATTGAATATTTATAAATGTGATGACAGACAAAAAGGCCAACAAACCTGACTTGTTTCAAATCATGTCTGTGGAAATCAGTTAATCAGAACTTCTCCAGTGAACAAACATTTTAGTTTCCAAACCTTCTATCCACATCTAGGATTTTCTTGAGGATGTTATTTTTATTTGGTGCTTAATGAATACCTCAAAACCTGTGTTTTCTCTATCACTCTAAAAGGATAGTTTGTACTTCACCTCCTTTTTTCATGGTACACAAAGTTATTTTAAACCTTATGAGAAGAAAAACTTATGATTTACTGTCATGTCAACTTCTTGAACAAAGAATAGTTTTCTTTAGTCAGATAGTGACTCAGTGAATGGTACAAAAAAGTATCTGTTCCCAAGAGTTGATTTTCTGACTTACTGCTGGAAAATATACCTTGATTTCATTACACAGCTTTGTGGTTTGTTCTGCCTTTTGTACAAAGGTCCCACAATAAAAAGAAAAATAATACCAACATTGGTAAGGTAGGTACCTGTCTCCACTGCAAAGTGAGGCCAGGACTATCAATTTCTAGAAGAGGCTTGGTTTTGCTGCACAGCCAAAAATGGAAATTTGTAAATGAAATGTGCAGTATGCATGTGCCTTATCATAAAACATAAACCATTCATAGATTTACTTCAGATTTTCTGTTGTGTCTATACAAGAAAACAGAATGCAATCCCCAACACTTTATTAGACACATAAAGAATTATATTAAACATCTTAAAATTACTTCCAGAATGATAGCAGGTTGTTCTAAAATTTATAGCATAATTTTTTTCAGTTTCTGTTCCACGTCAGATAGTTTCCCATGTTGTGCTATTTGTATCTCTTGCTTTATAGGATGTTCTAGAACTTCTGCTTAGCTCAAGCAGGTGAGAATTAAGATTTAAAAGAAACTGTATGGAAGAGCAAGAGGAGACAAAGCTATTTTCTGGGGCTGCCTGAATGGCTGTAAGTGCTAATGGTGCAGGCACCTGCATTGCACCCCGGAAGACTAAATGCGTGATAAATTCTTAGCTGTTAATAGGAATGGTCAAAGTTGATTGTGAACACCAATTTTCAGGAATTTACATAATAACTCGTCTTGCTCCCTCTGCCCTTTTTATCTCTTTTTTCTCTGCCATAAGAACTTCACTTTTCCCTGACACCAATACATATTTTTCTTACCTTTTATCAAAAGAAAAATGGGACAATAGATATAAAATCTAATCAAAACTAGTAGAGTGTATGCAGGTAATTTCAGAGTCCAGTTTCTGCTTCTGGAAGGGATGAGTTACAGGTTGTATCAATCTGTACCATAATTCTACATAAGTTTTCAAAAGCTTATGTTTTGGTGAAGTTGATAATCTGGAAGGGCACAAGATATCTGGCAACAGCATTTAAAAAAAAAAAAACAAAACAAAACAAAACAAAACAAAACAAAACAAAAAAAAAAAAAAAAAAAAAAAAAAAAAAAAAAAAAACAAAAAAAACACCTTCTCGGAGGTTTAACAATAACTTTATATGTCATAAATCCTATAGATTTTTGAAATGACAGTTTTTAATTTTGAGGTCTCTAAAACATCAGACATGGAGCAGGGTGTGTAGGAATAGACAATCTCTAGAGGTAATTATCACTAGAGCCATCAAGTGATAATTACAGAAAACAGCGGTCATCAAGCAGAAAAGACCATCATAGTGGCATTCCACTTTCCCCATTCTCTCTACCTTTAACAGCTTGCTCTTATGGCACTATTTTCTCCAGTTTTCTTTCCTATTTTGTGCTTTCATAAAGCTTTGCCTTCTTCTCCAAAGTTCATGAAACTGTATTACACAGCACCATTTGATGCAGCAAAAACCACACAGCACAGCAAACTATCATCCCTTTCAGCTCTGTTCTGTCATTAGAAACAAAAACATATTGAAATTTACTCATGTTGTACTTTCAATTATTATAAACAAAAAATACCTTCACTCTGTATGAAAGCATGAGGAAGTCAGCTTCACCTACAAAATTATTATACTTTTAAACTATCAGATGCAAAAAAAAATCTGAAGATTTTTAGCAGTATCACAAAACATTTCTCATCTGAGATTTTTTTAACAAAAGGCAATAAATAAAAAAAAAAAAAATTAAGTGATGAATTTTCATACAGAAATTCCCTCCATGCAGTAGATTATTCTAAAGTATGACAAAGACCTCAAGTCTTACATTTTATGTTTCTTTTAAAAGCTTATAAAAGTGGCATTGGGAAAAAGTGATGCAAGAGTTGAAAAGCTGTGTTTTCTCTGCATTTAATGTAAAGATAAGTGCAAAAATATTTTATAATCTTTAACAGTTTACTCAGATACCTCCTTCCCCAATGCTGAAATGGCCCCTAAAAAATGAAGGCTATTGCTTCTACAGAAACAAAATTACATAATACTTAAGAAATAAGAACGCAAGGAATACTTGCTAAAAAACATTAAAACACAGAAAAGGAATAAAATGAAGTATTTTCTGAGCTTTCATTATGAATGCTTCATTACTTACTGCCTGCCTCCTGACTGATGTGGATACAGAGCTTTTGAATGAATTTGTGATTTTGGAGGAAGAACTGATTAAAAACTGATTAGAAACAATGAGGATGAAATAACTGTTAATTACAGCTAATTACTGTTAACTGGTGAACAGTTAAGGTCGACACATCCAAGCCTACCTAAAAACAGATTTTCCGCCTTTTTAGATAGTTCTGAAAGTATTAGGTCCCTAAAAGATTTGACCTTTACAATAGATGCTACAGAACTAGGAGATTATTTCCCCTGAATTAGTGTCCAAGGGACTGAAGACAGGTTTGAAAAACTCATGAGATCCTTTAAGACTAAAGAGCTCTAGAGAAGACTATCCAGGAGATGACTATCCAGGACCTTCTTCACTATCAAGAAACCCTCCAGGTTTCTTGACTGAAGAACCTTAGTAACTCTTCCAAGCATCACTCATAATTGCTCATTGTAGAGGTGTCAGTGTCTCTCTGTCTCAGCCAGCCCTGACACCTCGACAGTAAAGGGCACGGTTGGTAGCAGGATGAACCTCACCCATCCCCTGGGTTCTGGTTTGCCAAAGGAGTGAAGCAACAACAGCAGAAAAGAAGGAAGGAGTCTGCTCTGGGTTAACTGCTGGCTTTATTCATCCCCCAGTGGGGATAACCTCAGTTCAGGGTAGCTGCCTCAG
Source organism: Zosterops lateralis (assembly GCF_965231275.1). Classification (NCBI taxonomy): domain Eukaryota; kingdom Metazoa; phylum Chordata; class Aves; order Passeriformes; family Zosteropidae; genus Zosterops; species Zosterops lateralis. The sequence goes on from NC_139762.1 coordinate 75,045,928, forward strand.
CACTCACCCCTCAGCAGAAGTGACCCCTTGGCAGAAGCAGGAAAAGGCGGAAAACCCCCCAAAATAACATCTTTTACTGGGGGGAGGAACTCAGGGATGGGTTTAACTGGGGACAAATCAGGGACCAAGGGGGGTCTGGCTCTCCAGGTAAATGACACACATTGTAATAAATCAATAACTCGGGTGGGGAGACAGCTGAAGTCTTGTCCAATCACTCGAGGCCCTCACTGGCACTTTCCAGACTTTTGGGAGAGACCCCAAAGTGACAGACAAGGCCCAGGGGCTGGATAACTTATGATTGACACATAACTGGGGTTGGGGTAAAAACCAAGAAGGGCTGAACATGGGTGACATGGGGCAAACCATTTCAAATTATAAAAAACAATATAAAACAAGGAACAAATACATAAAACTGATAAAACCAAAAACATACTACTACAGCTCATTACTTAAAATGAACTGACAAAATGAGGAAAGAAGTGTTAAAATTTTTGAAAGGGAAAGTTGTCAGAGCAAGTGTCCTAGTTGCTGCTAATTGAAGCCATAATTATATGGATATAGAATCTATGTACTGGGTTCCAGCTACAATTCAGGAATGTCCTGAATCAGATGTTTAGAGCTGTGGAAGCTTTAACTGGAAGGTATTCAAAGTGATTATTATCTTTTATATGCTTTTTCCTGAATGTTTACTTTTGTCCATTCTTATAGATAGAATGGTGGGCTAAATGGGTTTTTGTTCTGATCCAGTACAACAGGTCTTACTAAGCAGGTGGATTTTTAGGAATAAGATCTTTAAACAGTACAGACTTTTCAACCCTAATTTTAACAAAACAGGCATTTTGTCACAGCATTGTTTGCATTCTGCTGAAATCCACAGGAAAGAAATTGCTTTACTGTTGTCCCCTACTTGGAATTCTAATAAATAAATAATAGATTTGGCAGTGAGTGCTTTCTCAATCTCAGTGACTGCTGGTAAAATAAGAGGTGGCCTGCAATCAGGAAGGCATTTTTAGTTAAAGGAATTGAAGCATGAAGTGTGATGTTTTAGCTGTAAAGTGTCAGAAGCAAATCCTTATTAATTCTGACCTCTCTACATTATGCATCTTTCTGATCAACTCTCTGATAGGGCTGCTCTGTCAGACAATGGAGCTTGGGATTCAGAGTAAATAGACCTGCCAGAGCAGCTTTCCACTGTGATTGGATCAGAGCCTGGAAGTCATTCTACAGTTTCTTCACCATAAAATTCTTCTCAGTGTCTCCTCAGCCTTGCAAAAGGAAGTTAAACATATCCCGCTATGCGGCAATATTACAGTTTTACTTGTTGCCTAATGTTTTCACTGATGCTTTCTTCATCATCCTCTGGGCACAAACACTAGCATTTTAAACCATCTGTTAAATTAACATACTTTTTAAGAAAAATATGCTTTCATAGCTCCTGTTATCTTCTTTTACAAAGTGCACATTTGCAAGTTGTTTAGTATCTGTAGTGTCTACTCTGAAAGCCCCACCAATTAAGATTTGTGAATATTGAACAATTTTGTTCTTAAAATTCTGTAGATATGAAACTAAGATTACATTCTTAAAACAGGAATGATGCCACTTTTTCTTTCAGCTTCAGAGAAATTTTATGCTCAAGCTTAAGGACCATTTTGCATTTAAAAGATATGTATGTGGAGGTTATTCACAGTGCTATCCCTCTCAAAAAAACAGTCTGAATTAATTCATCTGGTCTCCAAGACAACAGCCATGTCTTTCTTATGCCAAACAAAGGTTCTAATTAATGTCATCTAGGTATCTGCAGGCATCATTGCTGATCTATAGCCTTTTGTGTCTAATCTATCTGAAAAATCTGTGTTCCATGAGCAAAGGGAAGATATGTCTATGGTGTGAAAGTAAGTGAACAGATGAAACTGAGAAGAATTAACAATTTTTAAAACAGTAACAATGATCTTTTTGTCGTCTTCATACTTCTGTTGATAATGTGAAAACGGGTCCTTTACACTCCTGACTATCAGTTGCTGTTCTTTTGTACATTGCTGAATGATCATTATGCTGGATTATCTATGAGATTTCCTTAGGGTTTTGAGGGCACCTCTGTTTCCTTGCTTAGCTTCTTCTGAAGGAGATCTAGTGTTGACATCTGGAGTGCATACCCAGAATATTCCCATTGTTTCCTTCCTTGTGTGCAGCAGGGAACTGCTATAGTGGGTATTTTTTTATTTTCATTGCTTTGTGGAGCTTTGTAGAGAATGCCTAGAGGGTTTGATGGTGGTCTTTCATTTTTGGGGACAAACATTGGGGTTTTTTTCAGGGTAGGAAAGGTGATTCTTTGGTTGGTTGGTTGATTGATTGGTTGGTTGGTTGGTTGGTTTTGTTGGGAGGTTCTTTGCTTGTTTTGTTTTGTTGGAGTTTTTTTATTGATATTGGGTTTCGGCTTGCTTTGGTTTGGATTGGATTTAGCTTGGTTTGGTTTTCTTTTGTTTTTTTTTTTAGCATGCTTTGATTGCCTGACAACATTATTTGATTTTACTGCTTTCACATCTTACATGAATTGGGAAAGAAGTGTGATGGTTACTTTTATCTAGCTTTTTGGGGGGCTTTTTTGCTCTCACTTATCCTATTACACTATAATTATGTTTATTGTAGAGAAAGACAGTTATTTCTGCTGAGACATTGATATTTTGTTTGGACTGTGTAAGCACTCAAGAAGCTAATTCAGTGGAGTATGCTGGGGTGGCAATGCAGATTGCTGTTGCTGACAATCTTAAATGTTCTCATTCATTCTTGGTCACAGCAGCCCTGAATTGAGAGTACAGTTTTATCTCCTTTGAGTAGTGCTTTCTGTGCTTTGACTTAGACAAGTGTGTTAAGAGTATAGAGATTTGGGAGAAAATAAACCCACTTGCTCCAGAGGACCCTAAGGAATCAGAGGGGCTGGGTGGAGCTAGGCTTGATTTCTGATTAGAACCAGTTTGGAAATGCAAGTCTGGTTGTGTTTAGTAAGACTCTAGATGCAAAAATCATGTGGGCTACACTGTAAGTCTGGTCTGATTTGCAATGAAAGAGTCACAAATAGCGAGTTTTAACCAATTAAACACTAAAAGTCTGGACAAATTCAAAGGAACTTCCAGGAACACAGATTCACCAACAGTACAGCTTATTGGAGCAACAGGTTATAGATTCTCTCAGATTGCTGGTGATAAATTTACTGCATATACAAAAAATAAGTGTAGAGCACTGTGAACAGGAATTTCTGGGTATACTCCAGTGCAGTTGGTTGTGCAAATCTTGCCACAGAGGTGTCCCCACTTCGGGGAGGAAAGAAGAGCAAGCCTCAACTACTTGTATGCAAGATCATCATATTCCCATCCTCAATCACTGAGAATTTCAAATGCCAGTTTATACCTTTGAGATAAGTGGAGGTGAGAGTGTAGTCAAATATTCTGTTACTGCCATCATAAATGGAGGGGAGAGGAAATTTATCTGTAAATTAAGGGTATCAAGATTTAAAAAGAAAGATTGGAAAGACTGTGGGTCTTGCATGAGGACGTAATGGAACTGGGACACATTAGTGTCCCACACTTCCATCTCGCCAATTGTAGAAAAAAGGGCTCTGTGGAGTCTGCCTGACAACCTGTCACCACCTCAGCAGGCCATCATGTCCACAGAAATCCACGGAATAATACCCATGGAAATCCCATCACCACATATCTCATGAAAATCCCTTCACCCCACATCTCATGACATGTATCATGGCTGTAGGTCTCATTCCCACACAGGGTCATAAGGCACATTTAGAGACCTCTGGAAGATAAATATTTACTGATCTCAAAATATACAGGTTATTTGGACAACTGATCCTTGAAAAGAAAAAAAGGGGGAGAAACTACATATGGATGCCAGCAACCCAGCTCTTGGAGTATAGGAAGGAAGATGAGAAAATTCTGAATACATTGATTAATTCCCTTTTTTTCACACAAATACAACATTTGAAAGCCACTTCAGGGCATAATGATTATAATGATTCTGGATGCCATAAAATCATTTCAGACTGGGGAGATGAAGGATGCAGCACAGTTCAGGATGTGGTAATTTGGCACAGTTGATAGTTTCCTGGGGAATAAGGGAGGCTTGTGAGCATTCATTTTTATTCACATATCTAGAAGAGTGCAATGAACAGGCAGTTCAAAATAATATCCTGTATAAGCCATACAGAAAAACTCACTGTTTACTCCTGTGAATGTGTCTAAGCATGAAATTTCATTAAAAATGGACAAGAAAAAACTAGAGTTAATTTCTAATTCTGAAGGGTCCCTTTATTTTTTTGTGCTTGCTTACTTGTTTCTTTTTTGAGGCAAAATAGTAGATTCTATTACTTGGTGCTTTTAACTGCTCTTCCCTCCACCCCCTCCAGTGAGGCCATGCATTTCCATCCAGGAGGGCTTTGCCTCTTTATTACTTCCTCTGATATGAGCAGCAGCCCTTGGAAAGGACTACAGTGAACCATATAATATCATTACTATTAATGGGCTCAGAAAGCACAGTCCATGAAAATACACTAGTTCAAGCCTGGAAATAAAAAAAAAAAAAAAAAAAAAAAAAAAAAAAAAAAAGAAAGAAAAAAGTAGAGGTTTTACCTCATCTCATTCAAATGATGAATGAAAATGCTGAACCATTTCTACAAGACGTATGAACACTCTGAACCGAGGAAGGATGTTCAGGCAGAATGCATGTGTGAAACCTATGGTTATGAAAGATGACTGCAGTATCTTTCTGTATCATTATTAATGATGCTTATAATGCATTCCTGAATATACACATTTGCTTACAGTTATAGATAGATTTGAAGGCATGTCGTGCCTTGTGGCTTTTTTCTTTAACTAATAGATTAGTGAAAAAGGCTGCCATAGTTCAGCTTTGTAACTTCACTAATGTAAGTTGAAAAAGTTTGGTTATCGTTTGACAAATGTTGCTGTCTACATCAAATCCTCTGGACCATGTAAATTTTTATCTAGAGATGTGCCAAAGTACTTGAGAATAATTTGGGCAGCTGCTGAACTGTTACCTACTAGTTCACAGACAGAACTTTCACCTCTTCCTTTCTTTCCACTTCAGTAAATTTGGATAGAAAAATTGTTAGCTCACTGGGGGGAGGGGGGGCTTGGCTTCAATAAAATATTTTATTTATCTTTTAACATGCTTTTGCACTATAGTCACAAGTGCACTGACATACTTATATGGTATGCCATAGAACTGCTGAGATGGCAATATAATACCACAGCATATCTAATATTACTTTTAGCTGATTGAACTGGTGATGAACTGATCTATGTGAGCCATGCTTTAGTGTTCTCTTGGTAGACCAGTCTAGGGTGACTTTTTAGATTGTAGACCTTCTTGACTAGCAAAATACTGTGAAAAGCTGGCAGCTTGGGAAGCAAACACAAGAGATGCAATGAAAAATTTCCCATTCCATGTCCTACTGGCAATTTCCTATTCCATGTCCTACTGGCATTCCCTGACCTTGACCCAAAAGAAGTATTGCAATTACCAATTCTCAGGAAGCTGAGAGTAAGCTCAGTAGTTTCTTACCAGGAAAAGAAGGGCTTCAGGCAGTGAAATTTGCATGGTGAACATTAAATTCAATCCATTTCTTTCAAACACAATGATCTCAACTCTCAGCCTCAAGCTCTCTGCCTAAAAGTGCTGCAACTTCTTGTGTAGCAGGTACTGGAGTACTGTTTCTTAGTCATATAATTTTATTATATTTACCTTTTAACATTCTTAGGCATATAATTTTTTATATTTACATTTTAACATTACATGCTAACAGGTATATGATAAAGATTTTTATACATGCAAGTATTTATATTGAATAGGCCAATGAAAATTAGTTCTTATCAGGCTAGAATAGTTACATTCTGATTACATTCTGATTAGGATTTCCAGTTGACTCACAATATATTTATACTGAGGGAAAAAAAAAAAAAGCAAGAACATATGTTCTAATTGCCAGTTGATTTGGGCTTGAAATCATTTGAGGTAAATTCTGGCATATATATCTTGTGGAAGGAAGTCTTGAACCATCATATCAGCTTCAAACAATTAGCATTAAATTGAAGAATATTTATTAAATTTAGTTTATGCTTTCAAAATAACATACAAATTCAGAAGAGAATTGCATGAAGAAATATCTAGAGTAAATTATGCTGGTACTGTCCACCTCTTCAGCAAAATATGCCAGGCTCAAACAAACAGATAAAATTATCCAGGCTTAGAACAGATTGAGAGCAATTCCTCCTTAATGGCAAACAGAGGCAGCAGAGATTCTTCCACGAATAAAATTATATTGTGACTGTATAGGTGGAGCCGCTGCATATGATGGGATTCTTTATAAGGGCACTTCTTCAAAATTTTATAGAACACAAAATACCACTTTGCTTAAGAAAATGCTAAGTGTAGGCAATAATGACTGTCTATAAAACAAGGGAAGCTTGAAATATTTTGTGATGTCCAAGCATGAATAGTGGAAACAAATTTTAGGCCTCTAAGCAGAATCTGATGTACCCAGAAAGTAAAATGCAGACCAAGCAGTCCATTAATTTCCCCACCAAACTGGGACCAAATCTCTCACAAAATTAATTTATTTAGCAGAAAATGTTACCCATTAAGGCAATAGAAATGGTCCAAACTGTAAAAATAAATAAGTGAAAATTAATAGTCATAATTAAAAAGCTGAAATACAAAGCATATTGTAGAGAAAAAAAAATGATGAAACGTCAAGTGAAATATATAACAGTTACGAGCTCACTCTTTAGGAAGAATTCATTCCAATAAATCTCTTAGCTATGCCATTCAAATATTTCCTCTTTACTTCTTACAATATATATAGACAAAAAACCTTAAGAAAATATTAAATATACATGAAAATAATTTTAAAGTGAATTAAATTAGAATTTTTATTCTAACAGAATATGTTAGCCAGCTTTGCTGACTAATGTATTTATTTATCATACTTTATTTCAGTCTTGTATGAATAATTTATCATGCTTTATTTCAGTCTTGTATGAATGCTAGGGCTAGAACAAACAAATGTCCATCTTGTCTAAATTATATAATTGGAAACTCTTTTATCATAATCCATTTGTGGTCATGCAACTTTATAAATTCATCTAAACTTAACTTAAAAACGTAAAGTGATGGCAAAGTCACAATATTCCAATGCATTTTTTTTCTTTAGTTAACTATAAAATTTGTTTCTGATTCACTTTTGCCATTATATACTGGCTAAACAGATGGAAGGTCCCTCTAAATTTTTTTGTCTGTTTCTTCTATCAGTGTTTACAGACCTCGATTAGTACTTACATTAACCTTTCATGGATTTAATAAGTTAAAAACATTTTTACCCTTATATCCCTCACTTTGTGATGGCAATGTTTGAATATAAAATGTAATTGGCAGCTAAAATATTGTTGATTGGAGTCAGCCTCAAAACTTCTTTGCCAGACACTGCTGAGAACGTGAGTCATGAGAAAAAGCTCATAGATTTCTTGATTCTTCGACTGATCAACTTCTAATGTTGTTTTTTCTATGGCGTACATATGTATCCTCATCTGAAAATTTGCAGATGACCCCAAGCTGAGTGGTGCAGCTGACACACCTGAAGGACAGGATGCCATCCAGAGGGACCTGAACAGGCTCAAGAAATGGGCACACTTGGACCTCATGTGGTTCAACAAGGCCAAGTGCCAGGTTCTGTCCCTGGGTCAGGGCAAATCCTGCTATCAACACGGGCTGGGAGATGAAGGGATTGAGAACAACTTCAGGGTGGACACTACCCATCAATGTGCACTCACATCCCACAAAGCCAAGTGTGTCCTGGGCTGCATCCAAAGCAGTGTGGCCAGCAGGGTGAGGGAGGGGATTCTGCCCCTCTGCTCTCCTCTGCTGAGACCCCACCTGCAGTGCTGCACCCAGCTCTGGGGTCCCCAGCACAGGAAGAACATGGGCCCATTGGAGTGAGTCCAGAGGAGGGATACCAAGATGAGAACAGTAAGAGAATAGATTTAGATTAGATATTAGAAAAAAAAAAATCTAAGATAGTAGGGCAATGGAACTGTTTGTCCAAAGCAGACATGGATGCCCCATGCCTGGAAGTGTTCAAGGCCAGGTTGGTTGGGGCTCTGAGCAATTCGGTCCAGTGTAAGTTGTCTCTGTCCATGGCAGGAAGATTGGAACTAGATGATCTTTTAGGTCCCTTCGAACCCAAACCATTCTATGATTCTGTGATCCTCTGAATATTTTCACCAAAATCCAGATGCCACTTGGAATGAATGTATTCAAAGAGTTATTGTGGTTTTCAGTAAAATACTTATTCTACTTTTGTAGTTGTCTAAGCAAACAGAAGATACTTAGCCGCTTCAGTCTCTTATTTGTGTCTCCATCCACTTGTCCTCGTCTCCAGTAAAAGACAAAAGAAATAGCTAAAAGTTCTTATCTATTATATACAAACTATCTTAGAGATTGCTTCCTGTTTATTCTTCAGCTCTATAAAAAGGTCAAACCATTTTTTCCCCTAGAGACTTTTATTTTTCAGAACCATGGCTTGCAGCTGCCTAATGGTTAGCATCAACATGAGATCTGTGGGTGGAACAGCTCCAGGTCACAGCCTGAATTTTATCTTAGTTTTTCATCTCAATTCTCTTATGTACAAAATGCTCATGTTATTTCTCTGCTTGTCATGTTATGGACCAGCAGAGAAATATTACCTCTTTACAGATTTACAAAGGATAAAATCTCTATTTTAGGTTGTTCTCTATGTTTATTGGATGGCAGAGTATGATGAAATGTTTTTTCCTTGAGTAGTATGAGGGTGTAAGGGGTTGACATTGATTGTCTGCTAGACCTCCTCCCAGCCACTCTCAGTTCTTGTCAACAGGACATATGGGGAAATAAGATGGAAATTCTCAAAGATTGAGATAAGGACAGGGAGATTGCTGACAGTAATTACACTGACAAAATGGACACGATTTAGGGAAAACTGGCTTCATTTCTTGCCAGTTAAAAGAGTTGGATAGTGAGCAAAAAAGAAGAAAATAAGCCATTTTCCCTCCATTCCAGCTTGTTTCCAGGTTCACCTCCAGTCCTTCATTCCCAACAATCTCCTTCACTAATGGACACACAGGAATGGAAATAAAAGTGCTGTCAGCCCATGGCAGCTCCTCTTTGCCCATCCTTTCTCCACATGCTTCTTGCTCCAGCCTGGAACATTCCCAGTGGCCGCAGGAAATCCCTGCCCATCCGGAGTCTGTCCAGGCCCAGGGCCATCCCTGCCGGGTCTCTGCTGCCCTGTCCCCGCTCCCGCTGTCCCCTCGGGGCTGGCAGGGCTGTTTGTGGCTGGGTTCCCCTGGCTCAGCCCTGCCTGCTGGGCAGCCTTTTGCCCTCCCTGTCCCAGCCTTTCCCCGGGGCTCTCGCCCGTGGCTGAGAGGTGTGAAATCGTGATGATTCCACAGCCATTGCTGTCTTCCTCAGCTCTGTGCTGTGCTACTTCTCCATTGTATCGCAGGTGGAGATTGGAAAGCAAAATGAGATGTATTTTAAAGTGTTGTGGTTTTTTTGGGGTTTTTTTGGGTTTTTTTGGTTTTGGGTTTTTTTGGGGTTTTTTGGTTTTTTTGTCAGAAGGCAAGGATTGGTTGACTGGTTGACACATTTAACACCTTGCTCTGGATAAGTGTAATTCAAAGTAGAGTAAAAATAAACTTAATATACATGAGTTGTGTTGTTAACCGTTAATGTTATTACATTAGTGATAGTTTTTGGTCAAGGTGTCTGTATCTTACCTTGATCGTACACGTTTAATCTCCTGGGTCTCTGTGTTAAGGATTTGACAACTGAGGATATAGAATCCTACAGCTTGATGTTGTTGTTGTTGTTTATAATGATAAAATATTCAAATTGCCTGGAGAAGAAAAAAAAAAGAACCTGAGGCAGGAAGCAAAGACAGACTATCAGGTCACGGAAGCCTTGAGTCTGAGTTTGCTTCACAGAGACTCAAAGTATTGCTTCCAGGAGGTGTAATCAGACAGCTACCTACTGCCAAAGCTCCTGAGAGTCAGAGGGAATCCTGGCAACTCCAAGGATAAATTAACCTTGATTCTTTGGCTAATTAATTTTCCAAAGAAAATTTTGTAAAATATGAACATGAAGGGGTGGAAATTCTGCACTGGTAAACACACATTAAGGAAGTTTTTATAACGAGACTGAAGATTGAATGAGGATTAAGGGTATATATAATTTTGTGATGAATGTTTTTTGGATAGGTGTATGTAACACTTAAATTAGAAGTACCAAACAGAGCCATGCATAAATGTCTGTGAGATAATTCTGCTGTCTATAAACAAGAAACTGTCCTGGAACAAACTTTTGGCAAACTAAGACTGATTAAGTTAACTAGATCCACAGTTTTATTTCAACACACCATACTTTTGCAAGTATGTGATGATACTTGCTAAAAAGCTGTTAAAGGTACTTGTCATTTGTGGCTGAAACTCTATGGCTTGTCCTAGAAATGTCTCAATTTATTTTTAATAAGTACACTTAATGCTTTTTGTAATTCTTGTTACTTTGGAGGTTAGGTAATTTTTAAATTGAGGCAACCCTGTGAAGCCATTAGTTTTGTCTACAGAGGACAGGTGTTCTGCATTTTGCAGCACAATATGAACATGCAGTACATGAATAAAAAGCTTAAATTTCATAGGTGAATTTTACACTGGGCCATCTCACCTCTGTAGTAAATTTCTGCAGAAGACGTCACAGAAAACAGTTAGAGTGTATAGAAAACCATTCTACTTTTAACAAAATTTTGTATTATTGTGGATAATTAACTTAGGAAGACATGCACACTGAATGCTCACATTTACAGCATATAGGAGTTCCATACTCTTATTGCCATTGTTAATGTCACATTGCATATTTTTTGTCATACATGTACTATTCTTGGGTGATGTGCAATGAGAAGTGTTTGCCAAATTTTTTTAATTAATCCTCAGTAGAACAAAAAAGTAATCTTAAAATATTAGATTAAAAAAGTGGAAGAGCAAGGAGAGAAAAGTTGCCTATTTCTCTGTAATTTCTTTGACTATAACATTTCCTTAACTCCCGTCACTCACTCATCCCTGATTCACTGACATTACTTGACTCTTTCTAGTAAACCAAAACATACTAAAGATCCTATGTTTCAGTTCAAGACATGAAAATAATTATTCTTGCATATTTCACTTCCAAGTGGAAAATATGAAGTTAACCATATACACCACTTTACAGTGTATATATACATTGTACATATATACAGTCTGTCTGTACCCTGATAAACAGAAAGGACAAGTAATTGGTCCCTGATTCTAGAGGTGAGTAGCCCAGACTGGATCACATCCATGCTGTCCTAGAACAGACTGGTCATGTCCACATTGCACAACACAAGTGTCAGGAAGTTCTCCTGTGGCCCTAAAACTGGTATTTTGGTACATTTGTGTGAGTTAATTATGTCTGAATAAATGTGACACTTGTGTTATTGCCCAGCATGTTGCCCTCTGCAAAACACATTGGCGGTGTGCTATAAACCTCAGGTGTGGCATGAAGACATATGCAGAAGGTTTGAAGGCGCAAGCAGGCAGAGCTGGAGGACTGTACAGGTTGAAAAGAGTCAGAACTTATGTAATCTTATTAATTCTGTTTATTGAATCATACCCTGTTATGTACAATCTCTGTTGTTGAGATTCAGAACAGAGCTAGGGAGCAAGCTGTTATTTAAGGAACAGTCAGGAGCCCTGTGCTGGGATTCATTCTTTGGTGTTCTAGAAGTATGAAAGTGTACAAGCAATCTCTAAACTGGCTTCCTTTACCTTGTGAATCTCTGAAAATTTTTGTGGATTAAGTTCAATATTGTTTTACGTGTTTTTTCCATTGATTAGCTCGAACATTTCTTAGTTTCTGGAATTAAAATCTGAGTCTATTTCTTCTATTTCTTTTCCTATAGAGTAAGTGGAAGGCTGAACTCTTGCTCCTTAATTATCACTTGTAACCTTGCAAGAAATATCTATCACGGCTGCTTGTTTCCTCATTATCTCTGTGGACACTGTCTTATGGTTATAAATGCTTTTCATCTTTTGATTATCATAAGGTTTTTGAAAGTTTTTTTTGTGTTTGGGGGAGTTGAATCCTTTTTTTTTTTATAGGAGGGACTAAAACTAAGCCATTTTTAAATCTTGTGGTTATTTAGGCAAATACAGGATTGAAAACGTGTTTAAAATCATAAACTTTGTAAAACATTTGAGCTTCTTACAAACCATCGTCTCCCAGCACTGCAGCTCCTATGCTCCAGCAGTGCTATTTCTGGACAGTAGCTATAACTATTAAGAATTAATATTTTCCAATAACTATTTGATCCAAGAATCTGAAACTGTGACTACAACTGCAGGCTGTTTATATCAGAAATTTTTCATCCGGTCTTCCCTGATCATTCTTCTATAAACTACCAGCTACAGTGAATAGAATGTAGCTTTTGATATAATAAGTACTCTAAAGCATTTGCTTCAACAACCCTCGCTTTAAAGTTTTAGGAAAGGTCAGTGAACCCACCTTGACTAAAGTGTTATTATGTGAAAAAGTTATCTTCCATAATTTTTAGTGCATCAGGAGCTCTATGAGTAATTCCAGTTTTGACATTAAAAGGGATGTTGATCAGTCCTGTAGTTTCTTCCCTTTTTCTTTTTTATTCCTTTTTAATCAATCAAATTTGTCATTAATTTTTTTTTTTTTTGCCAGCATTTTTTCGATGCCTATGTGACAGTACAATTGAATTCTGTCAACTGAATTTTATATTCTGTTGTGCTGGTAAAGACATTCTGGAATCAATCTTTAGCATTTCATTGCCTTTCTACATGAATTGTCCCAGAATTAGATTTAGTGTCTGACATATTTTTGGTGCACTGTAACCAATCCATCTCTTGCAAAAGCTACATATGTCAACATTTTAGATTCTAGCTTCACCTTTACATGCCTCACATACCCTGCAGTTCAAAGGGTCCCCATCAGGTGAGCCAAACCTTTCCTGTGTATTTTGGGGAAAATACTGCTGTGGAACTTCAGCTATCATATTGACCTGCAGTGAATAGTATACAGTTACTCAGGGCTCAGATCTGTTAAATATATTAAGACTGTAACTCTCTCTTGAAGATTTTTCATGAACACATTTCTGATTGCACACTATTGAGGAGTATATATGAAAAGTTTCATTTTTGAGTCTTTCAGTGGTTTTCGATGTGCTTTTACAAAATTGCTTTAACCTTTGCAAACCACGGCCCTATTTCCATGGCAAAATACTGCTCAAGTCTGTTAAATTCCATATTAAAAGTATTTTTTCCCTTAAAACATGGTTTGTCTGCATTATGAAGACTCTGCAGAAATACTAATGAAATTTCTTTGCCTCTCCATATTACTATGTGTCTTTGTTATTTCTCTTTGATATTGATATTTTTTTGTCTTCCTACCAAATTTATAATATGGCACAACACTACTCTGCAGCTTGTAAAATCTTAATTTCTTTATATAAAATCTTCTGGCAGTTGTTTTCTCAGTCTGATGATCACAGATAGGACCTGAATATAAATTAGGACTTCAGAAACTGTCTATGTACATCTGTGATTAGTTGATCCAAATGCTGATATAAATAACTATGAAGTTTTTCTCATTTCAAAATTACATGCAAAATAGTTTATATCAAGTTCATTTTGTTCTTTGCATCTCCATAGGACAGCCTTAAAATTGTGTCAGTTTTTTTTAACTTGACTTTATTCAGGAAGAGGGAGGAGAGAATAAGGAAGATACTGTGTTTCCAAAAAAGGGAGACTGACAGTTTTCTTAGAAAATCTGGAAAAAAGGAAGTTCAAAAAGTTGAAATTAAAAAAAAAAAAAAAATTAAAAAAAGTGATTTTTTTTCTTGAAACATTTAATTGCAGACAGAATTCAATTCAACAGAATTTGTGCCAGAAAACCAACTTTTTTCCTGGCGATGGTTTCTTGCTCTGTTTGCTTTTTAGGGGACCCAGATACCTACATGAACAGTTTTCATATTTGTTTAAATAATTTCTTGCTGTCTGTGGGGTTCATTGAGAGCTCCAGTTGTAACTGAGTGTCCCTCTTTGATATTATTATTTATATTTTTCACCTTTTTGCTCACAAACTGCTGTTCTTTTCCTTCATGAACTTCTAGTGTCTTCCAGGTGCAAGTACATTCCTTGATGGTTTTTAAAAGGGAGTTCATATTTGAACTCACAAGGATGATAAGCCTTCATCTCTCAAACCCAGGAAGCTTTAAAGAAACAGAAGAAACAGAAAGGGACCAATAACTCTGTATATCTCATAGCTTAATAACAAAACAACCAATTACCTTAATATCAATGCCCAATTAGCTTAATAATCAAATTACTGTACCAAAAGTTTTCCATGACTTGCCTTTTACCCTGTTGCATACAGGATACCTATGACAGCCTTGGCTGGCTCAAAGGAAACTGCTATTGTGATTCAGTGTAGACAAAATGAAGTTTAAGAGCATACAATTGCAGCCTTTTGATGTGGGTGTTTCAGTGAAAGGTAATATTAAGCTCTTGCTGAGAGCTCACGTGGTCCCACAAAAAGAACAGTAACTGCAAGAAGTGTTCTCATGAATCAGCCATTTTGTTAAAAGAGTGTTTTTGCAGAGTGGTGTTGACAAGATCCATTTCAGCTGAGTGAAAATACCAGGTTGCTTTTACTGATTGATCAACGACCTATCATGATACAATAAATCTGTGAGCAACAGGATGGCGATGACTGACCCTACAGTGTGTATACGAAAATACATAACTTACAGTCCACATTATTAGTAGCATATGGCATGACACCAGGTGGGTCAGGAATCCTTTCTTAGCATTTATCTGGAAATATAGCTGGATGGAACATCCTGTGATAGGAGAGAGCAGGGAAAAATGATGTATGAATTTCACAAACAGGATCATAAACTGTCAGGCAATGATAGCAGTGTGCAATATTAATATATGCATCTCACATGGGGAAGTGATAAATGAGACAGCCCTGTGACAAATTGCATAGGCATGTAATAAATAAGTTTACCACATAACTCTGCAATTTATCAGATGCCTTTTGCCATTACCTGCCCAATAATCCATCTCTCAGGGATTTATTTTCACAATCCAGATTTCCTCAGCATCTTGAAACACCCTACTTCTTTTAAAGTTCAACCTGTCAAAAAAAACTTTTCCCCTGTTCTCTCTGCAATGAGCTAGCCTGCGCTGGTGAACATTAACAGCTTTCATATACATCACAATAAACTCACAATTCTAATATGCATTAATCTGGAAAAATCATGATTTCCTGCATTTCACAGTGGGCCATGTAACTCTTTATTCTTTATTTTATTAAAATCTGTTGCATATATTCTTTGAAACTATTTTACTTTTCTATGTGTTTTTGCTTCCAATTGCTGTAAGCCATGTACTGCTTCTGCTGTATTTTTATGGATTTAAAATAAATGCAGTATTCCACTTCTTAAGGAATGTGCCAACAAGCTTTGCCTGCTAAGTTAATCTCCCCGAATTTATTAACACCCCTTCATATCCCAATTAGTCTGAAACACCAACTGTTTCTAATAATAAATATACTTCCATCTTTCACCCTTACTTTCTTTTCACTGAGGAATTGCTTCTAGAAAAGCTCAAAGCCACAAGCCTGTGTGGATGACTGACTTCAAATGTGTTACCTCAAAATTATTACAAGTGAATATCATTTAACAGGTAAGGACATACTTGAAGAGGAGATGATTTAAAAATGGTTAGGCAAATTATAATTTTATTTTTATTTATAAATGATGTGTTTTTGTGGGCATGGTTTCTTTGTAACAAAAGTGTAGGACTTTTTCAAGGTAGCATTTGGTGGGGGGGGGGAGTTAGAAGCATTTATGAAATTTCTCAAAGTATGGTTTGTTTGGGTTTTTTTCCATTTTGAATTTCCCCATTTTATCTACTTTCCATGAAGGTTCCTAGGAAGTCTGTCATAGTGCCCTTACTGGATAGTACAACAGTTCTCTACTGTTTGTTTGTTGTTTGTTTGTATATTTTTTCATAAATAATTTTGTGCAAATTAACTTAATTTTAGAAATTTCTGATAAATGTTTCAGTGTCATATTTTAAGAACTAATAGCTCCAATTTATTGTCTGATCAGCTCCACTGCCTCAAAGAGAATTTATTTTCTTCAGATTTGATGTTGTGAAAATATTTTAAATCTTCCGTGGTTCTCCTCACTTGGGGTGAAATGAAGCTTTAAAAACGGATAGAAGTTCTTGTGTCAATGAAAGAGATAAAAATGTGGGTTTTTTTGTTTTGTTTTGTTTTGTTTTGTTTTTAAATTATGAACTTATTTCCACAAAAATGGTTAAGAAACTCCATGGTACTTCAAGGTTCCTATAGTTTGGGACATTATTGTCTTAATTTTGTGAGATGGAGATATACAGATAAATTTACTTGAAGTCACTAGCAAGGTGTTGTTTTTTTTTTTTTTTTTTTTGTCTGCTTTTCTACCCTGTATCATTGGATTAATGGAATTCTACTGTTTTGATTTTATGCAAAAAAAAAAAAAAAATAGAAGAGAAATTGAATAAAAACACATGAACAAAAATATGTTTGGATAAGACTGCCTATATTAGTTTCTCTCACTCTTTTAGACTTTTGAAATCTATCCAAATCCATACTGATTTCCTCTACCTATGTATTAAAGAGGGTTTTTTTAGATTTTTGTCACATTTTTCTATCTGTACTGATGTAGCAATGACAAGACTTATTTTAAGGGAACTTGCAATCTCCTATCAGCATGATTGACGAATTATAATAGTTTTTCATTTACTGGGTTTTGCTGCCTTAGTAACCATTTCTATTTGACTTTATGGGCTGCCATGAGTCATCCTTCAGGATAACCAACAGTAACTACCCAGAAAATATGTGTGCCCATGTGTTTTATATTCATAAAAATCAAAAACTGCCATAATGTGCATAAGATAAATACTTGTAAGTTACTTATCCTGAAACATTTCACTCCAGCAGTCTTTAAATCTTGAAGCTCAGCATATGTTTGGTGTTTTTTATAAGTACTTTGTGTTACTTCTTGATGAAGGATGTGCTATCTCAGTGATGGCCCATCACTGTGATGTGGAGGTCACTCTAACTCCTCTTTGGCAGGGTTTGCAATAAATAGACATTCAGCCAGCACAATGTTAAAAGGTCATAAAATGGGAATTAATTAGGTTTATCCAAGAATGGGCTATTCCAAATGTCAAGCTAAATCTTGTCAAAATTCTTGACATACTATTCTTCTCATCTCACATTTGGCTAGGCCACCATACTGTAGGCATATTTTACTCATAACATTACCAAAATACCTGGACAGATATAATCTAAACAACACAAGGCGTTTGAACTAATTCATTCAAAGTTTTTCATTATTATTATTATTATTATTATTATTTCTTACATGGTTTTGATGCTTTTAACATGTAATTTCTAGGATCAATATTCCAAACACAGCTACCTTCAGTGAGAGGTGGGCTCCAACAAGCTTTTAGAATTCTCTTTGTAGGGATTCAAAGTCTGCGGTGTTCATAATTCATGAGATGTAGCTGTTGCAATAATATTCTCTTTTTAAAGGCTAGGGAACATTCATAGAAGTGTGTGCTGCATATGGCCTGCAGACCTGACCCCTTTGTGAACTCTGGGACTGCTATCTCCTACCTCACACATGGATTTTCTACTTTGAAATCTCAAGAGGAGAGATAGATTTCGTTGAAATATACTGCAGAAACCATCTGAGTTCTCTACGCAGAAAGGGAACAGAGTTACACTTCTGTGCCTTTGGTTTAGCTTAGCCAAACACCACGTGAGCTGACTGCCTTTTAGAGAGAGTTTTAGCGTGGAAAAGGTCAGAAAACTAAACCTAATTCTCCTGTGTCCTAGGCTGTAGTAACTGTTATATCCTCCTCATCCTTTGTCTTGTCAGTTGTAGGTAAAGAAAGCTTTCCATGTTCCAGACTACAGTGTGGGTTTCTGTCTGTTCCTTAAGATTTTGGGTTATATGTTGGGGGAGAATTTAAATAATATGAAGCATGATCTTGAAAATAACTTATTATAGATTTCCGTTAGTGCTACCAGTGTGAGGGAGAAAAGTAATGTCTTTTTCTTAGTGTGCCATTTATCAGTGAGCGCAGTGGCTCAAAGCAATTTTGTGCTCTTCTCATGTCCCAGGTGTCCTCGTATGGATTTTTTGCTTCTGCTAGCAGGATGGAACCCCTAAACACAACCTTGATGCTTTGTCTTGGTAAGTGCTGTTTATTGACTGCATAGGTATTTGTTCTTACAGCACTGGGGTAAAGACAAAATTATGTCCTACAAAGCAGTTCTTACACTTGTTAGTTTCTCTCAATATCCCATGAGCGAAAGTTTAAACTTTCTGATTAAGAAGAACATTTCATTATTGATCAAGAGCCTATGTAAACACGGTGAGCCTTAACCATAGAGTTTGTGGAGAACTAGTGATTTCTGAGGACACTGAACAGTACTAAATAGAATTTTCTTGCACACCTGGAGTTCATTAGCAAAGTTAGAAAGAGAAAAGGCTGATTTTGTAATAAATATAAAATTTTGTGTGGAAAACATGAAGGGGATTTTTATTCAGACCAATCAAATTTTATTATTTGTATCAATCAGTAAAATATTATTTTCAAAATAATATTTTGAAAGCATTTCAAAATATGTCAGAGGTATCAGAACCTGTTGCTTTGTGTTTATGTCATAAAAGATTGCACCAGGTTCTTCTGGGGTTTTCAGAAATAAATATTTTTTCATGTGCTTTTATTAGTTTTTGTGTTATTTGCAGATACTGGAAGGGTGACAACTTTGGGAATGAAATATGTTTACATTGTTTAGCTGATGTATACATGAAGTATGTTGAGAGAACAAGAAGGCAGTTCCTTCTTGGTTTATACTCTTCTATTTGAACTACTATTATTTAAAGTGGCACACAGAGTACCCTTCTTATTTTCTTGTTATTTCTATTGAGTTGGCCAAGTTTCACCTATTACAGCTATTGATGTGGGGAATAAAAAATCAAAATTATTTTAATTAAAACAATTTCCATTTCTATATTTCACAGCCATGAAATCCCAAACACAAGGCCTTTGAGCACTTTGATTCAAATTTTGTGTATCTATGTTTATGGCAAATTTTATTCTTGCAGTTTCATCTAAAAAATAATGCACCTGATTCACTTAATATGTGAACATCTGTACTCTGTAACTCATGTATTTTTTTCTGATTTGGACTTTGGAGCATTTGCATATACAAATTTGCATATCTTATTTATTTCCAAGCTTCTGAACTAATTTATATCTATTGAAGATCTGGATTTTTATGCAGATATATTTGAACCATATTATTTTTTCTTCGTTGTTATCTTTTGCATGTGTTCTATTATAGGCCTTTAATTAAAAAGTGATCAATGCCATTAGCTTGAAAGAAAAAGAAAATATACTTATTCATATACTGAACCGTGACAGCATATGAAGGGATATTTTTTGATGTTGATCCATTGAGTTTTTAATATCCCCTTGGCTTTATGTTTCATTTAGTCTGTATATTTTCAATCAAATAGAAGATGTTAATACCATATTTTATGTGTTCTTACTTGTTTTGTTAGTAGTACTGTAAGAGATAGGGAATACTTCTGATGGATTCTGAAGGTAACTAAAGGTAGTGAAGAGTTCTGGAAAATACAAATCAGTGTCTGGTTGCTTACCCTTTTAAATGCTAATTGTATGCAGTACACTTTGTTAAAATTGTGTTTATAATAACTTAAATAAGTCTCATTTTGCTTCCAGGGAACATGGAATCAGATTTAGCATCTATTTAAGCTACACTTCATTTTTATGAGGAAGAAAATAATACATATGTACATTAATGCATATGTTTTTGGGAGTAGGGGAGTAGTTTGTTCAGTTCCAAAGGTGAATCATCTATTTAGCTCTATAAACCAATAATTTTTCCTAACCAGTCATAGGCATAGAAGTATCATTTGTAGTGGAAAATGGAAAAAATATGGTAGTGTGTGAAGAAGCATATTGACATCTCCTTTCTTCTGTTAGTAATGTGGCTCTTTGTAGATGAGATTAGTGTGGCATTGAGGAGTATCTTTGGGAGATATAAAGAGATATATCTCCTGTAACAACCTTTTTTATCTACTCATAGGGTAGAGTAGTAGTGGCTTGGTCACTGTCACTCCAAATAAAACTCTAGAAAGAATTATTTTCACAAAAGAAAGTATTGGTGACATCGTGCTGCTGGAAGGTGTGAAGTTGACATTAACTGTGAGATAAAATGATCATGAGACTTTGAAAGTGAAACTGATCTTTGCTGGGTATTGCCATATCCATTTGATATGAGGAAGGAGGAACAGGGAGTAGTCATAAGGTTCCCTGTGAAAGAGCTGATTATTTACTTCATTCTCTCATAACAAAGAAGTAAAATAACCAAAAAAGCACTATGGTAAGTTCTGGACAAAAAAATGACATTAAGAATAGTTTAGATGAGGAGGTAAATGAATATAAGTAGAATATTTGTATCATGAAAATATAAGTTA
The DNA here is from genome assembly GCF_965231275.1 of Zosterops lateralis. Taxonomy (NCBI): domain Eukaryota; kingdom Metazoa; phylum Chordata; class Aves; order Passeriformes; family Zosteropidae; genus Zosterops; species Zosterops lateralis. Next base: position 75,066,662 of record NC_139762.1, read on the forward strand.
TTGGAAGAAAATGGTGCATGAGAAGTTTTGCTGAATTTTTTCCCTTGCTGGTTATTGACAAAATACCTCCTTGTGAACTGTAGTAATGCTTTCATATGTTTTTCTAGACAAAAATAATAATAAAAAAAAAAAATCAAAAAATATCATCTCTTCTAAGAGAGAAGTACATTCATTACTTTTGACTGAAAAATGTGATTTAAAGATTGCAGTTGTAGTTAACAAGGAAATTTGACTTAGAATCTCTTAAGTATCTGTTAGGGATATATCAGTTATGTTCTGAACAAAATTAAGCTGAAAATGCCCTCTGTGTGTAAGAGGATCAACAGAAGAACAGAGTCACTGTAACTCTCCGTACCCACCCAAATTCTTCATAGATGATCTGATGTCTCAGGGTGATCTTGTATTAACCTCTACTCAAAGTGAAATCTTAGTGTGTTGCCATCAAAGTTTAGTTTTTAAGGTTGGAGATACCACCACACAGAACAACTTTTCTGAAGACAGTGATAAGACCTTCTCTTATTCATATCTTGACTGAAGAAAGCCAGTTCTCACCACCTTGCTTCATGTCCTCAAGTCCCCCTTTAGCACATTGCTAGCTGTCTGTTGCAGTCACTCCATTTTACCATTTTTTTTTTTTAATTTCTTGGAGCCCAAAATTACATGATATTCCAGATGTGGTTCCAAAGAAAAGGAAAGTGTTGGCAACACTTGTGCTGATACAGCCCAGTATGCTGTTGTTTCACCATTGCAAGGTTCTATTTGATGCCTAAAAATTTCTAAAAGCATAGCTCTCAACTCCAGATTTTTTAAAGTACATTGTGCTCGTCTTTATGTATGCAAATGAGCCATATTTAAGGATAGAGCAGCTTTTCTTCCTGCAATGTTATCTGGCCCATGAAAGGGATGCCTTTTGACCAATTGTTGTCAAATTATTGCACCAGGGTAAGAAGCACAACAATGCTTCCTGTTGTGTCTGCAAACAACTATGTATTTAAAATCGGAAGATTTCACATTTGCATGAAAAGAAGCAATGAAATGACACCTGCTCTGTCTGAGGATGGCAGGACACAAAGAAGCAGTGAGTTTTATGTTTGCATTGGTTGGTAGGAGAGAAGTAGAAAATAACCTTCACTAAGAAATTGCTGAAATCCCTTGTATGGATGTAAGCCTATATATAAAGGAGGACCTACTTGTGGACAATTGCTATCACTTCCAAAGAAAATCATATACAATTTTTCAGTGAGAATGTTTGGGAATATAGCTGATAATATCCTTCAGGTACTAATGGGCTTACATATTATTTTCTTTTGGCAACATTTTCATAATGCCAAAATATTTTTACAAGTTATATAACATCTTAGATTATAACAGTTATTTTTTGATGTTTTGACAAGCTGAACATATTAGTCCTTGAGTGTAGAGGAGATCATAATGTGAAGGAAAAAAACCCCAAAAGTGTGATACTTCTAATAGTGAGTGCATTATAGTGTTAATTCTGAGACTGAGTTTTAGTACATGCTGCAAGAGAACACCTAAGGATCCTCCTAATTAGTTCAGGGAGAGATAATTCCAAACCTGTCAGAAAAAGCTGGTACAGAGTCCTTTTGGTTAGTCTGTTTTTAAAGGATGCTTTGCTGATGGGGAAGAGTGAGGAAGAAGCATAGAAATGTAAAAAATTCCTACACAAGGAATAAATAATACAGAATATTAATGAATCGGTTTCAATGAAAGATTGCTTCTTTTCTTCTTTTTCTCCCAAAATCTGCAAAAGAAATTACTAGTTTTCATTCAGGTTTCCAATAATATTCCACTTGCAAAGAGATAAAATTGTATTCTCCCTCAGACCTATTCAGGAAATACACTGATTTTAGACAAGTATTCACTCACTGTTTGCATTATTTATGTAAGACACGCAAATATTTTGCAGCAATATATATAGCCTCTCGAATTATTATGTGGATTTTAAATACAGCTAGTTCCTTTCAGAAGTGTTATAACAGTAACTTTCTGTAGCAGGAGCAATACTGATTATTGTCTTCATCGATCTTGTATATTGAGCCATTGTTCTAGCTGCCTCCATGGTATGAAATTCATGGTATAATTAGTCACTCAGTAAACAATCAGTAAATTTATTTCACTAAATTTAATTTAGTAAATAATTAGTGAATTTAAAAAACTGATAATCCGATGATGAGCAGACACAACAAACAGCTGAGCTTGAGAGACCTTTGTTTAGTATTTTTATGGTTGTTAGCAAGTAAAAAAAAAATAAATGTTGCATCTGCTCTGTTTTGCATTTTTGATGGATTTTATAATCACTAATGGCAGAAATCTACTGGATTTTATGATTACTGAGAAGCAGAAAGAGAGAAAAGCAGCTATTCCTTGAAATCAAGAGAGGTGAAAAGGTGGCATATAAATTGATTTCTGAGTGTTCTTTGTGTGGGCTGTGGATAATATACAGGCTCCTGAAGCCAAGGCTGTGAAGAAACAACAGCATGGTATGATGTCCTGCGTAATTAGTAAGAGGCTGTAATAGCTTGATTTGGAAGGAAGGGAGTGTATTTTATTAGGTAAAAACAGAAGAACATTGAATTCTTATGATTGAATTTATGCTTGCTTATAAAATACTTGGTTAAAACAAAATAATTTGGAATTTCTGTTGATTTGGGGTGGTTTCTCCTTTTCTCAGCTATTGCAGAAAGATGAGTTTACATTCCCTAACAGTGTTGAGGCATTTTCCCCTGCTTTTTTATTGCCATTAATGTTATTTATTTTTCTGTTTGTGTCATTTGCTTAGTAAAATCTTGTCATCAAGTTGTTTGTTTTGATTTTGTTGGGGGTTTTTTTGAAATAAAGAACATTTTAGTAAAGATGCCAGCAGACAATTGGGTTTTCTGTGATACTGACAAGCTCTAAAAAAGAGGCTGCTTTTAAAAACATATTAAATGAAAGTATGTATTTTACTTTGGGTACAGATATTTGGATGATGCTTTGTCCTGAGGGCTTTGGATTTTTATGAGCAGAACCTCTAGCCAGTGTTAGGAGCAGTGCTTTGAGGACACAGCCTCTTGTATCGTTAATGTAAGTGATGTTTTATTGCAGTACTATTAGGCAAGTTGTAATAGAGCTGCACACCTAGTAAGGCATGGAAAGGAAACCTGTAATCTTGTCACATTCCCACTCTGCTTTGGGTAGAATGACCCTTTATTTGACTATCATTTTTCATTGCTTCAGAATAGTGTCTTGCTCCACAGAGGCTGTAAATATGGCACTGAATGGCCACAGCTTAGGATGAGACTTTTACCTCCCTACCCTGAAGTCCATGATTGGATCCTTATCATCTCGTGCCTTGATGAATGAAATTTATTCCTCCCTAGATTGTGTGGTATGCACTCACAGCCCTCCAGCTTCCCACACAATTGGGCTATTATGATTGTTCTGTCTACAGATTTTTTTGTCTGTTTTCTCTTAGCTTTTTTTTTTTACCGTCAATAGAAAAAAAAAATAAAAATCCATGCCTTAGAAGTTTGAAACATAGCTTAGATTTCTGCAGTAGTTCTTAATGCATGTTTTGTTTTAGCATTAAAGACAATCTAACCTAAGTATAGATGCAAAATCTGTCCCTCGAAAAAATCAAATTTTAACTGTTAGATAAATAATCTAGTACATTTCTCTGCACAAAAATTTGAACAGCTGTATATAAACTATTTGACAGGTGTTTGTATTACCTATTAAAAAAATTCTTATTATTTATTTACATCATGTGGTCTTTTTGGAATTGTTCTCATTTCTGACAGTACATCTGGAAGGGCTTTCTTACTTTTTCATTTAATTGAAATAATTTCACTTGCTTCTTTTTCTATCATTAAAGCAAATTTGAATGTCCTTTAATGAAGAACAGGCTAATGGAGGAAGTGTTAATTGTTTGATTGCTTTAGAAGAGATCCACTGTGAAAAATCACAGTTAAAATATTTTGAAAAAGAATGAACATGTTAATATCAATAGTATATAAATATAAGTAAATCTCTCTTTAAAAAAGGCAGCAATTTATTTCAAAACTATTTATAAAATTCTTAGCTTTAAACTTGGACCATTCAGTCAACTGTATTCTCCTTTCAGAAGTCTTTTCAGATGTGTTCTTCTTCTTTTTTGTGTGTTTAAACCAAGAAAACTCATGTCTTTTGTTCTTTTTATGTTTTACCCAATTGGCAAAACCAGTTTTAATCTTTCCTCCATTTAATGCATCCTTCTGCTTTAGTCTTTTTTATTTCCAATGTAGGGAAAAGTGGAAACAGTGCTTTATGCTGTGCCATCTCTCAGCTTTGAAGCACTGCCAAACTTCTACTTCAAAGCTGTTTCAAAGCTTCATCTCTGTCACAAAACCATCGTGTGCAAAGCTTTTACCAACCCACACAACAGTTTTGTTTTTAAAGTGTATCTTTATTACTAAAGAAAGGTTAACTCTGGTGATTCCATAAATTATCTCTGCAAGTAATGACTTTTCTCCAGCATATGGGAAATATCTTTAGACAACACTTTTGAATGGAAAATGATTCATAATTAAATTACAAAAAATTGATGATGTTGTATCCTGAGAATTATGTTTATCATGTAATTTTCCATTTGATTAGTATACTGTTTTTAAATATCTGAAAGTGATTTTTAAGAAAAGTTCTCAATAGATAGCCTAAAAGTTTTGTGATATTGAGCTAAAACACTAAGTAATTTTAGATTTTTAAAGTCATAACAATTCTTTTTTATTTAGATTATTGTGTATGTATGGGGGTCTAATATATCATGTTTAAAATACTCAAATTAGGTTTTATAAAACTATTAATAATATTACTAAGGTTTATATGGAGGAAAAAATATATTCTTTGTGATGCAGGTACATCTATGTAGGCAGATGGGCTGTAATCAGTTCACCCTTGCTGAAGTAGGAATCCTTCATGAAGGAAACATTTATGTTCATATAACTAGATTCTACAGAGAGCAATAAACTGAGCAGAGTCTGACTTAGAGGTCTGAATGCCTTACACTGCATACCCAGGTGGCCTAACCTGTAGCTTGGCTTTGGAAAGTTTTTACTAATAAAAAAGCCCAACATTTTGTTTTGTTTTGTTTTGGGGTTGTTTTGTTTGTTTGTTTGTTTGTTTGTATTTGTTGGGGGGTTTTTTTGTGGTTTGGTTTGGTTTGGTTTGGGTTTTTTTGTGTGCGTGTGTGTTTGACCACAAACATACCCTCAACACTCAAAAAACCCCTAAATAGGATATTCTGCAATCTGACTAATTCAGAAAAAAAAAAAAAAAAAAAAGTTGAAATTAAGAAAAAAAATGTTTCTTGATTGGGAGTTTTATGATTCTTTAGTGTGTTGCTTGGTTATATTTTGGAAGATGAAGCCACTTTTTAAATTCTATTATTGATAGTCTTGTGACTTTTTTAGCAATGTAATGAAAAACAGAAAATAAAGAAATGGTGGAAACTGCATCTTCTTGGATAATATGGTACTAACTGTAAAAGTCTTACCCCTCCTGTTTATAGTACTTGAAATAAACTCTATTTGTCAGGTCCATAAAGCTCTTTTCTCTACCAGTGAGTTAATGCATTCTGGGTTACTACAGTGGGTCTGCTAACATAAAATGAATGAATACTAGAGAAGATTTGCATGAAGTCTTGCACTATCTGTCTAATGCTGAATGACCTTCTGTGGCTGATTAATTGGGCAGATTATTGGGAAAGTAAATGGATAATTTTCATTTTGCAATTACATTTAAGTGAGTTATGCACAGGTTAAATCACATGCTAAATAGTCATTTTCCTTACCTGCCTGACCTAGTAACAGAACCCAAATTTAAGGATCATGTCAAGTCTCTCATAAAATGGAAAAAAATGTGCAAACTAAGTGCTGTTTATGGGAGAACAAAGAGGGGACAAAACAGAGAGCACAATGGAGCTTAATGATACCCTGGCCTTGGTGGGATGCAGGCCGTGGGATAACTGACCACAGATACAAGAAGAACTGGGAAAGTGTAGCATAGACAGATATCAAGGTTTTTGAAACTATGTAGTTTTGTAAGGCTGCCAAGTAACAAAACCAATAGGCTAATTCTGTAACTGGCGAGAAATCCTTGCTTAAGGATGTGATTGCTTAGAGCTGCAACAGTATATAAGACTGAACTGAGAGGAAAATATATGACTTCAACCCCTTTTTGCTTGGACTTCAATGACTTTGACTTCTTTTTTGCTCAAGCCTTTGATTTCTTTTTGCTTGGGCTTCTTTCTTGGACTACTTCTAGCACCTCTCCTTTGAAGTCCCATCTCTCAGTCACACAGCAGTTCAGTTTATTTTATTTTGGTGTTTTTGTTTTTTTTTCTTTTTTCCCAAGTTCATTAAGTTATAAAATATTAGTGATTTTATCTTTATAATTTTTTTAAGTACATTACAAACTTTTAACTAATTCCTGAATTTTAATTTGTGAACATGTGTGTCAAGGCAATGAATACAGGAAGCTTTTTGACCAGATAAGCTTAGGACAAGCTCTGCCAAAGTGACATTGCACAGAATTGCAAATTCAGTGAAGCTAAATAACTGTCTGAATTGGGTGGTAAAGAAAATAATGAGGAATGCTTTCAGATCTATTAGCAGCTAATGGAAAAATCAAAAACAACTCTATGTGCCTGATGTGGCAGGAAACAGTAAAACATGCTGACTACTGGAACAGTGCAAAATATAAAGGACTGATTAGTAGAAAGCAGTAAAATTGGAGAAGTGTTCCAAATAAATCAGTTGCCAACCGTATCCCTGCAACAGAGTTAACTGGACTCTCAGGACAGAGATGAGCCGAGGCATTATCTGGGAGAATACTGCTGTGCATGGATCAGTCACTATTTCCAAAAGTGGAGAACTTCTACTTGATTTAGACTCACAGGAATACAATCTAGGTCTAATGTCCATTTATCCATAGTGTTGTTAAACTAGAAAAACACAAAAACGCCACTTTTGAATGAAAGATGATTAGCAATTCTGATCCTTTTAGATAATGGAAATAATGCTCCATGGTCATAGATACTAATTAAAAGTAGATACCAAATAATTTCTCACTTTTTAATTTTTTAACATTAGTTTTCTGCAATTACATTTAATACTATATTTGTATTTAAAACTAAAAGTTGCCTTGAGCAAACCCCCACAAAAGTGCCTCAAATTTATTTCTGCATAAATTTATGAAAAACGGGTCTCATGTATGAAAAATAAATCCATTTTAAACATGTCATACTTTTTAACTAAAAAGGTCAAAAGCAATTTTCTCCATTCATAGTCTATTCCTAGGGAACTCTTAATTCAAAGTATAGTTCAGAATGTAAACACAACCATAGACCTGTGAGGCTACTTTGACTTTTCACCCTTATTAGAGAACAAGGAATTCTGAAATGCAGTAATTTCCTTCAGAATATAAATATTTGTTCAACTGTAATAAAATTCAGGATAGAATATATGTCTCCCTCAGTAGTTTTATGGGGAGGCTGTTTGGAAGGGCTGTTCATAATTCATCTCTCTGCTGTTTGGATAATGAGTTGAAAAGGTCTTTGAATAACTGCATTTGGCTAATGAACAAGACATACATCTATTCACCTCAGCTCTGTCGCTTTTGTGGACCCAGATATCTTCCTTTCTCCTCATATTTTTAACTTGATGTGAAATTCTGCATGAAGTGTAACACTTCATACAGGATTCATGACAACTTTAAACTTAATGCTGACAATTTAAGTCCTTGTTGCCCAAGAGCTACTAATTTAATTAGAGACTGCTATGCTGGAATTAGCAAGGAAGTAAAATATCCCTTCAGAGAAAATTCATTGAAGAAGATTAAGAGTACAAGTGGAAAAAAGAAAATTACATACACAAGCCTGTTATTTTCTTCTGACTACAGAAGGAATTTAGGATGAATAGGAGTTGGACATGCCTACCTGTAGACACACCTGATGTTAACTGAGGTGATTCCCTTTTGTCATTCAAAGATTAATCTTTGGTCTTCCTAGTGGAGAGCCATTGATTTTCCATGTAGATGCTTCCAAGTTTTTGTTGGGAGGTTTTCTCTTTTGTTTTGTTTTGTTTTGTTTCGCTAGGGGGATTTTTTTTCTTTTAGTAAAAAAATATTTTGCATCATTGGGACACCTAATTTTTTTTTCTCTACTCTTTTCCATGAGCAGTGAGATCTATTTATGTGATAACTAATTGAAAATAACCCTCAAAGACATATTTGTGGTACTTAAAAGTCTGGCTTTTTACTTGGATGCCAGAAAACTTGCCCAAGAAACTGTTATGCACTTATTGAATAACAGAACTAAATAACATATTCTGTAGTTCACCATTATTGTTCTAGTTCTGAATACTCTATGAAAACAATTTGTATTTAAGTTACAGCGTTAAAAATAATATTGGTGACTAATACTGCTTGATTACTGTGAACAAGTATAATTACGATGTTTTTTAATCAGTAAAAAGATTACTAACTGAAAATAAAGAAAAAAATCTCTGGTATATCTGATAACTTGATTTTGATCTCATGTTTGATTTGTTTAAATTGCATTAACCCTGCTGAAGTACTGTACTAGGGCAAAAGGATGAGACTCCATATCCTAGGTTTCATATTCCAGGAGAATTGTTTTGGATGTGGTGGGATTTAGGTCAATTCTCTTGAAAACTATCTGAACTCTGAAATATTTCTGTATTTCATGTTTATAAAGAAGAAAAGAAACCTTATTAATTTGATAACCAGATGCTGATTTAGATTAATTTATTTTTTCATAAAAAGTAAATATCTACAATAACTTTGTCAAAGATACAAGCAAAACCAATTTAAGCTCAAACTACTTGAATTAAGAAGCTGGAACTACTTAAATTCTTCCAATGGTCTCCCCAGATCCTTTATAATTGTCTTGATGAAATTAAGTTATCCTAATCAAACCCATTATATGTATCCAAGAATAATGCTTTTAGTCATGCATATGCAGTAACTAAGTAACTTGTAATATTTTTAACATTTTAATAACTAGCCTTTTATTTCTCTAAATATGCAAATCAGATAGCTGAACTGTCACAACCTCAATTCTCCAGCTACAGATGGTCTTAGTGTTGTCAGATCAGCAGGTCAGGAACTTCTCCCTCACCTCACCAGTGACCTACAACTGACCTGCAGTAATTTGCTAAATCAATGTGTATTTTATTGCAGGTTCACTGGAGATCCCTATCCTTAGGAAAAACCTTTACACACCATAAATAGATTCTGAGTACCTCTTTTTTCTTGTGTCTGAACCGACTACAGCCGTAGGAGATAATGTATGGGCTAAAGAGAGGCTGTGTTTGAACTCCTCCCCAAGTGCTGACAGCTTGGGCATGGCAGCACAAAGCTCCTGGTGGTGTTGCTGGTGAATTGTTGCAGGCTGTGCTGTCGCTGCAGCTACACTGACAACAGCGTTGTACCTGGTTTAAATTTAGCTGAGACACACAGACCTGAGGTGCATAGATAATATTAACTGCACTATGTGTGTGTGTAAAGCAAGACTGACAAACTGATGGCAGCCCACCCACAAGATAATTTTATGCATCCTCTGCCAGTGCTTTAGAAGAGCTGCTGCTGTCAACATTTGAGTGATGTTTAACAGTGAAAGGATGGGCAGAGTACCACTGTGTCCAGTCAGGGCTCAGTGCCGAAAGACAGGAGTTAGCCTAGCACAGAGCCTGTGGCCTATTATTAACAATTATCATGTTGTGTGTACTGATTTGCAGGATTTCTGTGGCAGTATGTCTGAGCTGACCACCCAAGAAAAGGGCAGCTACCTGGCTTTCCAGTGAAGTTCATTTTCCCTTGGTCAATCTCGAGTGCTAACACAGCATGAAAGCCTGGTCATGCATACATCTGCTTTGCTATGCATCATCCTGACTGAAGCATTGACTGATAATTATTAGAGTTCATAGAATCATAGAGAGGTCTGGGTTGGAAGGCGCTTTAAAAATCTCCCATTTCAAAACCCCCTCCCATGGACAGGGACACCTTCCACTAGACCAGGTTGCTCAGAGCTCCATGCAACCTAGCCTTGAACATTTCCAGGGATGGGTGGGGTGTTCGTATCTTCCAAGGGCAACTTGTTCCAGTGCCCCACCAATCTCATATCAAAAAATTTTATCCATGTAGTCTAAACCTACTTGTTCCATTTGAAGCCATTCCCTCTTGTGCTGTCACTACATGCCCTTGTAAACATTCTCTCTACACCTTGCAAGTTCCCTTTTGGTACTGAATGGCCAGAAATAGGGCATCCCTCAGCCTTCTCTTTTCTCTGAACAAACCCAATCCTTTAAGCCTTTCCTCATAGGATGGGTGCTCTATCCTTCTAATCAAAAGTCAGCAAAACTTTAGTCACTGAATGGACTTGTTTATGATAATGTAACCCGCGTGCATAAAAGTTACAAGATGGTGTACGAAAATGTAATCAGAGATATTTAAAGTGCCTGATTTTCCCAGCTTCCCTAAGCTCAAAGGTTCCGGCTTTTTTTGTAGAGATCAGGGTTTTTCTGCACAGAACCATTTGCTGTATTAGAGCTTGCATTTGGATAGCACTTTAAAAATCAATTTAAAGAATGTATTTTGTGAGTGTCAAGAATTGACAATAGAATTTTTTTCAATAGTTTCATAGAGCACCTGTCCGGTTATGAGTAGTTATATGGCCCTGGCATGGAGCATAATAGCAATTTACAGATTCTTTTCAAGAGACATTACATATATCAAACATTGGGAAGTTGACATAAGAAGTGATTGTGACTGATCAGTTTACAGGCCCAGTGCAAAGTGCATCTAAGGTACAGTTTTAGTGATTTATATTTTATTTTAGGAGAGTCTGCTTTCCAGGGGATTGAAGAAGGATCAGCCTTGCACTCTTTAAAGCTTTTGGATAGATACATAGACTGGGAGAGAGTGTAAGCTGTCTATAATTTCTTTTATTGCTGTGCTCCATATGTGGACTGGTTCCAACAGGAACAAAGTATAAAAATGTCTTTGAACACTTGATAGTGTTATCTAAATAGGCTGCAGAAAGAAACACCATGTGCCTTTTCTTAGGAAAGTCAGTGTCACTATGCAAAAATAATTGCAGAAGGGAAACACTTGGCACCAGAAGCTCACAGTTATCTATGCTTTATATGTAATTCAAGCATTAGCTATTTATTCATAAGAAATTAACAAATTTGTCCTGTCATTAAAGAGTGCGAAAGATGTATACAGAGATGAAAATTTTACTCCTGTGTGAAACCATGTAACATATAGTGAAACACTAAAAGGGAATAAAGCAGAGCAAGGTGCAATGGAAGAAAGGATTTATTTCTACTAAAGATGCAGAGAAATTAAATGACAGAGAAAAGCAATTTACTAAAGGATAAGAAGACCAGAGAATTTTCAATGGTAAAATGGAATTCAGAAGGATTTAGGACTGTATTGTTCTTTCACATCCCCATGCTGAATTTTCATAATTCTGAGACTGCATTATCACAAGGAACTTGAATGAAAAACTAGGATCTTTCCCTTATTTATTTCTGAGACCAGCTAGGTTCATACTTGACTGTCATACTCTTATCTGTAAATTTGACATGGACTGAGCTGGCAGCTATAAAATCTCGAGGGAGCATGAACAGAAAATCTCCTTGGAGAACTTCAGTTCAATTTATGCAAAATAGATTGTTTGGCACAGGCTACTGAAAACTGAGTTTAAGCACTTTGCGAAAGACAGATTGTTTTCCAAAATTTTGCCTTTTGAAGCAAGGCCAGCACTTATTATTGGAACTGCTATAATTCATGAGATGATCTGAAGCAGTTTCTTCTATGTGGGGGAGATTTCAGAAAGACATCTGAGAATTCATGTTCTCTCCAAATCACTGGTGAGAACAACAGAATGTCATCCAAAGACCCTTGCTGTCAATGGGACTGTATTATCTTCACTGGACACCACAAGGAGCTCTCAGTCTCACATAATCTTTTGCAAATAAATTAAAAATGGGTTGGTAAATTAGTGATGCTGTGTAGTCATAGCAGTCTTTTGGATAATATTAAAAATACAGAATTTATATATTCAATAAAATAATGGTTTTTTGTCTTATGTATGTGAAAAAAGATTAACAAACCACCACCAAGACATAGTGTTAATGCAATTGAAATTGAAAAAAATCTAACGGCTGGAATTAAATTATATAGAATATACAAATGTTTTTAAAAGAAATGAGAATGCTTCTGTTTTAAAATTAATTTATTTTAAATTACCATTTTTCAATATTTTGACATTTTATTCCAATTGGGGATGAAAACAAAACCATAAAAAATTTCACATTTCAAAGGAATATAGGTATTAAAATTCTTGTGCTGTCCTACTTTTACTTTTCATAGCAACTATGAATGTTATAAGGAAACCAAATTAAATTAAAAAATACATACAGGCTAAACCCCCCCACAAACACACCTCAGCTTCATTAATAAATAGTTGAAAATTAGTACAACCTAAGTACAATACCAATAACTGACATATTCTGTATTTTGCATTCTGATCAGTGATTTTTTTCCATGTATAAAAGAATTTTATAGAATTTATGTGGAGTTTCTTGTAAATCTGCTTTAGGTTTTTGCTGGTGGTGTTTTTTTGGGCCTTCCTTCCTTCCTTCCTTCCTTCCTTCCTTCCTTCCTTCCTTCCTTCCTTCCTTCCTTCCTTCCTTCCTTCCTTCCTTCCTTCCTTCCTTCCTTCCTTCCTCTGGTTCAAGTTCATTGATACAAATTCAAAGTTCCTTTTGTTTTTAAAGGCTATTCAAATTGAGCACTCTCCCTTAAATTACTTACTGTATCTAAAATGCATTGTGAAAGGTAGGCAGTAAAGTGTTCAAGAAGCAACACATCCTAAAGTATGTTTCCTACTGAAATCTCTGCTGATAATTTAATGTGATACTCATGCCCTTATGTTCTATCCTGAATCACATAAATGCCTTCAGCTGCCAGACATTTTTTCACTGCAAAGTTTAACTGGGATTTTAAATGAGTCCTACTCACTTATGAAAAATCTCATCTAAATGTATTAATGCCTTCATGCTGGCTTATCTTGGACTAAGGGCAAACATATGAGTTCAACTTTTGGTCTTGTCTGATAACACCATGCTTTGCAGGGAAATTGGAGTTTAAACCACTGTGGTGCAGATAACAGTCCTTTAGTACATCCCTGCGAAGATCTTCAAACCTATCCTCCAAAAATCCAATAGAAGGGAATTGAGGAGTAACTCAGCTCTTTACAGCCCAGTTATTCATAGGTTGCTCTCCCACAAGGCCTGAGAAAAAGCACACGTGAATGCAGAGCAGGAAGAATAGAAAATGTCCTTTTAAACATTTCATTTAGGAATATGTCTTGCTGACATAGATTATAGGATATTTTATTTATGCAACTGAGTGCCATATAGGTAATTGTTCCAAGTGTTCTCTGTCAGTCATGGAGTGATCTGTTACTGTTTAATCTGTAAATATCTGCAGGGGTACATTGCCATAAAAATGAAATGGCATTAAAGATCATGCAATGTGTGATTTTCCCCCACTCACTTGATATTGTTTATCAATAGTGTAAATGCATTGTTGAGCAGATGGTATTCACCCCAGAGAAAGAGGGAAATGTAGTAATTACTGTTTTCGTGTCTAGTGATAGGGAACAGGAATAGCACTAATATGCCTAGAACCTTTCCTCATGCATCCACACAGTTTGGACTGTCTAATCTATTTGTGAGTCCAGAGTGAAAAAGTACAAAACAAGATTGGGACTCATTCTTAGTAAAGAATGCAACTTTCTGATCAGATTTGGCTCTGATAAAATGTAGTCCCAGAAGGTACTGGGCTAATGTAAAATTCATAGTTATTCTATCTGACTTTCCAGTCTGATGGGAAATCTCGTGAAGGATGACAGTAAGGAACTGATGTGGAAATACTCTTCAGTAAAAACGAACATCTATATAGTTTTTGCTGAATTTTCTGAGTTTGTTCCTAGGTCAGTTTTGTTTCTCTGGGAAAAAAAAAAAAGAAAAAAAAATTCTTCTTATATATCCAAACCAGTTCTTGAATATTGCTTTTTACACTCCTCCTTTCTTCTTAAGACATGTCCCTTACATGCCTCTGTATAGAACTGAGTAGGAGTATTGAAGATGTTTATTTTGATATTTTGCAAGATGGATACAAGATACACCATAAAAATTAGTTTGCTAGGAAAGGGCATAGTTGCATATCCTTGTATTACAGTGCTGTTTGAAGAGACATGCATTGTGTAAAATTAACTATTTTAATACAGTCAAAAGCAGGCATGGGTTTAAAAAGTCTAATACCTGATCTGATGGATGTGTTGTACTTACTGATCACCATAATCCATAACCAGTTTTGGATGTGCATTGACTCAAATGCTGCTTATTTGGGCTATTGGGTTTTTTTTTTTTTTTTTTTTTTTGAGAAGGTTTTAGCTTGCATAGCTAATTATTCAGAAATCTATTGCACATTGTCAGACCGTGAAGGAGCTGCTAGACATGTGCAAATTCTATGTTCAAGGAAAGATTTAAAGGGTCATCAAAACAGAAAGCACACAATATGCTGAATTTCTCAGACAATAAGCAAATCAGAAAACATGAGAAGAAAGCCCTTTGAAGTGTTTCCAGGATGTGGTGATGATCTCTTCTTTATAAGACTTGCAAAATTAGTATTAGATCTGGAGAGAGGGAGAAGACTTGGAAGGGAGAAGCAGGGAGCACACAAAAAAAAATCCCCAGAGGAGACCCCTAAAAGGAGAGGGTTTTATTCTAGACACTTTGACCTCATCTCTGTGTTGTCCTCACAACCAGTACAGGTGACTTTTAGGGTTTTTGTTTGTTTGTTTACATCATGCACTATTGCATTGTAAGTATCATGAAACACTGACACTTTTAGCTGCCAGTTGCTTTGAGTTTGGAGATATCTTTGCTGTATATTGATGAAAGGAAATATTTTAGTAAAAAAATCTGAGTGAGTTTAGATTGAAGAATTCTTGCATGCAGGGTAGTCAAACAGAAGTATAATATTCAAGATTACTAAGTTGTGGGAAAATACACCCAAGCCTATCAGGCCACTGCAGCGGCTCCCATTGCTCCAACAAAACAGAAATTGAAGCTGGAATGAATTGTGGGAAAAAGAGAAAAGCAAAGATATATTCACAGACAGGACAGGGAGCTAGGAGGCCAAGGCAGTGTGTGCTGGTTTCTGGTCTGCCTTTTAGTGCCATCTACAAGCTGGTAATGACTTCAGTCTTTTCTTTGTATGTCTGATTCATCAGAATTCACTGTGCTTTTTTCCCCTATTTGGGTGTCCCCTAGTTTGTTCGATAACTTCATTTTGGCATCTCTTACAGTTTAATCCTTTGTTTAATCTGAGTGTTGGATTTTCCTGGTTTTAATTTGTCTTACATTTCCTACACTTGTTGTCCCAAGGTGTTCTGGGATATTTGTTCATCATTTGTTTGTTGAGATGCCATCAATACAAGTCATACTTATGGATTTTTCATCTCCAGTTTGTTCTTTCTGGTTTTTTTTCCACATGTGGACATTCCCATTCATTTTCCACATACACCAATTTTCGCATTTCTATTGCAGTTCTTTACAATAGCTCTCCAGCAGATTTTCTGTTGCTGGGATATTGCAATGCACAGTCAAAAATATAGTATGACCCCCAGGCAGTGGAAGTTAAAATCAAGAGGATCAGCTTTAGGGATTACAGTAATCCTACATGTGAATAAATCCACACTTGCACAAACCACTTACTATGCTGGCAGAAATCTGGAGAGCTAGAAATTTAGAAAATTGGAAATGTTATATGCTGCTGCAGTTTAACACTAGCTGGCAACCAAGTGCCATTCATTGTCTAGGTTTTATGGTATGGAATATCCCTTTGGGCATATTAGGTCAGCTGTCCTGGCCCTGTCTCCTCACAGCTTCCAGTGCAGCTCCTCACTGGCAGAGTAGGATAATGAAAAATTCTTGATTTAGAGTAAGCACTACATAACAACCACCAAAACATCACCTTTATGAACATTATTCACATACTGAATCTAAAGCAAAGCACTATACCAGCTACTAAAAGGAAAATTAATTATTTCCCAGCCGAAACACGAAACATTTTCTAACTCTCAAAAGCATAAACTACCACAAATTCTTTCTCTGTTGGTCTCCTATCTCAAAGGAGAGGTAGCATTTGAGCAATGAAGTCTACATTCAATATGATGAAAATATCAAAGAAAAAATAAAAAGCTGAAGTAATATCCTTGACTCTAAAATTAAAAAAAAAAAAAAAAGAGTGTTACCTGAAAATTAAATAAAAGAAAATATAATTTTGGTACTGAAAAAGACAGTAGTGATCACAACAACATTTGAAATACAGTGTACAGTTCTTAGCAGCTCATTATGATAGAAGTATTAAGGAAATGAGGCAATAAAGAAAAGGACAGGAAAGAGCATTTAGAGCATTAGAATTGAGACTCAAGGATTTCACTTATTCAAAAAATTAGATAATCAAGGTTCAGATACTAGAAAAAACAGATTAAGCAGGGAAGAGATGGCAGAGGACAATTGGTAAAAGATAATTCAAGTTGGTGTCAAGTTAAAGAATCAGATGGCAAAAGCTTAAGATCACCTCTTTTTATTCTAGAATAATTCATAAATGAAACAGCAATAAATACCTTTTGTAAGGTACCACAATGTGTGGTGCTTTCATAGTTACTCTGCTTAATGGATTGATAGTACTACCTTAAAATAAATAAAATACAAATAAACAAAATCCTTCATTTTTTTAGAGAAAGGATAGTAATTTTTAGGAACCAAAGAAAGAAAGATAATATAAAAGATATTGTTGCTTCATAAAGTCCCACATACAAAAAAGCTTCATTGCTCTCTGTGAGTTCTAACTCTGATCCTTGTCCTGCTCTTATTAACCTGCAAAATATAATGGTGATATCATTCACTTTTATCATGTCTTGCTATGTTTAATTTTATGCTGTAGAATCTAGTGGTTAGTATCTTCTAAGAACATAGTAAACCTTCCAAATAAATAAAATCAAAATATGACCTACATTATAGGTTTTGGAAACTTACTTGATTGGAGTTATTTTGGTTTTCGTTTTTTTTTTCATTACTATTGTAACTCTTGGGAGAATTTACTCAGAATTTCTATCCACTGAAGATTTCGAAGAATGCAAAAATTTTGTTAATTTTTTGTCACATCTCACCCAGTGGGAAAAAGGGTGCTTTAATTCTTTCTGTGCAGTAACAGGAGGGATAATAATGTTTATCCAGTGGTCTTTGCAAATATAACAATAGTTATTGGCAACTACTGAAAAGATTTGAATTTGAGACTGAGCAAAATTTGCAATGACCGGTATCAAAACAACATACATTTGCTTTCACAGAAGAGAAGAGGAGAAAGAAAGATTGTGATAGGGACACAAAAAAAGAAAGATATCACCAGCCTTGGATCCAACAACACTGGTCAGCCTATCATGGTGGTAATCCACTGGTGGGCATGCACTCCTCCTCCTGAGACTCAATCTTTTTCATCTCCAGTTTTTGTCCTCAGTTAGAAATACAGACCTGGACTCAGAAAAGCATCATGCTGCTTTTGCAAGTTGCTGGGTGTCAGGGCATTAACCTCTCTTACTTTTTCTTCTCTCACAATTTTTGATTAGGAAGTACAACTAAAGTACTTAATTTACTGTGATCTGTGCATGTGAAACCAGTTGTGATGTTTGAAATACTAGTGAAGTGCATAGTGAAGAACTGTTAGATCCTTACCAGCTCCCTAACTCCTGTTATGTTCAGTGAGGTTTTTAGTTCTTTATTCTTTGCTCAGAAGAGCTTCTGTTATCTCTGTTTCCCTGAGTTGTTCAGAGGTCATTCAGCACCAAAGAATCTGGTGGAAGGCGGCTTCCTTCAGTTCTGCGTTCTTACTGATGCCCTGAGCAAGATAAACCTCTGAACCTGAAGATCTTGCACAGAGCTATCAGTCACAAGTATTTATTTCCATGTACAGGTGTTTCCTTTTAACCAGCTGTATTTGGAGATGGCACATCTCCGTTGTCTGTTATCTGCATAAGCTCTCCATGTCTAGGTGTTTGAAAAAGCACCCTAAGACGACTTTAGATATGCACATCAAAATCTTCCTACATATTGTTCAATATTTCTGTCAGGAACTTCTTGTGAACTACAAGGGCATTCAGTCTGAGGCATCTGGAACACTTTGGAAGTTTTCATAGATGTACTTCATTTGTAATGGATGTGTGTGGGAGTTCCATATGTCTTTCAGCCTAATCACAGAAAGAGTTTTCTGCCAAACTTTCTGTCACCCATGTACTTCAGGAAAATATCTAAAATCCTATTTTTTTTCTTCCCCTCCTCTCAGGACAGAATTGTAGGACAGAGAAATGTTGTTTGTGAAAACTAGGATATTTTGTAACCCTGATTATAGAAAGACAGGGTCAGTTAGCACTTTAATGCTTCAGACTTGGTAAGATAGATTAATTGCCTAAAATTATTTAAGTATTTAAATGCAGAAAGAAATAGCCATGTTTCTTAGATTCATTTGGCCCTAGTACAATTGTAATTGTAAAATTGTAAGTCATATGTGTAAAATGTCATCTAGGCTGCTAAGTTATGTCTAGATAATATAATATGTAGAATCACTCCTCCAAAATTAAGTAAATATTTTCATTGTTGAAAGTTTTTTTTGCCATTGCATTACATGGAAATCTTGTGGGAGCTTTGTGTTGTTATCTGGCTTTCCATGATACATTCTGTGGTGCTTCGGTACCATAAAATAAGATGTGGAACTGAACAATTGAACATCTTTAGCCTTTATTCTTCATAGAAAACACAGCCAAGAGAAGCTTTCTCAGTTCTTTTGGGAACTATT
The DNA here is from genome assembly GCF_965231275.1 of Zosterops lateralis. Taxonomy (NCBI): domain Eukaryota; kingdom Metazoa; phylum Chordata; class Aves; order Passeriformes; family Zosteropidae; genus Zosterops; species Zosterops lateralis. The sequence continues at coordinate 75,085,652 of NC_139762.1, forward strand.
CCAACCCATTTGGTTTCTCTCATTCACATGTCCTATACTCATAGCACTGATGTTCAATGAGAATTATTTTTTAGCAGGTCATTAACATAGTAAACATTAAACTATCCTTTAAAAATAGAGAAGTTTAAGTTCATTGCCATATTTAACAAAACAGACTATCAAAAATACTTAACAGGAAGATAAGCTGAGAGAGCTGAAATTGTTCAGCCTGGAGAAGACTCCATGGAGACATTATATCAGCTTTCTAGTACCTTATGGGGTTCTAGAAGGAAGCTGGAGTGGGACTTTTTATAACAGCATCTGGTAAGAAAATGGGTAAAAATTTTAAACTGAAAAAGAGTAGGTTTGGATTAGATATTAAGAAGATATTAGATAATAGATATTCTTTATTGTGAGGATGGTGAGACACTGGAAGAGGTTACCCAAAAAAGTTGTGGCTGCCCTATTCCTAGAAATATTCAAGGCCAGGTTGAATGGAGCTCTGAACAAGCTGATCCAGCAGAAGGTGTCCCTGTCCATGGCAAGGAGGGCAGAACTATATGATCTTTAAGGTTCCTTTCAACCTAAACCATTCTATAATTCTACGTAATCGACATTAAACCAATAGTTCTTCATTAGTTAGCTGTAATGGCAATTAATACTGTGCAGTGCAAACCCTCTTCCAAGTGACGTTTTCTCAGTAATTAATGTTAAAAAATACATCCTCTGGACAGTTCTGACTTCATTCTTCTATTAAGTAATTAATAGGATTTTGGGGAAGGGGAGGTGCATCCTTTTCTTTTAGCTAGATTGTCAAATTGCAGTGATCTACCACAGTTTTCTCTCTATTTTTTAAACTTGTATATGTAAATATAGATGATGATATGTTCAGATTGGAAAGATCTTCTGGAAGTCATTTGTTCCCATCTTCTGCCCAGAACAAAATATTATCTGATTGTTCAGGGCCTTTCTATATGAAACGTTTTTCCTCTCTGTGTGTAAATAAGCTAGTTGCCAAATAATTCAAATTTATTATGACTCTTGTATTTATTAATTTGCTGGGTTAGCTCTGGGATTCTTAATACTCTTGTATTTGGACAGCTGCTTGTACTTCTTTTAAAACTCTGATAATTTTTAAGTAGTTACTGAATTCTTTATCTGCCATCAGATAAAAAATAGAATGACTTCAGGAATTACCAAACTAAAAATGCAAACACTGAGCAGGAAGTAAGTCAGAGAGACACGTTCTGAGACTCCATTGATTCAAGGTCCTTTGTTGGTTCCTCCACATTACTTTAATCTTTTTGGTACCACATTGCTGAATGTTAGTCACATCTTCAGATCAGATTTTATTGTTGATGGTATTAAAACATCATATAATTTTTTTTGCATTTGCAGCATTGTTAATGTATTTTAAATACTTAATACTTAAAATCAACCAAAGTAATCATCCAGATTTAAAAGACAGCCTGACGACTGTATAGCATGCACAAAAGTAGCTATTGTAAGGACTAAAGTATTGTTGTTATTATTATAAATGTAAGAGAGAGTCTGTCAAATCTTTTTTCGGGCAACTCTGTTGTCAATAGGGATCTTTTAAAATATTAGCTCATCACTTCTACCAGCTTTTTTTTAAACCAATTTTTAAACAGTGAAATTAATCCACTTATTCATATTATTACCTCACCGGTGGCATTTTGGCTTTGGCATTGTCATGTATCTAGCACATTCTGAGCAGTAAAAGCAACTAGGTTTTGGTTGGTTTTGTTGTTTTTGTTTGTTTTTTGTTTTTTCTGAATTGTTAGCTATTCTTGACCAAACTGTTCAAAACTGTTCAAAAAAACAACAAAATGAAAAAACTCCTTAATTCACCTTGTCCTTTCATAATTATTGAAACTACTCCAGCCAGATAGAATAGCTTTATAATCCCTTTTCCTGAGGTGTGTTGTTGTAGAACAGATGTTCTCCTGCTGTTTCTTTTGATTCTAGGAGACACTAAACATTATATATGATTTTCTCTATGAGATCTCAAAGTAAATATAGGAGCTATGTGCTCACTACAATTCTTTTCACTCACCTGAGATGCCAGGTGAAAGAACAACCTGGTAATATCCAGATGTGTTTTTAACTTCTTAAAAGGAAAAGAAATTCAGTGCCATGTAGAGAAGATTTGAGAGAAATAATGATCATTGGTTCCTAAGCACAATTATTTTGCCATTACAAAAAAATGACAAGATTAAAATTAAAAAAAAAAAAAAAAAAAAAAAAAAAAAAAAAAAAAAAAAAAAAAAATCTTATGTAATCAAATCTGATGTTCAAAACTGGCACAGGTGTTACAGTAACTGGAACACTGGAGTGCTTAGACAAAAATACGTATCCCCAGACTGCAAATTATCTGAAAGAACAATTTTAGAAGGTTGCATTCAGATAAAACACTCCATTATAGTTTTATCTGTCTGATTCAGGAACTTGCAAAGGCTGACAAAACTCTCACAACAAACTTACAACAAACTTCACATTGAATAGAAGTATATACATGTTTCTCTGAGTGACATTTCTTCTTTTTTTTTCCTCTCTTGGAAGTGGAATTACAGATTAATTGATCCTAACACAAGTGCTGGCTGTGGAACACAAAATACTGCTGAGTTCACAAAGGCATTTGCAATTGCTTTTTGAAAACATAATGCATTCCTGTAGAAAATGCTGTTTTAATGTAGCATAAAAATACAATTTAATCTCTAAGCAGGTGTGACTGTAAATGGGGAGAAAGTGTAGTTACTGTTCTTTCTTGTCATCAATTCCTCTAATTATTTTGCCTCATCATAAGAATTATAGTTTTTATAGCGTCAGAGCTAATTCATGTACCTAAAATGGATGATTATGTTTATCTTTTTATGCAGAAATAATAGTTACACATTCTACATTAACAAGAAACACTACTGGTTAGAAATTTCATTTCTGAAGTTAAATAGCTAATATGTTAGATGTAGGATAGGACAGATGGTTAAGTGGGTAGAGCATCAAGTTACTGGGCCATGACGGTGATGCAATACTTAAACAGGAAATGTTCCTCAATCTGGTCACCTATGAGCATACATATTACTTCTTTTGCCTTGTTTTTTGGAAAGCAAACCCTAGTATTTGCAATGATATGCTTCTAAACCATTTCACTTTTTTCTTTATCTGCATTACTTCAAAACTTGAGAAATAAGAGAATTAAAAGGTACTCACTAACTTTTATTTATCTCAATGTGAATTAATTGCAGCAATGCATGCTGGTTGCTGGTTTTATTCTCATAGAGAATTTATTAACTTTATCTCCTAAACTTTTTTTATATACATTGTATTGTTATCATTACCTTTAGGACTAATTTAGTTGATTTTATCTGTACCTAGCAATAGCAAATTTATTATTGCAGTGAACATACTACTTGGACTATCAACAGAGGCTTCTCTCCTTAGAAGCTAATAATTCGTGAATTTTCATGGATACTTGAAAGATCAATTGTCATTACTAGTAATCCAGAAAACTCTTGGAGAACCAAGAAACAAATATTGTGATAAAAAAAAAAATGTCAGAAATAGAGATTGAGATAGCAATTTCAGTACACTGGCACTGCTAGGAATTTTTTTTTCAAAGAATTAAAAACAAAACAAAACAAATAATAACAAAAAACCTACAAATCTACACCCCAAACCCTGAAATCCTACCTGCATATGTTCCAAGTCTCTGTGTAGAATTGGAACTCGAAATCTTTGGGCGTCATTCTGCAATTAGAGCAAAACTAGTGGCAGAAGCAGCAGCAGATTGTTATTCTCAGAGTGCACAAAAGGCATGGAGAGGATGTGCTACCCCTCTGAGCAAACAATCTCAGAGGCATGAGACAAACAAGATACTCTGGGAAGCATGATTCTGACTTTGTTATTCCCTGTGCTGGCGAGAGAAAAACTGCTTATAACCAGTACAACAGCTGTTAGTGCATTCAGGTTTGCTCAATTGTTCATAAGTAGCACAGAGAAGTGCATCACTTGGTGCACTCAGCCTCAAAGTCAATGGAGGTTTCTTCATATCTATGTTATACATTCTAAAAGAGGAAAATATGGTATTTATCATCTTCCTAGCTCTCTGAAACTTCATTGTGTAATAAAGACAGTAAAGAGAATGACAGTGAAAAGCTTCCTCTGCTTTTCAGCCCTAGGGATTTTTATTTCTATCAATCTATTTCTGAGAATAGAAGAAAATATTACATGCTGTTTTATAATCAAATTCCCATTTGTATCAGCTGGAACTAGTGATTTTTCCCTAGAGATTTCACAGAAACAATTAGGTTGGAAAACACCTCTGTGATCATCAAATCCAACCTGCAATCTGACTGCCATGTCAGTAGACAATGGCACTATGTGCCATGGCAAGACTTTCCTTAAACACCTCCAAGAATGGTGACTCTACCACATCCTGGGAAGCCCATTCCAAAATCTAGTCACCTTTTCTGTGAAGAATTTCTTCCTAATGTCCTACCTAATCCTCCCATGGTACAGTTTAAGATTGTGTCCTCTTGTCCTGTCACTGGTTGCCTGGGAGAAGAGACCAACCTCCACCTGGCTACAACCTCATTTCAGGTAGTTCTAGAGAGTGATAAAGCCACTCCTGAGTGGACTCTTCCCCAAGCTAAGCAACCACAGTTCCCTCACCTGCCCCTTGTGATACTCGTGCTTCAGACCCTTCACCAGCTCTGTTGACTTTTTCTGCAAAATTTCCAGAATTTCAATGTCCTACCTGATTTTAGGGGCCCAGAAATAAATACAGCACTTGAGATGTGGTCTCACCAGTGCTGAGTATAGGTGGAATATATATGCCCTGGTCCTTTTGGCCACTTTATTGCTGATCCAAGCTATCATGCCATTGGTCTTCTTGACCACCTGGGCACAGCTGGCTCATGTTCATCTGGCTGTTGACCAGTGATGGTCCTTTTCCCCTGGACAGCTTTCCAGCCACCTTGCTCCTAGCCTGTAGTCCTGCGTGGGGTTGTAGGACCTGGAACATAATTTTGTTGAACCTTATGGTGTTGATCTTGGCTCATCAATCCAGCCTGTCCAGGTCCCTCTTGAAGGGCCTTCCTATACTCCAGAAGATCGACACTGTGACTCAGCTTGGTGTCGTCTGCAAATTGCTAATGCTAGATTCAATCCCTTCATCCAGACCATAAAAAAAGATATTAAACAGGACTGGGCCCAACACTGATCCCTGGGAGGTACTACTACTGACTGGTCACCAACTGGATGTAGCATCATTTATCACAGCTTTATGGGCCTGGCCAGCCAGCCAGTTCTTAACCCATGACAGTGCACCTGTCCAAGCCATGGTCTGCCATCTTTTCCAGGAGAAGGACATGGAAAATGATGCATTGCCAGTGTTAAAGTTTTGCCTAAGTCCCTGTAGGCTGCCTCAATTTGTACATAAATGTAGTAAGCTTAGGTGTGTGTTTCTTGTACTCAAGGAACTCTGCAGTCTACAGAATCATTACAGGTCTTTTCTGTTCATCCTATATTTGGAAATTTAATATTCTATATTCTGTGTCTATTTTGTTAAATTTCTAAACAACATTTTTATAGAGAATGGCAGAACACAGCTACCTTACCCATTATATAAGATTTACAAAATTGTATTGGGAGAGAAATAGGTAGAGAAAATACTTAAAGGTCATGAAAGGAAAGATAGGAGCATTACTTCTTTAAAACTGGTGTTGGTATCAGATGGATTTTCATGTCACTCTTTCATACTGATGATTCCATGCTAGACAGGTGAAAATGGTGACATATATTAAGCTTCACTGAAAATTGGCAGTTTCAAATAAAATTGTTTTATTTCTTAACCTAATTTCTGAGAATGGGAACAAGTATGCAAGTTTCTTAAGGATATTTAAAAGTGTTATACTCTTAGTAGAATTCAGTTTATACAAAACTGATGATATCCAAATTTGCAAGGATACTATCCAGAGCTCTACTAGCATGGTAGAGTATTCAGAATTTTATGTTCATCATGGGATAAGTCATACAACAGAAGTAAGAGCAGCTGACTCACTGTGGTTATGATTTGGAGTATCTTTAAGTATTTGTTCACTTGATCAAGTAAACAATCCAGTTATTTTCAATTATACTCCTAATTAGGATGTGTATAAGTATTTGTATGATTTTGTTCCATAATAAGAAGAAAATGTCACATAAAAAGATGGAGACTGGTGTTGAAATGATTGAAGTTATTTATAGATGTTTATAAAAAACACAACAAATAAAGGGACTAGGAGAACTTTTTGACATACAGCCCTCTATGTGTAGCCACTGCATAAATCTTTCTTAACACCTGTGGAGTTGTCTCACTGAAGTGAATGAATTTGTACTGCTGTGAAATTACTAAAGACACAGAGAGAATAAAGCCCTATTCCTGTCATTGAAATATCTGATAAGTATGCTGTTCAGCATGCATGTTATTTGATTTGCCCAGTCCTAATAACAAGTCCCATCTGTTTTGTGAGGCCTATGAGTCATAGTTTCTCCTGCATAAGTCATCTCTCTGGGTATCTCTCGCTTTTATTTTTAACTATAAAACAAGCCAAAGCCATAAAATGCAATAAATATACTTTGTGTTTCTTGTTTATTAGAATTGCCTGGAAAAAAAATTATATCGTAACAGTGCAGTAATTTCTCGTAATAGTTTATTATTTTGAAAGAGTAATCAGATAAAGTGCTCAAATTGCCATTAGACCTTCAGAGTTCTATGTCACTTTTTTCTCTCTATAAAATAGACCAGATTAATGTCTGCTTACCCTTTTCCATCACTCAGTTGTGAACATAGCTAAGAAAATCTCTGTTGCAGGAATGATCCTTCTCTGGAGTGACTGGATGTTTATTTTGTTAGTATCCTTATCTCTAGACAGGTTGTCATTTGTCAGATGTTTGTCATTCTATAGTAACAAAACCTGGTGACTCATCCAACAAAGAAACTTTCAAGTTGATCCCAAACTCTTCTGCTGGAACTGAAAAGACAGTAATTTAATGCATTTAAAATTCTAGCAAGAGATCCAGGTACTTCCTTGCATGTGTCATTGCCCTTGAAATGATAGAAGCAAGCCTGACTAAAGGCCACCTACATAGCCATATAACCAGGAGAGGCAGAAGGAGGCAGATTCTGTACATTAAATCCACTTTGAGTAAATAAAATTTCCACCCATAATGTTAATGAAGCAGAAAGAACAAAGATTTTTTTTTTCAGAGGCAGCAAAACAACTTGCCAGAGCCCCAAAACAAGGCTGTATGATGTAAACAGAGGGAGGTGAATACACATGCAGAAAGGAAAGGCTCCTTCATGTTCTCCTCCCTTCTCCCTCAAGCAAAATATTTTCTCATACACCAGTGGCAAGAGAACAGAAAATATACAACTAATATTTTTCAGTCTGATAATTTAAAAACTGCCAAAGCATAACCTTGTGTTTTCAAAATACCTCTTTTAACTGACTTTTTTCATGTCATGTTTTTGGTGGGTTTTGGGTATTTTTTTAGAATGCCAGCATTTCTGTAGCTTAGAGCAGATATTATGTGTTTGCTGTATTAATGTATGGTTGTATATAAGTTTCATGTAGCTTCTACCACACACTTCTGTAATATAAAGAATAAATATAAAAACCCTATCTTATTTATCTAATTATTAGGATGACTTGCCATTTGTTGCCAAGGATTTCTATTAGAGGCAAAATTTGTCTATATCTCCCATTTATCTTCTGTAGGAGAAAACAGATTGTGAAATTCTAGGCATAAGGTTTTCTGAGTGTTTATTACAATCTCTCAATCTTTCATCACAAGGTAAAATTTCTCAGATTTGAATTCTGTCAAAATTCAGGGCTTTTTTTGCTTTTTGTCTTTTGAAGAAACAAAAATCAGTATTTTTGCTATCTTTTGGGAGCTATGATGGATCCTTGGTGAATTTAGCTTATGTGTGCTCAAAGGCACAGAGATAATGATAAACAGCAAATACTTTCTCTGGGAAGATGTAGGCAATGACTGCTCAAGTTGCACCTGCCTTTGCATGCCTGTTGGAGAGCCCAAAGCTGCTGTTTCTGCCAGAGAATTCAAATTCAAGAAAGAAGGGAGGTATGGAATGTACTTCTTGCCTCTGTGCAATAATCTGTCATTGGAGTAGTTGATGTTGTAGCTGATGGAGAAGGAAGAGAGGAAAGCGTGCTCTGACTAAAGTGGGCTTGCTTCTTTGAGCATATTTATGTGCACACGTGTGGAGAATTGGCTAATGAGGGAAGGAAAAAGGTTTTTATTCATACATAGTCTGAGCTGAAACAGATGGTGCTGCTGCTGAGATTTACTAGTATAAGATTTCCTGTATAAACCTTTAAAGCCATTTATGCTATTAAAAGCATTGTATTTTCCTGTGTTGCTGCACAGTTCTAACACTGCTTTTCATAGAATGGTTTGGGTTGGAAGGGACCATAAAAATCATCTAGTTCCAATGCCCCTGCAGGGGGTAGAGACACCTTCCACAAGACCACATTGCCTACCCAGCATGGTCTTGAATACTTTAGAGGCTTCAATACAGACAACCCATTGACATAATTTTACTCTTTTTTCAAAATCTGTAACCAAATGGCAACAATCTTAAACTGAAAGAGGGTAAATTTAGATTGGACATAAGGACAAAGGGTTTTTTTATGATGGTGATGAAGAGAGACTGGAACAGGTTGTCCGTAGCTGTAGATACCCCATGACTGGAAGTGTTCAAGGTCAGGTTGCTTAGGACTTTAGCAACCTGATAGTATTGGTAGATGTCCCTATTCCTGACAGGTGAGTAGATTACATCATCTTTGGAAGTCCCTTCTAACCCAAATCATTCAATAATCTAAATTTTTAGGGCTTCTCATTTCCACAGAACAAAGACATTGTGAAAAGAAGGGAAGAAGTGGGGAAAGCTTAAAAAATTTGGAAGCCAAACTGTTTACAGAGTCCACAAATACCTAAAGTGTGGACCCCATTCCTATAACTCTCTTGGATAAACCTGCACAGAGTATTTGTGAACTAGAGGCAAAAATAAGCATCAATAAGATAACAAATGCATGTTTCATCAAATGAGCTTCCCAGAGAAAGTGCATTGAATGAAATTACCTGTGCCTTCCTGAAAATGAGTTTATATGTATTTGCCTATCTTTTCATCACTTGATAAATATTTTAATTTGAAAAAATCTAACTAAACCAATTTCAGAGGGCTGAAAATCACAAGTCTTTGGTTCTGAGCTAAAAGAAAGTTGTCTGCCTCAGCTGAATGTTTTGTAAGTAAATGTCTATGGAAGAAATAAGAAGCAAAATACAAAAGAACTTTTTTGGATGCTTTTTCTCTACATTACTATTCTCTAAATGCAGACTGATAGTGGCCCTATTACATAGCCATCGCATCTCTTCTGACTTTAAATAATAGGAAGAATAAATTATTCTTATTCAGGTTTATTGATGAGTAGTATTTTATTGTCCCTTTAATTCTGAATTTGCTCATATTTTTTTTTGAGATGGGGATAATCCAATGAAATTTTTGAGTGAAACATACAAACCCATTTTTCATTAACTGATGACTTATAATGTTTGCTCAGATTCCTAAAATAATTACTGCAATGAAACTCATATAGGGGCAAGTAATGCATTGTATCTAATTAAAACTTTATGAAATACATTTGGACACTGCATTGAATCGAATACTAAAAATAACAAAAAATCATTAGAGACAAAACTAACATCTATTTAAGCTTAATTGCATTTTGCCACTTACATTCAGTGCCAAAATACATGCTTTGTTCTCAGTAATAAGTAGAATAGCTACAATCCTTGAGCTGTATATGAGTCCCATTTTTGCATCTCCCTGCTTGGCCAGTCAACAGATTTTCTAAAAAAAATTTCAGATTTTCTGAAAAAATCTTTTCCCTGCTTGTATCTTCTGCTGTTAGCCTTTAAGGCTGTACCAGAAAGGCTGGTATTTATGCAGTCCTTGACTTTGATGGAAAAGTTGAGGCACCTTAAGAAGCTTCTGCTCCTCCTCTGGCTCTTTGTCATTGCCTCAACAGTTGTGTTAATGTTACTCTGTAGAGGATGTGCTACACATCATATCACTGAAGAGGTCCATCTAAAATAGAACTCCAAAGGTGGGTTATTTTAATTGCTAGAAGGTGCCCCTCCCAACCTTTTTTTTTTTTTTTTTTCCCCATACTATGACCTCAGTAACAGTTGTACAAGCACAGAAAAGAGTGAAGGTGAGGTATAAATATTGTAGCAGACAAGATGTTACCATAAAGGACAGGATTTTGTGTTTTCTTTATGGATTTTCTTTTTGGTTTTTACTTTTTTTTTTTCTCCTTTGATTATTTATATAGTTATTGTCCAGAAGTCCCATTTAAGCCTTCAGCTCCAGAAGTCTATATCAAAGCAAATCCTTCTGACAGCATGTGTTAGAGCATCATTCTAGGCAAGGTTAGGTTATGTTCACCAGGAAGCATAAAATGTCCAGGTGGTGTTGAATGACTGGAGATAGTAGGGACTGCCTTTTTCATATCTGAGTCACTGAAGCAAACCCAAATAAGCTGTCAAATAAAGTCAACTTTGTCCAGTTATGAACTCAAAAAAAAGTTGCAAAGGTTTGCACTGAAAATTATTGTGAAGATAATGTATTTAATAGTTTAATTCCAGGCCAAAATTAAACTCCAAATACGCCACCCCCCCTTCCCCCTATTCCCTCCAGCAAAGGAGGAAGAAAAGCAGAGACTATGGGTTGAGATAACAATTTACTGAGAGAAAAAAGCAATTGATAAAGAAAAGCACAGTAATAGCAGCAATATTAATGAAAAGAAAAGATGCTTCACATACTAAAAGGTGTTCACCAGCTCAGCTTAGTTCCATGTGGCTGCTGGGACAGAAATAAGGTGGTAGCTGCTCCTGTGAGCAGCACCACATGGTTTCCAAGACAAAGACAAGATGGAGGGTGCTCCTTGCAGCTGGCACCCCATCTCTGGGCCTGAGACAATGACAAACAATGATGGAAAAATCCCCAAAAAACCTGTATTTTCTGCCCTGTACTGCCCATTTTCCAGAGCACTGCACTCTACTGATTCAAATCCATGTGGCACCGACACTTCAGAATGCTCCACCCTGCTCCACATGGCTGGACTCAGCTCCCTTTGGCTCAGGCCAGCTGAAACTGGGTTTACCTCTGCTGCTCCATTCCCTAGAGATATTCCCACACCGGCGCTGCTTTTCAGCACTGTGTGTTGGAGCTGCATCTCAGTGGAATGGGGAGGGGATGGGGAACCTCAGAGGATGTGGTTTGCAGGGCTGATCCTGGCAATCCCCTCCAATGAAGAAAGGGAGACAAAATTTTGCATTTCCAGGGGTACTTTCCTTCTTCTTTCCCCAAAACATGCTCCACCAGTGATGATGTACATGGTATAGAACAACAACCTGGCCGTGCCCACACTGCTTCTAAATTTCACCCTCTCTCTGCCACCAGGATGACACAGTTTGCACAGATTTATTAATTGAGAAAAATATTATTTAAACAGGAATCCTCCAGAGCAGAATGCTGTGACATTTCAGGGCACCAAAATATTTTCTTAGGAGTTGCCATTTAAAACTAAATCAGTTTCCTATGAGGAATTCACTTTTTGTTGTCAACTACTCATTCAGTGGGTAGCACCTTTGATCTGCCTCTTGGATGACCAGCAGTGTGTTATTGCAAAGGTTTTTCAAGCAAGGTAAAAATCACTGACCACTGAATTGTAACAGAGAAGCTGACTTCTAGAAAAAATAAAAAAGCAAGCATTAAAACCTGTCATGAATATGGTTCCAGAGATGTTAAAAGTCTAAGGGACAGAAAAATTGCCTAGTAAAACCCAGAAATATGAGCAGGTTTTTTCATGGACAAAAAGAATGATAGTAAGTATGGTAAATATTAATTATTCTTATGAACATATTATAATTCCCTATATAAATTAAGTGCAGCTATTTTTAGCTTTATCTTTGCAGCTGCAAAAATAGCCATTTTGACACTTTTTAGATTTTAGATAATAACAGTGATTTTATTCACTTATTATATGACTTTGCATACTAAAAGAAATAAATTTTCAAAGAAACTAAGAAAACGAAACCATGAAAACAGAAAAAAGAAATTTGGAAAAACCAAAGTGTTTTATCAAAGTCCCAAAAAATGTAAACTGTACCTGTTGGATAAAACAAGCAAAGCCATCTCTAGGAAAAAATTATAAAAGGTAAACAATTAACCAGTATGCAGTTTTAAACCATGTGAACAAACATGCATGTGAACAAAAGTAGTCATAAGTATAATTTCAATGCATTCATGGAAAAATTTGTATCTTGTATAAGCACTTGTATTTTTCCTTTGAAGAATGACCTAGCAAGTAAGGAGTTTAAAAATAGGGAGACATCCTCAACATAAAAATTTTAGTTCAATGAGAAAATTTATTTACAATAAGAGAAAAAAAATTGCAAATTATCCTTATGCCTTTTTAGATGTTGAAAACTATGATCTTATCTTACATCTTCCATTCACTGTTAAGATAGCTTCTTTAGGATTACCTAGTGCCAGTAAAGGACTACAATCTCAATCCATTTTCCCAACTTCATGATCCATTAATATGCAGGTTAGTTTCAGAATAAGGCAGTACATTCAAACCTATATTGTTTTGATATTGCACACAACAATGTTAGTTTTATTTATTTTTCTTATTTATTTTACTGTGTCTAGTAGACAGCAACAGTGGATCACTGAACTATTTTACTGAGCCACTTTCCCAAACAGTACAAGTTTCCATTTTCCCTTAGACTGCTGACATATGTTCTGCTTCCATAAAACCTGTGAACATGACAATCTATGACCTGAATACCCTTTTTACAAGTGTAGTTTTTTCCCCAGCTGCCTCCACTCATCTGTGAGTGGATCTCATCGATCTGTGAACAGCACTTCTGAACACTTTTTCATATTCAGCATATGGAATGTGTTTAGATATGAGAGAGGATGGGATTAGCCCCTTAATGTGCTTTCCATTCCTTTTCTTTCTTTGAAAAACAAACAAAATTCCTGCAATTTGGGCTCAAATCATCCTCAAATATGTAGTCTAGTCTAATAGGGGATGAGTGTGAAGAAGGGTGGCACGGCTAAGTCATTGATGTCAAGAGTGGAGGGTTTTGCTTATATTATATATTATTCATGTTAGAAGAGCATTTTGAGAAGTGCCGTCTAGTGCTTTGCTGTCAACGTGCTGAGGAGCAGCAAAGCAAGCACTAGGATTTTTGTATTTCAGTACCTCAAAAACCAGCAGAGGAAATATTCCAATGCCTTTTTTGATTTTGTCACTCAGAATGAAAAATCTCTCTATCGTTTAGTTTAACTACTGTGACAGAATAGAATCAGTTGATAAGGGCTGTTTCTTTAAGTAGTCAGGGAGGTTTTTTTTATTTTTTATTCTAAGCCTGGCAAATGCAGAGCAACAAGTGAAAAAAACAGTGGAGCAAAAGGTACCCTGTGGTTACTGAGAACACTGTTGTTAAATTCATCTGTTCTAGTGTTTGATCTTCATAGAAACAATTTACTTAAGAAAAGGAGAAGCATTCTTAATCTGATGTAGTTGTAATAACTATGTTTATTGGAAAAAAATGTATTGATTAAATAGGCACTGTGAATTAAATAACTTTAGTTTTGACCTTTCTTCTTCCTGCTCTCAAAGTATGATGTTGAAATAACATGACCTTTATTACAAATCACCTCATTCCATGATCCAGTTTAACAACTATTTTACTTATATAGGTCATTATTCAGTCAAAGACACATATCTTATTTAGTGAATGCTATGTGCATCCATCATTTTTAGATTCAGTGAACTTTCAGGATGTGTATTTATTAGTTAATAAAGGATCAGTATTTCAGTAATTTTCTGTTTGCTGGGATTTTTCCAAACTACCTGCAATAGAAATAGTCATCAAGTATGTTTTATCACTATAAACCCTGAAGATATTATATCTCAGTCACAATACTGTTTGAATGGCAAAAATTTTGCTGCTGTTCAGTTTAAAGGTAGAGATGTTCCCATAAACCATAAATGCCTTGGTATTCCCTTCAGCCCATTCCTAGAAAATCCTGCACTGGAAAGTGTTTCCATAATATCTCTGCTACAGAGGAGATTTAAAAATATTCTTTTTGGAAGAGACTGTGTTAAGATTGAACAAATCTTATCTTATGAGCAATTGTTATTGGACAAATCTCATGTTATGAATATTAGATTCTCTGAAAATTTTGTGATAATGACATTACCTTAGTTATAATTGTATCCATTCAGGGTAAGAGCTGGTGGATAAAAAGCTAACTAGCATCTAAGAAACCCTAATTTAGTTCTCTCCTAGTACATAGATTTTCTGCATGACTGAGAAAGTACTTAAAACAGCCTTGTGAAAATATTCAAGGCAGTTAGGGGAAGCTTCACAAATGCAAAGTTGACCATATTTTGATAATTCAGAAAAGTACACTTTAACTCTCACTGTTTTATTATCACACAGTGCCAGTAAAAGTACCTCTTTAAACATCAGGGTTTTGTTTTTTAATTGTGTTTAAGTATTCTTACACTTTGTTTATCAGCTATTTGAAGGCTTCAAGGGATTCTCCTGTATACTCACACAATCTGGAAAAATAGTTGTTCCACTCCATCAATGGACTCTCTTCAAATCTTTTCTACTCCACCTTTCTTTACTGGTTCTCAGTGTCTCTGTCTGGAAATCTCTGAAGTCAAGAGGTGTCCATTTTGAGCTCTTCACATGATGTATATTAAGGCTGAAAAAGCCATAAAAGTTCAGTTCAGTCCAAAGGGTGATTGAAAATCCCAATGACATCCATTAAAGGCTATCAGATAAAGATACCCCCTTCCTAGGAATGCCTCTCCTCCCCATAAATTATGGCAGGGTAATAATAATTATAACTAAGTAATAATCATTACTAAGCATAGACATATTTCCAGACTGAAGGCAGAACTCCACCCTATCCAATTGCAACCAACTGCAAATGCTGAAAGTTCTGAACTGAAACTTCCCCTTTCCCTGGATTGCTGTGTCCTTCTTCAGCATCACACAGCTTTTCCAAACATTATATTTACAGATTTAAGCAAGAGGAGGGGAAAAAAAAAAAAAAGGTCTAGAGGTCTAGATATCCATTTGATTTGATTATGCTTTTATGTTCTTAAATCAGCTTCAGCCTGTTTTATTCTAGGATGGTATTTAAATCCTGGCCGTCACTTAAGAGTGGTTGTCCATAATTCTTATGGTTTCCTTTTCTTATTTTTGTTACAGGATAAGATCATCATCTATAATCTTTACTGTCTCAGGTTCTTGTTTTTTCTTAGGGAGTTTTTACAGTGGATTCATGTTCTTTGATACCTATGAAGAAGGCATGAGGAAAATTGACACAGCACATGTAAAATCTCAGAGCCCATTTAGTGTCATGAGCAATGTGAATGATGGAAGTATCTTAGTCTTAATTTAGATTCTCTGCTTACTTAAAGGTTGTCTTGCTATTACAAGTCCACAGATGAGTGTTGCATTAGCCTCAAGGAATGAAATGTGCTTCTTCCTCACTAGCTTACTAACTTTTCTTCACTGATTTGTCTGCAAACTTTTGTGGATGTACGCAATGCAGCTTGCTCTGGCTGTGATTTTACTGAGAGGATATATTCTCCCCATTTTCTATTAGAAAGCTGAACAGAAACTATAGCATTGTCCTCCCTCTTCCAGCACCTTGGTGTGCCAGCTGTTATAAACTCAGTGCAGCCATTATGAACTCAATGCAGAAAGGTATCTTTTTCTGTGAGGTTTTTACTGGCAGCCTGAATGTATCCACCTACCAGAGAAAGGTTTCATTGTATGTCTCCTAACCTTTAGTCACAATCTTCCAGGCTGTTAAAGCTTCATATTATTGGAATCACATTGCTGCTGGCTTTACAATGCAGCTGAAATGGGTCATTGATCCAATAGTGTGATTGTAAATATGGCAGCTGGATGGTCTGCAGCTTCTTTATTGCACAGTGTGCATATTGGAGATATCTGTGTCTGTGTCCCAGTGTAGATGCTTTCCTCTGTTACAGCTATGTGTTTACTATATATGTAGCTTTTGTTTTTTCCTTTTAATTTGCTATTCTATTCAGTTGTTGAACATTCTTCCTTTATGTTCTCATTTCTGTGTTCTTGAATAAGTCTTCCATCCTGCTAACTATACTTTGTATCAGTAGCTACAAAAGTTATGCAGTAGTGCAGTACAGATATCATTGAACTATCATTAAACCTGTCACCAATGAAGCTGAGTAGGATAGAGGCTATTCAGGCCTGAGAAGTTACCCAGATTTTCATGGCAATTTTCAAGAACTCATCAAACTTTATGTTGCAAGGTCTTTATTGATATGTCTCTCAATTAAAAGTAACTACACTGTTTTTTGGGTTTTTTTTTTCTTTTGATTATGATGATGATGATGATTCAGTTTCCATTGGTTTTTTGGAAGAAGTTTCCTTATTGCTGTTCTGTTTGATTATTTTCTCAGAGACATTGCTCCTGTTAGATGATGAGTCTGTCTCTAATTAAGAAAGCTGTACCATTCTAGAATATTTATAAGAAGGTCAGCTTTAATCTAGTCTATTTTTGTTTTGATTCTTGGTTTCAAGTGAAAATTTGCATCTCATTATCTTGAGAGTTATATTACTCATTATACACCTTTACCAGGTGTAAACATGTTTTCATTTCTAGCATTCGTTTTATGCATTTCTCATTGCTTCTTTAGTGAAATAGAAAAAATCCACTTATCTTCCATGCACTCATTTTTTGTACCATTTACAGTGTTTTCTTTTCCTTTCTTTCTTCATCTGGAAATCTGGTTTATCATCTATATTGAGGTTTTCTATTCTCTAGTCTGAGTTTCTAAGTGCTGTCTAGTTTGAATGTTGTTTTTTCTTTTAGTAGACCACATTGTTCATGGCTCTTGATACCATATTTCACTCATTGTGTGCTGGTTGGTAACTCTATCAAGCTAGAGGTTTTATTTTATTTTATTTTTAGAGATTTTCTTACCAAAATGTGACTGTTACAAGCAAAACAGTATATTCACTCAGTTTCACTCTCTAGCAACCATTGCTCTTCCATGCAAGTTCCATGTCATTAGCCAAGGCTGATAAGTAAGAGAGAAAGTTACACTATAGAGTGAGGATCTATGGATTTTACTTATTACTTTGGACTCCTAATACCAAAGTGTCACAAAACAAGAACAGGAATCAGGCTTTGTATTAAGAAGATCAATGAAGTATGTGGTTACTTTAAATAGAACTTCATCTAAGAACCCAAATCTGGAAAGCTCTAAGAATCTATTTTATTATAATTTTTAGTTTGAAGATTAAAGCTAAGGTCAGAAACTTAGTATTTTCTTGGTAATTTTCTAGTTCACAATGTCTCTGTTTCATGCTAATAGAAGCAACTACCGTGTATATTATTTATCCTATGATAAAATCAGAAACAGAAATGTTAAGTGAAAAAGTTAGAGGTGGAGAATGAGAAACACAAATGAAATTAATATCTCACTGCTGTACTTGTTTAGGCCTTAATTCACAGCTAAGTGTCAGCTTCGTTGCACTTTATTCGCTCTTATCTTTCCATTAATAGAGGAATTATTCTATTGCAGAGATAAGGTGTATCTAGCACTCCACTTATACTATATTTAATTACAGGGAGAGAGAGCAAAAATAATTTAAACTGAAAACACATATTGAAACTGGGACACAGTCAGCATGTCTGGTCCTGCCATTTCCTGAATGAAAAGTGTTTGAAGTGCATTTGTCTCTCATTCTTTTTATCATTTTCTGGTAATTGCTTTTGATTCTTTCAGGATCAGTGAAGAAATGGATTCTGTAAATCCATCCAAAGACTTGGTTTTAGCCCCTGTTAAAAGAAGTAAATAGGTGTAGTTTTTCTCTCTCTTAACAGAAATTCAATGCAACATATCTAGCATTCATATTAAGTCTTCTTTGTACTGAATTCTCATCAAATTGAATTTATATAGAACTGATTCTTTTTTGGCTCAAAGGTATCTGCATGGCATTAACTTAGAGAGCAAAGTATTATCTTCATCTGCAGTGGCCCTGTTGTGAAAAGTATTGAAGTGCATGCTTCTTTACACCTGGTTTTTCTGGTGCCACTTGCAGCATCTAGAACAACAGACAACAAAGGGGAAAAAATGCTTGTTGATTGTCTTTCCTTCTATTTTTATAAACACAGTCTTTAAGCAATATTTATAAGAATCTATTTTGCCTTCATTACGTAAGATTTTTGATTAATCGTTTTATAAAGAATGGAAGGATAGACCTTTAAAATTGTGTTCATGTTTAGAATCCAATTTTATATTAAATTCTTTTTAGGTTTTGACAGTATTTATTTCATTTGTGTTTTCCAACACAAAATGAAAATGCTGAAATACCATAAAACAAGCTTGGACACATTTGATAGATTCATATCCAGACCTAGAGTTTCAGTGCACTCTTTACTGTAAACATGCCTCTCACTCTCCCAAATTACTACCCTTCTGTTTATGTCCTGAAAGGGAAGAGAATTCCTATTCTGTATCTCATCAAAGACTTCATGCTCTGGCTTTCCACCTTCCCCGGCTCCCATTATTCTACATTGTCATATTGTTTGACATGTGTCTTTTGTTACACTCTGCTATGCCAGCATTGATTGTTTCCACACCATTTTTCTGTGTGTCCTGTGTACAAAGGGCTTTGTACACAGAATGTTCTTGTCATTATCCCTTACAAGGAAAGCTTCTTCAGCATAATATTTACCTTACATGAAAGAGATTGGAGAGTTCTATTTTATATACTGTATAAATTACAAACTATTGCAATGATGGAATGCTGTTAGGAAATTCAGAGATACCAAGATTTTTAATGGCTTGGACAGGTCCATGGTTTGCTGGGTAAAAAGCTGATTGTATGGTTGATCCCACAGAGTGCTGGTGAATGAAGTTATATCCAGTTGGCAGCTAGTCACAAAAAGGATGAACTTGTGGAACAAGCCTCAGTATTGTGTTTAGTCCTGTTTAATATCTTTGTAAATGATCTGGATGAGGGGATTAAGTGCACCCTCAGTGACTTTGCAGGTGACACCAAGTTCAGTCTGAATGTTGACCTGCTGGAGGACAGAAAAGCTCTGCAGAGGGATCTGGACAGGCTGGATCAATGGGCCAAAGCCAATAGTGTGAGGTTCAACAAGGCCAAATGCCAGTTCCTGCACGAGTCACAACAACCCCGTGCAAGGCTACAGGCTGGGGGTAGGGTGTCTAGAAAGCTGTCCAGTGGAAAACGTTTTGGGGGTGCTGGTCATGAACCAGGGTGTGCCCAGTAGGCCAAGAAGGCCCAATAGCATCATGATCTATCAGCAAAGTGTGGTCAACAGGACAGGGGAAGTGATTTTTCTCCTGTACTCAGCACTGGTGGGGCTCCACCTCATATCCTGTGTTCAGTTTCAGTCCCATCACTAGAAGAAAGACATTGAAGTGTCAGAGCATGTCCAGAAAAGGGCAACAGAGCTGGTGAAGGGTCTGGAGCACAAGTCATGTGAGGAGTGTTTCAGGGAGCTGGGGTTGTTTAGCCTGTAGAAAAGGAGTCTCAAGGGAGACCTAATTGCTCCCAGGAGTGACCTGAAAGGAGGGTGGGTGTTGATCTCTTCTCCCAGGTAACAAGTGACAGAATGAGAGGAAATGGTCTCATAATGTGTTGAGGGATGTTTAGAGTGGATATTAGGAACAATTTCTTTATGGACAAGATTGATAAACATTGGAACAGGCTCCTCAATCACTGTCCCTGGAGGTATTTAAAAGACCCAAAGACGTGGTGTTTAGGGCTATGGTGTAGTTGTGGGCTTGGCAGTGTTAGGTTCATGGTTTGACTTGATGATCTTAAAGGTCTTTTTCAATGTAAAGGACTCTAGGATTCTATGAAAAGGTGTTTTAAAAACAGATAGTGTTCCAATGTAAGCAATTCATTGCAAGCATGCACTCCACCGTTTTGCACAACAGGACCGACTTCCCTTTTGGCTCCTAAATTGGTAGTTTTAGTCTTTCATTGTAGCTCAGAGTAAGACAAAAACATTGTCTCAGCAGCAATGTGTATCTTTCCTGACTCCCCTTTATTTTTGCACAAAAATACGATTTCTTGGGGCTTGGGGATTTTTCATTGTTTTGTTTGATTAATTTTCATTCAAAATGTTTATTTTGTACATATTTCACAAAAGAGTGTTTGCAAAAGTACAAACACATCGCAGGCTTGAATTAAGTAATATTCCTGTTCCCTCAATTATATACAATCAACTCCTTGTAACACTTCTTCATGCTGTGAAACGATATTCAGCATGTTGATCTTCAGTTCCCTCTGGTCTTTTCAATTAAAAAAAAAAATAATACAGTAACAAACCAAACCAGCATGTCATCTGCTGTGACAAAGTCTTGGGTTTTGTTTCTCTTGCTTTAAGTTTCTGAGAATATCAAATGCCCATGTTTTCACAGAGTTTTACTCTAAAAAACCTCTCAACATCTGGTGTAACATAGGTCAGATAAGGTGCTGTATAAAGAGGAGGTGGAACACTTTTAAGTATAGGAAAAAGGCTCAGACCTTCATATTAGAAGAGGAGAAGCAATATGAAAGGATGGGGAGGCCATGATGGTGCCATGGAAAAGGAATGAAAAAAAAAAAGGGTGTTGCAATGACTGAGCAGAAGAGAATGCAATTCATGGATATAAGAACAGGTCGGTTTTATTGTTCAGTCATAGGTTTCAAAGCTGACACTACTTTTACCTCTCATACTTTCTAAAACCTTTCTGCAAATACTGTATCCGCAAGGTTTTGACAACCTCAGCTCTCCAGCTCTCCTAACAAATGCCTTTTTAGAATCAGATAATTATTGTTTGAGTGTCTGTTTGAGGCTCAGTATGAATAGGGCCTCCTGTGGCAGTAGAGCTCCTTTGAACACAAGCGTGGAGTTGCTATTACATCCTGAATCATAAGAGAAAAAAAAATGTTCAGTGCAGACTTGATCTGCTCCCTCTAAATTCTAAAGCTAAATTGGAATAATACCTCTGAGTTGGTTGAGAAGGTGTTTTTCTTTATTGATATATTACATAAGTGTTTGTTAAATGCAGAAAATGCTTTAATTTACTTGGAGCTGAATTTACTAAAGAGCTAAATTAGAAAACCATTAAGTCCATTTAGGGACATCAATAGAAAAGAATATGCAATTCCTGACAAATTGAATTTCAAACCTGACCTACAAATAGAAAAGTACGCATTCATCCTTATTTCTGATTTTAATTTCTCTTGATTATTCCTTTTCAGTTGGCTTTGGCTAGTAGAATCCAGAGACTTTTAGTGTCCAGCACATCTTTGTGAAGGCAGTTGTACAATGCAAACTAATTACTTCTCAATTTCTATCTATTTTCATTTTATAATAAGCCACATGTACTGAGTTTTCCTGCACTACATTTCCCTTTACAAAATATTTCTTGCCAACCCACAAAAGCTTTTAAGCTTTTTGTTTTAAGTTTTTATTTGTTACCTTCTTTGTTTTCTGACATTTATGTTGGGAACAAAAGCTGTAAAATCATAGTTAGAATTACCTTTACTGACATCAGAGAGACACACCTATCTCTTTACTGGGACAGCAGTAGTATTCAGGGCTGTTTCCCGTGGCCTCTCCTCAACAAACCTGAAAGGTACAGATTGAATGGGTTGGGTGTGTGAAGTGTAGGAAATTGGCTAACAGCTCACACTCAGAAGGTGTTAATCAATGGCTTTTGCTCAGGTTGGCAATCTGTCACAAGTGAGGACCTGAGAGATTGATACTGGGCCCCGTTCTGTCCCACATGTTCAGGAATTGCACAGGTGATGGGATTGAGAGCATCCCCGCCAAGTTTCCTGATGCTGCTGGGGAGGTGAACATGGCAGAAGGACAAGCCATCCCACAGAGACATCTGGCAGGATGGAAGGTGAGCTAGCAAGAGCAATATAGAGTTTATAAAAGACAAGTGTTAATTCCTGCACCTGGGATGAAATAACCAAAAAGGCCACTACAGGTCAGCACATGTGTGGCTGGTGAGGAGCCTTGCTGAAAGGGATCTGGGGTCCTGGTGGGCAACAAGATCAACATGAGTCAGCAGCAACAACAGCAGGTCTAGTTCTGGGCTGCACCTACCAAGGAACTACCTCCCTTTAAAATTATTCCATGGGATCTATTTTTCTGTGCTTGATTTGTTGTGTTTTGAGTGAGTTTTTCCAGTAATTTCCTTGCATATATATATATATATAAAAACTATACTTATAAGAAAATCTAAAATTAATGACCTTAATCTATGCTGTAATAATGCTATTTACAGATGGAACAGAGGAAATAGAGATGACTATTGTGGTAAACCAAATCTAGTTGATCAAAATTTAACAAAATATTAGTTTAAAATAACATATTTGATCTGTATTCAGCTCAATACTTATGTAGGCAAACTAGAGAAAGATCTTTATGATAATGTGTGACTGCCAAAGCCAAAAGGAATATGAAAAAAAAGTGAGCAATATTTACTTATTCTTTAAGTATCATCTAAATCCTTAAATTCCTCCCAATAAATATGTGGACAAAAAGGATGGAGAACTTTCTTTGTAGCTTAGGCAATCTACCAAATGTTTTCCCAGACACGGAAAAGATAGAGATACACTTGAATGCACTTCATGGAAGTGGCCCCCAGAGAGTCCTACTCATGTTATGGAGACACTTACAAGTGCAAGGATCTGTCAGAATTACTTCTAAATCTGGAGTTTAGCTTGTAGGTTTTATGGATAATGACTTAGTAAAATATATCTTAGTTATTTTATTGTGATTTCTTTTAAGCAAATGGTAAAAATGTGAGTTATAAAAAGATGATGAAACATTTGTATCTAAGTTAATGTTGAAGATCACAAGCAGAAAGTGCTTGAAAGCCTCATCAGTTATAATTATTCATTACTTCTGTGCCTTAGTGCAGCGCAATATGTATTATGCATACCTGTTGATAAGAAGGACTTTTTCTCATATGATTTTGGGTGTTGAAAACAGTTTGAAGATGTTCAAATCTTATCAGAGATTTTCATTAGGCAAATAAAGTAATTGAAATATTTTACTATTTTTTTTTCTTTTTTTTTTTTTTCCAAGGCTCACAGGCATTTCCAAAGTGCCACATGATTTCAAGGTTAACTGTCATTCCCACCCCTCAGTTCCTTACATGTAAAATGAGCAAGTACAGACTATCCATCAGCATGACACTCTGTGAGGTATAGAAGCATAATGACAGGATGTAAATTTTTCCATTTAAAATCTCAGCACAGTGATTCTCATGGATGGGTTTTTTTCATGTTTAGTACTGTTGCTTTGATGCAGCCGAGGAGCAGCCACTGTTAGGAATTCTGGGAACTGCAGAGATTTCACAGTGGAGTTAAACAAATGCTCTGCCCCACTGTGATTCCAAGGGAACTCTACAAACCTTCTCCCAGGGAAGCTGTACTATTTTTGATTAGCGCAGCATTCCAAAACTTCTAAGATGCAATGTATCTTGCAACATGTATAAACTGTGAATTGCATCTGAAAATACTTCTTTTTCTGTGAAATTCAGCATTTTGAACATTATCTTGTGGCTACAGCTATATTCTTTTGTTGAACTGAGATTTCAGTCATTCCTGAGAATGACCATCTAAACAGTGGCACATGAAGATGAAGAGGACATGACAGAGGTCAAAATCTACTGCCTGGAAGAGTCTAAGAAACTCTTGTACAGCGTCCAGCAGTCACACTACTGGATGCTTGAACAGCCACCATTCTCCTACCTTTCCATT
Source organism: Zosterops lateralis (assembly GCF_965231275.1). NCBI lineage: Eukaryota > Metazoa > Chordata > Aves > Passeriformes > Zosteropidae > Zosterops > Zosterops lateralis. Next base: position 75,109,613 of record NC_139762.1, read on the forward strand.
AATTATTCACACTGTGTTTTTAGCAGCTCTCTCCTCCCTGTCGTGACCAGTGCAAGTAGAACACTCTACCCCTCTCTCTCTACCCCTTACCTGGAATCCTGGGTGGGGTCTAGAAAGCCTTCCTTCTTCAAATGATGTCTTGTACAATTAAGGACTGTAGATAAGTTGGAAAAAAAGATTGGACAGAAGTAGCTGTGGACTGAGAGTTTTGTGGGACCCAGCAGTTTATTTTAGTGATTGCATAATTAAGTCTGAGAACTGGGAGGGAAGATCTTAGAAGCAAAATAACTTGTATGATAGGGACAATGCCAAGGACAGACAGGGTTCAGAGTTGAGAAGAGATCTGGGAATGCTTTGCTCTAAGGAATACCTAGGGAGCAGAGTAGATTGGTGTTCAAGGGAGGGATGAGAATCCAGACCATTGAGCATGTAGCCAGAGATTAGTTACAGACCTATGATAAGGTGGACAAATTGTGCAAAATTTCAGATAAATATCATTCATCAGTGAAAAATAGAATAGCCAGCCATCAGAAAGGCTGTGATAAGGAATGACTGGCATGATGAAAATTCCTGTGTGCTCTTATCTTGACATTTTTATTTTTTTAATTTAGGATTTACAGTATATTTATTGATAATATAAAGTAAAGGAGAACATATTTAAAAAAAAATAATATGTATATTTGGGAAAAAAGAGTGAGGGGAGCTGAATAAGTGGAAAAAAAAAATTAAAATGGTCTTCAGAATGCATAAGTCCTTAAATCGCACAGAAGAATTGAGCAGGTAGTAACAACTCTTGACAGAATCCGAAGGCAGAGTAAGGTGCTCTGCCTTCCAGGACCTCATTTAGCAGCGGCAATCCTCTGTGATACATTGTCTGAATACAGAAACAAATGGCTGGGTAGGATATGTGCCAAGCTCCACAGTGAACTTCCTTACAGTCTTTGTATAGGCTTGATGGTGTTCAAGGGAATGATAGTCATAGATAATCCTCTGGGATGAGTTCAGATAATGATACATGGAAATGTGTCAATGCCTGATTTAATGGCTTTCTAGAAACCAAGCTGAAGTTGTGGCTGAAGTAGTAGTCTCAGGTAGGTACTGACTAAAATTTTGCAGAATTATTGTTGAAAGAATAACGAAGGATTCATCTCATCTCATGTTGAAGAGACAGCCTTGCTTACCCAAATAATGATGCAGAGCAGGAAGAGTTGTATACAGAAGCAACTCCATATTCTTAACACTGTAACCTTAAATCATGCAACTTTAATCCTGGTGGAATTCACTCTGTATAACATTTTCTATGTGCTATTTTTACTTCTTTTTAAGGCTTGGTTTAAGGTATTTCTGCTGAAGTAATTATCTCTTAACTTTATTGTACTCCACCATTTTCTTTGCATGTTGCAGAGATTACCATTGTGTATTTCTATTGAAATAATTTCTCTCTCCTTCAAAATACACATCTCTCCCAGTCATTTGGATTCTCATGCTCTAACTTCTCCTTTATAGAATTGTTGATTTTTGCCTACAACTTTTGTAGGACAGATTACTTCATGGCACAGAAGGACTCTTAGTTACACCAGAGGAGACAACATCCAATTTGTAAAATGCCATGCCTACCTGTGACTTACAGATCTCTAAACTTTACAGCAGAGTTCACCATATAGAATGCATTGGTGTCTATGGAAAGAAAAAACAAATACTTACTTCACTGTCTTTGAACAACTTTTCCTGTATTTTAATTCAAACAAATTCATGTGAGCTTCTTCCCTGTTTTTTAAGGAAACAAGTTCAGTAAAGAAAAATGACAGTTAAAGGTCTTACAGAATACTCTAAGGCCATCATAGATACACTTAAGATACACTTAAATTCCTTTAGCTTGGAATAAACCTCTTTATCATTGCTCACAGAGCATTGCTCCTCATTCCCTTAAGAAGAGACTTTTCAAATTTTTTTTCTTTTTTTTTTTTTTTTTCTTCAGCTTTTCTGGAGCCACTAATTTTATTCTAAAGGGTTAAGTAATGGCCAATACCTTACCACATGTACATAATTTGTTGTTTCTATCAGGTATATTATAAGTGTGCATACATGAAGAGTAAAATACCCTTCCATCTTAACTGTAGGTTTTATTTCCTCACTGCATATTTTGAGTCATTTAACTCTAGTTATTCCATGATAGTCACTATTTTGGAATTTGTTTCAAATATTCTTTTTTTTTTTTTTTTTTTTTTTTTTAATTTTATTTTATTTATTCTTATGACTTCCCTTCATTAAAGATTTCTTAAATTGAATTTTTGTCAACACTTCTAGCTTAATGAATGGTTCTGAAGGTCTCTAGGAGCTGTATAAACACAACCAACATTTCTGTTAAATCAGTAACTGTCCCTCAGGACTCATCAAAGAGGACAAATAAAAACCTCCCGGTTATATTGTCAGTATCTACAAACCATCTCTGTCTAATAAAAATATTAATTGTTGCAATCCATAATTCTTTCATACTTAACCCCTAAAAATTAACATCTAATAAAAGTTTTTTTCAAAGACATTCATTGCTTTAAATTTTTCATTGTTGTCTGTTGTCTGTATTGTAACTTCTTCTCATCTGTGATAACACCACAGATTTTAATATCTTAACCAAAAACCTTAGACCAATATGGTTTTGACACTGGTGTAAATATAAGAATAGTCATATCTACTATGCAATGTAGCTCTTGACATAAAGAATGACAATAGTGAGAACAATGTTCTGATTTGTCAAAAGTACCTTATATAAGTACTTTACATAAACATAAAATACTACAAAATCTGCAAGGCAATTATTAAGACAAAAAAATGATAACCCCAAATAATATAAACAAAAAATAAATTTGTTTGTTTAATTTTTTTTCATGAATTATGCAAACAGAATTGAGGAAAGAATGTACTTGTATAGCATTAAGATGTGCATTATTAAAATAATTCTTTTTAATGTGTGCAAATATATAAAATCCAGTATTAATTTTATTTAGTCCACCACTTCTTTTTCATACTACAAAGCTTAGCACACTGTTATAAATGCTTTAAAAATTTGTGCCATCAACTATATTACAGGTCAGAAATGATGCATCTATTAATTATGTCCAAATTTTCCAGTAAAGGATTTCCAAGTAACATTCATATCTCCAAAGATACAGTGTTTTAGAATAAGCTGTAATTGTAACAGCTTCAGTGTAAGATTCTTCTGAATTGTTTGTCTCTTATATGTGACTTTTAAGACACTAAAAACTCTAATCATATTAAGAAAAGGAAGGTTCCTGAAAGTGTAGTCTATTCTGCTCTGGTCAAATATTTCTATCTGGGATAAACCATGTTGTCAAACATGCTTTCTCTCTTGGAAGTTCTTCTTTCATTCTTACTGAAGTAATTAGAAAAACAAAAAAAACCAAAAAAAAACCAAAAAAAACCCAAAAAAAAAAAAAAAAAAAAAAAAAAAAAAAAAAAAAAAAACCAAACAAACAAACAAAAACACCCTGAGTTGAAATTAACTCCAAAGCCAACACTTTTAATTTTTTAAAGATTACAATACCAAGTTTAGAATATATATATTATGGATTATATACTGAAGAAAAAAAATATTCTGGTAGAAATTCAGTCAATTTTTTGTATACTTTGTAATTCCAGAACATAAGGATCATTATATGAAGAATTAACAACCTCTAAGTCACATATGTGCACACAGACAAAAGGAAAGCTGAAATACCAGACAGGGATAAATTGACTTTTCCTTTGTTAAACTGGAATTATTAGCTCACTGCAGAACTAAAAGGCTGTGCTAATTTGAAGGAGTGAGAAGTCAGCTAAGGCAGTTGATTTAATACTTGTCAGTAAAATTGTTCTTCTTTTGTCAGAACAGTTTTTATTCATTTAATTATTTCCTATATTAAGGTCACGATACCTTACTTGGCTGGCATATGCATAAAAGACTTTTGAAAAGTATAATTCAGTTTTTGTTTCATTTATTTCTCTTGGATATCATGCATTCAAAGCCTTTTGCCCCTGAGTATAATTAGCATGATTTTTTTCTAATTCTCAGATCCCTCTTCTCACTGTGTTTGATGTGTGACAAACCCTTGAATATTCAATAATTTCAAACTCTGATTTTTTTTTTCCCACATAAATAAATATTGGGTAAGTTTTATTAAGCAAGGGCATCTATGAAAAATGGCTTACAAGGACTTCCTTCTTCATAGTAGATGGACTGCTATAGTAAAAAACATAGCTGCGAAATCTAGAAACTCCTGGGCTTTGTGTAGGGACAATTCACTATTAACAATGACTCATTTTCTCCTCAGTTTAGCTCTTCATTTCAACCAATGGGAAAAGTAGTGCAAATCCAGGAAATATAAAATTCAGATTAGAAGGGCAAATTTCATGATTCAGACTTAGCTCACAGCATAATTACCTCAAAAAGCTGTCTGCCTTCGTAAGTTCTTTTAATGTTCAAAATACTATACTTGCAGTATTGCCTGAAATGTATTTATTTTCTTTAGATTAATTCCTCATTGTAACAACAGAGCATGCTTGCAGGTCTTCAGATGTAGATCTGTCTGCATTGGGAACGCCTTTGTGGGCCCTACATTCTTATGGCTTATTTTCCTCTATACTGCAACATTGTACTTGAGTGGTAAATATCTCAGTGTAGCATAATTGCCTGCTACTGTCATCTTTAGAAGTATGATCACACCATGAAAACATCAACAAAAATTAGCTATAGCTACTCCATGTCAATTAGAAAGAGGATTATTGCAGCTAAAACAAGCAAAACAAAGGAACAGGCAGATGAAAAATTCAGAGGTAGCCTTACAAGTCCTCCTGAGACTTCCAGAGTCAGTAAAAATCAATGACAATACTCTGTATTACAGGGTTACAGACTAACAAAACTAAGGTTGAAGATACTCTAAAAAGTCTGTGGTATGTAATTGCACTGTAAATACTGTACTGTATTATCATCTAGTAGAGCAGACAATAAAGTATATTGTTATTTTCTATGTATCGATGCAATGCTTGCATAATTAGGCTTTAAAATAAATATATATATGTATGTCTTTTCTCACTTTGAAGATATTCATGACTTGCTTTTATTTTGAATTTGTAGTCTAATTAATGCCATACTGAAGAGATAGTAATATATGTTTTGTTGTTTTATTTTTATTTGTCACATCAGTAATTGTGTGAGTGTGTTTTCCATCATGGTATGTTCTATGGAAATATATTAAAGTAGCATGTTTGTGGAAATTTATGCTGCATTTATCTAATGCTTTACCACATATTAACCAAACCCATTTGGAATATTTCTTCTTCTTTGACTGTCTTTGACAAGAGTGTCTGTTCCTATAGGTGAATATTGGCGTACTGGAGTCTCAGAGGATGGTTATGCTGTGCAAGACGAGGCAGGCAAGGGGTTAAGGCTGACATGGGAGCATGGAAGGCAGTGGCCTTAGTGAGATAGTACAGTCACACATAAGAGTGTCAGAGAATGGAAAGATTGATGTTTCCAGACACTTTGGAATTCCCATGTGTGTGTAGCAGGGGGTGGGCCGGGCCTTGCTTTGGTGAGACAATCCCTGCCCCCCATGTACCCCCAGCACCCAGTGTCTGTCAACCATGGCACACTGCAGGCTGCCCATCACACTTGATGCCTTTTCTCTGGTCCTAAAATCACAAGCCAGACACACTTAGGTAACAAAAGGGGGTTACCTTTATGAGGATCCTGATGGAGCGCAGCTGGCTGGATGGAAAGTGCCGAAGATGGACACGTAACATAAAATGGATACAATTTTTATATGTTTAGAAAATTAGCATAACTGACAAGAATTACCAGTTAGAGCCATAAATGATGAGGTAATTAATCCCTGGTTCTACCCTTCTCTGAATTCCCCCTGCACTTCCCCCTTTGATAGGAACAATACTTTGTTTATGAAAACATGTCTCAGAGAGCTGATTTCAACTTTGGCTTCCAGACAGCCTTACCTTGGACCCCTTGGGCTTAGAGTTGCTGGGGAATTTATTTTATCTTTCTATCTTACAGAGTAGGTAAAATGCTAGCTATGAATACAATAATAGGGTACAGAGCTACAAATATATATGTAAGGAATATACGGAATGTATAAAAGCAAAAAAGGCAAAAAAAAAATTCTGCATCACCCTCAGTGTTCTAACCAAGCCCCTGAGTGTCTGAGAGACTGGATGTCCCACTTGAGAGGAAGACCCATGAAGGGCCAAGGGTTTAAGAAGGCTCACCAGGAGACCAGCACATTGTTCTTTAACATTTCCTTCATCTTGGAGTTTTCTATTACATCACTGGAACCCAGGAGCTGGTAGCTATATGTCTGTCTTTCTATATTTTTCCTGTCTTTTTGTCTTTCTCCCTTTCTTCTTCATCCTCTAACACTCTTTTCATGGAATGGAACATCAAAAGGGTGCAAACAAAACTTAGTTTGGTAAGTTGAGCAGGATAAGTCAATTCTGTCATAAATGTTTTATGTTGTACTAAGATTTTTTACCAAAGTCCCCTGATTTTTTGTATTTTGCCAGAAAAACTTTTGTGTAATTTTCACCTCTTGAGAATACCTGGTTGGAATCTCTCTCTTGTTCCTACCTAGAGCAGAGGAACCTCAGTTTACCCCATACATTTAAATGTCCGGAGTGTTACAATATGTCTAGTGACAGTAGACATGGGTGGGGAAAAGCATCCCCTGAAAAACCCTGGCCTTTGTCTTCAGGGTCTGAGCACACCTTCTTGTAGCAAGTCAATCCCCAACACAGGCTGAGCTTGGAGAGTCATGTGGTGGCCTTAGGGCTCTGGCTGTTGGCTGAGAGAGGAAAAACAACAATCAGTCTGAAGGGGAAGAAATATATAAAATAAATTCACATGACAAAAGTGTTTGTAGAGATCCTGATTTTGATGTAAGATGTTTACCTTGGTGGCAGGCAATTTGGAGCATTAAGCTGTGTAAACTTTTTATCTTCCAACAATAATTGACTTCTTCAGCTTTTTCATAGCACTTAATCATAGGTTCCTCCTTTCCCATGTTCATTTCAAACCTGAAAAATGTGTTTACTTGTGTAACGAATAAGTTGCATGAATGCTTATAATATATGAATGATACAGCACTATCGTGCCTCCACCTCCCAGTGTTAGTCTTAGTTTTTCTAAAAAAAATAAATAATAGAAGCAACTTCTGCCATTAACCAAAGATTTTTTGATTGATAGGTGGTTAAGGTGACTGCTGTAATTACAAAGGAATAAAAAAACAACAACAAAAAAAATCTTAGGTCTTCAATAAAACACTTTCAAATGGTAAGCAAAATATAACCATTCTTCAGCTTTCTTTTTAATGTGAAAGTGATTGTGTGTTAATTGTTCTCTTTTTTCTCTTTTATTCTCTTTATCTTATTTTTATTTCCTGCTTTTTACATTTTATTTCATATTGAGTGACATCTAAATCCAAGACAACATGCCATGTTAAAAGAGACTCTGATTTGGGAAAATTAATTCAATTAACAGACCAAATTTATTCAAACTCTTCCACTAAATTTTTTGAAATGTTTTAGAACCATCATATCACATTAGGTAACTTGCAATCTTCACTTTTTAAGTTCCTGATCAAACTATTTCAGAATATACTTGATATTTAGATCATGTTCAATTTATTTTATTTTTTCTTAAGTACTTAAGAGGAGTAGCTAACACATGCTGAATGATTGCAATAAAGTGAAATTTAGGATTCTTTTAGGATCTGTTTATACTTGAAAACTAATACTGTGAAGTCAGTTATTTTTAATCCCTTTCCAAAGTTTTCATGAGAAGGATAGAACATTTTGTTATTTAAATTGTTGTGGGGTTTTTTTGTTTGTTTGTTTGTTTTAATTTGGTGTGCTATTAGTAGAAAATGAATTGCAACTAAATATTACTTGATGAGAGGGAGCACTATCTCAGCTTTTGTCTTGCTGTTAATATTTATTTCTCCCTGGGATTCTAATACTGCAAACATTATATATTTTTAATAGGTTCTTAGCTAGTTTGCTGAACATTGAAAATACCCATTTCCAAGCTTCAATGCATTTTTATCATTAGAAGCAAAGCAGTAGCATACAACAGGATTTGTATCTCATGTGAGACACAACTCTCCATCCTGCATTGATGAATGGGGTCCCATGTTTTATAAAAAGAAATATGTATGTCCTATGAAATCATGCATATCACCTTGCAATCTTACTATTACTGGTATAACTATTTCAGATTACTCAATTATATCACCAGAAAAGTCTGTTCATCAGAAAAATTCCTATGTGAAGTGCTAGGAGAGGTTGAATGGTTTAAAGGGTTTTCAGCATTATCTGTGGCCTTAATGGGAAAATGCATTTTATTTCATTATCCCTGCTACATGGAATGCAAGCTAATGTGATAAATTTGCATTCGTCTCCTTGACCTTCCCTTGTACAGAAGAAATCAGGAGAAAATATCACCAATATGATTAGTTTTTACAAGAGTTTTTTCTGGCTGTTATTTGGACTCCATAACAGAGGTGGCTTTTTTCCCCTGTTTGCATATTCATTCACGTTCTTGGTGAAATGGCATTGCACTTAATTTACATTGGCTAATCAGAAGATTTTCGCAGTTTTGACTACCGTGCATAATACGAGAGGCAAGATACTTACCATATCTCTACTAAAAAGCCTGTAGCATGAGTTTAATCATGCTATTTAATTGCTAGGCTTAATTTGAAAATAATTGTTCACAGCAATTAAGTAAATGCCCCAATTGCATTAACAGACTTCCTAATTAGAAAGTACAACATAAAAGTGCTAATGTTGCTTCATTAGGCTTGAATTACTGGTTCTAATACTAGTTTTTTACTGTTTATACAATTTCTCTCTGCGGTAGAATATCAGCCTAATAATGGTACTAGATTAGTAACAAATTTCCTATTGTAGCACATTCACATCCTAGCTAAATGTGCAATGTTTTATTACAAAGAAGACTCAAGTTTATATTTTAAATTCTAAGTATAGTCTGAAATATAAAGAATTCGGAGATATAGCAATATCAGATAAAATTGTGTAGGAGCTAGTTGCTTTGAAGAAGAATGCAAGTTTTTTCAAAGTTTAATGTCCCAATACTTTTGCCACTTGTTATATAGGAGAAATAAATGAGAAGTAAAAAGATAATAAATGTGGCTGCTGGTAGGATATAGTGATGACTGAAATAATTATGGCAGTGTCACAAGATGTCATTATAGATGCCACATGAGATGTCATTAATGCCTTTAACTGTCAAGGTTATTGTTTCTTTACAACACAATTTTTACCTTATTACTGTAAATTTGTGTAAGAAGGAAGAAGGATATTTCTATTTCAATCAAGATGATTCCTTTTTTTGCATATAAAAAATATCAGTATTCAGTAGCTTTGTCACGCCATGGAGTGCAGAAAGGAAAATGTAAAAGAGAAAGTTGCACATTAAAGCAATAACAAGAAATTTAAAAGATTGTAAAAGTATATAAAATCATAAAACAAGCCCTTGCTTGTTTCTAAGTTACCTTGAAGCTTTCACTCAATTTCCTTTATTTCCCGTACTGTCTCTTGCTTCAAATGTTAGGATGATTAAAAATAGATTACCAAGAAAAACATATTGATATATTTCTTGTGAAATCCTGCCAGCTTTCTTGTGTGCTGATCATTAGGAGATGAATGTAGCATTGACAACACTTATGTAATTATGAATTTTAATATTTGTAAAAATATATATATAGTTAGAGTTTGGGGTTTTTTAATTTTGGATTGCAACATCTTGTCTCCTTCATGCATGCATACGTATGTACAAATTCTAAAGCACATAAACAGGAAAAGAATATTTTTGACGTACTACTCTCCATCTAAAAATACAATATCCTGATTATATGTATGGAATATGGCTAGGGTGAAAAAGTTATAAATATGTAAAAATGTTGCAAATAGATCATGGCATTCATCTCGTGAGTCAAGAGGAGATCAAGAGAATTTTCCCTATTGAAACTCTTCTTGGTACTGAAAGACAATACAGCAAAGAATCAAATTTAGGTGTGTGTACATTTACACATATACTTGCTGAAATAAATTCACCCTGATTCAAAAAAGCAGCAAAACATATCTTTATTTCTTTCCTGACTGTCAAAATCCAGCAAAATACTTCAGAATTTACTCTTACATTCTCTCTGTTGGTCCACTGTATTTAGCCAGGTTTTTTTGTTGGTTTTTTTTTTGTTTGTTTGTTTGTTTGGTTGGTTGGTTGGTTGGTTGGTTTTTTGGGGTTTTTTTAAAGATAGTTAAATATAATAAGGACCACTTTAAGTAATGTCCTGCCTAGCCAGGAGCTGACTTTATACAAGGATTATTTGTAACTGTAGTATAGTCAAATGTGATTCCAGCTTCCAGAAGTGCCAAACTAACCTGGATTTTTATTAATTACTAGAATGATATTCATCTTACTCTTCTGTCTTCCAGGCTAAACCAAGGGAAAAAAAAAATCAACCAAAAAAACCCACATACTAAAACAAGTTTTCAATTCTGCAATCCATCTTCTGTAACATACAAGAGTGAAAACAGAAAACTGCACGATTTTTTTTTCTTATGTTTTTGTGTTTTAACAGCCTTTGACCTTTCTGGAGGTCTTTGAGTGCTGCTATTATTTTGCCTGTTTGCTGTTACCCATATCATGCAAAAAATTTCTTCTACAAGTCCATCAGTCAGAGTTTTGTTTTATTCATGTATTTAACAAACTTTTAATATAATTACAGAAAAATTATGACAAATAGCATAGCTGAAATTGTCTATCTTTCAGCCCCCATGTTTGTGGATTTTCTTTTACTTTACTCATTTGTTCCTCATTTCAAATCTGTGAGAATATGTGTCTTAGTGTTTTTGGTTTGCAATTGCAGCTAAGATTCCTTGCACACAGATACCGCTACAGTAACCCTTTCAGTGACCCCTACAGAACTAAAATTACAGCTTTTATCTTTCCTTTAGACAGTTTGAAAAATCATTTTCTCCCTTTTTCTCTTACCTCTGAGCCCATAGATTCTTTCTGCTATGATTAAAATTAGTTGCATAAGGGCAAGTTCCAGAATCAGGCCTTGTAGCTATGTACATCCATTCACATGTTGAACTTATTCCTCCATATTTGTTGATTTTTTTTTTTTTTTCATATTTGGTCAAGGTGAGCAACATGACAAGATAAAGAAAGGGGAATAATAAAATAAGCCAGATGGTACTTCAATTTCAAATGGGAAATGTAGAGTTTAATGTTTTCCTCTGGTTATGAATAAAAAAAGAAGAACAGGAAAGAACAGTTTTTTGAAAAATGGTGCTAATACAATATTGTATAATATTTAAACATATATTCATAGGAAATGGATCAGAATATAATCAGCTTTCGCTACTTTACTTAATATTAGATTTCAATTTGGATGTCAGAAAGATATTTTATGATAACCATTTTTTGTGGTTTGTGTTATTTGTCATCTGTCTTATGGAGAGTTCTTACTTTTTTATCATTTAAATCTGATCTCTCTAAATGAGAAATTTTGGAGTGTAGGAGACCATAATAAAGTTTTGGAATGTTGTACAGTTGATAATTTTAAAGGATCATTTTCAATAGGAATGAAAACTAAATTAAAGCAATGTAAGTTCTCCCAGGGAAATCCTATGTATGATCTCCAAGTGAAAATCTATTGAATACCAGTATGTATAATGGGGGACTTTTACATGTGCTATGTTAAATTACATGTTATATGTTAAATTGAAAATCAGTCAGCACACTTCTCTCTCATAATTATGTCCCATGAAATTCCTCCAAGTAGGTCCCTGGACAGTCCAAAGTCTGCTCTCATGAAATCTAGGATTGTGATACTGTTTTTTGTCTTGTTCCCTTCTCTTGGGGTCTTAAACTCCAGCATCTCACTGACCTTCACATTCCCAGCCAGTTCTTTCTTGTTTGTAAGTGGCATATCAACTTCTCAATCATCTATATCAGAGTGTCATCACCAGTGCATGCATCATGCACTGGTGTGTTGCCCCTTCAGCTGATTCTGGAGCAAGAAAGCTGCTTTGATTTCAGAATTGTATGAGATATTTTGACACTCTAACAAAGTTTGAGATTTTTTTCATTTTATTTCTTGTGATGCGCCATGGGAAGCATAATGTGAGCCCGACAGTTATGTGACTTTTCAGTCATGTACTTCATCAACAGCTTGGCAGGCAGAAGGTGCTACTTGCAAAATATGACTATCAGACCTAAAGAAAAAATATTCAGGGCCACTAAATGGTCATGATATGAAGCAGTTCATAAGAACACAATTATGACATCTTTTCTTGCCTTCACACCGGAAATTACTATTGTACTATCAAATAGTTTTTACAGCACCTTCAGTAGATGTTCTAGTAACTGACCTGGCAGTATCAATAGTAGCAGGATGTGAAGCACTATCTGTTCATGGGTTAAATTTCTTTATATTAAGGGCTGCTGGTGTGAGAAAACTGCTGCAGACTTTGGTTATCCAGCAACTGCTGTGGAGCATCAGGATGACAGAGAACTTACTTGAGAATTTATCTCATGCATCAACAGCAAACCAGTATTGAAATTTCTATTCCCCTGTTTATTAGCCTGCAGAAACATGACTTGACTTTATTGCACAGATTAATGTGCCTGAAATGATGAGAAAATCATTACTTTTAAAAAAATGCTGAGGGACAAATTACATAATTCGCCATACTCAAGTTGTGCAGTACTTTACCCACATAGGTTCCCCAACTATACACGAAGGAGGAAACCTGGTTCCTATTGTTCATCCTCTCCTTTGGCAATGCTTATAAGCACTGTTTTCTCTGATCATGTATATACTGTGTAACTCATGTCTTTACAGCTTTTTGGTTTTTTGTTTAGTCCTGTAAGTATTAAGGGTGTTGGTACTCTGCAGTTTGGACTGATGAAATCTTACCCTGAGCATTAAGCATTGTTGAAAATAATTCCTTAATTGGTTGAAAAAAAATAAAATAAGTCAAAAGCCTGTATTTAGAAGAAGACATGGTGGCATTTCCATGTACCACACCAGAAAGTTCTGTGCAGTCTGTACCCTGAAGTAAATTTGAATATTATATTTTCCTCCTTACACTCAAGATGGAAGAGTTAATGAGAAATGTGAGATCTCTCAGAAGTTTCTCTACGTGCAGAACTTCAGGATAGGCAGCTAGATGTCACCATCAAGAGTCTAGTTGCTCAATTTATGGGTGCCAATATTCCTACAGTCAAGAAAGGGTGCACTGTTGTTATTTTTATCTTACATATTAATGAACTTGCAAAGCCTGGTATTTTACATGTAGGAGGTTTGACTTTGTACGCCTTTAAGTAAAATTTTCTTATTGCAATTCTTCTACATTTTAATAAATTCAATAAAAAATTAAGTGCGTCTTACAGGAAAATGCGCATTATTTAAGATAGCATATCTTTAACACAGGAACTATTGAAAAAAGTATTACAGCATAAACTAAACAAGTTTTGAAACCTGTCTTGCCTCTAAAGTTCTGTCCTTTTGATTGGTTGGGTAAATATGTATGTGTGGTTTTCTGCATGGTTACTTTTCTAATGAGTAGATTGGGATGCTGGTTTATAAAGACTCTAGGAGATGGATGGTGGATTTCTAGAACTTGCTCTTGCAGGTCACTGTATTGGTAAATGGGGGATAATTATGGTGTTCATTTAGCACTATCACTTTATGCCACTTTCAGTGTTTATTTATCCAAAGGTGATTTAAACAAGCTCTTTACAATGGATTTTTTTTCTCTAGAATCTTTGTTGAGTTGGGTTTTTGAGCATTTTTTCCTACCAAGTCATGTCAAGACTGTTCAGTTGTAAGCTTCAGATAATTTTGCTATTCTGCCCTTTTCCTTTTCAGACCAAAGAAACTCATTCCAACCCTTCTTAGCCTCACTTTAAATTCTCCAAGTACAACATCTTTGCCTTATTTCCTTTCTACATTTGACAAGTGTTGGAAGTCTACTAATGATTCTGTACTTCCTGGTTACCCTAGCAAATATGGTAGGCCCATAAGTACAGAAAAAAAACCTAGAAGTTATTGGGGTTTTTTTGTTCAGTTTCCATGGAAACAAATACAAAAATAAATCATCAGTTTTGTGCTTCCTTTCTTCTGACTTCTTCCCACTACCAGGGAAACCATACGAATTTTACCCCTCTTACTTCTGTATTTTGGTACCCTACTTCTTTGTCTAATGCCTGAGTTGATTTTGTGGACTTTGCCTGGGCAACTTGGCTGCAGAGCATCTTTGAATGATGCAGAAGTGCACTGACTGCAGGGATCTTGCATGAGTAAGGAAAGGAACTGCAATTCTGCAGGAGTGCCTTATGTCAGAGGACTTGGAACTGATTTTTGAGGAGAGAAAGCAGAAAATATATCAGAAAAAAAGGTGAGTATATATTAGCAGGCTATACAGAAATTTTATGTTACAAGTACTACTGGACTGGAAATACACCTGAGAGAGAGTAACTCTATCACGTAAGAAGTAAAACAAAAACTCTCTGCTTGAATCATTGTACAGTACATTGCCTTGTACAAAAAGATATACTGTACAGAAAGTTCAGTTTTGCAATCATCTTCTTCAGAATAATGAGAGTTAAAATTGTTCTTCACGTCTTCTATCACTGTTTCTATGTTTACGTATTTGTAGGCAACTGTATGCCATGACATCTGCCCTAAATGTTTCCTGTTAAAATGCTATTTATGCTATCTGATAAAGTGGCTTGATAAAATGCTATCAAATATATCTTATAGAACACCTCGATAAAAAGCTGTGGAATATACCTCACACAGTGATGATACAATACTGTGAAATTTACCTCCTAAAGTCCTAGGAAATATACATCTAGGGCACTGATAAAACTGTGAAACAGATTAATTCGAATGGTATCTAGTTTTGCAGTACTCAAATATATTTACTTGGTTTCTACTAGTGCAACTCTGATCTCCCACTTGGAAGGGAAAGAGGCAGAACAGCTGAAAGTCACCATTTTGAGCACATTAAGAAAAGGCATGACAGGCTGCTTGTCTAGGAGTGAGCTGGACCAGGAACTATAAATAGATAGGCAAAGTCAGACAACACTATAAACACACTGTTCTTGTGACACTATAAATCAGTTCCTCAGACTGACCTAAATGCAGTTTATCCTGTCCAGGCAGGAGGAGAATAGCCTTAAAAATACCAGCGTGAATCAGCACATCGTGGATGTTTTATTTGAAGAAAAAACACAGCTTAGCCTGTTATACTTTTATTATTCGTATTACACACAAATAGTAAAAAATAGGATTAACTTAAAAGAAAGGACATTATTTCAGACAGTGTCTGTACTTTGTAGCTTCCTTAGAGTCTGTTTTCAGAATCTGAAGTCAAGGAAAAAAATTAGGACTTCTAAGAGAGATCTCATTGTGAGAATGATAATGGTCTTCTTGTCTGTGGGTTTTATTATTCCTCTGTGCACTACTCAGAGTAAAGTACAGCTTGCTGATTACATTCCCAGTCAAAATTTATCCTTGCTTTTTTTTGTATAGATTTGTGACAGAAACATCTTCCCAAGCTCCAAATTTATTGCTGTCTTCCAAAGAATTTTCTCTCCCTTGCTCTTGTTCCAGAATTGCCAGGTATCCTGGGTGTCACTCCTCTATACTCTTCCATTCTAAGTGCCTTCATTATTCCAGCAGTAACTTACAGGGGTTTTCTAAATATTTTTCCATCTCTGGAAATAAAGGTGACCCGGGATCTCTGCTGATCTTCAAGGAGTTTCATGATGTATGGCATAAAACTCAGTATTACCACTCAGATGGGGAAAAACTCCTCTGTTCAATTGATTTGAGCTAAATCAGAGTTGAAGCATTTATGAGCAACAAGTAATTAATCACTAATGAGAGAACTAGACCTTCAGGATTACTATCAGAAATACAACAGGCAGACCACAGTAATACATATTTATGACATGTTTGTAAAAGACCTGCAGAATTGTAAATACACCTCAATGCCTAATTTCCCTCAAACTGTAACATGGAGAGAGTATTGCAGATATGACCCCTGTGTTGGATATTAAACATTAACTGGCCTTGATGTTAGTTTATATCATGGATCTGTGTATGACCACTGGAGTATTGAACACCTGTTGGGGTACCACAGGCCTGTAGAGGGAGATTCCCATGCTAGTGGTTTTTTATGTGCTTATTATAATCCCATAAGAATATGTAAACTGTAGTATTATTTAAGCCCGTTAGTCAAAGTAAGCAAAATTTTTAACTGTCTCTACTAACCCATTAATTAATCTTGAGCCAAAAAGCTTTTTAGTTTGACTAAACCCAGTCAGATTCCTCAAGCTTTGAAGAAGCAAGAGGAAGTCTGGCTTTGCCGTATTTTATACCAGAGGCAAAAAGACTATAATATGTAGAGAACTAGAAAGCTTAAAGGCAATATCCTGAAATACATCAAGTCAAATACCAAGAATGCATTTACATAATACTTAGATTTAATTTGATGATTGCCTGGGTTATCTTAGGAAGGCTTATACATTTTGTTTTCTGTTCATTGAATTTACTGTTTCAAACGGAACAGCTTTGGGAAAGCTGGAGAATTAAATCCCTTTATCTGTCCACTGAATTAGTTCAACTGTGGGGACAGTTGTACTTATCTGTTGGACTTTAACCAAAAGCTATTCAACAGAGAAGGTGCTTCTGTCTGCTGAGACCACTGACAAGAATGCCAACAGGGATAGAACTTTCTGGGCCAGTAACTTCAAAGAGAACTGTGCTTTCATTTCAGCACAAGTTAAGGATGTATAGCCAACGATTTTGCAAAAATCTGTGCCTTGGCATTACTTTAAACTGTATTCTGCCAAATGTTGTTGACAGCAAAAAGGTTATAATGTGTAAGGGGTTCTTTAAGCAATAAAGAGATGTTTCTGGCACAATTTCCCAGTCATAAATCTGGAAAAACCTGCTTGCTTCCCTTGAGGGTCCTTATAAGGCTAGGCTTCTAAACTCAGAAGTGCTGAATCTATGTACAACTCCAAAATATCAACTGTCTGTCAGAAAAAAAAAATACAGAATAGACTTCTGCAAGATCATAAACTACATCAAACTGTCATCTGAAGATGAGGGAACATATGATAACAAAGAAATGTGTGCATGATTTGTGGCAATAGGGTGTGGAATTGCAGGCCTGCTAAAAGAATAGATGACATAGATTTAAGGCTGTCCACTTTGAATGAAAGATCAGATGATACCTGACAATGAAATACATCTGTGCAGGTAATTTCCTTAGTGGATTAAATTCTCTAAAATACTACTGCCCCCATGCTCTTGTTACTTATTTGTTGTTTCTCTGATGATGGACTGTAGAAAGGCTTTTGTGCTTGAATTCTTACGCTTTTTTCCCCCCAACTATAGCAATGTGTCTATGTAAAAGATTCTTGTCTCCCTAACAACCTTGTCCTTTGTATTACCATAATACTTAAATTATCAATCAATCAGCAATCAAGACACCATTGTGCCAGGCAATAATATGGAAGCAAATCTATGCCGTGAAGAGCAATTCTCTGGATACAGCAGTGATCTTATTCTGTGTGAGGGTGTAAAACTCATTACTCATTACTGTAAATTTTATCTGCAGCAGTCACTGAATAACCTCCTTTCTCCATGGCCAAACTTTTTACCTTATTGTCTTCTCTCCTCAAATGACATGAAACCTAGATCAGACCAGCCACACAGGCTGTGTCCCTGCAATCTCAGGAGATGATCTATGCATGTGAAAAAATCCAAGAGATGAGATGCATAAGCAGGAGAGCAATAGTTTTGCTACATGCATAAATGAGATGCTTTAAAAGTGCCAAATGAATATATATAAAATATGATACATTTTTACACATTAAAGCACCTTCTGAGTTATGAAACTATGTTCCAAGTGAAAAATGTATTTCAGAATACCATACCTGAAAAAATTCATAGCGTGTTGAAAGACATGCAGTCATGCTGTTAGTTTTCATGTTTCTACATGACAAAAATTAATTATTAACATCTAACAAAATTACATTCTGTTGATAAGTAGCAGAATATGTTTGACCCATTGAAGAATGAGAACAAAAATTAATTGTAACAATTCAAATTGCTTAATGTATGACTAATCATAATTTATCCTTTTATTTTTAATAACTATAGCTTCACAAACTCAGTATCAAACAACTTTTCATTAATTTAATGATTTTCTTGTTTTAAAGACAGATTTTTAGATTAATGTCTCAGTTCTTACATGAATAGGGAATGGCAAAGTATAATTTCCTGGCCTACTATCTTATCTTAAGAAATCGCTGGGAGTCTAAATGGCCTTATCCTTGAGTGCCACGTCAGCAGTACACATAGGACTCTGGAGCTCTAACACAAATTTGTAAGCGTAATGAAAGCATATGTAACAGAATATAGCTTAAAAAACTCTACTCTGGTAGACCAAATGGATGAACATGAACACACTGTCACTGATTTACAAAATGGCAAAAGCTGAAATTTAAATACGTGATAAAAGCCAGTTTGTTCCTGTCAAAGACATTCAGGTTTCTGGATAAGTTTACTAGATATTACTTAGATAAATTATTTTATATAAAATCTACTATCAATTTTGATCATAGCTTGTCTTATATGAGAGTGAAACCTATGTTTGGCCAGTGATTTAATTTTATTCCCAAGAAGATTTACTTATATGTTAAACTGTACACACTTCAAAACTCACAATGAATCAAAATTCACTGCAACATTTTAGTATAAAAAGTAAAGTTAATCACTTTTCAAGTTGCTGTGGGACTTAGTAGTAAGTAATAAAAAAATTGTGCATAAAAACAAATATGCAAAACACTGAAGTGTCATCTATGAAATGTGGATATTGTCAAAGGAGCTGTGCAAATCAAAGTTTTACTCACATAGTGTATCAGAATGTAAACAATAAAGCCAAGAAAGCTACCACGAATACTACACTGCTTAAATAACACGAAAACCATTAAATTTTTAGAGAAAAAATTCTATTTGTTTCACTTCTACACCTGCTATGGTAAATAGGATTCCTGTGTGGTTTCTACAGGTGTTGAAAATGTAGGAGTGCTGATTCCATAAGAGCGCTCATCAATTTGCCTATGCTGTGCCACCTCACACACACCCAGCCAAGCTGAGTGAGAAGTGCCACATGGCATTGGGAATGAGGTGTCCACATGGCTCCTCTGTTACACATCCCAAGCTTCAGCATCATAGAAGACTCAAATGCTTATGTGGCCTTCTATACTCCTGCTTTCACTCCTGGAGTGAAATGAAAGACTGGAACTTGACTCATCATGCAGGGAAAGCTGTTGGATAGACAAAACCAAAACCATGGCATTAGTAAACTCTAGCAGATTATGAAATAGTAAAAGCTGAAATAATTATGAATCGTGGCTTATACAATTAAGAAAATCAAAGCTGTCCTTAGCCATTTGATTTAGTCACCCTGATATCAAATATACAACAATAAACATAAAGCAATGGTCTATGCATCCTAGCTTGGAATGGCAGAGGGTAACAGAAACACAACATTAGATTTGTCCAAATATTTGTGCCCCGATTGATCCCCAAATACCTGAAATCATTTAATACTGGTCTGAATAAAAGGTGGACCATGTTACATCACAGCCAGTCTGTGTTGTGGGGGATCCATCCTATTATTCTGTGCCCACACTCCAAATATTCTAATCATCCAAAGTTTCATCACTATTGTTCTTCCCAAAGCCATGACAAGACTGCCAGAATTAGAAGGAAATAGTGAGTTTCTCCTTCCAGAAGATAGAGATATTTGAAAGAAAAAGCACATTCACAAGATATTGTTAAACAGAAAGTGTCAGTGAATTGCAAAGAAAAGCATTTAAGACAAAAGAAAATCATCTGCCTGACATATATTGAAAGCTGAATGATTCTGAAGCCAGTAAATTTTGCTAATTTTGAGGGAAACCTAGCTTTCGGTTTGTTTGTTTTTTTTTTTTCATTTCAAGGAAATAAATCTAATATGGTAATCTAATATTTGAGTAAGAACTCCTGTTCAAAGAATTATCAAGTTCCTTAGAAGTCACTATCAATAGAAAATTGAGAATCTGAGTCAAAGAAACACAGAATATACATATTTGGATATCCAAGATCTATAATAAAATTAATAATATATATAAAAATTTTCATCAAGAAAGAACAGACGGCTAGGTCAAAACATAACATTGCCTCTGGGAAAGCAGAACATGCTCAGGGACCTAATAAAAGTGTTAGCATAGTCTCCAAAGCTGCAAGCAATAGTCCCTTTATAGAGTCATTAATGGTGTTATAATTACCCTGAACAATTTTTACACTACTTGTGTTCAATCAAATAAATAACAAACTAATGGATGTGATGACTAATTTTTTGTTAAGCACTGAGCTGTAACATTAACTTCTAAAAATCAAATATTAATCCTGATTTTCATCATGTATCCATTATTAAAACATTAAGGCATTATTAAAATGCTTTGTATGCATCTTTTCTTTATCTTTTTTTTTTTTTTTTTTTTTTTTTTTTTTTTTTTTTTTTGTTTAAATCTGGAACTCTTGCCCTGTTCTTTCACAGTGAGTGTCTGTACAAGTAGTTTAAATGTCTTTTGTCTTTTTTTCTGTCTTTTCTTCAGAAGTGCCACCTGTGTTCTTTCCTCTATTTCATTCTGCAAGTTTCTGATACATCACCACTTGTCTCCACCTTTTTCTTCTACGTTTCTTTGATCCTCTATTAACTTCTTTCAGGGCTAAATCCTGATTATGGAGTGAATCGATGCTTACATGTGTCAGAAATTGAGGCTGCAGATATGTCCAAGCCTAGATTTTCATTGCCCACAGTTTTTAAGGCACATCTGTTTTTGTAGGCAGTACAAGTTGGAAGCAGAACACACAGATCTACATCCACTAGCCTTAGGCACTCCAGTGTAATAATGGAATATCCTACTGGATGTGAACTTAGGAAAGATAATCTTCAATATGTGCTCAGAGGAGAGACTGATGAACTTTCTCATTAAAGTGCTGTGGGAATTCACACTACGGCTGTGACTCTAGTGGTGTACATTATTTTAATGGAAAGAAAAGTTATTTTATAATAATAAAGCTTCAATTGCTGCATCCTCTGTAAAACATAGCAAATCATGTACATTCAATTTGGCAGTGAGATGGAAAGCATGTAAAGAATATGCCAAAGGAGGGACTTTGACTAGTCCAGAGGCATAGAGCAGAGAAATAGCTAGGTCAACCACATTGTGTTTAGTAGTTATTATATCTCTACACATAACCAAAGAATAACATATTTTGGAATAAAGTAACACTTTAAACACCTGAATATTAACTACATTTTACTAGGAAATTCTTCCTCTCACCACTACCACCCATCTCTTCCTGCCCCCCCAAACCCATTTCTATTGCAGTTTGCAGAGACTGACAAATACCAGCAGTCAGGGCACCAATTGTTGCCTCATCTTTCACAGCTGTGCAGGGGAAAGTGTTGATGTACAGCTTTGCCTGATCAGATATACTTAGGGAAATCAGGCCACTCCATAAGGTGGGTCTCTCAGGAAAGAAACAGGAGAATGAAATATTTTTGTTTATGGAGTGAGGAGTCTTTCCTCTGGTAAGCTGGGGTTTTTTTGTTTGCTTTTGCAAGTGTTTGTGTGGTGCTATTGTTAGAGTTTCTTGTTTTTATTGCCTGTCTCAATAAGGCAACCTATATTTCTGTTTTCAGTTTAAAATTTGGTTTGGTTGCAGAAAGCAATGAAGGATGATGCATATTTGTGGTAGTCTGTTTTGGGTTTTTTTCCCTATTGGTCAGCAAAGCAGGCTAATAATATTATTTGGCTACAAAGGTCTTAAAATCTGCTTGTAGTCTGGTAGATTAATAATTGAATGCAATTATGTGGTCCAAATAACTCTCCTGGTGAAAAAGGATGTTTCTTGATTAAAAAAAAAAAGTTTAAAGAAATTACTTGCTTTAGGGAGATGTGTAAATTAAGGCTTTTAGGGGAAAAGAAGGTTATTTTATGTCCAAAGGTATCAAAGATCTTAACTATATGATCTAAGGAGGTAGAGGAGAAAATTAGGCCTTTACACAAGGTTGAACTTGTATCCTTTGTTGGGTGTCCTTGATCTGCTGAAGGACAAGACGATGGATGCCCCAATTTCCTTCTAAGAACTACCAACCTCAACTTGCTGCAAAGCCTAATCATTCCAGAAATGATTGTGTAAAATAGGAGATTCTTTCTGATATGTTTATTTGTCATGTTGAAGAGTTGAAGCCCTTTACATTGAAATTTATCTGTCTGACAGTTATGAAAACCTGTTTGATGTTGTTTCTGGCACTGCTTAGTATTACTATAAACGATGAGACTGAAGTACTAAATGTGCAAGAAATGTCTGCTGATCTATGCAACCAAATTCCTGAAAATTTAAAAGAAGCAAAATAGGTGGGAGAAATTATTTTCTTTCACTATTTCTCTATGCAGTGTTTTTAGATTGCTGATGCTCTCTATATTAAATTCTATGAAATACCTGCTAGAATTTGTAAGGGAAGGGTTGATATTCTTATCACATATTATCACTGACTGATCCACAGATTGGGGTTTTTTTGTTGTTTGGGGTTTTTTTATTTAGGGTTTTTTTGGGGGGTTTTTTGGGTTTTGTTTGTTTGCTTATTTTTTAATTTGAGAGCTAGGAAGTTTTGGGGGGGTTGCTTTTTGGGTTTTTTTGTTTGGTTTTTTTTTTGTTGTTTTTTTTTTGTTGTTGTTGTTTTTTTTTTTTTTTTTTTTTTGGTTTTTTTTTTTTTTTTTTGGTTTTTTTTTGTTTTTTTGTTTTTTTAATATATCTAGATATCTATAAAGAATTAAACTTCTAGATTATTATCAGTATCTCCCTAGGCCTTGCTTGCATGGATAATTGAAAAAATCTGTGCTTAGTCTCCTCTGTTTGCTGAGGAGATTAACCTCCTTGGTAAAAGAAGATGAAGTAGAGGTCTACGAAGCTGGGAAGATTGCTTCTATCCAGTTGTAGCCATTTCCTTTAGTAAGTCTGTTTGAAGTTACACCTCAGTTATACAGGGTAACATGAGGTGCATCTCTTTCCCTTTTTTTTTTATTCAGTCTTTTTCTGGAGATGTATGAGATATGTTGTCTTCCCATGTTGGTGTGGACCCCTTCAGTTGTGGAGTATTAACTGCCCTAAATGTAGCTGTTGCCTAGAAACCCCATTATACTCAGCCAACATAGCAGAAAACCTAAATTCTGTCTGACATCAGTGTAATCATGTCTGCCCTGTGCATACACACAAAAACTGAGAAAGGGCAGTGCTTAAAGTGTGTAATGTCTGTTGTATTTGTACTTTCAATATATTCTTCCTAACTGTGTGAGTAAATTGTAATAACTGTACACTTAATCTCCATCCACTTTCAATATCCTTGTTGAAGGATTTAATTTCTATCTTTGATTTGTATTGCCTGTGATTGTAGTTATTTTCTGTTACATTTTTTTGAAAGAAGTAGTACTATTCATGCTTTGCACTTTTTCTCTTGAAGCAGAAAAGGCATGAAGATGTATTTGTAGTTGTTTAGAAGGGAAGGTGGGAAATAATTGAAACAGTGCAAGGACTCTTCCTGCCTCAGCATTTCCCTTATGGGACCTTTAATAAGGAAGAGTTCTCCTTTGCTATAGAGCCCTGCCTAGAAACTGCTATAGAATGAGAGGACACAATTATTACCTAACACAGTCTGTGACTTAAACATAATCACTAAAAAAACCCCAAAAAATTTCTGTTTTACAGGGTCTGGATGGAAAATATTTTGTATATAGTTTTTTGTGTGCTCTTTAAATGAACTGCTTGGCGTGTTCATTAGAATAAGCTGTCTAAAGTTTTCCTTCTGTTTGTTAATCAGCTTTTACATATTAATTTAGCACTTACAGGAGCTTAACAAGTCTTCTTGCTTGTCTTATTGTTTTCTGGGGTATGCAATGAGTCACTTTAATGTCTTGATGTCTTTTGACTATTAAGAGGCTGACATCTTTAGCAGAGAGGATTTTGCTGGTTGAATTGTAATATTCTTGCTTTATGGATAGAAAAAAAACATAAGCATGGAGGCCAGACACTTAAAAAGTTTGACTGAAAATTCAGTTGAAAGCAAGCATGGATACTCAGTCATAAACATAGCTAGACTGAATTCCTTTAGAATTTTTTGTAATGCAGTTTTATGGTATTTTAGCAATGCCAAAATTTTTACTGTTAAGTGTGGAACATGGTCTGAACTATCCAGATTGCATTCTCTCTTGCTAGGTAAATACATGGCTTATTTTCTGAAATTGTTAATGTAACTGCATAATGTATTTTTTGATGAGATGTATTGTTTTGTCGTGCTTTAGTTTTGGGGTTTTTTCCCCCAGTTTCCCTAATACATTGAAGGTGGAATCAAATGAGCTTAATATTTGAGGTTCTTGAGTAGTGTCTTCAATACTTGAGAGCTGAGCTTAAATACAGTATTGTGAGTACCCTCTAGAGCTTTTGCAAAAGCTCCTAGAAGCCTTTTTTTTTAATAGAATTGCTAGAAATACAGAGAGTTTATTTTTGCCAAAGAAATTTAATCCACCTTTTTAAAAAAGATCATTTTCATATGTAGTTGCTCCTTTAAGACTTCAGTTCCTGTTTACTTATTTCAGTACATACTGGTTTGTGAAAAGTGTTATGAAATTACTGGCTATGCTATTTTGCAGCCTGCTTATGAGCTGGAAATTTTAGATTTTTTTCTTCCTTACTGCTGGAGCATTCTGAAAATGTGTCCTGATTCTAATACTGAACCTTTCACAAAATATGGCTTTAGTAATTTCATCTTCATCACTGCTTTAATTTTATTTGGGACACCTTTTTTTCCCTTTAATGTACTGCATTAGGATTTTATTGGGAGTTTTTTTATCTGTTTAATGTGTGTCTTGAAGCAGGGGTGAAAACACATCTCTTTCAAGGCAGTCATATCAACACATCAAAAACAGCAGCAAAGGGAAGCACTCTAGTGTTTTTTCTCTATATAACCCATATGCTATCAAGAGACATTTGAAGTCTATGTGCTATCCTATGGAAACTAAAATTTTTTCAATATTGACAGAGCTTTACAGCTGTGATTAATGTGAAAGTTTGACTTTTCCTATACAGTGCTAGCTATGGTGGTACACTGTTTATTTTGGGAGAAATCCCTTCTTATGTAAAAATAAATATGATGTCTGGCACAGCAGGTCCCTTGGTATTACTAAGGTTGAAGCTCTTTACTAAGGCAGCAATAAAGCTGTTGAGGTAGAGTTTTCTAGGGCCTCTGTGGCACTGCTTTTCTTTCATTTCTCTCATGTTGTTAATCCCAGACTGTGCTCTGTACCTGCAAACCCTGATAGTGTTCTTGTAGCTGGTTCATACTACTGACCACCACTGATATTAAATTCATCTCTCCCCCTCTATAGTTATTTTTTTGTGTTTTGCAGATTTGAGTTTATACTATTTAGTGCATACGAGACTGGACTATTAAAGAGTCATGACTCAAAACATTTGCCCATTTGTGGAGGTGTCAGGGTATTTTGCTGAGGCCAGGTTTCCATCCGTGGAGGAAGGAAGTGAGTTTTTGGGAGTGTAAGGGCCAGTCTGCCTAAGACAGAGAGTGAAGCTACAAGCCAGGCTTTGAGGCATTTAAAAGACAAATTCTGCAAGGTGAGATGGTCCCTCTTATCATGCAAATTGCCCTCTCTTCAAGGGCTTCTTGACCTTGCATTTATGCAACTTTCCTCAAGATTATTTTAAATGTATGGTTTTTTCATTGATTGCCTGTTCCTTTAACACAGACATGCTCTTGTTTTTTGCTAATTTACAGCACTTTAAAAGGCAAAACTACTAGTTATAGTAGTTATTAGAGTATGAAAGAATGATCAACATTTCTAGTCATTAGGGTTAGTTGGGCAAATGAAAACCAGGCAGTTAAAAGTATTTAGACATGGGGGTTATCCAGGTTTGCTATGTATGTCTTCAGGGAAATAATGAGTTATTGATGAAGTATCAGAAGAAAATATTAACAGGAAAATGAAGCACAGAAAATTGAATTATGGGTTAATGCTCTTCAGTTGAAACAAGACCTGGAAGCTCTACTGATTAGATAAAGTTGTGACTTCAAGGATGCACTTGAGAAGAAATATGGGAGTTTAACAGGGATATGAGAAAGACAGCCTCCATGATCTGTAGTGTGTTGCATAACTAAACACTTAGTATATAAAGCATAGGAGATTATTTTCTAAAATAACACACATTTCAGGAAAAAAAGTCTTCATGAACCTTTTAGAATTTCTTGGAAGCTTATGGCCAATATGTACAAGCTTATATGAGACATCTTGCAATAGATCTCTGGAACCAGCTCTACAGTACTGGTAATAATACTGCATACTAATTTGATTGATAATCTATTGATATCTTCATTAGCACTTTATTTACAGATAAGGAGACTAAGATTTTTTTTTCATTCATATAGAAATAGTAGAGTACATCCAGAATACTCCTGGATAAGCTGTCAGCCCAGGGCTTGAACAGGAGCACTCTTTGCTGGGTTAGGAACTGGCTGGATGGCCAGGCCCAGAGAGTGGTGGTGAACAGCTGGCAGCCAGTCACCAGTGGTGTTCCTCAGGAGTCTGTGCTGAGACCAGCTCTGTTCAATATCTTCATTGATGGCATGGATGAGGCTACTGAATCTTTCATTAGTAAATTTGCAGACAACACTAAGCTGGGAGCATGTGTTGACTGCTTGGAAGATAGGATGGCTCTGCAGAGATACCTGGAATGGTTGGATCGATGGGCAGAGTCCAACAAAATGAAGTTTAATAAGTCCAAGTGTCAAGTTCTGCACTTTGGCCACAATAACCCCCTACACCGTTATAGGCTGGGGATGGTGTAGCTGGACAGTGCCCAGGAGGAAAGGGACCTGGGGGTTCTGGTGACAGCATCTGAACATGAGCCAGCAGTGTGCCCAGGTGGCCAAGAGGGCCAATGGCATCCTGGCTTGGATCAGGAATGGTGTGGCCAGCAGGAGCAGGGAGGTCATTCTTCCCCTGTACTCAGCACTGGAGAGGCCACACCTTGAGTGCTGTGTCCAGTTCTGGCCCCTCAGTGTAGGAAGGACATTGAGACACAGCGCGTCCAGAGGAGGCAACGAGGCTGGTGAGGGGCTTGGAAAACAAGCCATATGAAGAATGACTGAGGGAGCTGGGATTGTTTAGCCTGGAGAAAAGGAAATTCAGAGGTGACCTTGGGGTTGGTCTCTTTCTCCAGGCAGCAACTGACAGAAGGAGAGGACAGTCTTAAGCTGCATCAAGGGAAATATAGGTTGGATATTAGGAAAAAGTTTTTTATGGAAAGAGTGATTAAATACTGGAATGGTCTGCCCAAAGAGGTGGTAGAATCACCATCCCTGGATGTGTTTAAAAAGAGACTGGATGTGGCACTCAATGCCATAATCTAGTTGAAGTGTTAGGGCTGGTTTGGACTAGATGATCTTGAAGGTCTCTTCCAACCAAACATTCTGTGATTCTGTGATACCCATAATTGGCCACTATTGAAATGGATTAAATGCACAGTGTTTTTCTATGTATCTCATTCTACGATATTTTTTCCCTCCCCTTACAGTGATTTTGACTCCAAACTCTTCTTACTAAATATTCACCTGAAACTATGGAGCAAAAAAATTTCTGCTGAAGGGAGACAGCATGCATTAAGCTATTATTATTAGTCAGATTTAGAGGCTGGAGGTAAGATGCCTAGAAAGAGAAAACTAATATTTGTCATGACTGTTTTGGCATCAAGAAATTTTATTGGTTTTACTTCTCAGTCTACAGGGAGAAAGGAATGCTACTTTAAAAGACTCCTTTTATCACCTAGGTTAATACACTACACTGCTTCAATTGGAAGATGATATATAAAGGTATAAATATTTTTTTAAATGGTGCATTAAAAAATCACTGAATCCAATAAGAAACTGTTTCCTATTTCTACTTTCAGCTGGCTCCCATAAGGGGAGTAATATATCTTCAAATTACTCTAAAAAGGAAAGAGACTGATTAGTATAGAACACTATATGTAGATAGGCTGGTTAGCACAGGTTATTTAAACACTCTGTTCTTCTGGAAATCTCAGCATTAAGGAAGTCGTCAATATTTGAAGATGCTTTGGGGTCTGTGTTTAGGTAGATTTCTCCACTTCTCTAAACAACTCTTTGTGTTAGGGTGTCCTTAAGCAGTTTGGTGCCTTTCAAATGTATTGTTCAGGAAAGTGGATTTCTCTTAGTCTACTTCTATCATCTATCCTAAAATGA
Source organism: Zosterops lateralis (assembly GCF_965231275.1). Classification (NCBI taxonomy): domain Eukaryota; kingdom Metazoa; phylum Chordata; class Aves; order Passeriformes; family Zosteropidae; genus Zosterops; species Zosterops lateralis. The sequence goes on from NC_139762.1 coordinate 75,138,116, forward strand.
CTGTGCTGTCATTCTTTATGATTAATCAATAGGTATCCTATAGAGCTGTAAAGGGGTACCTTTATGCGAGGTGAAATTTTGCTAGAATGAAACATGACTCTTGCCAGCACTTGTAGGTCAGGGTTTTCTTCCTCTGTGCTGAAGATGAAAAATAAGAATAAATCTAAAATTGAAATTCTCTTTGTGCAGTACAGCAGGTTTGCATTTCTGGCCTCTCTCTTTCCTTGCTTAAACTTTTTATGAATACCTTTAGAACATCTCTGAATCTTAGGTTATATAAAGGATTTCATTTAGTCATCTGGACAATGCCAAACTTTTGATGACATCTGAATTTTTGTGGTATTTGTGCTTTGAGAAGTATTGTTTGGGGATTTTATGCTTATGCCTATATTGGTAAATTAAATAAGTCTATGTGTATGTCATGAGTACAACAGTTCTGTGTCAGCTAGCCTTAATGCCAGAACACTAGATTCTTAGTCTTTAAAAATATAATTGCTATTTCTAAATTGGCATTTGGGAGTAGTTTCTGAACGTTGCCAATTCCTGAACTGTGCCCAAGAATAGTTTGGGAAAGCACTGTTTAATCCAGGCCAAAAACCATGCCAGACAGGACTGTTGTAACAATTAAAAGGACAGATAATTGAATTCCAATGCTGTGGAACACTTAGAACTTCTAATGAAATAGTACATGTCTAGCCAAAATAATAAGCTAAAAAATATTTTGGTTTTGTACATTTCAATGTGTCAGTTAACTTCAGAACTGTCACTTGTCGGGGCACACACAAACTGCCTTAATGAGGAAACATGTAATGAGTTTTAGCTGTAGACAAAATAATTGACACAGCCTTGAACAGAACAGTTCACTCATGTGGCAAATCAAGTCACGAATTTGTAAAATAGCATGTTTTCTTTGTTTTCATTTGTCTTCTGTTTGTTTTCTGTTAATGTTCTGTTTCATTATGTTAGACCATTTCAAATGTCAAAATGCTAAGAGTTGGATAAAAGTACCTTTGGACTCAGAATTAACCAATGGTGAATATATTGCACATATAATCTTCCTACTTATTGGTCTTCTCACATTTGCTAAGGCTGTAGGTCTTTTGAGCATCTTCAGTGGGAGCAGAAACTGAAATCAGAACTTCTGGCTTTCAGCTAATAACAATATGACAACATGCATCTTCTGTAAAATAGTGATCAAGTATGTTTCCCCACTGCTATACAAATTTGGAGTGTTTATACATCATGCGTTCATGTTCAGTCCTTAACTGTTCATCATTGTTTCTTGAGCACCTAATTGGTGCAATTATAGGAAGAATTTTATAGCAAAGAGTCAGCTGCTATAACTGATACATTGCTATCATATGGAATTTGTTAAATAATAGAAAATGTTGACTTTGCTGTGGTACTTTATCTTCACCCATTTGTGCCACGGAAACTTGTCATCCCTGTTCTGCATATTATACAGACATACAGTTTTCTGGTTTTAAGGGAAAAGCATGAGATTATTGTCTTGAATTTTTTTGAATATTTGATATACCTTAGAGTCCCAGAATTTCTGTGAAGAGCTGATAAACAAGAATGGTCTAAGTGCAATATGGGCTGACAAATGTATGGCTTTCCATTAGCTCTTCAGTGGGTCATCAACTATGAGAGGCAGAATATTTTGAGGGAGCAATGAAAATATCAGCCACCAATATAGTTTCCTAACGAAGGATTTCTGAGGTTATAAAGAACCATTTTGGAAAAAAAATTAAGAAATGCAGGAGAGAAAGGGAATATTTGGGTACAATTTTAGGAATGATTTAAATATACTGTTATGAGATGCAGTCAATCACATTTCCAGTGTCAGCACCAGCACTCCTTGGTCTGACTGCAAGTTAGCTGTGCAAAATAAACAAAGCTTGAGCTCTTTCTCTTGACCAAAATCAATTGTATAAGGGATAGTACTGGGAACCTCCCTTGCACAAGCAATGCGATCTGAAAAAAATTAGACCATTAGACCTCAGTGAGTTTGAGGAGAAAGCTGTTGACAACAGCAGTGCTAATTGGTTTGTGAAACTGCACTTCTTAGGCATTGCTTTGAAAAATGTGAAATTGGCCAGAAACAGGCTGCTGCAGAGCTTTTTTTTTTTTTTTTTTTTTTTTTTTTTCTTCAAAGAAATTGAACAAAACCCCCTCCAGACTCTTATAAAAAGTTATTTTGCATGTACAGATCAATCCATATTTCTGGAGCAAGATCTTACTATTACAGACTTATTTATGCACCTGTCATGCATCAGCACTTCTCTGGTTGCTGTCAAGATGTTTTTAATCTTAAAACTGGATGGCTTGACCTCAGGATGCTTGTCTTCTGTATTCCAAATGCACAGACATTGACTAACCACACCTGACCTCCTCTCCAGAGACTGATAGAAAGGTGAGGGAAGGGAAAGCATTCTTAGAAAACAAGCAGATCTGTTTGACACCCAGGATTCACAACATAATACTACATGAAAGCTACATCAGAGACTACCTGGAAGGAATATTCAAGAAGATAGTTGTAGCAAGGATCTGGAGTCATAACTTCTAACCTATCCCCTCAAAGGGGTTGTAGTGTTTCATCAAATCCTGTGGAGAAGTATAGAAACAGTCCAGAAAAATCACTTCACGATTTTTGCATTTAAAATAGCTCATATGAAACTACAGGGGATAAATGTCCAGTTATTTCATAGGGGGTAGGTTTTATTTAGCAGAATTGTACTGTTGTTAGGATGCTCAAAATTCAACAAGGAGGAAAGAGATGGTGAAGGAAATGGTATTTTTCAGCATTGTTGTTTTGAAACTTTAAATGCATGCAGTACTGAAAGAGTAAGTCTTTACATATTGGCAAGTAGTACTGCAGCTTATTATTGTATATCCTGTTTAAAACATGTTGGCAGTTTCCTAGTCAGCCTTGGCAGTAAGATATTCCACACTTCATGTGAAGCCTTCATTTTATCAGAGGAGAACATAATGATTTAAGGAGCTATGACATTGAACATCACTGATTGTGAGATCACTTTAATAATTCTCTTTATGTCATGGTAGGAAATCTGTTAACTTTCTTAATACCTTATCTTGCACATCCATCCTGATAAGCTGACATTTTGTGCAAAATAATTAATAAAAATACCTAATTTTCTTTTTTTTTTTTTTCCTTTCCTGGGTGTATTAGGGAAAAAGTTTCAAATCATACTTGTAACAGTGGAGGTTGACTCAATGAGAACTGCCTTTGATATTCTGTTCTTTTGTGACTTAATAACCTACTTTTTTTTTCAGGTAACTCTATTTCTTCTTCCAGCAGTCAGTAGATGAGGATAAATAGACTGAAACCCCAACAGAATAAATTATGTTCAAATGAAATAATCATGTGTCAGAAAAATGAAGGGCAATGTCTTGATTTATAAAGTGAATTCTTCCTGTTGGAGGGTGTGAGGTAACTGAAATATAAATTTGATAGGCCAAGCTGTCTTTGATTTGTAGTGGTGTCCTGGCTAACCCCAGCCAGCAAGCAAGCACCATGCAGGTACTCACCCAGTGGGATGGGCTAGAGAATAAGAAGGGTAAATGGGAACTCATGGTTTGAGATAAAGTCAGTTTAATAGCAAAAGCAAAAGCCACATGCCCACAAGCAAAGCAAACCAAGGAATTAATTCATCAGTTCCATGGGCAGGCAGGTGTTCAGACACCTCAAGCAGAGCAAGGTTCCATCACATGCAGCAATGGTGACTTGTGACAACAAAGGTTTTCAGATAAAGCATCTCCCTGCTCATTTCCCTCTTCTCCCCCCAGCTTTATAAACTGAGCATGATGTCCTGTTGTATGGAATATCTCTTTGGTCAGTTGGTCACCTGTCCCAGTTGTATCCCCTTCCAACTCTTTCTGCACCCCCAGCCTCCATGCCTGCATGGCAGTCCTAAAAGCAGAAAAGGCCTTGACACTGTAAGCCCTGCTCAGCAAAAACAAAATGCTCTTGTCTTACCAACACTGTTACCAGCACAAACCCAAGACACAGCCCTGTACTGTGGTGAAGACATTTAACATTTTCCCAGCTGAAACAAGGACAAATTTCTAGCTCTAGGTTCACTTAGACTTATTCTCTGGTATGAGAGTGTGTGATGGTGCCTTTGTCTAGATATACATCATCTAACAACCCCATGTGGCCATATAAATATAAAAGTCAATATAAATTATATTGACTATTTTATCATTAATTTGAAATAACTGAGAAACCATTCATACTTCATTTTTTGAGTAATGAAGCATATTTAGGTAATTACTTCAATAAGATAAAACTTAAAAGGGCCCATTTCTTTCATTACAATTTTGGACTTTGTTAAGGAATAAAAGAGAACACAGAATAGTATTTGATATGCATCAAACCTGTTAAAATGCATGACTCTCCTTCAGACATTTGATCTGCATGGGATGTGGAGTGGGTGGGGAATGGATGGGGAGTTGGAGGCACTTTCATGTAGGATAGTGGTTGACTGAAGTTCAGTATAATCCCTGATCCCAATTTAAGCATTCAGATTTATCATGTGTTCTGCTACTACACCTGAAGCAGTTTCTGGTTCTATTAAGAGCACAGATCCTGTGCTGCTTCTCAGGAAGCAGCAGGTAAATGGTGAATATATCTTGCTGGTTACAACAGCTCTTACAAGAGGAAAAATGTATCTCATCTTTGAAGCTTATAACAGTAAGTTTTTTGCATGTCAGTCTTGTCGGTTTTTCCCCTTTGCAGAAGGAAATGAGTTTGGAGGAAATTATTCTTGCAGTGGAAACATAAACAAGTATGTCTGAGGGGTAAGGGGGGAAGTGAAAAAGAAAGCGTGACAGAGGAATATCTCTTAAATTGAAACATCTTGGCCTTCCCTCATATTACAATATTGCATTGTAACTGCAAGTGTTACAAGACGTGCTACAAGTATGACAAATGCTGCCACTCAAAAAAATGGCAGTAAAAACTTGCTCTACAGTTGAAGGAGCTCTAGAGTTGTGTTTCTTAAAGAATGAAAGTTCTTCCCAGTAGGTAAAAAATTCACAAAATTGATTCAGTCATTTTTTCTTTCAGTTTTATTTTTTGAAGACTTCTCCCATGATAAATTAATCTAGGTACATTAATTTCTCCTTCCAACAGAGTTGCTGTGTTCTATGCTTTACCTGTAATATCTCTTTGCAGTATTAGGACTAACTTTGGAAAAAAGCAATTTGCTTTCCTGTATTCTATATAACCCAGTGGGATTAAAATTCCTACTGGTACAACTGAATGCACGTAAGGTAGTAGGTGGAGGGGAAATGTGGAGAAAAAGCAAACTCTCTGCTACCAGAGGCTGGAGAGAATGCAGGAAGCCTACCTTTGAGAAGCTTTCACTAATTCTTACTACAGTTATCAGCCCATATGCTTAATTGCAAACTCAAAAGCAGGAGGAGGGGGCTGCAAAGCCAGGAACAAATAGGTTTGTGAAGCAGCAGACCTTGCTAGAATGGCTGGTTGCTCTCTCCTTAGGGCAAAGGAAAAGGTCAGCAGGCTTAGCAGCCCTTTTTTTTTTTCCTTTTTTCCTTTTTTTTTTTTTTTTTTTAAGCAAAAAGAAAAAATCTAAATACACTGTAATCTGAAAGTTGTGAGATTTGTCATATACATTAGTCCATTTTCTATTCAGACCAGCATTGTGAAACAAAAAACTCCTGTGTACAAGTGGTTTTCTGTAGACGTGCCTTGTCTCTCTGCCTCGGCCAGCCTTGGCACCTCGACAGTAAAGGGCATGACTTGTTAGCAGGACGAACCTCACCCATCCCTGTGAGTTCTGGTTTGCCCAAAGGAGCCAAGCAATGACAGCAGGAAAAAAAGAGGGAGGCTGTTTCTGGGTTAACTACTGCCTTTATTCATCCCCCAGTGGAGATAACCTCAGTTCAGGGTATCTGCCTCAGCAGACACTCCTCAGCAGAAGTGATCCCTTGGCAGAAGCAGCGGGGAAAAAAAAAGCGGGAAACCCCCCAAAGTAACATCTTTTATTGGGGGGAGGAACTCAGGGATGGGTTTAACTGGGGACAAATCAGGGATCATGTGAGTCTGGCTCTGCAGGTAAATGACACATATTACAACAAATCAATAACTCGGGTGGGGAGACAGCTGAAGTCTTGTCCAATCACTTGAGGCCCTCACTGGAAGTTTCCAGACTTTTGGGAGACCCCAAAGTGACAGAGAAGACCCAGGGGCTGGGTAACTTATGACTGACACATAACTGGGGTTGGGGTAAAACCAAGAAGGGTGGAACATGGGTGACATGGGGCAAACCATTACAACTTATAAAAAACAATGTAAAACAAGGAAAAAATACATACATAAAACTGATTAAACCAAAAAACACACCACTACAGTTTTCCCTGTTAAATTGTAAGGCCAGCAGGAATTGAATTCTCAACAGTACTGACATTATTACCTAGCACAGAATTGTCCTTAGCCAGGTTAGTCTCTTTTTTAATGTCTACCAGGGAGTTATTTTGGCTCTTAAAGCAAGTGGAAATCTTCCTTAGGACAGAATTAGCATCAAGTCTGCACATACAAGAATATATTCTGTTGTGTCACAGAATCAATTAGGTTGGAAAAAAACTCTGAGATTAAGTCCAACCTATGACCAAACACCACCTTATCAACTGGAGCAATGCATCAAGTGCCACATCCAGTCTTTCCTTAAACACTTCCAGGGATGGTGACTCCACCATGTCCCTGGGTAGCCCATTCCAATGCCCAATCATCATTTATGTTAAGAATTTCTTCCTAATGTCCAACCCGAACCTTCCCTGATGCAGCTTAAGACTGTGTCCTCTTGTCCTGTCCCTGGTTACCTGGGAGAAGAGACCAACCCCCACCTGGCTACACTTTCCTTTCAGGCAATTGTAGAGAGTGATAAAATCCCCCTGAGCCTCCTTTTCTCCAGGCTAAACAACTCCAGCTCCCTCAGCTTCTCCAAGCTCTTCACCAGCTTTGCTGACCTTTTCTGGACACACCCAGCACCACAATGTTCTTCCTAAATTAAGGGGCCCAAAACTGAACATAGACTTCAACACGCAGCCTCTCTAGTGGAGGGCATGATCACTGCCTTCATCCTGTTGGCCACGTTATTTCTGATACAGGCCTGGATGCTGATGGCGTTCTTGGCCACTGCTGCCTCATGAGTCCAGTAAATGTGCAATCTGTCTTCCTGAAATTCTGCAGCTTAAGTAATGACTCAGACCCTTTCCCATTATTTTCACTGAATTATGCTTGGAAGTAAATTAATTTTGTTTCCGATTTGTTTCGTCTTTCCCATTCTTATCCAGTTAACTTGATATATGACAAAGAGCAAAATTCAATGCCAAATAATGTTGTAGTATCAGTCTGATAAGGTGATGCAATTACATTTGAACAAATTAACAGGAAAATAACAAATTAAGAGGAAAATAAAATATTCTAGCTGGCACTTGAGACCAGTACTGAAGGCCTTGAGAATCAAAGGTAATCATACACTAACTTTAAGATTATCAATGAAGAGATGCACTTGGCTGTCCCCTGGAATCAAGTTTTTAAAGTTCTGAAATAGTTAGTTAACTGGACAAGGCAGTATTAGCTGAGTAAAATTCATATTATACATTTATAGGCTTTATAGATATTGAGAAAGTGCATTGATGATTTACTTTGCGGAGTGGGTTTTATCTCATTAAACTGATTGTGGATGTGACTTTACCACAAAAAAAAAAAAAAAGGGGGGGCGGGGAAGAGACAAAACTGAAGGCAGTAAAATACCAAATTCTGTAATGTACTAACACCTCAATGATGTTTACTTTTCCTGGTATGATGTGGCTGTCCTGGGCAACCAAGGACATCCAAGTTGCTTGTTCGTTATACGAATTCCTCCCCTACTCCCATTCACATCATAGCTGAACTTGAATCTAGATTTGATATTTATGTGTTTCATCTTTTTTAAATGTTACTTTTGAAGGAAGGTACTCTTTCTAACTGAATTTGCCTGATGCTCACCAATCTTCCTTTGGTAGCTTTTTTGTCTTTATGGTAATAGGGGCTAGGGAGTTGGGGAATGTTCTTTTGACTTAAAAACTGAGGAAAACCTGAAATCTTGAAGAAGAAATCTACAGATCTGGTATAAGAACTATTTTTTTTGCTAGTTATGGTCCATCAAACAAAAATCTGAGAACATTTATTGTGTTACAAAGTGGACAAGAAAGAAAAAAGTATTAGTTAGAATAAAACAGAGAGAGCTATGCTGCTACACTTAAACTTTGTGTTCCTTAGTGAAACACAAAGTTTAAGTATATCTTAACTTAAGTGGATCTTTATCTCTCTGTATTTAGCATATGAAAGTTTTTGGTTCCAGTTTGTGTCATTATTCTTTATAACAAGAACTTTCTTTAAAAAATGAGTCAGAAATTATAGGGGAGCTGTGTTTCGGTCCTACTTTTGGCCTTATGAAACATCTGCAAGGAAGCCTACATACGGGAAGAATAATTCAATGAGGGTGGCTAAATAACTTGAGAATAATCCAGAGATGATCAGTATGGCAGAGATCAGCATTTTCCTAAATGCTTGAGTTGCTGTTTGTCGTGAGTTCTTTGATTTTATGGAGCTGGTCCAGCCTGGGATCTCATTGTACTTACTCTTGTGGAAATCTGTGAGTCATACAAAAATTCTTAGTTTTTGCAGTCTCAAACTCCAGAAAAATCTTTCCTGGGCATCTTGCAGCAACTGCCTTCTCAAATCCACTTCAGATGTTTCTTTATCAGGTAACTAGACATCTGTTTTAACACAGTGACAATAGCCATACCCAGCCATTGTGAGCACAAACAGCATCTGAAAATAATTGTGGAGAATGTTTAATACATTTGGAATGCATTTTGAAAAGGTTCAGATACTCTTCTCATAAGATGATGACTTTTGTACCTCTTGTTACACCTCTTATTCCAACCACTGAGGGAAAGAAACATGCTCCATTTGCCCTGTTTTGATACTGCAGCTTCAAAATACTGAAGTTTGACATTTAGTCTCTGGAATTAAATTTTTATTGATATTCAATCATAAGATTTAGTCTCTGAAATTAAATTTTTATCACTATCCAGTCATAAAACAATCCTTGAGCCATTCAATTGAAAACTGGCTGTGCAGTACAGCTTTTTGAATATATCCTGTTCCTGCAGTGAAGTTATAGGCTTATCCATAGAAAAATTTTGAGGAAATATTTACTATATAAAACATTTTTTACTATTGCAAACACATTAATGCAGCAGATTTCTGTCACTTGGTTATGTAATGCATGAACAGTCATTACCAGCTCAAATGGGGAAATTAAAGTGTTTGGCAATAGACTGTTCTTTCTAGTACAAGAATGGTGAAATATCTTGTGACAAGAATAATGTGACTTTGAAGTATTTCTATCCAGTAGAAGCTTGTGAAAATGAGCTCTAGCCCTTCATTTTGGCTAGACAGTGACCAAAACCTCCCTTAGTCTGTTCACTTAAATATCTTTAAGCCCCCTGATTACTCCTGTAAGTTACCACTTACATCATTAAATACAAGAACTTATATTTTTTGTCTGCTTTATTGAACCATAGTTCAATAAATCTTCTTTGTCCTGAGGTGCAGGTAAATTTATGAAATACTTAGCATTATAGTGAGAAAAGCTGCTCAAGTACACAAACCAGGAATGCTTCTCAAGTAGAGAAGAACCAGGTCATTACTTTGGATTTTTTTAGCCTAAGAAAAGCTTGTTATAGTCTCAGAGAGGGAGAAGGAGGAGAGGAAAAGAATGTATATTAAATAGTGAAGGAAATATTTCTCTTCTTGCTTTGTGAGAGGAAATTCTAAACTTTTGGAATTGAGTAATTTACCTTTCCAGCTGGTAAGTTCAACTATTTCCAGAGATGTCATGTTCTGTTTAGTACAGAGAGAGAAAATGGAATTCTGTTGAACAAAAAAGAAAGAAAAAACATTTTATTATAGAAGGGAAAGACAGAAGAAGAAAGCATTCATGCACAGTGCTCATGAATTTAATTTGATCCATAGTAAATTCATATGACTTTTTATTAAATTTGAAGATAGTTGGTTTGAAGTAATTTTAGGCAAAGTGAATGAAGTAGTTAAAAGAAGAAAAAAAAAAAAAAAAGGCTCCACTGTAAAGGCTAACATTAGTGGACTTTGAAAGGAAGAAAAGTTAAATACTATTTCATTAATGGGGAAGAGTGATATGTGATTACCAAAACAGATTAACAACAGATTGTGTTTACAAATAAAAGCCTCAACTATGAGAAAGGAAAAAACACACATGCTTTTTCCAATAGTCAGAATGTCTTATGCAGAGCAACAAGATTAAGTGAGGAGAGTGGTCAGCTTTGTGTGCCACTACTATCTCCTAGGAACATCATTATTAAAAACATTGTTGTATTGACTGTAATTCTACCTTCTGACAGGATCTTGAACTTGTAATATGGCCAAAATACCAGCATATAGCACTCATTTTTTCCAGTCTGTGTATTGGCAGCAAACAGCTGAGTCTCTTTGACATGTCATATGAAAGATAAAAGATACATGGAAATTAGATGGAAGTCCAGTGTGGTGACTTGTGTGAGATGCCTGAATGCTGACAGCACAAGTGACACTAACTAGCTTGTACTTGTAGCACTCACATGGTTAAGGAATATCAAGATATTTTCTAGTTCAGGTTTTAACTATTAGACAGGCCTTAACAGTGTCAAGATCTTCATGTTGGCTCTTAGATAAATTACCCTTGATAGCTCGCTTGTTCTTATAATATGCATTATTATAGTATTATTAAAATTAATAAGATATCTGTGTATCATTAGCATTATTGCAAGTAATAATAATGTATTTAGTATTATTATAATAATACTATTATCTTAATATTTTTGCCTAAGATTAACCTAGATCATTAATACCTCTAATACTTTTAAGTGAGAAATGTTTATTTGTATGTTTCCCTACTATACTGCTTGTATGTAATCCTTTAGATGAGCTCAGGCATACAAGGAAACCATTCTGAGGTGACAATAAGATCAGTTACAGCTACCCCTGTGCATGCTGTACTAACATATATGTTGCAAAACTACCCAAGCTAGTTTAGCTAAGGTTCTGAAAAAGAACTACTAACTCAAATTTCTTTCAACTGAAATGTATCTATTTAATATGAGAGAGGTAATTCATTGTATGTGAACTCATATTGCCGAAAAGACTAAACAAGACAAATCCTTTCTGAGATGGATACTTACTTAGACAATATGTCAAAATTTCCAAATACTTTGATAATTTCAAGGAGTAAATAATAATTTATTTTAGAGCTAGATAGGGAAAACCAGATAAATCTAGAAATCTTACTCATGCTTGTCAGATTACAGAGAAAAAAAATTTTTTTTACAAATTTAAAAACAAAACAAAAAAATTAAATTTTACTTTAGAATCTATTTTTCTAATGATTTTTCTTTTGATTAGTTCAGCTTTTTTTTTGACAATTCTTGGTCCCACTAAGGTAACATATTACTCAGGAGAAGAATTACTTTGATACAACTATATATTATATTCTTATTAAGCACTGAATATGTTTATGATACTGAATTTCTGCATGGTTTTAAGTTCAATATCTTTGCCACTAACTATGGAAAAGGATGATCTTTAGTTAAATCATAAATAGGTTAGCATGGGTGTATCTCACCTTAACAAGGCATGGCTCTCTGACAATCAAATGAAGCAAGGGGAGTACCTTAAGATTTGAAGGGAAAGCTCGAATTTTAATGCTGGTGTTCCTCAATTATGGATCTCTTAAGCATTATTATTTAAAAAAAAAAAAAAAAAGAATCATTTTTGGAGAGTTTTTAATGTCTGAATACCTAATTATTCCCCAAGCATATGTGTTTGTCCTTGGACAGGTAGTTCATAGAATAATTATCTTTAGAGAATGGTGTTAATTTGCCAAAAGGTGAAATGGCAAAATCAAAACTGAATGCTTGCACTGCTGCTGAGACTGGAGCCACTGAAGAGTATGCTGTAATAACATCATGAACACTCTTAGAAAAAAACCACAAAAAAATCCCCAAACTAACCAACCAAAACTCCAAAAATCCAAATACCAGATGTTATCAGCTGAAAGATCAAATTAATAATGCATTACCAAAGCAAGGAAAAAAAAGATATTGTGATAACTTTTCGGTGTCATTGACCCTATCCAGAACTGATTTTAAACATTAAGGTTTGAGCACTGATGCAAATTACAAATCTCTGATGCTTTTATTTCATTAGAGCTTTGCTAGTGGTCTGGATGACTGGATGCAGAATAAAATAAGACTAATTTCACTGAACTGAGAAAGGCTACACACACTTGATAATTAAAATGTTGAAATTGAAGCTACTGAGGAAAAAAATTAGATACAGAACTTACAAGAAAATACATTAAAGCAGGAATTTAAAAATTGCACAAGTATAGGAAGTCAAACAAAGGTCCAGGTAAAAACTATTCTAAAAAGCTCAATAATGGACCACTTCTAGCTGAGCCATAACCCAGGGATATCCCACTGTTCTGGGGGAAAAAAAAGTAAATACTATATTCTGATATGAGTGACTCTACATTCTGTAAGGCCTTTTGAAATAATCCTTCTGTAGTGAATACCAGGAGGATCTTGGCTTAAGTCCAGTTCTGAGCTTTGCACAGCACAATTGGAGAAAGCTCAGAGAGGATAGTAAGGGTGACCATAGGTCAACTAAACATGGCTTACAACAAAAGTATGATTCAATTATTGTTATTCTGTTTAAGATTATAGCCTTAAATATGTAAAACACTATTGCAAAGAGAGCTGGAATAATTATTTTCCATGTTCACGAGAAGATAAAAGATAATTAATTATTGAAATGGTAAGAAAGATTTGGGTTAGATATTTTTAATTTTTTCAAAATGCTTAAGTAGGTAAGCACTAAAGTGAATTGCCTGGATGTATCTTCTAACTGTGGAGGAGAAGTAGATGAGCAGGTCACAGAAATTATGTAGCTAAAAAATTAATGTACGGAAATAGACATAAATGACAATGCAACATGTCTTTAAACCCTGTAATTTCATGGTAAATGAGGAATTGGTATGTCAGTCCTTTAGCCTTAAATAATAGAAAAGCTTTCAATTATCTTCCTCACACATTTGTGTCAAGGATATAGAATCCTACACCTTCTTTTCTCTCCCTCTGTAGCTGCTTGCAACCTTCTCTGGCTGTTCCTGTACTCTGGATCTCCTATATTCCTTGTCTGTAACAAGGTAGCAGTCAGAATACTTCAGTCTTGCTCATGCTTTTCATCTTGGGATTCAGGCATTAGAAAGGCTATCCCTTGCTATCACAGCAAAGAAATTACCCTTGGATTATCCCCACTAAAGAAGGTAAGGTTGTTGGAGCTTTGTTTAGCTATTTGTTTGCTTTTTCCCAGTGATCATTTTATTTTCTTCTTGGTCATGAAGTTAGTATGAACATTCATAAACAGTAGTCATTCATTTGGTTCACCCAACTGTTTTGTTCACACACTATTAAATGTTTCTGATTTGTTTTAAGGATTTTTGTGGGTTTTAACACCAGGCTGACATTTTTCTTATCCAGAAACAGTTCTCTCCCATTTATAGTGTCCATCCTATTGATTTCAGAAACTCAGCTGGAATGTGCAGAAGACAAGTGAGTTTCTAAAGCAGAAGGTGGTGTTTGTCAAAAGGTTTATAGTGTTATCAGTTCAGATGATCTAATTTACCTCCTGCTTTTGAATACATCTGTTTGTGTTGGCCAGGTTCAGCTTCAGCTACTTTTTGATTGACATAGGTATTACTACATTTGCTCTTTTAATTCAATACTGCTTTGGACTGTACCCTGGACCTGTATCCCAGAAACACGCAAACCTTCCTAAGATCTGTAGACCATTGAAGAGGTCAAATATATTTGCAATAGGAAGCAAATGTTATACTTTCTAAGGATCTGATAACTCATATTTACCAATTACACCATATGTTGTTTTTACGTAACAAAGACTCCAATTCTGTCACTGAAAGATACTGAGTCATTCCTTATTGTGCACATACTTCTGCTTTCTCACAATTCTCATACTTTCTCACAATTCCTTTGGTTTATAAAATTCACAGAAGCTGAGATTCTCTTATGCCCTCTTGTCTTCCCCTACTTTTACAAAACTTGATTTAGTTTGGCCACTTCAACCCATTAACTACTGAATGAATAATGAGCAAAATACTGTCTTTAATAACTACTTACTCTGAAATGAGACTTTAAAAAGGGTGTTTACTTTCTAGCAGACTTGGGGTACTTCACAGTATTTTTAGCCCTGAGATGAAGATAATCCCGAGCAACCATCATGAATACTGAGGATCTATGCTCATATATTAAAGTCTGTGGATGATAGGGACACTTGATAACAAACTCTGTTTTGGTTCAAAAACATTTTCCCTCAAAATTTAACTTACATGCAGCTAAGTCTAAAAAATGGATTGAAAATATTAATTTTTATGTTAATAATTTTATCCCGGTATATTTTTTGGGTTTCTGGGGTTTTTTTTTTTTTGGAAATTAGTTAGAAAATGGAGTGGTTGGGGTTTTGATTAGCTGGGAAGGCATTAGGCTTACATTCCCTGCTTTTTTATTTTGGGGAGAACACTACTACCAATTCTTTATTTTATCTCGCCAGTCATACATCCTTATTTGCAACAGTAGCATTTATATTCCAGGCAGTGTGTGGGATGTGCCGCTATTTGTAAACCATTCTAATTAACTTATTCTTCAGCTTAAGTATCATATAAGTAAACAAAAACTAATTATCATCTGGTTGTAACAGAATTAATCTCACTCCTTTCATTGACTCCTCGTCACTCCTTCATTGCTCTGAAGGAAGAGCGCTTGATTTTCTTTCAGACCGCAAAGATATTCCAGTACAGATCAATCTCCTAAACATTTTTTTTAAATAAAATATGACTAAACACCTTGGCAAATACATAATTCTGTGAAAAAGACAACTTAAGCATTTTATTGCTTCTAACTTCAGCTTTTCTCCCAAGAGATGTGCAACTTCTTTACATTTAAACAAAACATGTCATAAATAAATGTCATAAAATGTGACATTGTCATAAATATTAAGATATAATTATGAGCTTTAATAGCTAGATTATTTGTACTGTGATTAATAACACAGATCTGGATGCTTTTTAGGTGGCCTCTAAGAGGTGCTTTTTTGTGTAGAAATTACAACCTACTTGCACACACCATACTTCAAAGAAAAGTGTACTGGCTTTGCTTTAGAAATAGTATTTCCTGTCTTTCCATGACAACTTTCCAAAATGTAAAATCCATTTGTAATGTTGTACTGTAAGAAATAGTCATTTCTAGAATGTCAGCATAGGAAGAGTATATGGACTGAAATACAGACTTAATAGTGTTAATGAAAGAGATCCATATTTCTGCCTGAAACAATTTTTTAAATATTCTTGGGCTTTCCCTTCCCTCAGTCTGGAAACTGAGACCAAGACAGTTAAAAGTGACTTTTAATTTAGGAAGAAGGAATGGTAGTCTGTTTCCTAAATGGCCTTACTAGTAACTTCTACTTTAGACAATGAACTGTGACAGGAAAAATACTTCTGTATCTTGTGGTCTTTGTCAGCCCTAACATCTTCAGCTCTGAAGGATACTCTAGAGAACTAGTGTGAATCTTTCTGTTACCAGTCCTGCACACTGCTGCAAAACATTGAGAAGTCATAGTTTTCAGAAAGTTATTCTGTTTATGGAATTGTTTAGTTGTTTTTGTTTTTGATAACATCTCTAAGAGCATCAACTTCAACTGTTAACCCAGAACTAAGTCCAGTATAAACAATATCCCTAGATGTGCCACATCTATGTGCTTTTAGAATACCGCTAGGAGTGATGAGTCAACCACTTCTGGGGGCAGCCTGTTCCCATTGTGGACAACATTTTCCATGACAATATTTTTTTGTAATATCTAATCTAAACCTCCCCTGGCACAAATTGAGGCTTTTTCATCTTGACCTGTTTCTTGTAAATTGGGAGAAGAGGCCAGCACCCACCAGGCCACGAGCTCCTTTCAGGAAGTTAGAGTGAGTTTCCCCCTCAAAAACTGTCAAAAGCATTATATATGAATTTGTGAAATGTAATTGTACAATATTGCAGGTAATTTTTGGTTGTTTTACTAGTGGTATTCCTATGCTTTTGAGACTAATTACTCAGCCAAAAATAGAGGGAAATAATAGTATAAAATTTATTTACCTGGAACACCAAAGGAACAAAATAATCCTATTTATATTCCGACTTCTCTGAAAGATTCAGTCTTACCACTCCCTCCCTGAATCTCCTTCTTGAATTATGCAAGTGCTTGAATGCAATAGTGTCTGACACTTGGATGTTTTATACAGAGACGTGTATGAAGCAAAACCCTTGGTTCACTAAAACTTTCCAGTTTTTTATTTTCTGTTACTTTTTTTATATATCCATGATATGTATACCTGCCTTCTTGTTCTGTATATTACACTCAAATCATGTCCCTGCAATCTAATTGGCAACTGTTGTATGTCATTCTCTTGACTGTGGTTCAGGTTATCACAATAATTTACATGTGGGAAAGGTTTTCTTTGTTTTGGTGAGTTATTTTGTGTTTTCCTCCCCTCTGCTCTCCTCCTTCCCCTCCCCACCTTCTACTAGGTTTTAAGTTGTACTGTATATATGCCTGCATGGGTAAAAATCAGTTATGAAGTTTCAGAATTGTGTGGTCAGAATAGTTGAAACGTGGCAAGACTTGTAATTAAGAAGGAAAAATTTAGAAGGAAAAGAAAATCATATTCATTGTGAACTGGATGATTGAAACACAAGAGTCAAGTATACATATTCATACATAGCAATCAGTGACTGGCAGGGTAGGCATTTAAACCAAGATCTTCAGAGAATTAGCCTTTTACTTACAAATCATTAAACTACATACAAAAATTGAAATGCAAATGATATAATTTTTTCTAAACTGACATATACTAATTCCTTATTATTCATGAGTGATTTGATGGATTGTGAAGAATTTGTCTTTATAGTCTGGATAGTTAATAGACAATTTTGAAAAAGAAAAACATAATAATTGCATACTTTGTTAAACGGGTGTTTCCTTGCAAATGTTAAAAATACAAAGAAGTAACAATTGCAGGTTGAGAAATTATGGCTTGTTAGCACTCCCCCCTGGCTAGGTAAGAAATGCCAAGTATGCCTATGCAGAAACCTGAGCTACTTGTCTGTGATCCTTTATTAAGCAGCTGATAGGAAGTTCTGATCTCTGCAAATAAAACTAGTGCTAACAGTAACCCTTCTTAGACAAAAGCTGCTGCCTTGCTCTACATTTACAAAGCTATTTATTTTGTATCTGACTTGCAACATGGTGTGAAAAGTAGGAAAGTATAACTTTGTTTTTAGCCTTTTCATTATTTATTATTGACATATTTGAGATCAAGAGGCTTTATCACATCCTTTTTCAACAAATGACTTTTCAATGGAAGCTCATTTTGGGATAAAGTACTAGGTACCATAGAATTAGATGTAATGTAGAGTATAAAATTTTCATCTCAGTAATTTACTTTTCTTAAAACATGAATGAATTCCTTGAATATGCAGTGTTGTAGCTGTCTATTTTGTGCTATCTTGTAACAGGTTTTTTTTGTGTGATAAAAGGTAGTTTAGAATAATTGAGTCTTATGAAATAAAATTCTTCACATTAAGCACTATCAAAGGTAAGATTACTGATATAATTTGTCTTTTTATGGTACTTCAATGAGACCACCTCTTGTTCTGTTGGTTAGAAGCAGGAATTAGCACCTACTATTTACTAGCAATTTCAAAAAATGCTATCTTAGGACTAAGTAGGTTTTTACATCAGCAGGTACCCTTTTCTGCTAGAAATGTTAGGTGCTTTTTGAATAAGATTGTGAACTGATTTTCAATCATGGATTATATTTATTAGCCTTTTGATGGAACTTGAAGAAATTACTGACCAGCAAGCAATATTTTCAAATAGGTTTCAAAAACTTGCCCAGGCTGAAAAAGGAATTTTAAGAATGGAAACCTCTAAGTAGTAGTAATAAAGCTTTTGATGCATGCCACTGTTATCTTGAAATAAAGCCAATGTATAAACACTGTTATACTTAACACTACCGTAGCAAATAAATTTACTGGTTTTTAGTTCAACTCTCTATTTGAAATTTACTCCCTGTGGCAAAATTAATGATCCATGTTGTTTACTAGAAGAAAATGGTGTACTGATATTCTTCATGTAAAACAGAGGCTGAGGATCAGTAATCTCAAATTCAATTGCACACTGCCTGGTTTTCACTGGTAATGATCTAGTAATAATTTCTTAAGATGCTTGTACAGTTTTTAATGCTTCAGTTGAAGGAGCGTAAACATTCCAGTGCTACGTGCATTCTCTCTAAAGCAGTACAAGCAACAACTCAAATGAACACAGTTTTACCCTTCCTTAAAGTAAGGATTAGTTACTTTAATCAAAGAGGGAAATTGAATAATGGAATATCCTTCTTGTAACTAAAGCACTCTCTTACTTTAATTAAGAGCTAACCAGACTATGTTGCAGGAGGAATGAAAAATGGGTTTAGGGTGGAGGACTTAGGAGCCCTTGGTAGAGGAATTCAAGAGAAAGCTCAACTCTGAAAATAACACCACTGTTACTGCCACCATCATCCAGGAGATCTGAGAAGGGACCTCCTTTGAAATATCCCTGAAAGAATATCTTGAAGGTGTCTAAAAATGGCTTAATAATTGGTTTGTTGCCTTATACAGTTTTCTAAATAAGTAAGTCTAAAGCATCCTAATTCTGATCATACAGAGAGTAGAGGGAAGGTAGTGAGGATTTTTATGACATGTTATGTCTGTTGGCTCCTTTGGGTTTTCCCAGGCTCTGGCTAGCCTTGGAGCAGACTGGTGAGAGTGGGGAACAACGGGCACCAGCAGTGCTAATGCTGAACCTTTGGGGTGTCCAAATCCCAAGGCAGACAAGGAGACGCCGACGTGGATCTGAGCAAAGGAGTGCAAGAGAGGCTCTTTCTATGAAGTTCCAGCAGCTTTATTGCTGAAGGCATGTCTGGGAGAGAAGAGCAACAGTCACTATTGTGCAGCAGGTTTTAAATAAGTGGTGATACAATGGGTGGAACATAACAGCAACCAATGGGATCCTTCTGGGTAGGCAAAGCAAGGAGTGGTACAGAAAATCATAACCAATGGGGTACACAAAGGGGAGGATACAAAGTCTAAGTGCCAATCAGACACCAAAGAACAGAGACCATTCTGGATAAAAGGATATGGGCAAACTGATGGACAGGTGAAGAGTTGGCATATCTAGGGATTGACAGAGAAGGGTCTGAAACAAAGGGTCGGGTTAATTTGATGGGCAGGAGAGATGGCAGGAACATTAAGGGCTGAACTAACTGTGAGGGAAATAGAAGGGAATCAGGACAACAATGTTATTGTGAACTTGCTATACTTAGGCTCTTATTTGTCTTTAATGTTTAAAACTGGTTTTGGTTTAATGTTTAAAAAAATTCATTTGTTTGCCTTCTTACTTTAGATTAAGCTGAATATTTTTAAAGGTGTTTTGAAAAAAACAAGACTGCTAACATAAGAGTGGCCTGAATTTTTATCTTCAAACACTTTACAAAGTGTGGTCTGGCCCAAAAGGATTTGAGGGGCAAGCTTAATATTGACTTTTAGTAACACTAAAGGTTCTGTCGCATGCAGTGAAATACGAGGCTATATACTTGAACCTCAAAGTCAGAAGAGAAATATTATACTCATATAACATAATTCATTGATAATTTAAAAAAATAGTAAAAAAAGTAGTATTTTTTTTTTAATTTACTAGTCATCCATCTAAATATAATTGCTTTTCAAGAATCAAGACATTTTCTTATGTGTATAAGATTTGAGGAGTGGACTATATCTTAAAGTAAAATCAGGACAATCCTATGGGGGGGGATGGGGGGTTTTTTTGTTCTCCTAAGTGGGCCATTTTTTTTTTCCTGACACTCGTCTTTTTTTTTGTCCTAGAGAAGTCTAATACAATCATATTCAAAATCCATAAAAACCAGAAGAACTGCATCTCTGAATTTAACTTGGGATTAATTTGCTGATTATTGCCTTCTGTAGTGCTCAACTAAGGACAAAAAAGCTTGTAATTGCAATTAGATAGGATGTGGTGAATGAAGCCTGAGTTATCAGATATAGCAGCTCTTCTAATCCACTTTGAATTAAGAGTACTTTGTCCTTTTTCAGTATCTACTCACTTTTTTTGAAATTCTGTGACAATCATGGCTTTATTCTGCCATCCTCTGACAATGTGCAATAAGGTGGTCATATAAGATGCTCATGCATAGTACAGAAGGATATAGAAGAATGCTGTCAGTTATTCTAAATTTATCAACCGTTACTCTCAGAGGATACAGAAGTTCTTGTTCTACCAGGACTTTTACCAGTGCTACTCTACTTGTGCATCCCTTCTATGCCTTGGTGGGGTTTAAGAAAACAAAAATTATTTTGAAAACTGTTTTAAGTTCTATTTGGGCTTTGACTCTTCTAATTTTCCCCTTCCATGACCTCATGACATCCTTACACAATCTACTGGCATCCTTATAGTCCCTTTTCTCCCTGAGGTAAAGTTGGTATTCAGCCAGAGAACCGAGGATAGGGAATCCTCCATATCCTACATCCTGTTCTCCCATGAGGCCTGTCCCAGGGAAGGTAGTTTGCAGATCCAGACAGAAATAGTGGGTTTTTCTTGGACTCCTCTACCTACTTACCAGAGCTCTGTCACTAAGGAGAGAAGCTTCTCTACCTGAGAGACTCTTTGTTCTTCCCTCTAGAACTTAACAGAAAAAAGAATCAGAGGGAAAGGTTCTTATTTTTTCAGTAAAGGCAGTAGGATTAAAAAAAATAATAAGTAGTAAAGTGGTAAAAGCAGAGTATTTAACCATTATAATTTAGATAAAAAATAAATGTACTTCATGCATATCTGTATCCTTTGTTTTCAATTGTCCTCCTCTTTCCATGAGGATATCATAGGAAACTAGTCAGCAAAATACATTTCTTGTTTGACTGGCTATGCCTTTACTGTAAGAGTGGGTTGTATGAATATCCCCAATGGCTATACTTCCTTTGAAGGGGACATGGGAGAGATAACCTATTGTGTGGGAGACCCATGGATGTTCTGCACTTGAGAACTTCTAGTCTTGGCCCAGCTTAACTAATGATTTAATTTCTCACACAGATGTCATGAGGAGGGAATTCAGAACACCTAGCATCCTGAGAGTTCAGTTTTGAGCAGGACTTGCAGGATGTTACAGTACTGCATATAATGAGAAGTTAGTACTACTTTACCAGTTAGCCACTTTTCTTTCCTGGAACTCCCAAAAGTTTTTGTGGATTATTTAATGCAAGCTGTACATTTGTCAGCCATTTAGACTCATATTCCAGGAGTCTCTTGGAGAAGCACATACCTGTGACAGGTTCAGATTTTTTAAGTTATATTATTCAGCTATAATTATCTTAGGAAAGGCTGATGGAAGGGACATAAATTAGTACAATCTCTACCCCATTTCTAAAATTCATGGAAATAGAAAATATGTCCTTATAATATGTCACTTCAATAATTATTGTAGTCCTCAGCACAATCAGTTGTGGTTGGAAGTTATGATAGGGGCTTCTAAAGAGTTATACACCCAGATTTCATTGGTATAGTTTTTGACTGCTTGGATATTGGAAGAATGTTTGTAAGTCTGAGATTCAAAGATTTTGACTGCACTAGGATTTGATGGGAACAGCTAGTTCTCTGTCATCAATATTGATTGTTTACCTACATTAGAAATTCCAACTTAAATAATCAAACTCTTAGCTACCTGTAACCACCTAAGTAAGCTATGATGATAGAACATAATTTAATCTCATTTTAAGTAAAAAGTTCCCCAGTGTCAGTGTTATCTTTGCTTTTTAACTACTATAATATTAATAATTTCCATTTTTGAGTAATTAAAAATGACTGGGCTGAATAAATTACTTTCTTAATTAGCTAATTAAAGAGTTATCAGTAAATGAAGTTTAAATATTGAAATTTACATCTTTTGAGACATAAGCAAATATTTTTATTACTATGTTTAGTACTTCATTAAATAGGATCATTACTTAAGTTTAAATTTTGAGGTAAACAAGACCTCATCAAGACACAAACGATACTGGAAACCTGGTGCAGTGAAAGAAGTTGTTGAAAATTCCCTGTTGAATTATAGAGTCAATGAAGTATGACAATTATGATATTTAATTCTTAAATGAAAGCTGCTTAGGGAATGCTTCAGCACTTTAAACTGGTATCTCATAATTTGATGTCACCTGGCTAATCCAATATCACAATATAGCTGCCAGGTTTTCAAGCTCCAAGTTTCTAATACTACTATCAGATTTGGAAAGAAAAAGATGATAGGATAATATGCAACAATAAAAGTGATATTTATAGACATTTCTAATCAGGACATTTTTATATGCTGTAATATTTATGCAGTTTAAAAAGCCATTCATTAAAGCATATTGTAGTATGACTACTACTTCAGTTAGTGAAATTAACCTAGATGCATAACTTTTCCATTTCTCTGATATTGATGAAATATAAAAGAAGGTGGAAGCTTTGTGCTTCTGTATCCAAATAAAGTGTCTTTCTGTAAGAAATATATGAGGGAGATTTTGGGAAGATTGCTAAACCCACAAAAAAAATTTCAACAGTTATCAAAATTATGTTATAATTTTGAAACTTAATTCTATAATCTATATAGACCTCGAAAAGGTCAGTAATTTTTTTCTATGTAAAATGTTCCATTTCTTCCTTTGAAGAGTAGATTAATCTTATTCTATTAAACCAACTATTAAACCTGGTGTGTTTTGAAAGACTGTGTCCTGCCAGTGGGTCACAACAACCCCAGACAGCTCTGCAGGCTGGGGGGAGAGTAGTTGGAAAGCTCCCCAGTGGAAGAGGACATGGTGGTTCGGAACATGATCCAGCTGTGCCCAGCTGGCCAAGAAGGCCAGAGACATCCTGGCCTGTATCAGCAAGAGTGTGGCCAGCAGGATGAGGGCAGTGATTGTCCCCCTGTACTCAGCACTGGTGAAGCTGCACCTTGAATTCAGTTTTGGGCCCCTCACTTCAAGAAAAACATTGAGGTGCTGGAGGCTGCCCAGAGAATGGCAACAAAGCTGAAGTGTCTGCAGCACAGTTCCTATGAGGAGTGGCTGAGGAAGCTGGGATTGTGTAGCCTGGAAAAGAAGAGGCTTAGGGGAGACCTTTTTGCTTTCTCAAATTAAAGGAGATGGTAGAGATGTGGGGGTCAGTCTCTTCTCTAGAGAAGCAAATTATACAGGACCAGAGGAAATGGCTTGAAGTTATGCCAGGGAAGGTTTATATTAAGTATTGGGAACATTTTCTTCACTGAGATTGTTGTCAAGCCTTGATACTAGCTGCTCAGAGAAGTGGTGGAATCACTATCCCTGGAAGTGTTCAAAAAACATTGTGGATATGACACCTGGGGACATGATTTAGTGGTGAAAATGGAAGTGTTAGCTTGATGGTTGAACTCGAGGATCTTAGAGGCCCTTTTCCAACCCTAAGGATTCTATGATTCTGTATACTTTTTTTGTTTACTGCAAGAGCACATTACTTACTGTGGGAAAAATTCTTTTTAAGTCAGTTTTCTTTTGGCTGGTGTTTATGCACTGAGACAGTGTTATACATATTTATTAATAAAAGCTAGTTGCTTGAAAGCCCCTTTACACACACAAAAAGACAAGGCAAGCATGCACATTATGAAATCGTAATTTCATATGGGTAGCCTGGGTAGATTTGCATTTTTGACTAATGTGAATATGTACTTCGACATTTGAGTGTGGCAGAGTAAATTTTAGCATCAAATTCATTGTAAAAAAAAAAAGGAAGCATAAGCACAATTTCAAAATCAGGGGGAAATAATGAATGCATGTGTTAAAATTAGCTATCTTTCTCTGTTTCTCTATGCTAGAATAAGAAGAAAAAACCTTACATGAGGATGCTAAGACATGTCGTATGTGTATCAGAATACATAATGGTAATTGTGTCCTCCTCTGCAATTCCATAAATGTACAAATTTTGTTGGAATGCTTCCTTGACTATATGTCTCCATACCAAACTAATGGAACATGCTTTATCTCAGAGACAAAGAGAAGTATATGTATGACAATAGAGCATAAAAGTAACATGCAGTCATGTTTGATCTGCTCATAATATTTATTTTATTCCTTACTTTATTATGTCTTGAATTGCTGAGATTTTACTCTTCTTTGACTTGTTAATTATAACAGCTTAATGCTTCTTTTTAATGAAAGCAGTAAATACTTAACTACATGAATCAAAGTTTTAGGGAAAAATTTCAGAAGCAGCACAGGTTACAGGAGTTGAATTGTCTAAAATCCAAGGTATTGTCTTAAAAATCCTCAGGTTTAGTATAAAGAAAGGTAACTCTCAGAGGTAATTCTACAAAGGCATTGTTTTTTCCAACTGCATACATTGTTTCAAATTGCAGTCCAATTCAGAACTTCTCACTACTAGCTTTTAAGACCTTTTTTTAGCATTATTTCACGGTTCACATTTTCTAATACAATTAAGCTTAACGTGATTACTTATCTATTCACATGAAAAACAAAGCCACCATCTACTCTAATTGAGGGAGGTAGAATGTGATGCAGACACTGTGATTGGTTTTGGTCTGAGGGAAAAGACACCTTAAAAGTTTTGTTTTCTTGCATAGTTACTTCACCTAAAGATATTAAGGTTAGATTTAGGTGATTTTACTGTATTCTGAATCTAGCTGAAACCAATGCAATTTTAGAAGCCTGCTTATATCTAATGTTTGTATTTAATTTATAGGCAGAAAAACCCAGTGTAGTCTGCTGGGAAGAGGGAAAAAAGTATTGGGGAATACAGTGAGGGGAAATATTTTGTATGTCCAAATAAATATCAATATAAAACTGAGAGTTTAGATGTGGGAGATCTACCTAGCAAAGAGTCAAGCTGGAGTAAAGAGGGAGAAAGCAGTAGGTCTAGGGGAACACTGGTTGTGCTGCTGTCAATTAGTATGAATATCAATGCACCAAATGATGTTTTTGATCATTACAAAGGAAATTTTTTTTTAGAAAAGGCCTTTTAACTCTAAACTTTAGTCTAGCAGACCTTTATGATGATCCCCTCATATTAATGAATCACATATGCTTAGCTCTGAAATTTTTATCATCTTTCCCAACTATTAATATTCATCATGATGGGGTTTATGGTTGTAGACCACGTTGTTATTAATAAAACATTAATTGCAGAGTAGAACAGCAGGCACATTCTGCAGCAGAGCAGACTATCTTAGCATATGGGGGAAGGGAGCGGTCCTGACCTTGGGAAACCCCAGGCAGTGCTGAGACCTGTAAGGAAGTGTCATCTCTCATGCGAGAGATGAGGTGTGCATGGGGCCAGGAGGAATGGTGTCACCCCCCATGCCCACAAAGAGCAGCCCTGGGGAGCACAATTGACCAGGAGCAAAGCGGGCAAACAGAACCTGGCACACCTGCCGGAGCATGTTGAGGCTGTTTTCACAGGAGGATGTGCAGGGCAGAGGCATTCCACTGGCCAAGGGGAGAGACTTGCCCCAGTATCTGTTGGAAGTTCCTGGAATGCTGATGGTGAGAGGGTGCTTTGCTGGACCCTGTTCTCACCAAGAGGATCTGTGGGGAATGTGCATCCGGTTACAGCTGCTGTAACCATCACATTGTGGAGTTCAAGATATTGAAGGCTGTGAGGAGGCTACACACCAAAATCTGTATACTCTGGACTTTAGAAGAGCAAAATTTGGCATCTCCAGGAGGTAGAATAGCATGGAATAAAGCCCTGGAGGGAAGAGGAGCCCAAGCAAGCTGGTGGATATTCAAGGATCATCTCCACCAAGTCCAGGAGTTATGAATCCCAACAAAGAGGACGACAGATGAAATGACCAGGAGGTTAATAAAGGGAAAAAATATCTCTTGGACAAAGAAACACAAAAAGCAATCCTGGAGGGCATGGAAGCAAAGGCAGGTAGTCTGGGAGGAATATAAAGAGATTGTCTGAACAGCCGGGGATCAGGTTAGGAAAGCTAATGCCCTGACAGAATTAAACTGGCCGCAGGTGTCAATGTCAAGAAGTAAAGCTCCTGTGGGTTATATTTGTGATAAAATGAAGACTAGGGAAAATATGGCCCCACTTCATAAGGAAAAGAGAAATCTGGTTATCTGGGATTTGGAGAAGGTAAAAGTGCTAAGCAACTTTTTTGTCTCTTTTGTCTCTCAACAACTTTACTGGCAAGTGTTCCAGCCAAACTGCCTGAGCTACACACACAGAAGGTAAAGGCAAGGACTGAGAGAATGAAGAACCACCTGCTGTAGGAGAAGATCAGGTCTGAGACTGTCAACACGAAACAAGACAGTGCACAAACCCACGAAACCTGGTAAGATAAATCTATGGGTCCCAAGGAAGGTGGTGGAGGAAGTAGCCAGGCTGCTGTCCATATTTGAGAAGCCATGGCAGTTTGGAGGAGTTCCTCGTGACTGGTAGTTACCCCTTCAAAAATAGGGGTTTCTTCTTCAAAAATGAGGGTGGGCAGGCACTGAGCAAGTTGCCCACGTGTCATAGGTTAACTAACACAGCTTGGGTTTTAGTTAAAGGAGAAACAGTTCCCTGTAACCCTGTCAGGACCTGTAATTTCCTGTGGAAAAGGACAGGGGCCTTTTCAACATGTAAAAGGACAAAATTAAGATATTGGTTCCAGTGAAGGAAGAGTGACCCATTAGGTGGAAGAGATGAGAAGATGCCTTGGTCGTAGGCTGAAAATCTATCTTTTATGAGCTGTGGTAACAGACTGTAATATGCTAGAAAATCCCTTTAAATCATGGTAAATATGAATTGGGGAAATGATTGCTCAGATTTGTGGATTTGAGCAAAGGTATCTGTAATTGATTGAGTGAATATTGAATTAGTAGTTGTGATCCTGTGATCCCATGAGATGTTTGAACAGAGAGAGATGAGATAAGAAGCTCCCTGTGTCAGTGAAGAAGTGAAAAGAGATCTCTGTTCCACAAGATGAAGAATATCCTTTGTGTTTGAATTGTTAATTTTTAAAATGATACCCCAGTATGCCTGATTCCATGGCCCATATGTAGCTGTGGGAAAGGCTACCTGATATAGGAGGTTCACAACTGCAGATTTTTCCCCTGGGCAGCTGCTTTTTTGAAAGTTCAAAGCCACATGCGGATTGTTCTTTCTTGTGGAAAGTTACCACAACAAATCAGGAGAGACTGCTCTCTCTAAAAGAACTGATGAAAGAGTATTTTAAAAGTGGTACTGACCTAAAGTTCCAAGTTTTGTTTTATGCATTGTTTGTGAGAAAGAAAAGAAGCTCGTGGGGGAGGGGGAAGTGTTTTCAAAAGATTAATTTTGATCTTCATTCTCTTCTTTTACTGTTTGTTAATACATCTATCTTCATACCTTTAAGTTTGGGGCTGCTTTGCCTTCCTCCTGATTCTGTCTCATAGAGGGAAAGGAGTAAACACTCAGACCTCTGCAATAAATTTGGCAAACAGAAACAGGCGAACGTGAAACCACTACACCAGGGAAGTTGTGGATGCTGCATCTCTGGGGGTGTTCAAAACCAGTTTGGATGGGATTTCATGCAACCTGGTCTGGTGGAAGATGTCCCTGACAGAGGGTTATAACTAGGTGATATTTGAGTTCTCTTCCAAATCAAGCAATTCTATACTTAATTGATTTAAAAAATGTTAAGATAAGAATCAGGATTTTTTTTTTTAGTAACTGTTAATTGCTATAAATATAGAGAAACTGTGGGAAGGAATTTGTTCCTGGGTGTTGAAGGAAAGGCTAGAAAACATTCCTCTGTTAGTCATGAAGGCAGAAACTAACCATCTTTTAGTTCTTCCTCTCCTCAGCTGTTTGTTCATTGAAAGTTTTGTTTAACAGAAAAAAAAAAAAAGGGTTTTTCTTATGCTGTGACATCAAACCACAACAAAGCCATATAGAAGGATTTTCTGGGTGATTTTATTTTCTTGATAGCAAGGATTTTTCAAACTTCTGTTCATGCATAGTTTAAGAATTTCAGGAAAACAATTCAGTACTTCTTTGATGTAAAGGTAGAATATGGAAAAAAGCTAAATACAAAGACCTTTGAAAGTTGATTTCCATTATCACCTAAGCACTTACAACTCCATGTAAAATTTTGCAGCTGTCTTTATTTGGTAGGTCCTAGAAATTATATAGGCTAGTATAAGTGTTAAATGAGGAGCATGTGTATGTCCTGCTACAATTAGCATATTATTCAAATGGACAATTGTGAGGGGGGAAAGGAATAGTTTTTAACTCACACATGGAAGGTATGACCAAGATCTTAGAACAGGATCCAGATATTGACTTGCATCTAGTTTTGCTGTGGAGTGTTCCCATTGAATTTATTGTTATGATGATAACTATTAAAACAATATATAACTTGACATTCCATTTGATCAGGGGAGTATAACCTGAAAATATTTCATAACACTTTCTCTGCCTCGTTGCCCACCTACAGATTTTTTAAGTGCTTACTGACATAGTAAGTATATTAACAGCTTTTTGTTTTAATTAACCTCTAATGGCTCACCCATTAGTACATGTAAAGCACAATCACAACTCAAGAGACGATTGACATCCCAAGACAGCACAGCTAATCAATGTAAAAGCAGCTGAGACAACATGGCTCTGGCACTGTAATAAGCTCCATCCTTTAGGTGTATGGGTCTCCTGTAAACAGTTGGATGCCAAATTTTCACTTCTAATTAAAAGTAAACATTATGACCCAATCATATACATATCGAGTACTGACACTTCTTTCTCTGAGAAAATATGTTTTGAAATTTTCTTCTGCATGATTCTTCTTGCACAGCTATAAAGACCACAATTTTATTTTTTTAACCCCATACAAATAATCCATTCTATTTCTTTTATGTATATGCACATTAATAATTTTTTTGATTTAAATGTTTTTGTTCTTGCAGTCATAAATTGGCAAATTCTGAGGTTTTAGTCTAATACTAAAATGTGAAAAATAACAAACCTGATAAAACATTATCAAGTGATTGCTTTATGAGAAAGTCATGACTTGTTTATCTTTTAATCTGTCATCACCTCCTTACAGTTATTATTCTATCTGCATATCTTTTCTTTCTGTGACTTTGATTTTTGGTTGATTTGAAGCTTTTGGATATCTTTTGGTTGTTGTGACTTCAGTCGTAAACACTTCAAGGTGGTTGTAGGGGATCTAAATCAGACTTTGATATACTTCCATCTTGTATTGCAACTTTGCTGTGATATCTGTTTTCAGAAATGGGATAAAGGCTTGTTTTTAAAAGAAGTCTCTGAATGTTTATTGCTTCTGCTATAAATGACTACTCCAATCTAGGTGTGGTGCTATGTCCCACAGGGTTTGGATGCATCAGAGTAAACCTGACCTGTGTTTGTTTTCTGACACAGAACCAGAGGTTGGCCCATCAGGTATCTCAATTTCTTTAAATGATGCCTAGCAGAGCAAATGCTTAACCTTGAGGAGCAGCATAAACAAGGCTTGATCTATGTGCTGGAATGCTTCCTAAAGTTTAGACAGAATTAAGGAGGTTAAACCTAAAGGACCATATATTTACCTTGTAAATACTCAGGAATGGAGATTACAAATCATTTAAACACCTAACTTCCATTTAATTTCAGTAGTGCTTGGGCTCCAGAGTGCTATAATAACTGGAGCTTTTTAAAACCATCTGCATTTAAAAATGGATCATGAAGGTGGCTGTGAATTCCCCTAATGCAGAGAATTACCTGTTTAGATTAAATTCTGCAGATTGCAGGATTGAATAAGAGAATGCCCTCTTTCACAAGAGAAGGATGAAAGAGAGTGAGGAAGGTAAGCCATGGGAATGTTTTCCTCCACTTGAGTATAGTTAATGAAGGTGAACAAAGCTAATAAAGATTAATATCCTTAAGCTTGAAAAACTGGTTTTGATCTCTGAGACTGTGGATATGTTCACTCAAAGTTTAGCAATCTAAATTCAGGAACTTAAAGCAAGATACCTATGCCCTTTCTAAAATGAATAGCTATGGAATAGCCTTTGAAATGGTTGAATGATTTGGACAAGAAATCTCACACAGGCAAGACACCTCTGTAATGTTATGAAGGAGCAAAAAAAATTTTACGCTCTTATTTCAAGAGATTAAAGCTGACTGTGTCTGTATCCTTTCTTTCCAATATATATTACATTCTGATTTCATATTCTGTATGTTGGTCAGATAACTGGAGCTGTGACTGTAAAGAAATGATTCCTCCCCTGAGGAAAACACAAGACCTTCATCACCTCTGTAGGCATTAATCTTTGCTGTGTGGCCACACTTTCTTTAAAGTGCACTCTGTTAGTGTACATCACTCAAAGCACTGCAAGGAATTAACGGTCCTCTTAAGCAAAGCACTTAATTCCTCTACTTCACTTACAGCTAGGGTAGTCCAAAAGAATAAATAAGATCATCTACCTCCTTAAAATGAGTGTAATAGGTACCTTGGTAACTTAGAGGTTACGTTAGAATTTTAAAACTTGTTTGTTTCTGTGTTGTTTGATCACTGGAAGATGATTTGATGTAGATTCTAAGTCAGTTGAGTATTAAATTATCTATAAAGGATGACACTTCATATATGCTTATGAGAGAATTAAATATCATAAGAAAGTGGATAATTTAATTTTTTTTCTTACTATTTAAATATATTGAATGATAATAGTAATACTTAAAGGTTCATATGGAGGTTACTCTGAATAATTCAGCTCCTCTGGGAAAAAAGTATGGGAATAAATATTTGGAAAAGTTACATTAATCTGTGAGCAGGATTTCATATGGAAATGGGTGTATTTGAGATTTTCTGCATTTGGAAATTTGACTTTGCAGAGCCAAAGTTCTCTAATACCTCATTTTGAACAAAAGATTTCTTCACAATATACAATAAAATAGGATAACAGTATTTATAGTGCAAAGAAAGACAGTTTCTCTATAAAACATAGAAGGAGAAACATTATTTAACTAGGCAGTGTATCTTTGTTCTTTCAAGTATCTGGTTGAAAAAAAATAGGTGTTTTGAAAATTGCTGGGTTTATTGTCACACTATTACATCTAAATACATTTTGAATAAATAACTTGACCTCCAAGTGCTAAAGTATTTAGATGTGTTCAGGTAACCTAGAAATATTTTAAGAAATATTTGTCTCCAAACATTTGGAAAAAAGTGTATTTGAAAGCAAACAACGAATGATATATAAAAAATTAATACATCAAACTCTGCTTCTATACATAACTGCAACATTTTTTTCACATGCAAATATAAAAAGCTCTTATGGACCCTGTTTACATTGCAGAATATCTAAAGGGTTTGGGGGGTTTTTTAATAACACTCTAGAACTTGTAAGTACTGTACTTTTTATGGGTAAAATCTATTAAATACTCCTCAGTAGATCTATAAAGAGAATGTGGAGATTTAAGTGTTTTGGTTCGGTTTAAATTTGTAGGGTTTTTTCCCCCTCAGATGTAATTATCTAGCAGTAAAAACACTCTGCATTTCATAAAATGATGATTATAAGACTAAGATTTTTTTTTTTATTATTTTTTTTTTTTTTTTTTTTTTTAAGAGGAAGGAGAATAGTAGGTCTATATAAAGATTCAGGCCCAAGGATTAGTTTAAGTAGAAACAACTCACCTGTTACTATTTTACCCTACCTGGCATCTGAGCTAAGAGGATTATCTCAAAGAAAGCTAAATAGCTTAAGCTGATTAATACGTTTTTGTAATCCTTTGTCTCAGCTTTGTGGAGCTCTGATCATGAAAATACAATCTGTAGTCTGTATCAACATAGTGTTTCCCTTCTCTAATTCCTAGTCTAAACTTGTTATCTGAATACCAACAACTAAATGACAGACCAGTAGAGGACTTTGGGACTATCAGTTCCCAGGATCATGCTCTTAAGCAATCCAATTGCCCAAAGTCTCTCATGGATGTAACCAGGCACTGTCCTACTTGCAATAGCATAGCACAACTTTAGCACTTAAGGATAGTAAAACGGTGATGCATCCTTATGGATAGAGAGCCCAGCACAAGCTGTATTAAGTGGGTTTATTTAGTCCCATGTAATTTTAACTTTTTTATTGGCAATGGAGAAAATATAATTCATAACTTTTAAAAGACAGTAAAATTAGCTTATGTTCTGGGATGTAGATATGCTGTACATCAGCCTGATAGTTGGGTTTTTTGTTGTTGTTGTATGTTTTGTTGTTTTTTGGGGTTTTTTTAAGCATGATAGAATTGCCCTAGTGTTGGCTCAGAGATCAAACAAAAGAGTCATTACTCCTGCTTCGTGTTCCAAGACCTCACATGTTCAATCAATTTTTCCTTTCAGTTTATTGAAGCTTTTGGAACAGGGCTCTCTGTGTATTTGTAATGCCATACGCATTTCACATTACAGGGTAGACTAGGCAGAGACCTAGCCATGCAGTTATTACTCAAGCCAATAGAGAATCACAGAATTGCAGAATCAGTTGGGCTGAAAAGGACCTCTGAGATCATCAAGTCCAACCTGTGACCGAATACCACTTTGTCCACTAGATCATGGCAGTAAATGCCACATCCAGCCATTCCTTGAACACCTTCACGGATGGTGACTCCACCACCTCCCTGGGCAGACACAATACCTAACCACCCTTTCTGTGAAGAATTTCTTCCTAAAGATAGATGGTCTGGCATCCATGATCTTTTGGAGAAATCTCTCAAGCAGATGAGCTTTATTCTCTGGATTGCTTGGTAAACATGAGCACATGTATCATGGGTTTGGTGTTGTGATTATTAAAATAAATAAAACCTCAATTCTTTCTTTTTTTTCTTTTTTTTTTTTTTTTTTTTTTTTTAATGAGAAGCTCTGATCTGCTTCATTATGATAATTAGTCCTCTGACATCACATTAATTATTGGAAACAATGCTAAGGAAAGTGAAACAGACATCAACAGGAAGTATTTAATTTACAAACCAATGTGCTGAAAAATATCAATTTTAAAACACAAAGTAAAAGAGAATTATTTATATTAAATCAATTAAATTTGTATTTTAAAAAACCCAGGCATACAAAGAAAGCATAAAAAGGACTAAACACTCTCTTGATAACATACATTACTTCCATGACCACTGAACAGCTGCTTCATTTTTTCCTTCTTTTTTTTTTTTTCTCCAACAATAAACTGAAAATTAAGGATGTTTGCCTATATGTTATGTTTTTCTTTCTTATAGTGGAATCTCTTCCACTGAAGTAGAAAAACAAAAAAACCCACATTGAACACTGGCTGGTGAATAACCTGGTATCCATAGGAAAGGGCTAAAATTATTTTCCAGAAGCTCCCTTGGCTCAAGAGCAAATGGGAATAAAAGTTGCTGTTGCTATTAATACATGATCATGTAAAAAATGCTATTGCTGTGAAATCTGCTATATAACTAAATAACAAGCAATATTCTGCAAGGGTTTTTTTGGTTTTTTTTTTTTAATAATTTACGCTAGTGCATATTTTGCAACTATTTATGGAGAGATCTCATAATGGTATTAAAGATGTAGGATAAGTATTATTTATACTTTCCATGTCAGAATGGAATTCTATTACAAAAATTCCAGTAAACACAAGTTATCCCTTTCTATTTTTGAAAGCAAATTAGAGTTTGGTATATTTAAGAAATATGCCTTTAAAATGTGAAGGAAACAATCTCATTATCATGCTTGTCAGGTTATCATTCTTTTTCATGTTTTGGTAAGTACGTTACTGAAAATGCTCAATAAAAAATGCAAACAAGATGACTAGCACTGCAAGCTGTTATATTTTGCTCTACTGCTTTAGAAAGCTGCTGTGCCACTTTAATATGGCTTTGAGGTTGTAAGGTACAGAATGGTTGTTGAAATAGATAAGTCCTTATATAAATGGTAGTGAAAGGAAATGCCTCTCCTTTACTCAGCTCTGGAACTATCCTACAAAATTGCTTTAAATATTGGGATGGCTTTGTCAACACTTAATGAATTCTGGCCATCATAAATCTCAGATGCCCTCCCTGAGTAAAACCCAAAATTATCAGAGTTTCATAGCCTAAGCTGCCCCTGCCATATGGCGAGTGCAAATGTTTCTAAAGCAGCAAATGTTCTGTCAAGTGTTCCCAGTGATGTTTTGATTGGATTGCTCTATTATCTGAACAAGTCTGCCAAAAGAAAGCACCTGCACAATGAAAAGTGTGCAGAAGCTGCCAGTCTGTAGCGAGGGAAAGAAAGTGAAGCATGTAGTGACAAGTTACCTATCATCAGAAGATATGCTGCATAGGTTATAATAGATTCTACAGCACACCTGATCTCTTGCAAAAATATCTCTTGCAAAAGAAGAAAGGTGGGCAGTATGTGGGTGTGAAAGAACTAGCCTAGCTCCAGTAAACTTCTGCCCCTGAAGGTGCCAAGTCATAGCTTAATGTGCTGTAACAGCTTACAAAACAATGAACTCCTCAGTGGCTTTTTAGCCAGACCTTTCCAAAGGGTTATCAAGCAATAACTCCAGAGAGGGTAGATACATTCCTTTTCCATATTCAGTTTTGCTTCAGTTCTAAGCCATACAGCCAATGCTGTATGCAGATTTTTATTCTCTTGGACAGTCTGGCCTGGAGCGTATTATTCACTTGTTATAATTGATAGCTGAATATGCAAATGCATTAAAGAACTGACAGAAGTAAAATTATTTTTTCTCTTCTGAGGAGGAATGCTTAATGATATCTCTTTGCTATGGTCCACTTTTCTGAACTGTATATCATCTTTAAGTAGATTAATTTATATTTTGCATGTATATATATTTAGAAAAAGTTTCACATGAACACATCACAAATATTATCTGTTATGTATGTAGGTTTACAGGTCATTACCATTTCTGTCACTGAGAAGGATATGTAGCGATACTGCACCTGTTGTTCTCAAGAAACAATAAAATTCAATCTTACCTAGTAGCCAGAAGTGTGTGAAGTGTTACCAGGACATGATCTCTGTTCAAATCCCTTGACTCAGCCTTAGTACTATAAATTTTGCTGTGTACTCTGTCATAGAACTGAAGGAAGGGAAGTGGTGCAGAGAGGGAATTATAGATCAGATCAAGGGAACAGAAATAGACCCTGTCAGAAGATTTAAAAAAAATACAGCTGGATGGTGGGAATGGGGTGGGGGTTGGGAGATTTTTCTTTCAGTAAAGTAGATTAGAGTTGAGTGGGAGTACAGTAAAAATCGGGGGGGGGGGGGGGGGAAGTGGGGGAAGATAGATGGTATTA
The DNA here is from genome assembly GCF_965231275.1 of Zosterops lateralis. NCBI lineage: Eukaryota > Metazoa > Chordata > Aves > Passeriformes > Zosteropidae > Zosterops > Zosterops lateralis. Next base: position 75,173,703 of record NC_139762.1, read on the forward strand.
ACAGTTTTATGAGGACCTTTTGGGATAGAATTTTTATTTTATCCCCACTGTAGAAATGGATCAATTCATCTGTTAATGGATTTTAAAATTCGAGTTTAAGGTCAATAAAACTTAATTGTCCTTCCAGACATACCTTTGCATATAGTAGTTCTAAATTTTTCCCACAGTAAAATTTCATCAAAAATAAAAGGGAGAACTGGAGTATAATAAAAGTGAGTAGTCTCAGTAAAACATTGTCTCAGCATACCTGATCTTCTACCTCTCACAGGGTCAATGCAGCTGTTACACAGACACTGCATCAAATGTTGGTTGTGCACTGTCCAAATTGTAACTGTGTAGATGCTTTGAAAGACTTATGTTCTAGATCATGCTGTAACAAACCTTATCAGGCAGGGCATCAGTCTTGGGACTTCCAGTGTTCTAGCCCTAAGTAAAGCATTCTGTTAAATAAGCTAGTTCAAAATTCCTGGAGGATGTGTATTACTCTTTTAAATTCCAACTTGAAATAAAAGCAAATGTGAGAAAAATGTATTTTGTCTTTGGAGATCTGTCTGATAGAGGTAGAATGATCTCTGCTACCAGCATTTCCATAATTCATGGAGTGTTGAAGGGATATTTTCACTTTCTCTTTCCCAAAGTATGTTTTGGGTATTTAAAGACAATCCGTTTTGATTTTTCTTTATTCTACTCTGTGCCTCTTTTTATAATTCACCTGAGTATGAAGTTGACAAACTAGGAGAAAAAGTATAAGGCTATTTTGCAAAATCTTTTTTTACATTCTCTCACCTCACCATCAGTCTACATTTGCCTCATAGTTTTTCATCTTTTCTCTCTTAGTGTACTACTATCTAATCCAAATCACAATCTAACACGGCCCTTATGCAAGGTTGTTTATTCTCACATCAATTATGTATCCTGTACATTACAATTATTTTCTGTAAGCTTTCCTGCACCTTTAAAATTGTATTTTTTTCTTCATGGATGCTAAGTATGATTTAGGGTTTTCAGAGTGCTTAAGGCACTAGAAATTAATATTATTTGGGTCTTAATCCTATTCAATATTGGAATTTGTAACTGTTTTCTTCCTTCTTATTCATTATTGCCCTACTTAATGTAAGATGTTTTGTAAAATAAAGACTCGGAAATAGGGGAAAAACAGTTCTGTGGTTAGAATGTCTTGAATGCTGCGAACATGCAGGCAGGTGTCTAGAGACTATCTCTAAAGACCACACAGAGTATCTCTTAGCTATCACTGCATAATTCAATGATAATGATATGAGTGATACAAATACAATTGGTAGGAATACTTATCAAAAAAAAACCCCTACTAAGATTATCTCTTTTTCTGAAAGATCAACTTGAAAGCAGCAAAGTTAACACTGATTAAAGGAAGTGCAGTATATTACCTTTCAAAATCTGCTGTCCTTTAACTTCCAGACATTTTCTAGAAGTTTTTCTTCAGTTGCATATGTTTGGGGGAAGTGGAGAGAATGTATGCACCATGATCTGGTAGGTAACATACATACCTGCACTATGAGGGAAAATACCTCTGACAAGATAAATTAATTAATTTATTTCTGTAGTAGTCTTGACATCTTCTGTGAAGCATTAGAAATTAGCCACTGGATTAATAAAACTGTTTGGGGTTTTTTGTATGAATGCCCAGAGATGAAAAATATCTTGTTTTGTTTATACATGGATACTAATTTTAATGACGTGGAATTAATACTAAAACCAGTCTAGGTACAGAGGACTGTAATTCTTATAAGCTACTGGACTACAGGCATTTCTTAATGTATGTTTTGAAGGAAACATTTCATTTGCAACTGTTGCTGGCAGATCCACAAAACCAGTACACCTGCATGACAAGCATTGTATCCTACTGATGTCAAAATAAGGAAAAAGTCTAGGCACTTGGTGACTGGCCATTTTATTGCTAGACTTAGACATGTTCATCAACCAGCAGGTTTATATTGGATCTATTAAGTTTAAAAAAAAAAAAAAAAAAAAAAAAAAAAAAAAAAAAAAAAAAGGATTTTTTTTTCTTAAAATTGCAGGCAACTTGCTGTGCTTGTTTTTTGTGAGAACAATATGCAGAACAAGAAAAAGGTTATTTCATTCTCTGACTCTTTAATTCAATTATATCCTAAAACTCATTGTGTGCTTCAAAAATAAATTAACTCGAGATGTTATTCCGCTCTCCATCTGCTGCATTTCTTTAAACATATTACTTCCGCTCCTAGATCAGTTTAAGCGATTTTTTTTCCTATCAAACCCATAGGCATATTGTCTTTTTTTTTTAATGCCAGTGTTCTAGAAATTGCCTCATAAACCATGTGACTCTCTAGTTTACTCTTTTTTTCCCTTGTATGAAAAGCAGCCAGTAAAATGCAGCTAATGGTTGTTTTATGTCTGTGCTGCTGTAGACTTTATAACTGCATGCTTCATGTTTTCCATCTGTGGTCTGCATCTCACTCGCAGAGCAAATGATCAACAGTTGCATTTGTTGCCCCTTGATGCTGAGAGGCAAAAAATGGCAGAAGAATCTGCTTGAGGTAACCAGATCTTGGGTCATAGTTCAGCCGGTTTTCTCACTCTTGGATGTTCCCTTCCAAAGCATTTCTTCTTTAATTTGATCAGCTGATACAGCTGCTCAAGATTTCCACAGTAGTATTACATGCTAAATAAATGTTACTATATAAATGATGTAAAATGTCTTTACAGCACAGCATGTTTCCTGTCTGCTCTTCATGGTCAAAGTACAGCTTTAAAATCAGTGAAGCAGTACTATAAACTTGTGCAGATTTCTCCCAAGTATTAAATGAACCTTGAATAAGTAGCATAGCTAAATATTTATGGTTGACTAATAAATCACAATTATACCTGGTTGATAGGAGCTCAAGTGAAAACATTAAGTTTCACTGGTTACCAAATGGGGACTGGTCAGAAAACCTGCAGCACTTTTCCCAAATAATTTAAATATTCTAAGATATAATATCACCTACTTTGAAATCTCTACATACATTTATATTCAAATTATTGTACATGGAAGTCAACCATGCTTTCATTGGATTAAGGGTAGACTGTCTGAGACTTTGTCCAGGAGGCAAAGAAGTTGATACAATTTCTTTAAATTATTTGAGACCGGGCAAACCACTTATTCTTGCATTTGTTTTTTTCTTTGTGAAGTATGTGTAGTACTTGTATACATTAAAGACTTCTTATTATGTGCAATTTACATTTTTAAAATTGTTTGGCATCCTTAAATGAAGATTTATTAAGAAAAAGAAATTAACATATCTTCAAGATAGATATATTTGCAGTTGAACAGATGTCTGTCTTAATACCTTTATGCTGCTCTAATACTGCCTTCACAGAGACAAAAACTGAACAGCTGTTGAGTTTTCAAATGAATATAGTGAAGTTGAGCATTCTTGTCATGCTGATACCAATCCTAAAAACAAAAAAGACTAGCTTCATGCCACTGCTCCAGTATTTAGTACAATTAGTCTTAAGAAGTCCTATGTAATTGGTTTGTCTAGCTCTGTTAGCTGAGGTTTTGAGCTTTGAATAACTGATTCAAGTCTTACCTCCTTCCCAGTAAAGCCCATAACTTTTAGAAATCTCTTTCATGTTTTTCACTGCTTCTTGTACAGAGATGTGCTGGTTTTGTTCAGGGTAGAAATCAGTTTCTTCACAGTGGGTGGTATGGGACTGTATCTTGGATTTGTGTTGAAACAGGTTTGATAACACAGGGTTGCTTCCACTATATCTGAGCAGGGTTTGCCAAGGGCTGTTCTGCCCCTCATCCCATCTCCCACCAGTGAGGAGGCTGGGGGTGCCCATAAAGAGGGGACAAGAGAAGGCTGGGACAGCTGACCCAACTGAGAAAAGGGATATTCCGTAGCATATGGTGTCATGCTTAGCATAAGTATCAGGGGAAGAAGAAGGAAGGGAGGGGACACAGTTAAAGTGATGGTGTTTGTCTTCCCAAGTCATCATGACAGGGGATGGAGCCCCTTTCCCAAAGATGGCTAAACACCTGCCTGCTGAACACCACGGGAAGTGATGAATGATTTCTTTGGTTTGCTTTGCTTGTATGTGAAGGTTTTGCTTTGCCTATTAAACCGTCTATATCTCAACCCATGAGACTTTTCCTGTTTCCTCCCTCATTCCACAAAGGGAGAATGAGTGAGAGGCTGTGTGGGGCTTAGCTGCTTGCTGGGGTTAAACTATGACATGGCTTATGAGATTCAGAGGTTTCTAGATGAGTTGCAAAGGAGACTGGGACACAAAGATTCTATCTGAAACACATACACTATTCAAGTTTTCTTTTGTCTGCGTCTGTATTTTTTAAATCAGAGTGAGAACACACTAACTGTAAAGGGCAGAAATCTAATCTGATTTGAATCATCTCTCTTTCTGCACAAGACTGTATATCCTAAGGGGTGATTCACCCTTTTTTTTTTTTGTATCAACTAGACCAATTTTTCTGACGAAAGCAGCTGCTATTGTCCTATTCTCTTCTCACTTTGCCTGAGATGTCCTCTATCTCACTGATGTTAATGAATCCCAAAGCATCCTCCTCAAAAAAGAAAATACTGGGAATTTTCAATCTTCTTTTGGGAAAGAAGGTCCCTTATTCAAACAGCATGTAAACATAGAGGCAGCAATTATTTATTTATTTTAATCCTAACAACACTTTTCTCAAGGAAAATTACTTCCAGCCCAGAGGGTGAATACTGTAGGTAAGAATGGAGGCATTAAGAAATTATTTATTATCATCTTAGATTCTTATTTATAAAGAGCCACATGTTTAGTTATTCAACCTTTGTAAGCATTGAGCCACTGTGTATGAGGAGGTGGCAAGAAACCAATAGATGTTAGCTGTCAGTGAGATGTAAGAAAAAATATAGTAATATAGAAAAAAGAATCTTTAGTGACCAAATGATATAGTCTTTTGAAATATTAATCAAAGTATATTGGTGACCTTTCATCATAGTTTTATTTTTTTCTATTTTCTAAGACTATATTTTTGAGTTTAGTGATGTATTTTTGTTTCTAATTTGCATAAAATGTAAAAATAGACACATAAAACACTTATTTCTTGATTTACTACACAGGCCACTAACTCAAATGACTAAGACTAACACCTGCTTTCTTCAAGGACTCTGCTTCAAATAAAGTCCTAAGGATGTTACTTTTGTTGCAGATGGTAACCACAGGTATTTTCCCCTTCTCTGATTTTTGGGAATAACTCTTCTATCTATCCCAGCTTAATAACCACTTCCAAACTCTTCTCAAACAAAACCTCTAAAAATGAGAATATTTCCTTTCTAAAGGTTCACTGCCAAAAATGTGATAATTTCCAGTATGTGTAAGAGTAGATGATTCTTTTCTCAAATTAGATGGATGCGAAATACTTAGTTAAAAATTCTGTAAGTCAATAAATGTTATTAAATGATTGCATTTTGCTCAGAAAATATATCAGCATTTCTAGATTTACTTTTGATACCCTGAAAACTAGGAATAGCTGACTGAACACAAATACAAAATTACTCCAGTTAACTGCTTCACATTCCATTACAATACATGGAAAGTACTAGTTTATGCACTTATGCTGGTTATAGGTTTTTACAAATTGCAACATTCAATGGCAGAAATCAATAAAGCTATGGAAAAGTGTAAATAGTAAAATATTTTTGCACTGCCAGAAATAAATGAGGTCTGAAATACATGCTTATAGTATTATTATTGAGGAAAGCATGCAAGTCTGCAGGTGAGTCAGCTGATCTGGTGACAGCAATGTGAATGAGAATTTTTAAATTTTATGAACTCATATCATTTTTACCCAATCTTGTTAGTTCTTTTTAGCCAGAAGATCTCACAGTATTATACCAAGAGGTCAGTAGCCTTTTTGTTTTGTGTGTTGGGAAAACTAAGTTATAAGGAATAATAACTGGATGTTTTGGTTTCTCACCATGCCACAGTGGAGTGTCTACCACAGCAGAGTGGAAATACAGCTTACGTTTAGTGAGTCTTCTCTCTTGATTGAGTGGAAGGAAATAGTTGCTATGCTACAATTTAAGAACTCAATTAATGCTGTTGAGTAAACTTACTGATTCTACCAAAATTCAGAAATACTTCACATTAGTTGAGGCTGAGTATCATGCAGTCAAACTACATGTCAGTAATTATGTGATTTGCATTAACTTATCTCCAATTATCCTTGATATTCACTCATCTATTTATACACGTATAAAAACTATTATGAGATATTACTGTTGGGTCATTAAAGCAAAAACTTTCTATCTCCAGCTTGACATTTAAAAGCCAGTTAGGAATTTAATGACTCAGTATGATAGATTTGTATCCTATGAAAAGCTCTGATATCTGTGATGAGAAACCATGCAGGACCTTGTTAGTAGTTTTTATAATACTCTCCTGAACCTAGACAGCTCATAATTAGGAAGCAGGTAAAAAACCAATTTTCACTCCATGTGCTTTTGGACCAGGTAGAAAACCAATTAATCTGATTCTAATAGACTATAATGGGGAAAGTAAAATTCTAAGTTATGGGGCTAATCCAGGCTTTCTGCAGAACTCCAGAATCATGGAGAATGTATTGCAATTGTCCTATGTTTCTTTCTCTAGTTGAACATAACAGTAAATTGTCTTGAAACAGAGTAAAAAAATACTGGAGAACTAAGCACCCATCAAATTTCAAGTATTCAGTCCTAAATTATACCAAGAATCTGTGAAGGAGAATGAAAAACATCTTGTGTTCAAATCAGCATCTCCAAGAAGCCGTGGGATGAAATCCAGATACGGGAAGAGGATAAAATCCTGCTACAGTGAATTGAGAGCCACAGAAAGGAGTTGTAGAGGTGGAAAGGAAGAAAAGGGTGAATCACTCCTAATTACTGAGATGTCTTCCAGATGTCACCTCTCATAGGTACTTCCACTGGAGTAGTGGAGAGGGAAATGCAGCAGCTGAGGAGCTACGAAAATGATGGAGCAACCACCATTAGCTGTGGCAATTAAACTGTGAAGGAAATAGAATTACATATTCCATCAAAAGTTGTAGGTAGCTGGAATACTACATTAGCACAATTCACTTTTTCTTTTTCGTAAGACAAGATCAAGAATGTTTCATACATCATTTTTCCTACTTGAGTAAACCAATATGATGTTTTTTAAGTATTGTATGCCTTCTTTCTCCATCCCCTAGAAAATAAATTTGCATCCACATGCAATTAGCATGGAAAAATACAAGTATTTTGTTCTAAACAGACAAGAAATGTGCAATTATTGTGCAAAGGAGAGTTTTTCATCCAGAGAATGAAATTCTTAGTAGCAGAGGTGATCAGAAAATCCCATGTTTAAGAATCTTTAAGCAGCTGAAACGGATGGGATTAACACAGTGGTTTAATAGAGGATGAGAAGAGAGAACATAGCAGAGAACTTTTCAAATCCTGGCAAACAGAATAGTAAGCAGACAGTTATTCATAGGTTGAAGAAATTTTGTTGTGAAGAAATTATTTTCAAAGCTATCCAAATGGAAAACTTGTCCAACAAAATATCATTTCTCTAATGCCAGTCTTAAGAGTGCTTAGATGGACTATTTTCCATTATCAGAGCTTATAGTTATTGTAACAGTAAAATAAGCTTTAATTGTTGGCAGACATAGGAATTTTATAGCTCTCTTGTGTAGCCCTGCGTTTCCCAATAATGCACTGTTTTTTCTAGAACTTGCACCACTTTCTTTACTGTAGGAGTTAACAAGTCCCTCTATGGATGTTGAAAGTTTTTAGCCTTTCTCTGCATAGTTTTGTGACCAAATCTCCCACACAACCAGCAGTTCTTGTCATAACCAAAGGAAAAAGCAAGTGAAATCCATATATCAACAAGCATTTTGGGTCGCATCTGTGTGTAACACCTCCATTTGAAGTTTTAATCTTCCCTTGATTTGTTTTCTTCCATCAGTAAATGAAATTTTTTTGTTGGTTTTATGTCACTGAGGAAAAATTTAGTTACTTTTCATTCATTGTGTGTTTTATTGTAGCACTTTAAATTAAATGTAAAGGTCACACAGTAATTCTCTTGAGAAATCCCGTATGGAGCAATCATAAAGACCATTAAGTATGACAGGAATGCCCACCCCACAAAGAAATATTTCAAGCCTCGTGAAAGATATTAATGTTAAAGGAAAACCCCTTTGCAACAGGAGTTGTCAAAATGTCTGACATGCCCAATGTGAATATAATCTTTTTGAACTAAATCAAACAACAAAGCATTTAGAACTCCATTTAGAATCCTCTGTAAAAGTTGTTGACAAATCTTCTTCCCAATAAAAGGAAAAGAATGACTGAATTAAGCAGATATTCCTCTTAACATATGCAGACACAAATGGGCAGCATTAGTGGTGCTTGTTTTCCTAAGAAAAAGATAACTGAATATATATTGGCTGTGGAAGTGAGTATGTGAGAAAGCAATCACAGATTTACTGAAAGAGGAGTTAGTGAAGAGTATCCATCACTGAGCAAAAAACCCCAAACTATTACTTGTAAGAAATGTATTTTTTTTTCTTCTAAGGATTTTTTGTAGAAAAGGATATGTGGATATATAGATGGATAAATATATCTCGTTTTCTATGACTAAAACATGTATGAAAATCACAGTTTAGATAATTTCATAGTTATTCTTAATTAAAACAGCTGTTCTGATTCCATGAGCATCTTCAAATAAGCAATTGATAATCTAATATTTGTTTCTATATATTTTCTTCCAATGCTTTGCAATTTATATCATTATATTTGCAAGTGTCAAAATTAATGAAAGCTGATCATTATGGAAGTAGGTTGTTAAAGGATATACACAATAAAAAAGCTTTTTAAAAATTATTTATTTAATTTATATACTGAAGATACAGACTTGGGTACTAATTTCTTTGGTTTTAAAAGGGAGCAACTTTTGGTTTTGGGTAATGGCCTACACTGGGAATTAGGTTTTGATCTCTATTCCACGTCTTTGTTTCTTAATGTCATAAACTACTGTATAATCTAGGTAAAAATTGCTTTGAAGAATGGGTTTATCATCTTTCTTCAGTTTATCTTGTTTGTTTAAATTTTAGAAAAATATATTCTACTGGCTGCCTTTTGTTTTACTGTCTTTGTTACAGTGGCATAATGCCTACATTAATACTCTGGTCTCAGTGGGGGCTTTTAGATGCTGTTGGAATAAAGATTTTTTTTTTTTTTTTTTTTTTTTTTTTTTTTTTTTTTTTTTTTTTTTTTTTTTTCCCTGAAACTTATCCTGCCATTCTTGAGAAAAGCATTTTGAGATTAATTTAGGTCTCTCCCTAGAAGAGTAAATATGGAGGTGCCTGTAAAATAAAAGTGAGTATATAATGGACTTGGCTTAACTTGCTAACAGAAATACCTGGGTTTAATTCAGCTTAAGCATTCATCAGTTCCTGGCATTTTATCCTCAAAGCACAAGACTTGGTGGGATCACACTGCAGCTTATTTGACAGCAGCAGAAACATAATTCACTGAAGCCTAATTCTAAATTATTCACTTGTTTGTCAGCCTCATGGCAGATCTAACATAACAGTGTTCTCTTTTATAACACCCAGCAGTGCAGGTTGGGTAGATTATAGTCATCAGTTAAACTGCATTCACAGCTATTCTGTTTTACCAAAATAACATTAAAGTAGCTGAAGTGCATTCTCAAATATCTCTCTACCTCCTTACTGTCAGTCCCTCATTTTTCTTCCACAGCCACAATATCTCTCACAGACACTATGTGTTCCTTTTCAATACCCTTAACATATACATTGCTATATCTATCCTTTTCCTCTGGCTCATCTGTTCTTATTTAACACTCTGACAGCAGTCTTGGGGAAGAAAGAAGAAAATACATTTTGAAGTCACCCTCCCAAAGACTTGGAAGAGCTAAAGGTCTTTAATGGCTGCAGACACGCACTGGTGTGCCGGGAGGTGCTCAGTGCTGGCCTGGATATGTGAGGAAGATGGGCAAATTAAATAATTGTTCTGGAACTTGAAGGTGTTCACTCCATGAGCCAGGTGTCAATATGATTTAATGTGGGAATGAAGCAGTCAAACCTTATTTCTTTCTATATATACATTGTCGCATGCACGGGTCACCTGTAATGTACTTGGCAGTGTTTGTAAGTCCTAGACTACTTGGGAGGAAAAAATACAGTGCTCAGTCGAGTTGAATGCAGTGGAGAATTATTGAAAATAAATAGTTTTACTTATACAGTCATATTGGGCTGATAGATATTTGTAACTTAATTTATCCATCCTTAGGGGAATTACATAAAATTTCTGTTCCAAGAAATGTCAAATGTCACTTCCAAAGTGACTGCTGCATCTCATTGCACTGAAACAGTCACCTTCCAAAAAAATCCTGTTTCTTGCTTTTTCCCCTGAGGAATGAAAGCTACTAGATATTTGAGTATCTTACACTGCTAGAAGTCACAGTCACATTGATAAGAGTGTCACGTAGAAGCCGTTTTGCAACTGGATAGTCCTTTATGGAGTTTCCCTTTTGGAAAACACCCGTGACTCTCTAGTGTTGAGCCTTCAAAACAAAAGAGAGAACATGCTACTAATTTAAAATACAATTTAAAAAAAAATTAAAATTCAGAAAATATTTTGAAAGTCTTGAAATATTACCGTGTACAGTTTTTAAGAGTGTATGCATTTTATTCTTTATGAGGAAGAGTCAAGGGTACTGCACAAAGCACTGCTTTTTCTATAGACTCTGTGTCATATTTAAAGGATTTATCTGTAAACAGATACACTTTAGTGAAAATAGGCGTAAGATGAAATCTCCCCAGACCTCTCAAGAGGGACTGAGTCAGTAGTGCTTTATCTTATTAACTGAATAGTACATCTACATATTTACTACATGGGATGCATTCATGGGTGCTCACTGTAGCACCACCACTGTTTCACTTGTGGATTTGATTACCTCAGCACCTACTTTGGTATGAAACTGGATTCTCAAGGTTTGGATTTCTACACAGGTGTATGTAGAGTGTTTGTTCAAGAGAGCCTCTGTGACCAGGGTGACCAAGGCCTGACAGTCAAGTTGTGGAATAATACCATGACAGGGTATAATACCATTATTCTCACATGAAACTTCCCAAGAAGCAATTTGTGATTGGTTTTGTGTTCTTCATGGAAAATTGCTTTTAAAGGTTTTCCTTTTTGCTGTTCAGTACTGATAAATTACGAAGAATCATTTTTAAGACTAAACAGGCTTCCATCTCCAGAACAGGATTTTTTTTTTCTTTTAATTCATCTGAATATTTTAATTTAATTTATTTTGCCCCATGGAGTGACAAGTGACTTGTCATAACTCAGGAAACAGTAGTGGAATAATATTCTTTTGATAGAAAATATTGAAAGCTCTCATTAAAGATATAGTTAGTGATATTTGTTAATACACCAATTATGACATGTTGGTTTATGTAATTTTGCATTATATATCCACTTTTGTATAGCTTCCTATTTAATGATCAGGAAGGGATATTTTCTATATATGCATTCTTTTGTATTGTGGCTGAATATTTTCTGCCTCTTATTTGTACCTGAAGCTCCTTGCATTTCTTGTATTTAATAAGGAAAAAAAGTTGTCTGTATGGAGAAGTAAAAAAATTGGTGATCTCTAATGCATAATGTTATTGACTTGTTGCACATTGTGCCCTTAGTATTCTTAGGATAGGGATCTTTAACCTGACTATGTCCAGGGGATAGGAAACATGGTTCTTGTGCCAGTAGATTCATGATGATCAGTACTAATGGGCCATTTGTCAACTTCTGCCCAGAGTGAGTGCTCTATCCAACAAAAACAGGCTTGGTGAGGAAGGGGCCAGCTCCCATGGTAGCTCTATCAAAGCTGTTAAGCTTTGATAAGCACAGTATTTCCATTCTTTAACAAAGAGAACAACACAGTCTTTTGCATTGCCAGTAGTAGGGTACAGCAGCTAAGGTTTCCCATAGGTGCCAAAACAGCTAAAAGGAATTAAAAATGAAAACAGCCTTAAAATGTGAGAGGATTCCTGTGTAATTGAACCTCATTTTGGACATATGACCTGAAGTATTAAATTAGTTCTATGAACCAAAGGAAGGTGTTTCTAGTTTGCTAGCTCTAACAGTCAAATGAGTTGGTTTCCTTCTCAAAACTCTCTTTGGAAGGACTTTTTCTTTTTCAATGTTATGAAAGGCAATGAGACTGTGCCGTTGCTGTGGTGATCTGTCTAATGAAAGCTTTATATCTCCCTGCCCAATTGGCCCTGCACAGCTGACATCAAGGGCTGTCTCTTTCCAAAGCAGACTGGCTGAATTCACACTCAATACCACTAGTGGGACAACTGTGGATGGCAAATATGTTTCAGACACCTTTGTATGTATTCTGCCATCAATGTTTTTAGCATGTGTAACACATACACCTCTCTAGTTTGTGCATACATCATGCATTAAAATTGAGCTGAGCCCTGACTACCACCAGTAATTCGTTACCACTCATGATAGTTGTGATAACATAGCACAGTTTTCTGTTCCTTCTGCTGAGAGCTCTGCCTTAGCTGCTTTCATTAATCACATTCCTGATGTGAGAGACATTCCCGCTGTTTCAAGCTGAGAAACCTAACTTTTCAGGATGATAGTAGACAAGCTGTTGTAAAGTGAGTATAACCTGCAGGAAATGATACCCCCCAGGCCTACCACAGTAGAAGAAACAAATTATAAATATGTGATGACCCATCACTCGCTGTATGTTTGTAGTGAAACCATCTGGGTCATCTCCTACAGACATCTTTCTGTTGTTCAGAAGCTGACATAATACCCACTGGTGGGACAGGGCAGAAGTCTGCACCTGACATGACAGATATCATTTAGGAAATATAAAGTGCACACGTGGATGTCTCCCTAAAGATGCCTTGTTCTTGCTACAGAGCACAAGCTCACTTTCTTAGACTTAATGCATTAATAAAGAGCTTGCCATCAGCAGCCTTTTAATATTTGTGCTCTTTTTAAAATAGAAAAATAGAAAATAGAACTGTCTGAATCCCACCTTTCATCTCACAGATGGGATACACTTCCAGCTCCCACACTAGCTGTAGCACAAACTAGGAGACTGACGAAGCAATCGCTGTGCCTGGTGATCTGCCCTGAAATGACAGAATGTATTTTAAAATGTTAATTAAAAAAATAAATAACACTGTAATATTAAATTTCTCATAATCTTTTGTATGAAGTGATGAGTGTAGTGTTTTTCATTCTTCTAGGGAGATATGCTGCTGCACCAGGATGAGGATTCATCTACAGGTCATGGAACACTGGTGTAATTGCTGCACACCAGAGGAGCACAGTGCCTTGTAACCCTCAGCACCTGATAGAGCAGGTGCATTTGGTTAAGCTAAGGAACTAATGAAAACTCATTAAGATGTGAGTCAACGCATAGGTTGAAAATACATGAAATAGGAAAAGTTTAAATAAATAAAGGAAGTCAGCAAAGATTCACAAGACATAATTATCAGAGGCCATCATAATGGTGCTTAGCCTAACTCCTTAATCCTAGCTTTTTATGTGAATTAGCTAATAAAAGATTGCTTTCTACTACTTAGATGGTGTTTAACCTTCCCTCAAAATTTAGGAGTTTCATCTTCCTTATAAGAGATGCTTAGCATTTTCAGAAAGAGGTGACCCAGTGTCAGAGATCAAGACAATTTTTTATAGTCAATAAATTCAGCTAAATTATGGGAAAAATAATTTTCAATTTTAATAGATTTTTAGTGATAATTGTGATTTTATTTATTGTTTCAGATAAGGATGTCCTTTCCTCATCCCAGACTCTGTTTTCTCTATGGCTTGAATTATAGTTTCAAATCTTCAGTAAACTTTATGTATGTCTTAACCCTCCAATTCACTTTTTATTTTAAATCTCCTTTCTCCCTTCACATTTCTCAAAATCCATATTTGTTAAACTTTTAGTTGTTGATTTTAAGTAAGCAGGTGCACTTGGCTTAAATATTGAACAAATCATAGTCAGAAAACAGAATTTTTAAAGTTTTAGTTTCATGAAGCTGGCAGTCAGCCAGCTGGTCAGTCCTATGACATTATTCCCTCAAAAGCCTCACTCTGTCTTTATTTAAACTTTGTTTCAACACATTTTTCAGAGGTGAAAACTTTTTCCACAGACTTCTTTTTTGTTTGTTTGTTTGTTTCTTTGGGGAAGTTTTTGCTTTTTTCCTATTTGGACCCAAGAGCTGCTGAACAGGCAGGATTGCTGCTGGGCATCCATTCTGCTGGGAGCCTCTCTGTGACTGTGGGGCAGAGTGTGCCTGTGCTGTGGTGCATGGCCACAGCTCCAAGCTGGCCACCTAGTGCCACAAGGAGAGCTCCTTGGGAAAACTCTCATCCAGGTTTTTGCAAGGCAGTGGAAAATATGCAACAGCTGGGAATCACTCATGGAAATTAATAATTTCCTAATTATCCTCTGCCTTAGAATAGACTTGCTGTCTTCTTGTGTTCTGAGCTATTTACACTTGAAGCAGTCTTATGTGTCATTGCTCTGGTACTGTGAATGTTTTAAGATTTTCAGGACAAACACATATGAAAGGAGTAAATCAAGCTCTAATTCTACAAATTCAATGTTGTTCTTTCAGCTGGAATTTCTTCTAATTCTAATTGGAGAGGAAAAATTAGACTATTTCATATTTTCACTTCAGAGATTCCCTCATTTTCATGGGATTAGCAGGTCAGTCCCTGTATGTGGTTTGCTTATTCTGCCACTTTATTAGACAACCCAATGCTGCAATATTATAGCAGGAGCAATTTGCACACTATATTTGAATTTTAAAATAAGTAGGTTTTGAATATTATTAGTGTTCCAGGAAAGAGGATGTTTAGAACTGTTTCATACATAAGGGAAATGGATGACCTTATTAGAATATTTGGCTCTAAATTTTAAAATGTTGCTTCAGAAATTACCTTTACTGGTTTTTTTTTTTGGTTTTTTTTTTTTTTTTTTTTTTTTTTTTTTTTTTTTTTTTTTTTTTTTTTTTTGTTTTGTTTTTTTTTTTTTTTGTTTTTTTTTGTTTTTTTGTTTTGTTTTGTTTTTTTTTCCTGCAAAAGTGAATATTTGGGGAAAATACAAGTAGATCAAAAGAAGGAACCTCAAAATGAAACCCTTTTGAAGGTCTGCTGCATTTTCTGGTAGCATGGACTGTTTTGCTTACACATGGATATTTATCATTTTCTTTTCCTGAAGCTCAACACAAAGCAGAAAATTTCTTTTTATCTGATATCAATGAAAGTGATAACCCTTACTGATATCACTCTGTTTTCTAAATGCAGAGTTTCTTCCTTATCCTTGTCTGAGAGAACTCCATATAACCAATATATGAATACAGAGTTATATTGTTTTTTTTTCTTTGTAAGCATGCTTCTGTGTTTATATAAACACAGACCCACTATGAAAATGCAGAAAATTCAAGGTAAGATACATTTCTAAGGTGGGTTTTTTTTGACATTTGCAAGTCCTATAGCTATATTACCTAGCCTAATGTTCTCAGCAGATTTCATGAAGAGATTCACACAATTTATGTAGTGTTTTGCATGCAGGAACTCTATAAAATTATGTAGGCATCTGTTCCTGCAGATGCTTTTGGAGACATGTTGAGCTCTCAGATTGAATGCAGTTACAGTGTGCACATTCTAAAATTATGAATATGTTAAATCTTCTCCAGAAAAGAGCTAAAAAAATATTTCATTTTTTCTCTAAGACCCATTATATATGTGTATGTGTGTGTGTGTGTGTGTGTGTACACACATAGAACATAGAATTAGTGATCACTTGGTGACTGCTGGTTTTGAGATAATAAGCTAACATCCTTTTCATCACCATGTTACTGAATACTGGGATGCTGACTTTTCCTTCTTGCATGAATAAAAAAAGAACATAACAAGAATTAAAATATCTGCTAGCTCCAGATAGATAGGAGCCTATCAAATACCAGATATTTTTTAAGCAGCAAAAATACTGAATTTCTGCTGCTTTTTCAGTTCTCACAACAAGGTTTGTTTTCAGGCAGATGGGACAGACACTCTTTTTTTTTTTTTTTTTTTTTTTCAGACTCACTAATCCAGCTGAAAATACAATCAGAATTTTAAACTACTGATTAGCTACTGTGGTTTTGGAACATTTTTAAATGCATAGTTGATAATGTATCTCACTTGTAAAACCACAAGCCAGTTCTAGTTTTGATTACAAACATAGAAATAAAGTTAGGAATTACAAGTATAGCCATTTATTTGGTGTGTGGAAAAATTGTGCAGCTTGTTAAAAAATAATAAATCCAGATAATGGTAAAAAATACAGAAAGAAATAATACTGAAACGCATGAAGTTGAAATTAGATAGTGTGTTGACAGGGGATTTTAATATCACCTATATCAGAATAAGAATTGGAGAAGCAATGAATTTTTTTTTAGCCTCAAAACTTCTGTTGCAAGTATATCATTGCCATAATTTTTTAATGCATCTCACCAGAATGCTACTCATAAGATTTAGGTTCAGAAAAGAGAAATGAAATTTATTGGTAAGAAGAAAGAAAAATATCTGGAAGGAGAAAAGCAAGAAACATGCAACATGGAAAAGTGTTTGACCTAATTTTAACAAGTTCATATATAGATTAATTACCTGGTTAATGATATAACAATATAATTATCATATGTAATTTAAATATTCAGATGTTTTAGCAGATGAGAAATTGTTTCATGTAATCTACTTTTAACATTAGGAGTATGTGTGAAGGGGATTTATGTTTCCATTATTTTCTAAGGGAATTCTGACTCCATGGAAAGAACAATGTTCTAAGAGTTATTTGAAGATGAATTTAATTTTATGCCATCATTCATTTTCTATTGCCATGTCATACTTTACTTCATATCATCTCTATAGTGAACTGCCTATGAAATAACAGGTGGACTTTTCTTTGCCAGCCTTTATTCATCTTGAAAATTCCCTTCCAGGAGAGAGATGAAAAATTATCTCCATTTGACAGATGGAGAAGTGGCACAAGACAAGGTAAAAATTGTTCAAAACCTCCAGTGATTTTGGATCTTAATCTAAAATGAAAAAAATAAAAAAATAAAAATAAAAATAAAAAAAAAAATAAAAAAAAAAATAAAAAAAAAAGACTTTTTTTCAAGTATTTTACTATTTGAATAATATTTAGTAATTCTGAGCCACTTTAGTGATATTCATGGGTGCTCACTAAGGTCTGTCAATAAATTCTGTATTTTGGTCATTTAATGAGATGCAGCATCAAAATTATAGTCATTTGTAAAAGCCAGTACTGAGAGAAAAGGTTGTTAACCATTGCAGAGAAATTTTGAAAGAGAAGATGGCACCTACTTCCATGGGGAGAAGTGCAGCTGCTCATGGCTGTAACACATTTTCTCTGTTTAGGAAGAGGCTTTTTTTCTGCATCTTTTCCACTGAAAACAAATACCTGTGTGCAGTTATTGGTTTCTTCTTTGAAGGTGCCAGTTCTATGTATAGAACAAGAAAAATCTGCAAAGGATTTATTATTGAATCCTAAGAAAAATGCCCATTAGAATTGGACAGGCAATTTTAATTCCAGTCTTCTAAAATTTTGTGATCCTTGATTTTGTCCATTTTTCATATATGGTCTAAAAATAGTCAGGAAAACTATGTGTTTCAAAACTTAGACCACTATAAGAACTGTGAAATATTTATGATATTGACAACTAACTGACCTGACTGGTGAGCAATACTGATGCTCACAGATCTCAATTTTTAGTTTTGGGTCATATATTTTTGTGTCTAGGAGTACTATTAACCATAGTCTGTTTTCACCACCTCTTACATTCATTTTTGTAAGAAGGAGGGAGTGCATAGAGAGCCTGGGAGGGCAGAACCATGTGCTCTTCTGGCAGTCTTAGCTGCACCAGCAAGCAGGCAGGTCTCCAGAGGGATGAGAAAGGATATGTCCCTGACAGACTGACAACTGTGTGTTAGAATTCAAACTAGTACAGCACCAGTGAAGCAGCTACTAAAAGCAAAACAACAATAAAAAGGGTAAATAGCATTTCTTTGTTGTAATTATGACAATAGTTTCTTTTTGTTGCTACTTGAAAAATAATTAGCAAAGTATTATATGATGAGGTAAATAGCTACCATGGAAAGTTTCAGCCTTCATGTTTGAAGTTTAAAAAAATTATAAGAATCTGAAAATGGATCCAAGTATTGGAAAGTGACATGTAGGATTAAGTATAAGCAAGATAATATTTATAAGCTGAGCAATGATCCAGAGATGGATTCTGCAGATGAAGTTGAACTTTAAAAATTAGAAAGGATGATGTATCTATTCCTTTTAAAGAAAAAGAAGAAGAGTCATAAAATTATTTGAGTTGGAAGTGACCATAAAAATCATGTTTCAACCCCCTGCCATGAGCAGAGACATCTTCCAGTAGACCAGGTTGCTCAAATCCCCATTGAAAACTTCCAGGGATGGAGCATCTGGATTTTCTTTGGGCAACCTGCCTCCGTGCCTCATCACCCTCACAGAAAAGAATTTCTTCCTAATAGCTAGTTTAAACCTCCTCTCTTTCAGTTTGCTCCCTGTGCTCTCACTACATGCACTTGTATATTTTGTAGGAAGATCTATTTTATATCAAGACATATGCTAAAATTCAATTACTGAGAGATGCCTCTGTCCAAATTAAGGTGCAAACAAGGCCATATGCCAAAGTCTGTATTACAGATTTTTTTTTAACAATGAATGTAAGGTAGATAGAAAAAAAAAAAAAAAAAAAAAAAAAAAAAAAAAAAAATAAAAAAAATTAAGTAGAAGATAGTCACAAGTAGAAGATAGTCAACACCTGTGGATCCAGTAGTGTCTTGATGGTCTCCCTTCACCTGGGCTTCTCAGTGGTGGGGATCCTGAGGTTGTTCAAAACTTCCCCTCCCACAATTACCTTGTACACAATCAGAGCTGATTCAGGACAGTTGTTAAGTTGGCTTTCCTTGTGGTCCAGAAATGCTGTATTCTTTGTGTCCAATATCAGTGATGTGTTCTTCTCCCACAGTTTTGTGAACCTCCCCCTAGGTCTGAGATAACACCTGGACAATAGTGCCACCTTTATCTTATGCCAAGTTCTTTCTGTGATGGCTTAAATTATACTCGAATTTCCAGGTATCCATGCAAGCATATTTGGGGACACTTTGGTGCTCATTGGTTGCAGATGCCATCTGTCCCATAATTTGGGGTGGTCTTTGTTTGACCCGTGAAAGGTGCACAAGCATTGGCTTTACATGGTTTGCTACAGTGGGAATTTATGCCCAGATACGTTAACCAGGATGAGCTAACCAGACCTCCCCTCTTTCAGACCTGGAGCTCACACCATCCTGCTCCTCCATTCTGTTCGTATCTCATGGCAAAGTCCTTCTGTGGCCTGAACAGTATTTGAGACAGGCATCTGTGTTCTTTAACTCCTTACAGTGTATAACACTATTTTGACCTCAGGAGTGAGTTCTGTCACACAATTTTTATTACTCTTTTGCAATAAACTAGTAACACATAAGGCCTAACAAAGAGTACACAGAAAAATTCAGCATTGTTCAGTTTTGCCTTTCATAGATTTCTAACACTTCCAGATGTAATATTATTCTAAGTGGCATTGGGAGTCCATTGCTCTTTCTGGGGCATGGCAAATAGACTGTCTCTCCAGTTCTTTATGCATCAGAAACTGTTTGGAATGGTTGTTGTACTCAACATACATAATCAAGATACATCAGTAAAAGTGTTTTAAAGATTAATCTTGATATTTGTCCAAATTTCTTCCTGGGACACCTTGAATGACTAACTTAGTACTTATCAGAAGCATTCAAACTCTGTTGAGATTCTGTTTTCTAATGCAAAACTTGTTTATTATAGACAAAGGGCTTCATTGTTACCTACTTTTAGTGGAAGTCTAGAGGAATTTGAAGGCATTATGGAAATAACAGGCAGAATTCTCTTCTGAGTTTTGTCAGTATAAACATATTACAGAAGTCCTATGATATTTTAAGTGTTGCAATTTTTTTTTCACAGTGTCACAGCATGTCACTGAAACCTTTAATTGTGTATACTGTATTCCCACATCTGCAATTATCTCGTTTCACTAGTATGAAACTTCATTAATGTGGAGTATCTCATGCTGTTGTGTTCTGAACAGCAGCAGTGAGGGAGAGACTGCAGACAGGACCCCGAAGCCTTGAAGTTTGGTTCACTCATGGCAGTTTGTCAATTTCTCACCTAAAGGTTTTGTTCTGTTCATAGTGTGAGGTTATGACTGTCAAGAGAATTTCTATAAAATGAAATTTTACTTTCTTCTAGGTGTCTCTTGAGCTGAAGAAAGATCAAGCCTGGCATATTTATAGCTCTACATAAGAACATCTTTGGCCATCACTGTCAGCATATGTAAAGCTTGCACAGAACAACATGAAAAGACTGCTGAAAAAATAAAGAAGTAGGCATACTGTAGACACAGCAACCAGCAAAACCCCTTAGTACACTAAACTACTCAGTGGTTTTCATTATGTCTTTCTTAAAAATTCTGAGTTTATGTTGAACCAAGATGTCCATCCTGTTTACTAGCATTCATTGCATGCCGAATTGGATTTTTTTGAATACTTTGGCAACTGACAGAAGTGTTGAAATTCTGTGCCCATCAGTGCTCAAAGATAATTATAATTTAACAAGGCTTACTCTTTGAAATGGTAACAATTTTTTGCGAATTGATAAAAATACATGCTCTTTTCCCCACATACCACATATAGCTTGCACAAACTAGTGTTGCTTATCCATATGTGCCAGAAATAATCTCAAGATTTGCATAAAATGGTCAGGGATCACAAATTCAAAAACATTGTTCTCCAGCACTATAGTATCACATGCATGTTTTCTGCAATAGAACAATATTCACTGGCTTGTTGTTTCTCCCACACAGAGTAATGTCAATCCTCCTAGAGCAGAGTTGTCTTATTTCATCTGTTAATCATAGCATTTGTCTTCTGAATTTTGGTATAATTTGATGACAATTGAAATCATCTGTAGGAGCATCAGTTGACGGCAGGGATAGGGAACTCTGCAGACTTGAGACACCCTAGGAACATGTGGTTTTAGTGCAAAGGTCGTAGGTAAAAGGGCCTTGCCTTCAGCCACCAGCCTCAGCTGAAGGGATGCACCAAAGAGAGAGGGAGAGAGAGAAGAGACAGAGGGTAAGAGGGATAAGAAGGTAAGAGAGGTAAGAGCAAGAAAGTAAGAGAGCGAGGTCCTTGTTACAATACATTATGTCTCCTTTTGTATTGAATATTCTAATTTACAGTGACCAACCGGCATGAGATACAAAACCTACAGACTTTGCATGCAGCCTATGAGAACTGCTATATTACCATGTCACTCTGTATTCTAAAAATTAAAGGCTACTTTCTTATCAACCTTGTGGGATACCTAGGTGGGGCTACACCCCTGGGTCCTTTGGTGTCCCTTTGTTTGTTATCACTCAACCCATCTCCAGCTAATCACTGTCTTCTTGCCTGCCATGCCCACATCTCAAAGCTGGCTTTCATTTCTATTTCACTCACAGGTTCTCTTGCCAAGCGATCATATTTGTAAGATTTTCCTGTTTCACCTTTCCCAACAATCACCATTTTTCTTCCCTATATTAGACTGAGATACTAGGTAGAATGATTGCAATGAATTTTATCTTAAAATCTGTCAAGGAGGGATGGGTAACATAATGTTTGACTATGTGACTGTAAGAGATTTCTTTGTTTTTCGGCTGACAATTTTCCATGAAATTAAATTAAGATATTTCTTACAACTAGCAAAATTACAGTGACATTACATTGACTTTTATTGCCTAGAAGCAATGCGTTAGATCTTTATCTGATGAGAGTAATGGCTACCTTATTGATCACATCAGTATTATCATTCTGTGAGAGCTGTGTAAAAATCATCATCTTACAGAAATAACCTGTTAGCTATGGAAATTATTAGTATGCTGGCCACTGGTTGGTAGAGTCAGACTATGCCCAAGTTAGTAAGGCTTCCTTTTATTCAGGCTTGTTCTCCTTTGTACTGTCAGAAAGTTCAAATAAGATACTTTCCACCAGATTCTTCAGAAACTCTGTCTTCTGTAAATTTGAATTGCCCTCTTGATCACATAAAAGAACATCTGACAGGCATAATAGAGATGCAAGTTGCAGTGTCACTTTTGATTATCTAAAATTTAAATTGATTTGTTCAAGTATACTGTGAATAGTTGTGGATACCATTAGAAATTTCTCTTACCATTTTAGAAGTTTCAATGTAATGCATTCCTTTATTATATCTTTTTCAATTTAAGCTTCATAATATTATTTTTAAATAACTCTTTCTATAAATCGAATTTCTAAATAATCATTCAGTGCATACAAAAAAAATATTTCTAACTACTGCTATTCTCAGAATCTTGACTTTCAAGAGTCTTACATGACAAGTGAACACTGCAAAAATCCTAAAAAATGATTTTGAGAGGAATCAAAGGAGAATACTAAAATAGATGTTCTATCCTTGCAGTTAGTGAACTTGTCACCTTGGACTAGAAACCATATTTCAGAGCAAGGGAGCATGGGTCAGAGGATTTTGAGCTGTCATTTATGGGCATAAATATTCACAAAATAGTGGTTTATTTTTAAACTTAGAAATATAACAACAGGTTTGTCCTTAATACTTCTTTAGAAATGCATACTTTATAACTTACAAAATTAGTAAGATGAAAACTGCTGATGAAACAAAAGGATTTATGTTTTATGCTTGAATTAAAAACAACATAAACCATAGGAATTAATCAAATTCATTCCACAAACCATGTATCACATAGCCCAAGTATTATATTACAAACATAATACTTTCAGATAGTGCCCTAAAAAATTAATAATATTTGTGTCAGCTTGTCCTCTTTCCAAAGCAAACTAAAATAGAAAATTTAAAAGTATATAATGGATGGTAATTATTCTTTTGCCAGATTAATGTTACTTAAAAAAACAAACAAGCAAAAAAACAAACCCTCTTACAATTTAAGTAGGTAAGTCAAATGAAAAGTGAGATAGCAGTGTCACAGCAGATACTGCAATTATTCTATCACCATGGTTTTTATTTACTTTTATTTGAAGATGAAGATGTTATGGTAGGGAACACAACACAAGAATAGGACAGTGAAGCAACAGCAGGAAAAATGTGAAGGAAGAGAGTCTATAAACAGCCACAGAATTGTGGGATTTTAAGTCCATTTATTTTAATAAGTTCTTTTTATATTTTATAAAACATGTGTTTCCTCCTTCAGCGGAATTTTTATCATATAATATGCATCTGGAGGTCTTATGGTTTCCCTCAATGACCTTTGAATATTCAAACCGGGATATTCAACAGTTTGGTCCTTACCTTAACAACTCTCAGTATAGCAGTAAATTGAAGAATTTGCTGATTCCTTTTCAATGCAATAAGTTTTCTTTACCTATCTTTATCTGTAGACTGTTTTGTCTGGGAGAAGCTCACAGGTCATACTTTCTCGTTCCTATTCTTGTCAATATTCATCATTGGACAATCAATAATTTATCAGATGCTTTCCTACAGCAACACAAAGCAGCGGCACAAAACCAGCTCAAGAACATTTATGTTATTCATAGCTCTCTCATACACTCACTGTTATTGTGACATCTCAGCAGTGTCTTTATTTATGGAGCTATCATGCTGCTACCATGGACCTTTGGCCCAAAGCTATGCTGTAAGCCACTGGTGCCCATTTTGCACAATCCATTTTACTAAGTGGATACACTATGTCTTGGGAGAATTTCAGCAATGCTGCATTTCAGCAATGAGTAACAAGGCAGAATCTTAAAGGAAACAAAATCTTTTTGCTGTTTCATTGTAAGCAGTAGTTGTCACACTTGTGCATCAATTATTGTTGATTTCATTCTGGTGCTTTTATAGCAGGAGTTGCCTTGCTGCATGAATGGTCTAAAACGAGATCAAGTAAGAGTATTACCAGCATAGAAGAGCTATACCAACATTCCTTTTAATGAGACAATGCATTGCTTCGGGAAAGGAAGGTATTCCAACAGGGATTAAAGACTATTCTAAGCATTATTTCTTTCACCTAAGCAGATAACATGATTTAGAGATGAGGGTACCTCTTTGGCTGTGCTTTGTCTTGGGCTGTATTAGCAAATATTCAGAGAGCCAAGAGAAGTAATTCTTCCCCTCTGGCATTTTTAAGACTGTGTCTGGAGTATCACACCTACTTTTGAGCTCCACAGTAGAGCTCAATGGTCTGTGACATAGTCATGGAAGATAGAGGGGAGAGCTAATTTCTGTATAGAGGTGGGAGGGTATAGAAAAAAAGAATCAGCCTCCTCTTGGATGTGCACATTAGTAGGACATGAGGCAACAAAACCAATTTGGAGTTAGGAAGGGTTGATTGGATATTAAGGAAGAAGGAATTGACCCTGAGTGTGGTCCAGCATTGACACAGGTTGCCCACACAGGCTGTTAAACCTTTGCCACGGACATATTCAAAACAAAATAATATAAGGCCCTAGGCAACCGTCTAAGTCAAGCTATTTAGAGCAGGAGGCTGGTCTGGATGACCTTCTCAAGTACAATGCAACATGTAAGACTAAGAAGTCAATGATTTCACAAAAAACCCCAAACCACAGCCTAAAGAAATGCCTTACAATATGAAAGTGATAAAGAGAACACTACAGAATTTTATATCCAAATCATCTAATTTGCGTAACAGATGCCAGCATTTGGATCAAAAGGATAAACATAAAACCATTAATATATATAAAAGTATAATAGCATACATGTTTACCAAAATTCTTGATTATTATCAAAATAGCTAAGGAAATACTATCACATATTTAGGGCATCCTAAATGGTTTTTATTGCAATTATGCTTGTCATTGCAGTATATTTGCATTGTAATTGATACTCTTGGCTTAAGGTGCTCTGTGGCTGCTCTGCTGGCATCATATTTTATCTTATTTGTCAGCCACAGCTTGTAATATGTTATGACATGACATAAAGCTGCGCAACATAAAAAAGGAGAAAAAAGGAAAGTAATCCATTCTGACATCATTTCTGTAGTGCAAAACAATTTTTTATTCTAATTCAAGCCTCAGGAAAAATTACAACATATCAGTTGTCAGTCATGACTTGTGTTAATGCAAATATATTACCTCCTAAAAGAAAAAAAAGACTTCGGAGATGCTATTTCTATTTGTTATAAACAGCTATTTCCTTGGGTTTTATTGTATAAGGAGATTAGATGTCCTACATAAAGCACATTAAAAGTACATTTTCAAAACTGGCTTTGTTTTAACAGCATACTTTTAATTACTGTGCAAGTTTTTTTTCCATCACGTTGGCTACTATGATAGTAGAAGATGAAAATATATGTTAAATCCTAAAACTAGTAGATCAAGTCACACTAATTTGAATGAAAATAAAGCCTGGAAAAATAATGGAATTGGAAGCAGTCTCACTGAAAACAAAAAAAATATCCTTTGAAGAAATAATTTCAGCATTTTTCCTCTTATAGTGTCCATGATTATATCATCTCCCATATGTGGATACATTTGTCATCACATGTACATTTTCAAAGAGAATTTAAATGAATGTTAGTTTTTTGCTTACTTCTTGATAGACTATCTTCAATCTACTGCAGTTTTAGAACTCCTAGTTACAGTAGCTACACTATTTTTATTTTTTCTGGAGAAATTGCGTATTTTTATCCCCATACATAGATTATATATCATTCTAATAATTTTGGTATGCACAATATTTTAAGGACTTAATTGACAAAAGACTTTAATGACTTTTTAAGTGTTCTGCTGATAGATTTATAGTGCTTTCATAGAAACTAGCTCTTAGGTTTAAAAGATAAATGCTTCTGGTAGTTTAAGAATGACTGTCTCTGTAATACACATAATGTGCGATCAATTGGTGGTTTGCATACCCAGTTTCATATGCTTAAATTTCTGTCTTTAAATATAATTGCAGCAGCAGGCCAAAGGAGACCTAAATACTTGGATTAGCACAGACAATCTCAAACCACAATGACAAAGAATATCTGAGAGAGGAAGAAATTGTCAACTGTCTACTCTGGGTGACTTCACAATACATGCAGCATAAGGTTATATGTATGAATGTTTGAATTGCTCTTCTATTCACAAATCAAGTATGGACATAATAAATTTTGGTATAATTCTATATAAGATTTTAAATTCAAAGGTTTTTTTTTTCTTAAATTAAGACTCAGACTAGTTCCATCAAATAACCCAGGTGACTGGCTAAGTAGAGGTCTAAGAAGATTTAAGATTTCTCTTGGATGGGTTTAAAGAATCATAATTTATGTTATAAATTCTAGTATGCTCACAGTTCCTACTCTCTGTCAAACTCACATATTTACCTTCATAACAAATAGATGAGAAATGGAATCCTTTTATGGCAATCCAATCTTTACCAGTTGTATTTTCAATATAAAGTTATCTACTTTGATTTAAGTGTATTTCAATGAGATTATTATTTGGGGCATTAAAACACAACAAATCATTGAGTTGCCCTGATATATCTGTAGTGTCTCCTGTATCCTTAATTTGACATTTCCCATTTCTGTCATCTCTAATTCATTACCACAAATGTTGGTGCAGATGACCAGTCTGTGCTGGCAGCTTCCATCATGCTCCTCATTTAAGCACAACCAGGTTTTTTCTATTGCTTTCCATCATTCTGCCTACAAATACAAGAGCAGTTTTAAATGTTTTTCACTTCAAAAGTCTCTTTAAGTTTTTCTTGTCCTGTGTTGCATTTACAGAGTTACTAATAGCCTAAATATTCTGTGCTCTTCTCTACTACAATTCTTCCTGTAGTTTCATTGTCTAAATTTCCTTTAAGACCATTTTCAATGTTTGTGCAGCATGAAGCACAATGGGGTGAGGGTCTCTGAACAGGACCCTATGTTATCCTGATGGTATGCTGATAAATGTAAACCCACATGATCCACAATCAAAGCTTGGTGATGAGTTGGGGTTTTTTTTTCCTGTTTAACTAGCTGTGACTAATTATTAGGAGTTTTAGACAGTTTTTAAATTAACGGATTTATAAATGGAATGAAAGGCAGCTTTTGCTATAATGATGAATGTTTACAGATTTGTACTGGAAATTAATAAAAACAATAAAGACAGGTATAAGTACCGCTTAGAGGTTTTGTATTCAACTGAAATCAGAGGTAAGGAAAACCTTTTCAATAATAAATCATTCAGTGTACAATTTGTTCCTGCTTGGTTCTACTGCCACACTGGATTGCTTATACCCAATATATTATTTCACAGTGTGGTATATGAGCAAGTAAGGAAGAGAAGTTTGTAATGTTTATTTTTGCTTGTCAACTCTTGCAAATTGGCTTTTCTGTCAAGATTTAAAACTTGCTATTAACAACTGTATTCTTTTCACTGCTCATATACTGAGGGAATTTAGTCAGTTTGCATATTTTATAAACTGAAGGAAAAATAAACAAAAGAAAAAAGAAAATAAAATCAGGAAGCAGTCCATGTTTCTAAAGGCATTGCCAAAGGGTTTCCAGCCTGAAGACTGCTTAAAAAAAACAAACAAACAAGCCAAAACAACTTTGGAGACATTTTAATCTCAGTACAACATGGCCATCATCAGCCTGAGGAATGCCAAGTGTGAGATTAAGTATGTTTACTAACTTGAGATCTAATTAAAAAGCTGTGTGACGAAAGAAATTAAGGAAAACATTTATTATTAAAAAAAAATTCTCTAAATTAAATCCTAGCTGCTGACAGAACTTGGACTAAGAATAAAGCTGAGGAGTTATATTTTATTCAATGTTGAAGACAGGCACATAGGAGTGTTCTTCTGTGGGAGATGCATAAAATCTATTCATTTAAATGAAAATACATATATAAATTTTCCCTTATGCCCTACTCACCTCCAGCAGAGTAGACAGGTATTTGGTTTTTTGAAAAGAAGTAATTTTTTAAGAAATACCTTTAAGAATTACCTTTACAGAAATTGTCACATTTGTTGCTGAAGTAATTGAAAAGGCAACTGAGGGCTTTCAGAAGATTATCAGCATTTTAATGAGTTGAAAACTTGTCTTTCACTAATACATTAGAATAATGAGCCTGGTTTCTTAAAATTTGCCAACTTAAAAACATGCCACTGAAATATTCAGAAGTGATTTGAGAGGAAGATGAAGGATCTAAGCTCTTAGAGAAAGAATGATGACTTTTGGGGCAAGGGAAAAGCTTTCCCTGTGTTTATTTCCCCCTGCAAGCACATCATTAGGTTACACCTGCCCCGATTTTAGTTTGACATTTGCAAGAGTCATTCTAGCCCATTGCTAATTGTTACAATTGTTTTGTATAAAAATTGTTACAAAGAAAACTATGTCATGGTATCACATACTGTGTCATGTATAAGGGTGGTAAATTCTAATGGGAAAGTTGCCTGAAGTACTTACATTTTTTAATCTTGTTTAAATCTCATTTGAATGAGCATTTTAACTATTTCCCCCCTCAAATTCTACCTATTTACTTATTTTTCAGAGGCTGATGATTTATAAGCATAAAACATCCTGTAATCTGTTTCATGAATGTTCCTGTCTTTTTGACTCTTTATTTCCTTCAGCAGCTTTCTGTTACTTTTTTAAGAGTTTTTTCTCTTTCACTATAACATTGGTCATTCCTAGTTTCCAGTAGATGCACCAGTGGTGGTGGACCTTTTCCTTAATGTGTACTAGTTTCTGTTTTCTTCAAATTCCATCATTATTGTCCTTCTAATAAAGACAAAGTTAATAGGTTAACTCCGTAGATCTTAATGAAAGAACTTAATTTCCTCTTAGTTCAAAAGCAATAAATTTAATGTTTCCTTGTCTCTCGATGTTTATATGATACATTTGTGTTAATATTAATCATGGTGTTGTAAATTACATACATACTATCATAGAATAACAAAAAATCCTCTAAAATTATTGATTCCAAATGTTAACCCAACACTGCTGTGTTCACCACTAAACCATGCTCCCAAATGCCACATCCACATCCTTTCTGAACATTTCCAGGGATGGTGACTCAACCACTTCCCTGGGCAGCCTGTTCCAGGGCCTGAAAACTCTTTCCATGAAGAAATTTTTCCTAATATTCAATCTAAACCTCCCTTGGCGAACCCTAAGGCCATTTTCTCTTGTCCTTTCACTTGTTACTTGTGAGAAAAGATGGACCTCTCCCCTTGCTACAGCCTCCTTTCAAATAGTTATGGTGAGCAATAAGGTCCCTCCTGAGCTTTATTTTTCTCCACACTGAACAACTCCAGCTCCCTCAGCTGCTCCTCCTAAGACCTGTACTCTAGACACCTGTATTTTGGTGAAAACACAGTAAATTGATTGCAATGTCATCGATATTGGTGTTATTAGATGAGGCATAAATTAGAATGGTAGTTTTAGATCAAATTGATTGAAAACAAGCCTATATTTAAATTCATTTAGAGCAGAGCTTGATTGAGTATTTTGCTTATCTTAGATATGTTTTGGAAAGACAATATTTAATATTTTAGACTTCACCTACAGAGATTACTCAAATAAGATTATCGACTGTTGCATATTGATTTTAATGTGTCATTTAAAATGTCACAATATTATTAAATTTTAAGCAAAGATGTACAGGAGAATCTATGTATCCCAGGTCTAAATGGCAACACAATTTTAGACTAAGTAAATTAACATATTGATTATTAATTAATATAAAATCAATTATTAATAAATTATATTTTTTCAATCATTTTCAAAACACCTATTGTTCTTGGAAAATTTAATAGTAAAAAAAAAAGTTGAAGTACATGACTCCAGTGATTCCATCTTCTGGAGAGAAATAGAAACATGATCACAGGAAGAACAAGGCATGAGCCTGCAACATTTTTCAGAACATCAGCTTGTCTTGAAAGAGACAGGAATAAAATTATTAATAACAGAGCTAGTAAAAAACATTCATGACTTTGGAGACTGGAAAGACCAGGATTGGACCGATTTTCTTAGTATTCTTTGTGTCTTCTGAGTCTCTGTGTTGGTTTTGCACAGCCTGATTTTTGGTAGTGGGGGGCCAAGGAGGAGGCTCCTGTGAGAAGCTGCTGGAAGCTTCCAGCATCTTGAGCAGAGCCAATCCCTGATGGCTCTGAAGATGGACATGCTGCTGGCCAAAGCTGGGCCAGTTAGAGATGGTGGTAAAGCCTCTGTGATTACATGTTAAGGAAGAAAACCAAAACAAAGTGAGGCAGAGTTTTTTAGGTTTTTTTTCTACTAGTCAGAGAAGAGGAGGAGGTGAGAACATGTGAGAGAAACCACATGGAGACACCAAGGTCAGTGCAGAAGGAGGGGCAGGAGATGCTCCAGGTGGCAGAGCTGAGATTCCTCTGCAGCCATGGTGAGACCGTGGTGAGGCAGCTGCGCCCCTGCAGCCCTTGGGGATCCATGGGGGATGCAGAGATCCACCCACAGCCTTGGGGATCCATGGGGGATGCAGAGATCCACCCACAGCCTGTGGGGGAGGTTCTCACACCAGAGTGGGTGACGCCTGGAGGAAGCTGTGATCCAGTGGGAGACCAAGTGGAGAGAGGTCCCTGTTTCCATGCTGGAGCAGCCTGTCCTTGGAGGACTGCACCCTGTGGAAGAGAGACCCACACCACAGCAGTTTTGGGAGGAGTGTGTGCCTGTGGGAGGGACTCACATTGCAGCAGGTGTGGTTTGGCTGCTGGGGTTTGGAGAAGTTGACAGAGAACTGTCTCCTGTGCAACTGACTCCTCCCCTTGAGCAGCAGAGGAAAACCTCAGGTGATGAAATGACCAAATCCCTATTCCCTGTCTCCCTGCACTGTCGGTAGGAAGGAGGGAGAGGCTGGGGGAAGAAAAGTTGTTTAAAGTTTTATTTAAAGTCCTCCTCTGATTTTATTAGTAATAAATTCACATTGAACCTTTAATTTGAGCCTGTTTTGTCCTTGGAGTGTTTTCTCCTGGTCCTTATCTCAACTCATGCACACTTTGTTAAATTTTTCTCCCCTCTGCCCAGCTGTGGCAGGGGAGGGTGAGTGACTGACTTTCGTGGGTGCCTGGAGCTTGGCCAGTGTCAAACCACAGCAGTTTTACTTTGAGGCATGCAGACATTCAGACTGTGTACACAAGTTTCTTTTTAACAATGTGGTGGAGAGCTGGTTTATTTTAGATCATCCCAAATGTTCTATAGCTTATGGAGGATATTTAATGATTGTCTGGGGTACCAAAAGTAATTTTTAATCTTAATTTCTTTGTTTGAAAAGTATCTTCAATGAAACGATTTTCTTAAAGTCCATACTTCATCAGCCAGTATTTACATTGGAAAACACCTCATCTCTGAAAAGAACTTAAAGATGGTTCATTTGAAAGATTGGGTTATTTCACACACAGAAAATTGCTGGTGACTTCATAATTTTGCCACCTGACATCTAATCCATATTACTGTTATTTTCTTTATAAGCGGCTGGTAGCTGATGCTGTGGCCGAACTGATAAGGAGCAATAGATCTTCAAATCCTTTGAGAATTTACAGGTATTCAAACAGAATCAATGTCACAGTGCATCTTAATTTTCTGCTGCTATGACATTCAAGTTTTGAAGAGCCATTATAGCTTGGATAGACAAAAAAGATGGAAAATTTAATATCTCATGGCAGAAATAAAACTTTTTTCCCCCCACTTAAATATTACCACCTAACAGTTTATGAAATATAGCATCCTATGGTGCCCAGGTGGCTTCCTCCCCTGGTATCTTGATTAAATATTTACTTTGTTAAAGAGTCAACAGAGGACAGAAAAAGCTCAGAAAATGCATTTTTAAACATTCTCTAAAGGTTCATATTAAAAAGGAATTTTAAACAGAACTCTGTAAAATGCATTATATTTGCATTAAAAAAAATTCACATCATGTTTCTTGAAAATTTAGACAGTTGCACAAGCTTAGGTTTTGAATTATTCATTCACAGATATTTGCTATGTAAAGACATAGAGAGGGAAAAAAACACCAACCACAAAAAAAGGAAAAAACCTCCAGATCCTGTTTCAGATATCTTAAATGCCAATTAGCAGTTACAAATAAATTACATCAACCATGGCTACATGAGTTCATCATGATCCCGTGAGAGAAAATAATTCTATCCACTTTGGACAGGGGTTCTGAGCAATCTGTTGTAGTTTAAAATGCCCCTACTCATTGCATGGGCATAGGACTACATGATCTTTAAAGGTCCCTTTCAATCCAAAATATTTTATAATTCTATGATCTGAAATTTATTATTAAAAAAATGTCATGCAAGTTTTGAGGAAGGAATTTGTGTAAAGGAAGTCTACAAAAAAAGGAATATTATTGCAAAATTGCAGTAGTATTTGGATTGATCTACAATAGCGGTTGGGTGGTTTTTTTATTTTATTTTATTTTTTTTTTTTCTTTCTGAATTATTCCCAAAATGAGATGGTGTTTAAAAATTCTAAGGCGTTTCAAAGAAAAGAAGAAATTAAATATCCTCATTTATTTAAGTGAGAAATACAGACATAAGTAAGACTTGTCAAAAAGTAGACGAGTTGTCTGTGGCTACACTTTAAGAGAAAACCTGTTTTTTCTCTGGAGGATTTGCTCAATAACTACTATCAAAATGCAGTCCTTCTTATTCCTGTGGCAAGATAAAGCACCAGGTGTAATCTGAAGGCATCATTTATTAGAAGTTATCATGTGACTTGATCTCTTTTCTGGATTGACCAGAAGGCAAGATTTCCCTTTGCATCAGTTTTGTTTGTTCTACTGTGATAAATAAAGAAGCGTGGTAAGAATCACATTGAAATTAACCAGATGATTTTTTTTTTTCCCACAAGCCTTAGAAGGACGGTTTGATAGTAAGATTTATTTCTAGCATTGCACCATGTCAGTCCTATGCAAAGATTGTTAGTTTCCAAAGAATGTAAGAATGGACCTAAACCTCACGAGATTAGACATATAAGACAATCTTGTTAGCCTTACTAATTTATGTTTCTAGCATAAATCTCTTTTCCATTTTAAGATTATAAAAATTGGTAAAATACTGTTTGAGCTACATCTTTAAAAATTGGATTCATCATAGATAGTAAAAGAACACCCCAACATGATTCAAAACAGAACAGGGGATTAAAATATCCAACATGAACCCATGAGGGAAGCCATTTCATGTGAAAGAGACAGAAGATAAAGCTTGGGAATATGCTTCAGGTGGGCACTATGTTGTCAGCGCAGATTGTTTTGCCCACAGAGGAGCAAAGAATTGCTTATAGTTTCTTTTTAGCTGTATTACTGGTCTCTTACCAATTAACAAAAACCAAAATAGTGCAACAAAACCCCACAAACAAACAAACAAAAAAAAAAAAAAATAGCAAATGAACAAAAGCAAAAGCATAGTCAAAGTGCATTCTCAAAGAAATGTTCATATTCAATCCTGGCTCAGAAGTTAAGGTGAATCAAACCAGTAGGCAACTTCCAAGAATGATAGTTCTTAGAAGTTTGCTTAACCAGCAAAAAAATGTGATCAATAAAATGGGAGTTGCTTTGTGAGCAGTTTTTAATATCTGAAGACTGGTAAAATTGCTGAGTTTAAGAAAGTAAAAAAAAAATAAAATATTTTTGACAAGTTAACATGAACTCTTATATTTCAAAGTAGAGCCCTGGACTGTATTTGCCAACAGGTCACTATCACTTATTCCTCTTGCTGTTTTGAAGGGCCTGCTTTTAAAGGGTTATTCCTAGTGTAATTCATATTTGTTCCAGTCTGGTGTATATATGTGCAAAGTGGTGAGGGAAAGATGTGTTTTTAGAAAACATCCAGAATTACACTTTCCAGAAAACAACAAAGACTTTGTTAGAGATAACAAAGCTACAGAGAAAAAGATGCAAGAATTTTAACTATACACTTGTCATAACCTGGTTATTGTTTATTTCTTCCTTTATAGTAATTTCTTCCATGTTCTTATTCATAGTTGATGCAATAATATTTTTTAAAATTATTACAAAGTAAGTTCTGGCTCTTTTAAATGGAATGCCTATCATGTATTAAAATGCACAAATAGATTCCATAGATCTGGATGTGTCTGTTTTAATATTCTGGTATCATTTTTTAATGGACTTTGAAAACCAGTGCTGTAGACAATTTCATTGAAGAGTTTCCTTAATTGTGAAGAAGTTGATATATCACAGTCATAGTTGTCTTTCTGTAAATGCAAATTTCAAAAAGAATCTAAAAAAATAGAAAAAATAGCAGCAGAAAATAAGGATGATTTTATAATCCAATACAATTACTGTCACCATAGTACACAAACCTTTTTTTTATTTGGAGGTTTTTGGTTTGGTCTGGTTGGGTGTTTTTGGTTTCTTTTTGTTTTGTTTTGTTTTGTTTTGTTTTGTTTTTTAAAGATGCAGACACAAATTATGATTAACATTAAGATGCTTATGGAATTAATCTTATGTGACAAAAGCAACAGTGACCATAAAAAAGACAGTATTTTTTTTTCAAGTAAAACTACTTCTAGAATCATTATGTAGTACAAAGGATAGAATATCTAAGTGTTTTTTCCACTTCAATCAGACAGTAAAATAAAAAAGAGAACAAGATCAAAATAGAGAGACCTTCAGCATTGAAACAGAAAAACAAGCAGAAAGAGAATTTGGTAAATGAAACCATCTATACTAAAAATCTATGCTGAGACGTTGGTTACTACTGAGATTTAATTAACAGCTCAGTACTGGGAGAAGAACCAATTATACAAGCACAGAGATTTAACTAGACAGGCTGAATCCTCAACTGCCTCAACCTTTTCAAAAGATTCTTGATTAGAGAGAGAAAGAGATTTTTGCTTTCCTTGTTTGTTTTCAAAAAGTAGCCAAACCACTAAAAATAATTCCTGGAAAGATTGGAAATTAATTTTATTTTGCATTGCCATCCAAATTTTAGAGTGTATTTTAACATGCTGAAGTTAAAAACCTTAATAAAGGTTGTTCCCTCTACACATGTTTTCTGTACATGTTATGATTGTTCCATATTTGTGACATAGTAGTGAGCTGATCTTTCTCTATGGATAGACCCAGGAAAATCAGAAACCATGAAAAGTCATCCAATGTAAAATCATAAATAAGTCTTCCTTATTTTTTAAACATATTATACCTTCAAAATTTCCATGAATATGTTTATTTTCCTTTCATATCACTAGATGATGCTCGTTGTTTAAAAGTTTCCTCTTTATAGGACTATAGTATACTACTTGAGCAATGAAAATATTATTATTGATTTACTATTTTGATCAGAAAAGCTTATTAAAATTCTTAATATACAGGCTTTAACTCAATTCTGAAAGGTACATGATTTCAAATGCCTACAAAGCTAATTTGTAGCAGAAGCACCTGCTAAAGTTTCTACATTAATTTCAAATCCCTGCATTGACTGTCTACAGAAATGACATTAAATTAAATATTCTTCAGTAATCATCAAATTCTTTAGTCATAAAGTTTGAGTTTGTCTCTTAGACCTACTGCTGCCATACACTGGAATTCTCTCAGTTGTTCCCAAAGACAAGCAAGTGTGGAGTATCTGACACTTCTAGGACAAGAACTAGAAGATCTTGAGAATCTGAGTTTTCTATAGTTTTCCATCTGTGAAGTCAATGTTCAAATGGTTCTGAGTTCTGCAGGCTTGTGTTTAAATCCAAATGATGGGGTTTTGATCTCTTTGTTGTCAGCTACTGTCCTTACATTGCTATAACCTGGTACACGGAAAAAAGAAGTGGGATTAAAACACAACCACACAAAACTAGCAAAAGGAAAAAGTTCAGAACTCTTCATACCCAATAAATAGTGCTCACACACCCCTTTTGAATTCGCCAATGATTCAATTTTTATGTGGTTTAAACCACATTTGTGGTTTGATGGAGCTGCTCTTTAGATGAGAAAGAGTCTGGAGGTGGGAAAGGTGAAGACTTGTATTTTTTTCCTCAACACGTGCTCTAGAAAAAAGAAGTCTTTTATTGGATTTTGCTCATAGCACGATGACTCCAGCCCTATCAGTGTGCTTATCTCCTCAGAAAAGTTGTTGCTGTCTGCAATTAATAGTTTAAACCCAGATACATTAAAAGTCCTGATTAACCAAAAGCATGTCTGTTTAAATCATGTTTTGATCTGACTTGTTGACCAGAAGCAAAACATTGGTTTTCAGTGTGAATCCCCCAATATCTTAGATTTTATAGCGTCTCACTGAAAATGCAATTTTTTTCTTGTCTGTATTCCCACAGAATCTAATTTCTTGGCCTGTATCTTTCAGAAAGTCATCAGTTAATGTTACTGAGATAATGATACTTACTCCCATGATCACAGAAACCCGTGAGGCTAGAGAAAAAGACATTTTGAATACCTGTATCTAGAGAATTCTGATTGCAATAAAATCTATATGAATAATATAATTTGATTTTGGTATAACTATGGAAATCCAGAGTTATTTGGAACATCTGGATGCTTAGCACAACAGGCAATAAAATTAGCAGCTTCCTAACAAGAAGATTTTTAAATATGCATAGTAATAAGTATCATTCCACAGAATATACATCAACAAAGCAGAACTTTTGAGATTTATGTGGTTTATTCCCTGAAAACTACTGTCTGTCTGCATTTAGAGCTAAAAATGTCTGTTCCCCTTGTAAGGTGTTACAAAAGTCCCTTTTGCTTTTCTAAGTAAATTATTTTTCTGTAGCCTGAAGCTGTTAACAGTACCTGAAGAATTAATAATGGTTTTGGCATAGGTCAGCATATGTATCCTGCCAGTTCTCTCTCCCACTGAGCACACATGCTAATACAGGACTTGTGACTCCACTGGGGTTTATTACATTTGCTTATGGTGAAGATGGTAGAAATCTTAAGTGCCTAGAGAAACAGGAGGCCACCAAAAAAGATGTTGATGGAATAGAACAAAAGAAATAGAAATTTTCTGGGCTCCATCAAAAAGCCCTTGGAAGAGTTGGGGTTATCACATACTCCTTCAGTGCCCCACTGAGGAGTTTTCACTTCTCCCTGTGACAACCTGGCAAAATTAACTGATTTTACCTACCTGAAATTTTAGATGGAAGTTTGAAAAAGCAAAATAACGAAATCTGATGTTAATTCAAAGATGTTGTTTGATTAGCTGCTGGTTTATAAGTGTATTGAATTTTCTAGTAGGTTTGAAAAGTCAAGTGTTGTTCCAGTACACTTTTGGGGGTGGGAGGATTGTGTTTTCTTCAGGCTTCCTTGTAAGGGTTCATGAAGCTGCTCTGGAGACCAGATTTAGAAGTTTCAGGAAAATTTGATTAATAGGGCTGAGAACTTTCTGATTATGATTGGTTTTACTTTTCTTTCCTGCTATGAAAATGAGGCCAGAGCAGGGCCCCATTATAGAAGTCACTGTGCAAACATGTAATAAAATGCTAATCCCTGTCATAGAGACTTCACAACCTAAATAATAGCTTGACATTTCAACAATCCTAATATAAGGTATATAAGTGAAATTTTATTCTTGTTACAAAAGAGATCTTTAAGCCTTAAGAAATGCATATTAATATGAAAACAACTTGCCTTAGAAATTAATATATTTTAAATTATAATTTTAATAAAGGTGTTTAATTTTGAAGTGATGGATATTGTGTTATAGCAAGATGTCGCCTTTTTTAATTTAAGAGGTAAATTTTTGCAAATATTTTTTAGAGGACATAAGAGAAACTTTAATGGAAATAACCAGATATTTTCCATATGAAAACATGTTAAATTTCTCCTTTTGGGGAGATCTTACATTAGCTTGGCACTAGATTTTCAATCATGAGTTAAATTACAGTATTACTAGTTCTAAAGATCAAATTAAATTTCATACCATGAAGAGTTTGTTTGATCACTACCTTAATTTCTGTTCTATCCAAATTGAAATATTGAATTTTATTTTGCAGAAGATATTCTGACTCGGTTTAGACATGTCAACCTAACTTTAGTGATACTACCAGAATGCCTGTAGACTGTTGAAGCTGCCGAGAAAAATCAAGTGAAAGGGGATGTGATGCAGGATAGCAGTGCTCACCTACTGTGATGTGTGCTGACAGCAGGTGGTGCTCTACCTTTAAATTAAGGCGAGCTGCAGCTCCCCCATCACATCTGCCTGTACAGACAAGGACGGGTCAACCTGCATCTGCCCTCCTTGGTAGGAGGGCACATGAAACCTGAAGTGTATTTTTTGTTTTGTCTTAATCGGTATGGATTCACATAAATACGTGTTTATATGTATGGTGCATGTTATTTCTGTTTTTTTTTAGTGTAGAAGGTCTTGTGGGAGTTGTCCTCTTTGTGAGGGTTTACAGAGCTATCAGTTAGGTGCTTAATGTTCCAGTTAGAATTAATCTTCTCAGATATGACACTCTTCCCATAGAGGGGAAACCTCCTGGTTATTTATGTAATGCTTTGAAGCCTGAGGTGGATGAGGCATATGGAGCTGCCTACAGTGGAACAGCTCACATCTGTGACAGCTTTTTCTTTGGTCATTATTGCTGTTTTTAGGTGCCTTGAAGGCGCCTTCTTTTTTTTTTTTTTTTTTTTTTTTTTTTTTTTTTTTTTTTTTTTTTTTTTTTTTTTTTTCCCAGATATACTGAGAGGACAACAAGGCACAGCCATATTAATTAATTTTCCTGGGGAAATTTTGGGCTTCCCTCCTCAAACAAGTTGAACTGCTTCTCCACCTGTATGGTTTGCACAAGGGTGTAGATGGTGGTGAGGTGTTTCACTTCTCTATGTAGAACTAAAGCTGAATTTAAATGTCCCTGATAGAATAGTCCAAGTAAGTAATAAATTACAACAAATTACTACATTCCTAGAGGATCTTGTGAAGATATCCCAGTGAACGGTTTGTTATATGAAATATAAACAAATTCATTTAATCTGTCTCAAGGATGGGCTGACAGTCTGGTTAATCAAATGCACAGAATGTTACAAATCTCTTGAGATTTCTCCCTCCACAATAATTTTTAAAAACAAAGTTTCTTTTCTGTATTAATATAAGTCCACTGGCAAACAAGAGGTTCAAATAGAATATCATATCTCTACCTGCAGTGTATGAAAAAGTTTACAGCTCTTTATGAGATCTAATATGCAAATTCTGTATCTATAGGATTAAAATATAGTGACTGAATTGATGAATTTCCTGGTTGTGAAGTATTATGAATGATAAGTCACAAAATGGACTTGTTAATTAAAATCCAGCTGAACATTATGAAAGTATCACTACCACTGCATTGATTACATCTACAGACTCCCTTTTCTATTTAATGAGACAAAGAAATAATAATAAAAAATAGAGTCTAGTATTTGATCCTGATGGTACCTTAAACAATTACCAAAGTAACCCACTGAATACCTATTTAAATACTTGCCTGGTAAAGCTAAATGAAAGCAACAGTATTTATTGTATTCAATTTAGAGCCAAATGGATGTAAGGAAGAACATTACTGACAACCTAATTATCACTTGGAGCTGGATGTGTGATACACTTATTCTTGAAACTTAGAGAGCTTTCAGTTCTATTGATAGAGAAGCAAAGAATGATGAATTCTTTCAATAAAAGCAGTGGTTAGTACTAGGGTTAAACTGCATACTGTATTATTATTGTTCTGCAGTTCAAACAAAAGAAATACTTGTCAATAAGAGATTGAGCTAATTACTTTTTAACATAAATGAAGAAAATAAAAGAGATTTTTTAGTGTTTCTTTAGCTTTCTTATATATGCTATTAATAAAATGTGTTTTGGTTATATAACTGTTTTCAGGACTGCTGCTCATGTTGAGGGTTTTTTTCTTAGATAGCATTAAAAATTAGAAGAACCAAAATAAATGCAACTCTTTTTTTGCCTTGTTGCATATAGCTAAGATTTAATTTAACATTTTTATACTAGTCAATTAAGACCCTAGTGTTTCTCATCCTATGAGATATGGAAGGTACTATCTGAAGAGCATGGGCTAGAACCTCGTAAAGGATTTCATTGCTTTTAAAAGTTTCTCTTAAGCATACATTACTTGCATATCTTTAAATTGTTACTGAACTTTTGGATAAAATATATTTTCCCTTTTTTATTACATCTGAATATGCATCATATTTGTTCAAAGTGAGTGTTACAATAGAAATGTATATTCTAGAAGGAAACATCCTGGGCTTACTGGTGCTAAATTCATAAATTCTGCAAAAGACTAATTAAAAGTAAAACAAAACAACAAACAAAAACCAAACATGCAATATGCAAGCTTCATTTTGCCTCCTTCAATAATGCTCTTTTCATCATATGCTGGATCTTGTTTAAACATTTACCTTACTCCTTCTTCAGGGCTGATGTTTTATGAATCATCTTACAGATGATCAATAAAATATTATTCTATTAAAATTTCAGAAAATAATTGGAATAATATCATGCTTGCAGTAAATGTCACTGAAGTTCACTGCAGTTCTTTTGGAACAAAGCTGATACAGCCATTAGCAGAGAAACCCAGAAACAGCTTGTACAGCTTTAAAAGTATGCCTGTCTAGACAGCAGATGAATGGAGAAGAATTTCTTCCTGCATTGGCCTTGAGCAAACTCTATCCAAAATCACAAGTACTTATATAAGCCAAGACTGCAGTGACCAGACAGGAGAACTTAAAATTCTCACTGTAGATTTTATTTTATGTAATCATGACTTCATTACATGTTATAAATGAACATATATCTTACGTGTTAGTGAAAGAGTGAAATAGTGAAAGAGTTCAGATAAATCACGTTACTTCACAATGGTTGCAAGCTAAGAACATACAGTGTACGTGAAAGGCAACTCAGCAGATGCCTGGTAAGCCACAGTAACTTGATTCATTATCAATTCCCCGGGAAGCGAGGCCACAAATCCTATAAAGTTGCATAGGTTAAACTCTCAAGAGGTTTTCACAGATTCCTGGCATAATGTACTCAATATATGTCTGTCAACATATTGATATTTGTGAGTTTTAGCTGAACTCCCTATAAAATAGCTTCAAAAGAGAAATTCTGCTCAAGATTTATCATTATAAATGATAAAGAAGGTACAGCTGATATTGGATGCATCAGAGTATGGGGTCAAACCTCAGGAATCGGGCTAGGAAGATGTAATCAACACCGTCTCTAAGTGTTGGCATGGACTTGATAAAAACCTCGGGGGAAAGGAAGAGAAGACAGCAGCTTGAGCAGCTGTTTTCACAGCGTGCCAACATAACCTCAATAGGAAGTAAAAAAACTGGAGAGAGAGAGGATGGATCTCGTGCCGACAGTGCAGAACCTGGAAGGGTTCCCCTAAGTCAGCACATGCAGAGAACCTGGTGCCATTCCAAAAAGTACTGCCTATGAGCTGTGAGGATAAGCAATTAAGAATGATGGTAAAGAGCTCAGAGCAGCAGAGATCTCACTGAGCCATCTCTGCCACGCAGCTCTGACTCCAGAGGATCAAACACTGAATAACGACATGCTTTAACTGGAGGAAGCTTAATACAAAGCACACATATATTCAGTCCTGCTAAATCAGCCTCTCAATCTAAAGACAATGGCAAAAAAAGAGGCATTTTCAAGCACAGCATACTTCTTGTTTTACTGATGCCTGAGCTTACATCATTTTCCATTGGCATAGTTAATAAGAAGTAAAATATGTGGAATCTGCTTGTGACATGAGAGGTTAAAAAGGGGGCAGCACACTGGGATGAGCTTGGAGGAGCTAGTATTTTCCAGATTGTATCAGAGGGCTAAATGATTTGTTTCTTCAATTGTCCCATCAGTGACTTAAGCCACTGACTGTCAAAATTTTCTTTGATCCATTCTCAAATGAAAAAAATACTAACATTTCCACATTCGCCGTGTAAGATGCTTTACTTTTTTACATTTAATCTGCTCTTTTGTGTGGAAGTTTTCCACATCTCACTGATTGGAATCCAGAAGAGTAAGCAAAACTTGGTCAGCAAGCAACAGTTTCCTGAGGTTTCCATTTAAGTTTTGGACATTTATTAAATTAACTAAGTCATTCAGAGCAGTCACCCAAAAGTGACTTTAGGGATCCATATTGCCAAAAGGAAAAGCAAGGTTAATTATTGGCTTTATTATTAAAATAAATAATATTTCAGAGAATTTATTGGTTTCAGCCCTGACAGGATAGGTGCAAAATGAGGAAGCATTAATCTAAAACTTTAGGGAACGGTTAAAGAAAAATCATTAGTTTTGTTTCCTTTCCAAATCAGAAAATGTTCACAGTTATTATTTCTCTGTATAAAATATATGGAACCTGGCAGTAAATTCAGGATAGTACGCTTGGTTAATTTATCATGTTAATTTGAATCTATATGAAAAAAAATGTTTACCTGTCTTTTTATCTACCCTAACAAATAAGATTTTCTAAGGAAGTAAATCTACATACCATTTTTTCTCTGAAGTCTTTAATGATCCTCAGACCTTAAAACCAATTGGATTTTCTTTTACCAGACACCTTGCTTCTCTTGCTAATGTTAATAAAGCTCTTAATTTTATTTTATTTTTCCATTGGCAGGAAAAAGGTGAATAGGAACTCTCAATCACAACCTTCTCCCCAAGATTTTTGTATTCCCAGCTTTCCCAGAACAGGCAGAGACAAGCTGGCAGTCAGCCTGGAGGAGAAGGAGGAGGGGTTGACAGTCAGGGCACTCAAGCTCCAACAACTTGCCAGAGAAGTGCATGCCAATTTTACTTTTCCCCTGCAGTGAGAAAATTAGTTGGATAAAAGCCTTTCAGACAGGCAACAGGCAAACTACTTTTTTTTTCCATCGCACACCCAGTATGGGATTTTTCTAGAAATCATCCTCTCCTCATCTCACTGATTTTAAAAACATTATCTTTATCCCAATTTGCTCCATCAAAAATACCTGCAAAAAGCATGTAAGGAGAAACAGATGGAGGCAGATAGTGTTGGAGAGAAGACTGAAGCCTGAGTAGCTTTGCATGGTTAATTGGCTGGTTAATAGCTCAAATCATTTTACAGTATTACACAGTAGCTGAAAGATTCATGTTGAGGTGGAGTTGGTTAAAGCAAGTGCAGCACAGGATTTCAGAGGTCCACTGCACTTACAGAAAAAAGGGTGCTGACTAGTAAAAAATAAAGAATATTTAGAAGGAGAATAGCCACATTGTGTGGCTGTTGGAATCCCCAATCTAAGCTTATTTTTGCTAAAAAATGTCAATTAATGGATTTGGTTAAGCTTCTATATGTAGTGTATAAACATAGTAAATGCAAAGAGCAGCTTTGAAGACCAACAAATAGGCTGTAGGAAAGAAAAAAGCATTCAGCAGCTGTGTGCCTAAATAGTATGGAGGAAGACACTGCATTCTATCTTCTGTAATTGCTAGTTACAGAGCTTCTGGAATTTATAGACCACAATGTGCTACTGTGGTTTCTTCCAAAGCAAGACCCTAAAGAGGTTTTAAATAAATGCTTACAGTTCATCATAAACTTGGAACATGTAGTGCAGTTGCATACACTTAGTTTGTCACAGTGAGACAACATTTTATGTTCATATTCCTTGAAGAACAGAGTAAAGACTCCGAGATACTTTGGCAGAAGTATGCAAAATTTTGTGTCCTCCATGCTTTTTCATATGAGGGATGATCAGGATATTTCTGTAACTTCCATTGCTGACTTTAAAATGTGATTCTAGATAAAAAGTTTAAAAAAATGGAAAAAAAAATAGCATTGATTTATTTCCAGGATATTACTGTTACTCATGTATTTTATTTACACCACACTCCCTCCTACTGGAATCACTTTTCTGGGATTTTTTTTAGGGTTCTTACATAGGTTACTTTCTTGGAAAACATGTTGCTAGTTTTTAATTTAATTTTAGGCCCTGAAGTGTCCTATAATCAATTGAAAATATGACGAAAATATGTCCTGAGTTTTCATTTAGGTTTGTTGCAGTCCATTTTATTTTAAGCAAGAAATCAGCAAAAGTCCAAAGCCATGTTGTTGGTTTTTTTTCATCATCACTTTTAAGATAGTCTTGAGATTTTGGAAGGAAAGCTGGTACTGAATTCTTGTGGCTGTTAGTGCTGTCATAACAAATATTTAACTGCATTAGAAAGAGAAACATTGGTAAGGAGCAAAATTCAAGCAGTGTGTCACTTTATTTCAACTGATTGCGGATGAGAGAATTTAAAATTTAATTCTAGGTTTTTACATAAATATGTTTGATTTCATGCTAGTAATAGACAGGAGACTCAGATGACAGGCATTTATTTGTACCTATGAAATTGTGAGAGGTGACAGAGACCTGGCTGTACCTGCTGAATATTTGGT
Organism: Zosterops lateralis; assembly: GCF_965231275.1. Classification (NCBI taxonomy): domain Eukaryota; kingdom Metazoa; phylum Chordata; class Aves; order Passeriformes; family Zosteropidae; genus Zosterops; species Zosterops lateralis. The sequence continues at coordinate 75,218,275 of NC_139762.1, forward strand.
CTTGCTGAGGACTGGTCTGGTTGGGTGTGAGCCAGTAAATTGCAGAGGTACCAGCACCACAACAGACTCACAGAGGATTCAATGCTTACTGTTCCTTTGCTGTGAAAAATGTGATGGTTATAACTTGGGCTAAGGAGAAGATGAGATACAACTTGCATTTTTGGTATTAGATCACTGAAATAGCTAGTTTCTCTAGAACACTTTACAGAAAACAATACACAGGACAGACTTTTTGCATGTGTGGATATTTACTTATCACTAAGTTTTAAGAGCTGTGCCAATGTGCATCAATCAAAGATCTCCTTAACTAAGAAAAACAGAAATATAAGAAATCAAAATTCAGCCCTAAGCCACATCATGAGATCTTTTTGGGTATCACTTTCTGTTTTCTCCTTAGGTCTGGGGTTAATCACTTTCATGGTATTTCTTAACTGGACAAGTGAACTGTTGAAGAGAGAGAAATAAATAATAACAGAGTGTTGATTTATGGAACATAATGTTTAACTTTCATCAAATTTTGTTAGATACTAATATTTTTAATTTTCAGAATAAACAACTCCATCAAGTGTACAGTACAACCAATAGGTCAGCTGGGCACAATTGTATGGTGGTGTCTCAGGGACTACCCCTGATGGGTGGATGGTGCTCGCCATAAAGAGGGACTGAAAAGTGTTCTTGAGGAAAGAATAGCTCTGTCAACATAATTTCAGCTATGGAATTTGAAACCAAAAGACAGTTGTCTATATCAAAAGGTGAACCTTTTGCAAACTTGTGATTTCTCAAAGGAGCAACGCCCCTCTTAAAGGTGTGACCTGAGTTAAGTGCGAGTGAACTTCAGAAGAGGATTTTTTGTTGCCATGCATGTCTGTGCCCTAGGACATGAGAAACAGACCACGGCTGACGCAGAAGGTAAAGCACTCTTGCACCCTCAGTGGTCTCGCCAGGTCTCCAATGGCTAGGGGCTGCCAGACTTAAACAGCAGCTGTGTACCTTTCCTACACCTTTTTTTTTTTTTTTTTTTTTTTTTTCCTCTTGCACATAACTCGGCTAGAACCAATCTAGAATTTGGAAGAATCATCAGGGAAAGATCATAGGAATGTAGTGAAATTACAGTATCAAATTGTTACAACAAAATGGAGACTGTAAGTAATGCCCTAACTCAGTAATGCCCAAACTCAGGCTATGTGAGCTTGTATTTGTAGCTGTATGGCCAGCAGGATCTGGGCAATGATTATCACCCTGTACTCAGCACTTGTGAGGCCACACCTCAAATCTTATGTTCCATTTTGAGCCCCTCACTACGAAACAGAAACTGAGGTCCTGGAGCATGTCCAGAGAAGGGCAATGGAGCTGGTGTAAGGTCTGGAGCACGATTCTTATGAGGAGCAGCTGAGGGAGCTGAGGTGTTTAGCCTGGAGAAAAGGCAGCTCAGAGCTTATCACTGACCTTATCAGTGACCTTATCACTGTCTACAACTGCCTGAAAGGTAGCCAGGTGGGGATCAATCTCTTCTCCCCAGTAACAAGCAACAGGACAAGAGGAAACAGCCTCAAGTTGCACCAGGAGAGGTTTAGATTGAATGTTTGGAAAAATATCTTCGCTGAAATGGTGCTCAAATAGTGGAATAGGCTGCCCAGGGAAGTGGTGGAATCACCATCCCTGGAGGTATTTAAGAGATGTGTGCACATGGTTTAATGGTGAACTTGGCAGTACTGGGTTAACAGTTGAACTCCATGATCCCAAAGGTTTTTTTAAACCTAAATAATTCTGTGATTATATGTAATTTGTGTACAGTTGTTTAGCAGACAAAGATCTAAATGTATGTTTCTTCTCTACCTGAAATTATTCCTCTTCTGTTTGACTGAGAAATTCACCTGATTTGGAGGCTGTGGCTATAAATCTATAGTATTGGCAGAAGCCTATTCATAAAACGTGGAGATTTCACTCTAAGTTCTGGAGGAAAGTCAATGTTGCAAAGGGAAGTGTAAAATTATTCCTGTCTCAGTGTTATTTTTGAGTCATATATCTCTGCCTTTTATGAACAGCAGGCATATTTGGAAGAATTATGTCTGAGTCATAAATCCCTATTTGCCTGGGACATGACTAATAGGTGTCTTTAACACAGTAAGATGATATTACTGTCTTAGCTTGCAATTTTTTTTAACCTCTGAAGCACGTGCAACAGATGAAGTTTAAACAGTACAATGACAATAATCTATGATCTGTCAGGATGTTGTTACCACCCTCCTTTTCTGGTCCATTGATTCCAGCCAGCAGATGCTGTAATTTATATGAGTCCCAAAATCTATTATTTCAATATTTAGCAAGCATAATCAGCATGGTTGCTTTCAGAACCTACTGAGTGTGGTGGTCTGTGGGAGAAAAGGAGTGAGCCTGTCGAGGCAGGGAAGGAGGGAGGGGATGATTGTTTGTGCACTCCCTCACGCTGCGTTGGCTGAGCTGTGACCAGGGAAAACAAAAGTCTGTTTAAATGAATAATGGTGCAGATCTTCCTGCTGTAGCTACCAGTGGGGGCCAGTCTGTTTGTAAGCCATTACCAACCCCTTGTGTTTTGAATAGTTATGCATCTTGAGTGCAAGAAAATAATCTCCAAGAGCTGGTTTCTGTCATCCTCATTGTCTTGTAGAAAAGACAGAGAACAATTCTAACAACACATCTTAATATTAATATTTAATACTTGTGAATATCTCTGCTAGTCTAAAAGCTGCCAAGCATTGCTTATGAATAGGTTCTGAATTTTACAGAAGAGCTTATTATTACAGTGAAAACAACACCACCTTCTCTACATGCTTTTACTAACTGCCTCCTTGCCATTATCACTATTATTAGCTATTTATTTATTTATTGTAGGTCAGACTGTGCACTCCTGCACAGCATTATGCGTGGTTACACTACTTGCCCCAAACTTATTCCCTTAAAAAGCCAGTCTCTTCATAACTGTGTATATATAGACAGTGCGTTACATGACATGGTGATAAATATTATATCATATAACAGCAATGAACAACACTTGGTGTCTCCTGAACATCCTCAATTGTTCCTGAAAACATGTTACCTGCAATATTAATTTATCTTGACAGTGCATTGTGAAAATACCATCGATGAGTTTTTGTGAGAAATTTTGATTTTTTTTTTTTTTAGAATACTGAAGGTTGCACTTCAGTATTCTTGGTATGTGATTTGTCCCTTAAATCACAATGCATTGCATTTGCTCAGTCAATTAGGTGGCCTAAATTCCTAGAAGAAAATAACTGTTGAGGAATAATGAATAAAGAATAATATGTAACACATCATAAACATGGAAATTAATCAAAATTTATGCAAAAACTCATAAGCTCTTCAGCAATTATCAGCATTTTTTCTAAATAAAATGGTAGCTGTCCAAGTATTTTCAAATAAATAACATGCCCTACCACTATTATGGACCTAACTGATTAAATATATGTGCTAAAGCATCAGCAAATCATGGTTTATGCTGTTCGATCAGTTCTAATTAATTCTAGATGTTCCTCAAGGGAGATGCTGTTCAAACAAACTGATTATTAGCAGTGATGAGAGCTGTATGGTGACAAATGTATCCTTTTCTACAGCCTTCAGGAATTTGGTTGGACATGAAATAAGGCAGTGATCTGTGCATTTAAATATGACACATAAAAAAGATTTTCCTCTTCTGGTAGAAAAGACCATCACAGGCTTTGTGTATTCATTTTTTCCCCACTCTTTTAGTTAGAAACAGACAATGTGAGATAATGCTGCAAAAAACCTAACCAGAAAGTGACTGACTGTGGTTAGGATTCAGCTCACCAGCACCTACCTCCAGACAGAGCATGGTGGTGGTTATTTAGTTTAGTGCCAGATAGGAATTTATATTCTTTACACTGGAGGATGGCTTTGTGAGCTTTGAGCTCTGCATGAAGAAGAAATGCCATCTTGAGCTACCAAAAAGTACACGTTTAAAACAAACAGCTGAAATGACAGCAGCTGTTGCCCCCAGGCTGATCAAGCTGAGCACTGAAAAGGATGGTTTTATCCCTGTGCTGTGCGGACTGTCACTTTCTGATGCAAACAACTAACACGCAGCATTTTTTCTTATAATTGTAGGCAACGTGCCACAAATGAAAGAGAAACTGTGCTATGGCATCTGCCAACCCTTGAAGGCTACAAGTGGTGACACTGGCTGCAGAATTTAGACAATTACTTGAATTCCTTTTAATTTAATTATGCTAAACTGTTTTAGTGGAAGAATCAAAAAGGAACAGCTGTGAGAAAACTGCAAGGACAAAGTAGATATTTTTTGCTTTGTCTCCAAAGTAAAAACTTCTATGTTATTGTGCTTAATTTTAAATACACATTTAGACATTTTTGGAGTGTGAACTTCTAGCTTCAGAGATCTAGCTTCCTCAGACACCATTGCTTAATGAGTGCAATTATCAAATATTCATCCAATTTCCTTGTGATTGAATTTTCTCCATTTCTAAAATTTCATACTGCTTTTCTACAATGTCCTTTATAATTATTCCATGTTCTTAGTGTTCTTTCTCACAGAATCCCACAGTTTATGGATTTTTCAGGTTTTTACAGAGCTTATAACTATTTTATGTCTTATGTAGTCAGGAATGGGCTTTGGCTAAAGCAAGGAGATAGAATTAACCAGTCCTTGAAATATACCTTCATCAGAAAACTAGTTTCCTATGTCAAGAGAAATTAAACTCCTGGAGTGACTGCAGATGTTGCTTCATGCTACTTTAATCAAAGATATTTGTTTAAGACTAAAAATACATTTTGAAAAGACATTGCTTGTCAAATACTTTAATTTTTATTAAAAAAGTTTATTTTGTTTAAGAAACTTGTAATTTCTGACCTCATTTCTGAAAATACGTTGCACTCCTCTACCAAAGAACTCTCAAACTGCAGTCTCTGTACAGAACCAAACTGAGTTACAAGCAAACTGTGTTACTGAGTATGTAGATCAGGAGCTTCACTACCAGGCTGC